>NC_087067.1:4919514-5586514 GCF_963678635.1 Symsagittifera roscoffensis
ACTTTTTTTGCAACGGAAAGAACTCTTTCTCAAATAGGATGAGTAAAACAAACTTATCTATGCGACGTGAAACAATCTCAGCGAGAACATTGAATAATTCAGGCTGAACATTTTTCTAATTTTGGCTGTTTCTTGTTATTGCAGAAAAGTTGGGCATTTTTGGACCCGAGTTAAATTATTAAGTTTTCGATAAAAAATATTTCAAGAGGGTAGCTCTGATCATAGATGGTATTGCTCTACAGTAAAAACCTGAATTTGCACTTACTTTTATCCACTAGTTTTACTGATATCTACCATGAAGACACCAATAGCTTGTAGCAGCAAGTGTTCAAGCGATCAGGTCTTCTCGACCTCAGAAAAAAGTTCAAAGCTAGTTATCTACTACCCTTCATATTCATTTTTTCAAATCCTGTTTTTTAATTTTATTGTGTTTATTTTGATTTTATTGTATTTATTGTAAAACGACATTTCCTGAATTATTGGAGCAAGTTTCGAATTTTCTTTACTGATGTGAGGTTCGGATGAATGTTTTCCAGAATCATACTAGATATAAGGTTTAATAGGAATCAATAGTTTAATAAAACCCTCTGCTTTGACTGTGAAACTATTCAAATGAAAGCAGAAAGCTGCGTTAAATTGTTCGCACTTGCTTAGCTTAAAAAGCGTGTTGATTCGATTAACCCCACTGCGGGGTTCACTCTCTAAATACCAACGTTCATCAATCATTCTGGACAACAATAATTAGGAGTATCGAGAAAATTTTTTCATCGGCTGTGAGCAAATGATCTTTACTAATCTGCATAGAAAAATCAATACATAACTTCATGAACTTACAAGTTTGGCCGAAACTTTTTAAAAGTCAGTTTACACTGTAAAATTCTGAATACGCATTTAATTTTGTCCTCTAGTGTAAAATGGGTCCGGTTTTCTTATATGCTATTTGTTGCGTGGGCTACAATCCAGTGAAAGGCAACAGCACTGGTTATCAAACACTTATACCAGCTGAAAAGGCCGGTTTTGAGAAGAGTGTGGGATGATGAGAGTGTATGATACTTGAATAGTATTTGAATGTATGAAAAAGACTGTTCGTATCATGGTAAAGGTCAGTGATTTGAGTGGATTATTAGATTCGCCTTGGTCTTGCCTTTTTTCCTTGATAATTGCCTAGTTTTGTCCTCCTTCACAATAACTGATTCACTCCATCAATTTTTTGCATAAGGCAGATAAAAAAATATGCAATCTAATGAGACCACAATGAAGGATAATTTAACAACACAAACCTAATTTCTGTGAAAACATTTGATCACATCAAAATTAGTTTTTATATCAATTTAACAAGCGTTTATTAAGTTTTATTCTGAAGAGTTACGGAAGTTTCAATTTTAACATCATCATTTTTCTCTCGAATTTTCATCTATAATACTACATTGGTTGAAGAATTTAGAAACAGCGTGGTTTCACAGAAAATTTTATTAGCAATTAGATAAATTCAAATCCATTGTGAAACTATAATTGATCAAACTTATAAATTTCTTCTTAAGAAAACGGTTTTTTTTTTCAACCAATTAAGCTTTTCGATGAACAAAAGCTTTGAACAGTACAAAGATAGTCTGTTTGTATTCTAGTGAAAAAAATGCCAGTAGTAACTTAGCAGAGTTCATCTTTGATGACAGTTTTTGGTTCTGTTTTTATGGATTTTGACAGGTCTTGTTTAAAATTTCAGTCCACTGACTCACCTACTTTTTTTCTCGAATCTTTTACTTCCAATGTCATACTTTTCTGTCATAGCATCAAATAACAAATTTCTTTGTGTGTAATGAATTTCAGCTGTGTTTTCAGCCGCGACCCAACTCACATTGCCCCAATTTTTATCATTTAATCAGAAGTTTTCTTGAGTATTGATTTTGACCCAGTTTTTTCGACCATTGAAACGTATTCAGTGGTTTAATTTTTTTCTTTTCGATTTTCCAGGCAAAATCAAATACCGCGAAAAAACATCCGAGAAGAGATTAATCAAAATACAGCCTTTTCAGTCGTGATTCCAAAAACTTTTCCAAAAAACATCTCGGATGAATGTATGAAAATTGAATTTATGAAAAAGACTGTTCGTATCAAGGTATAGGTCAGGAAATATTTGAATTTATGAAAAAGATTGTTCGTATCAAGGTAAAGGTCAGTGATTTGAGTGGATTATTGGATTCGCCTTGGTCTTGCCTTTTTTCCTTGATAATTACCTAGTTTTGTCCTCCTTCACAATAACTGATTCACTCCATCATTTTTTTGCGTAAGGCAGATAAAAACTATGCAATGTAATGACACCACAATGAAGGATAATTTAACAACACAAACCTAATTTCTGTGAAAACATTTGATCACATCAAAATTAGTTTTTATATCAATTTAACAAGCGTTTATTAAGTTTTATTCTGAAGAGTTACGGAAGTTTCAATTTTAACATCATCATTTTTCTCTCGAATTTTCATCTATAATACTACATTGGTTGAAGAATTTAGAAACAGCGTGGTTTCACAGAAAATTTTATTAGCAATTAGATAAATTCAAATCCATTGTGAAACTATAATTGATCAAACTTATAAATTTCTTCTTAAGAAAACGGTTTTTTTTTCAACCAATTAAGCTTTTCGATGAACAAAAGCTTTGAACAGTACAAAGATAGTCTGTTTGTATTCTAGTGAAAAAAATGCCAGTAGTAACTTAGCAGAGTTCATCTTTGCTGACAGTTTTTGGTTCTGTTTTTATGGATTTCACAGGTCTTGTTTAAAATTTCAGTCCACTGACTCACCTACTTTTTTTCTCGAATCTTTTACTTCCAATGTCATACTTTTCTGTCATAGCATCAAATAACAAATTTCTTTGTGTGTGTTGAATTTCGGCTGTGTTTTCAGCCGCGACCCAACTCACATAGCCCCAATTTTTATCATTTAATCAGAAGTTTTCTTGAGTTTGGTTTTTGACCCAGTTTTTTCGACCATTGAAACGTATGCAGTGGTTTATTTTTTTTTCTTTTTTCCAGGCAAAATCAAATACCGCGAAAAAACATCCGAGAAGAGATTAATCAAAATACAGCCTTTTCAGTCGTGATTCCAAAAAATTTTCCAAAAAACATCTCAGTGTCGAGAAGAACCGGGACAAAAAATGTGATGCTTAGTTAATCTGTTCTTCTAGAAAAAAATAAGGGGGGTAGGCACTTTATAATAGAAAAGTCGTTCAATACTATTGATTGAGCCTGAAATTTTTTATTCTAAAACTAAAAAATCTAGTAAATTACTTTTAAAAGTTTTTGAGCGCCATATGGCGTAAAACAATCATAAAAACTTCAAAATAAGTTTTTCATATATTTGAAGAAAAAGATATATTTATTGTAATTTCCTGAAAAAATGGTTGAAACTTTTTGTGGTAAATTTTTCGCTTCGTTTTTCATTTCTAATTCGACGTGAGCTAAATTAGCTGGAAAATTTTTTTTTTCATAGATATTATTATCAGCAACTAGATGATTTCTAATCAATTGTGATAATTTTAAGGATATAGAAAAATAGTGCTTGTTCATGAGTTAAAGCCCTAAATTACTACAAAGATAATCTCTTCGCAATCTAGTGAAAAATCTGCCAGCAGTAAGTCAGTCAAATCCATTTTGGTGACATTTGTTGGTTTTGTTTTTAAAGATTTCATTAACTGTTTTTTAAAAATTTAAATCAGTGACTCACCCATTTGTTTCTCGAAGATATTACTTTTACTGTCAAGAGCACAGCATTCTTTTTTTATAGTATATTATACAGGTTTCTGTGAGTGCGCTGAAATTCAGCTGTGTTTTCAGCTGCAACCCATCTCACATGGCCGCATTGCTATCATTTACCTAGACAGATCACAGATATTTTTTTCTTGTCCGTTTTTCATTACGACCATTGAAAATGGTCAGAACATGTTCGGTTGGGTTTGTGTTAATTATTTTTCTTGTTTTCTACGCAAAATCAGGTACCGCAAAACGAAACTGACTGGGTTGAGATTTATATCTTGTTAAAACCCAATCAGTCACAAATTTCCAAAAAGTTCTGAGTTTCGAGAAAAACCGGTTCGAAATTTTAGATTTTTTGTCTAAGTTTTTATTCGAGACAGATATAAGACGGTAAGTGTTTTATAATAGGATCGTCGCCTAATATTATTGATTGAGCCATACATTTTTTATTCAAGCTCTAAAAAAATCAATTTATTAAATTTAAATGTTTTTAAGTGCCATATTGGCATTAAAAAAATCAAAGTTTCAAAATAATGTTTTCGTAAAACTTGAAAAAAAATTATATATATAAAAAAAAACTTTTTTGTAGTTGTTGTGTAACTTGCACAGCAACCGGCTATTTTTGTTTGACTTTTGCACATACCTTATCTGCTCATAAAAAAGAGCAAGCCTTATGTCAAAAACTATTGCCCAACCATTGTTTTATTAAGACATAATGTCTTCTTTTGGTTTGTTTTTTGATAACATAAAATCAACAAAGCTTGAAAAAAATAATCTAGTTTTCTATGACCTTTCTTCATTTTTATTTATATAATTAGTCCTATTTTTTCAAAAGTTATTCAGTTTTTTTTATTATAATAGAGACTCAACGGGAAACAGCATACGTTTTTAAAAATTAGTCTTGCATTTTGCTAAAATTGACATTTCTTGGTAAAAAACAATTCACATTATCTTCACAACGAATGTGGAGCCGCTTGATTTTTACCTTGAAAATTAAAAAAAATGCAATTACTTCTGTGTCGCGAGCTATCTTTCCTACAAAAAAATACTTGTCAAAACTCTCTACATCAGCGCAAGGCAACAATTTAAATCAGGTCGAATTTGATCGATGAAATAAAATATATCAGACTTTACCGATCGTACACAGCGAGTGACAAGAACTGAAAGAGCTCTCAAGCACTCTATGTGTTGCAAATGGAGTACCTCAGGGCAGTGTTCTTGTACTCTATTATTACCGCTAACTCTCGATTTTGTATAGCTTTAACTATGAACCCATAGTTTAACTCACAACACACATGACAGAAGCCCGGGTTGACGTCCATAGAAAAAAAATGCTTGTCATACAGTTCCATATATTAAGTCGATGGAAAAAATGCTTATCATACAAAACTCATACAAAATTTGAAAAGTGTTTTAGAATTTTTTATGAAAATTTTTGGTCTATTTGCCTCTTTTGCAGCTTTCTGGTCATTAAAAAAAGATTAAAATTTTTGATGAAAAACGCTTGTCATTTAATTTCTATGTATGAAAATTCTAAGATAATCATTTTGTCATAGAAAAAAAATTCAAAACTCACCAAAAAACGTGTCTGGGTTACTTTAATTAGATTTGAATAAAAGTAGTATAGATATACGACACTGGGAACGGTAGGGGTGGGGTGATCCCTGCAGGGATCATTGTGTATTGATTATACCTAATGATACCCATGTAATTACTTATTTCTAATGATCCCTGTCTAAAACATTTATACCTAATGATCCCTATGTATAATTTAAATAGCAATTGATCCCTATGTAAAAGTTTTTCCAAAAATTTTTTCACACAAAATGTTTTTCGATTTTTTTTTTCAATTTTCTTTTCAATCTATGTATAAGTAATGATCCCTATGTATAACCAACGATCCCTATGTATAACCAATGATCCCTATGTGTAACCAATGATCCCTATGCAAAATTATTGGTCCCTATGTATAACCAATGATCTCTATGTATAACTAATGGTCCCTATGTATAACTATGGATACCTATGTATAACAAATGATCCCTGAGTAAAACTTATGACCACAGTGTAAAAGTATAAATCCTATGTATAACTAATGATATCACGTTTAACCAATGATCTCTATGTTTAACCAATGATCCCTATGTACATCTAAAGTTCCCTAGTTGAAGTTAAAGTTCTATTGGTGTACCTAACGGTCCCTATGCGTAACCAATCTACCATTTATTTAACCACTAATCCCTAAGTATAACTAATGATCCAAAAATATACAAATTGATCCTCCCTAAGTGTCATATGATCCCAATGTTAAAAGAAGAGAGAAACAGATAAGGGATTGAGACAGAGTAGAGAGAGAGAGAGCAAAAGAGATAAAGAGAAAGAGAGACGGAGAGAGAAAGAAAGAAGCGAGAAAGAGAAAGAGAGAGAGAGAGAGAGAGAGACGGAGAGAGAAAGAAAAGAGAGAGAAAGGGAGATAGATAAATATATAGGACAGATAGATAGATAGATAGATAGATAGATAGATAGATAGATAGATAGATAGATAGATAGATAGATAGATAGATAGATAGATAGATAAATAGATAGATACATAGATAGATAGATAGATAGACAGATAGATAGATAAACAGAGAAGGGAGAGAGAAGAGATAGAGAGAGAGAGAGAGAGGAGAGAGAGAGAGAGAGAAGTGATAGATAGATAGATAGATAGATAGATAGATAGATAGAGAGAGAGAGAAAGCAAACCCACAGCGCATTAACAATAGAGAGAGAGAGAGAAAGCAAACCCACAGCGCACTAACCCACAACGCATTAACAAACCAAAAAAGTGTCGCTGTATTTTTTGGTTGTCAAAACTGAAGAAACATTCAGTAGCCGAGACCAGACGCTAGTGGAAACTACCAATTTGTGACGACAACTTTTTTCGGACGGAAAATCACCAAAGCAGAAATCCGCTTCTGCAACGATCGCTAACCCAGTAGAATTGATGAATGGAACAATAATGAACAAATCAAGATGATTTAACTAGCCACACAGTGTCCTGAAAAATGAAAAAAAATTTGTACCACATAAGATCGCATCAAGAACAAACACAAAAAAAGACACATTTCAGAAACATAAAGACCAAATTCAAAAACTTAGTACTCCCATAAACTGTCAGCAAACCCACAGCGCATTAACAAACCAAAAAAGTGTCGCTGTATTCTTTGGTTGTCAAAACTGAAGAAACATTCAGTAGCCGAGACCGGACGCTAGTGGAAACTACCAGTTTGTGACGACAACTTTTTTCGGATAAAAAATTACCACAGAGCAAATCCGCTTCTGCAACGATCGCTAACCCAGTAGAACTGATGAATGGAACAATAATGAACACATCAAGTTGACTTAACTAGCCACACAGTGTCCTGAAAAATGAAAAAATTTGTACCACAAAAGATCGCATCAAGAACAAACACAAAAAAAGACATATTTCAGAAACATAAAGACCAAATTCAAAAACTTAGTACTCCCATGAGCTGTCAGCAAATCCACAGCGCATTAACAAACCAAAAAAGTGTCGCTGTATTTTTTGGTTGTCAAAACTGAAGAAACATTCAGTAGCCGAGACCGGACGCTATTGGAAACTACCAATTTGTGACGACAACTTTTTTCAGACAGAAAATCACCAAAACGAAAATCCGCTTCTGCAACGATCGCTAACCTAGTACAATTGATGAATGGATCAATAATGAACACATCAAGATGACTTAACTAGCCACACAGTGTCCTGAAAAAAGAAAAAATTTGTACCACAAAAAATCGCATCAAGAACAAACACAAAAAAGACATTTTTCAGAAACACAAAGACCAAAATCAAAAACTTAGTACTCCCATGAACTGTCGGCAAACCCACAGCGCATTAACAAACCAAAAAAAAGTGTCGCTGTATTTTTTGGTTGTCAAAACTGAAGAAACATTCAGTAGCCGAGACCAGACGCTAGTGGAAACTACCAATTTGTGACGACAACTTTTTTCAGACAGAAAATCACCAAAGCGAAAATCCAATTCTGCAACGATCGCTAACCTAGTAGAATTGATGAATGGAACAATAATGAACACATCAAGATGACTTAACTAGTCACACAGTGTCCTGAAAAAAGAAAAAATTTGTACCACAAAAAATCGCATCAAGAACAAACACAGAAAAGACATTTTTCAGAAACATAAAGACCAAAATCAAAAACTTAGTACTCCCATGAACTGTAAGCAAACCCACAACGCATTAACAACCCAAAAAAACGTCGCTGTGTATTTCAAAGATGTCAAAACTGAAGAAACATTCAGTAGCCAAGACCAGAAGCTAGTGGAAACTACCAATTTGTCACGACAGGTTTTTTCGGATAAAAAAATACCACAGAGCAAATCCGCTTCTGCAACGATCGCTAACCCAGTAGAACTGATGAATGGAACAAAAATGAACACATCAAGATGACTTAACTAGCCACACAGTGTCCTGAAAAATGAAAAAATTTGTACCACAAAAGATCGCACCAAGAACAAACACAAAAAAGACATATTTCAGAAACATAAATACCAAAATCCAAAACCCAGAAGTATCATGAACATTCAGCATACCCACAACGCATTAACAAACCAAAAAAGCCGCGCTGCGTATTTCAAAGATTTCAAAATTGGAGAAACATTCAGTAGCCAAGACCAGAAGCTAGTGGAAACTACCAAATTGTGACGACAAATTTTTCAGACAGAAAATAACCACAGCGCAAATCTGCTTCTGCAACGATCGCTAACCCAGTAGACTTGATGAATGGAACAATAATGAACGCATCAAGATGACTTAACTAGCCACACAGTGTCCCGAAAAATGAAAAAAAATTGAACCACAAAAGATCGCATCAAGAACAAACACAAAAAAAGACATATTTCAAAAACATAATACCAAAATCAAAAACTTAGTACTCCCATGAAATTTCAGCAAACCCACAACGCATTAACACATTAAAAACCCAGTAAAATTGTCGCTGTATATTTTGGTTGTCAAAACATTCAGTAGCCGAGACCAGAAGCTAGTGGAAACTACCAATTTGTAACAACTTTCTTCGGATTAATAACCCAAACCCACAACGCATTAATAACCCAAAAAATTGTCGCTGTGTATTTCAAAGATGTCAAAACTGAAGAAACATTCAGTAGCCAAGACCAGAAGCTAGTGGAAACAATTTGTGACGACATTTTTTTTCGGATAAAAAATTACCACAGAGCAAATCCGCTTCTACTAGGATCGCTAACCCAGTAGAACTGATGAATGGAACAATAATGAACACATCAAGATGACTTAACTAGCCACACAGTGTCCTGGAAAATGAAAAATTTTTTACCACAAAAGATCGCATCAAGAACAAACACAAAAAAGTCATATTTCAGAAACATAAATACCAAAATCCAAAACCCAGAAGTCCCATGAACAGTCAGCATACCTACAACGCATTAACAAACCAAAAAAGCAGCGCTTCGTTTTTCAAAGATGTCAAAACTGAAGAAACATTCGGTAGCCAAGACCAGAAGCTAGTGGAAACTACCAATTTGTGACGACAAATTTCTTCGGACAAAAAATCATCACAGCGCAAATCCGCTTCTGCAACGATCGCTAACCCAGCGAAATTGATGATTGGAACAACAATGAACTCATCAAGACTTCTTAACTAGCCACACACTGTCCTGGAATATGAAAAAGAATGTACCACAAAAGATCGCATCAAGAACAAACACAAAAAAGACATATTTCAGAAACATAAAAACCAAAATCAAAAACTTAGTATTCCCATAAACAGTCAGCATACCCACAACGCATTAAAACATTTACAACCCCAAAAAATTTGTCGCTGTATTTTTTGGTTGTCAAAACTGAAGAAACATTCAGTAGCCTAGACCAGAAGCTAGTGGAAACTACCAATTTGTAACGACAACATTTTCGGACAAAAAAGTACCACCGAGAAAATCCGCTTCTGCAATGATCGCTAACTTAGTAGAAATGATGAAAAAACAACTATGAACACATCAAGACTTCTTAACTAGCCACACACTGTCCTGGAATATGAAAAAGAATGTACCACAAAAGATCGCATCAAGAACAAACACAAAAAAGACATATTTCAGAAACATAAAAACCAAAATCAAAAACTTAGTATTCCCATAAACAGTCAGCATACCCACAACGCATTAAAACATTTACAACCCCAAAAAATTTGTCGCTGTATTTTTTGGTTGTCAAAACTGAAGAAACATTCAGTAGCCTAGACCAGAAGCTAGTGGAAACTACCAATTTGTAACGACAACTTTTTCGGACAAAAAAGTACCACCGAGAAAATCCGCTTCTGCAATGATCGCTAACTTAGTAGAACTGATGAAAAAACAAAAAATTTGTACCATAAAAGATCTCATCAAGAACAAACACAAAAAAAGACATATTTCAGAAACATAAAGACCAAATCAAAAACTTAGTACTCCCATGAACTGTCAACATACCCACAACGCATTACCACATTAACAACCCAGTAAAATTGTCGCTGTATATTTTGGTTGTCAAAACATTCAGTAGCCGAGACCAGAAGCTAGTGGAAACTACCAATTTGTAACAACTTTCTTCGGACAAAAAATCACCACAGCGCAAATCCGCTTCTGCAACGATCGCTAACCCAGCGAAATTCATGATTGGAACAACAAAGAACTCATCAAAACTTCTTAACTAGCCACACACTGTCCTGGAATATGAAAAAGATTGTACCACAAAAGATCGCATCAAGAACAAACACAAAAAAGACATATTTCAGAAACATAAAAACCAAATCAAAAACTTAGTATTCCCATAAACCGTCAGCATACCCACAACGCATCAACACATTAACAACCCCAATAATTTGTCGCTGTATTTTTTGGTTGTCAAAACTGAAGAAACATTCAGTAGCCGAGACCAGAAGCTAGTGGAAACTACCAATTTGTAACGACAACTTTTTCGGACAAAAAAGTACCACCGAGAAAATCCGCTTCTGCAATGATCGCTTACTTAGTAGAACGGATGAAAAAAACAACAATGAACACATCAAGATGACTTAACTAGCCATACAGTGTCCTGAAAAATGAAAAAAATTTGTACCACAAAAGATCGCATCAAGAACAAACACAAAAAAAGACATATTTCAGAAAAATAAAGACCAAATTCAAAAAATTAGTACTCCCATGAACTGTCAGCAAACCCAAAGCGCATTAACAAACCAAAAAATTGTCGCTGTATTCTTTGGTTGTCAAAACTGAAGAAACATTCAGTAGCCGAGACCAGACGCTAGTTTAAACTACCAATTTGTGACGACAACTTTTTTCGGATAAAAAACTACCACAGAGCAAATCCGCTTCTGCAACGATCGCTAACCCAGTAGAACTGATGAATGGAACAAAAATGAACACATCAAGATGACTTAACTAGCCACACAGTGTCCTGAAAAATGAAAAAAATTTGTACCACATAAGATCGCATCAAGAACAAACACAAAAAAAGACACATTTCAGATACATAAAGACCAAATTCAAAAACTTAGTACTCCCATGAACTGTCAGCAAACCCACAGCGCATTAACAAACCAAAAAAAGTGTCGCTGTATTCTTTGGTTGTCAAAACTGAAGAAACATTCAGTAGCCGAGACCAGACGCTAGTGGAAACTACCAGTTTGTGACGACAACTTTTTTCGGATAAAAAACTACCACAGAGCAAATCCGCTTCTGCAACGATCGCTAACCCAGTAGAACTGATGAATGGAACAAAAATGAACACATCAAGATGACTTAACTAGCCATACAGTGTCCTGAAAAATGAAAAAAATTTGTACCACAAAAGATCGCATCAAGAACAAACACAAAAAAAGACATATTTCAGAAAAATAAAGACCAAATTCAAAAACTTAGTACTCCCATGAACTGTCAGCAAACCCAAAGCGCATTAACAAACCAAAAAATTGTCGCTGTATTCTTTGGTTGTCAAAACTGAAGAAACATTCAGTAGCCGAGACCAGACGCTAGTTTAAACTACCAATTTGTGACGACAACTTTTTTCGGATAAAAAACTACCACAGAGCAAATCCGCTTCTGCAACGATCGCTAACCCAGTAGAACTGATGAATGGAACAAAAATGAACACATCAAGATGACTTAACTAGCCACACAGTGTCCTGAAAAATGAAAAAAATTTGTACCACATAAGATCGCATCAAGAACAAACACAAAAAAAGACACATTTCAGAAACATAAAGACCAAATTCAAAAACTTAGTACTCCCATGAACTGTCAGCAAACCCACAGCGCATTAACAAACCAAAAAAAGTGTCGCTGTATTCTTTGGTTGTCAAAACTGAAGAAACATTCAGTAGCCGAGACCAGACGCTAGTGGAAACTACCAGTTTGTGACGACAACTTTTTTCGGATAAAAAATTACCACAGAGCAAATCCGCTTCTGCAACGATCGCTAACCCAGTAGAACTGATGAATGGAACAATAATGAACACATCAAGATGACTTAAATAGCCACACAGTGTCCTGAAAAATGAAAAAAATTTGTACCACATAAGATCGCATCAAGAACAAACACAAAAAAAGACACATTTCAGAAACATAAAGACCAAATTCAAAAACTTAGTACTCCCATGAACTGTCAGCAAACCCACAGCGCATTAACAAACCAAAAAATTGTCGCTGTATTCTTTGGTTGTCAAAACTGAAGAAACATTCAGTAGCCGAGACCAGACGCTAGTTTAAACTACCAATTTGTGACGACAACTTTTTTCGGATAAAAAACTACCACAGAGCAAATCCGCTTCTGCAACGATCGCTAAACCAGTAGAACTGATGAATGGAACAAAAATGAACACATCAAGATGACTTAACTAGCCACACAGTGTCCTGAAAAATGAAAAAAATTGTACCACATAAGATCGCATCAAGAACAAACACAAAAAAAGACACATTTCAGAAACATAAAGACCAAATTCAAAAACTTAGTACTCCCATGAACTGTCAGCAAACCCACAGCGCATTAACAAACCAAAAAAAGTGTCGCTGTATTCTTTGGTTGTCAAAACTGAAGAAAAATTCAGTAGCCGAGACCAGACGCTAGTGGAAACTACCAGTTTGTGACGACAACTTTTTTCGGATAAAAAATTACCACAGAGCAAATCCGCTTCTGCAACGATCGCTAACCCAGTAGAACTGATGAATGGAACAATAATGAACACATCAAGATGACTTAACTAGCCACACAGTGTCCTGAAAAATGAAAAAATTTGTACCACAAAAGATAGCATCAAGAACAAACACAAAAAAAGACATATTTCAGAAAAATAAAGACCAAATTCAAAAACTCAGTACTCCCATGAACTGTCAGCAAACCCAAAGCGCATTAACAAACCAAAAAATTGTCGCTGTATTCTTTGGTTGTCAAAACTGAAGAAACATTCAGTAGCCGAGACCAGACGCTAGTTTAAACTACCAATTTGTGACGACAACTTTTTTCGGATAAAAAACTACCACAGAGCAAATCCGCTTCTGCAACGATCGCTAACCCAGTAGAACTGATGAATGGAACAAAAATGAACACATCAAGATGACTTAACTAGCCACACAGTGTCCTGAAAAATGAAAAAAATTTGTACCACATAAGATCGCATCAAGAACAAACACAAAAAAAGACACATTTCAGAAACATAAAGACCAAATTCAAAAACTTAGTACTCCCATGAGCTGTCAGCAAATCCACAGCGCATTAACAAACCAAAAAAAGTGTCGCTGTATTCTTTGGTTGTCAAAACTGAAGAAAAATTCAGTAGCCGAGACCAGACGCTAGTGGAAACTACCAGTTTGTGACGACAACTTTTTTCGGATAAAAAATTACCACAGAGCAAATCCGCTTCTGCAACGATCGCTAACCCAGTAGAACTGATGAATGGAACAATAATGAACACATCAAGATGACTTAACTAGCCACACAGTGTCCTGAAAAATGAAAAAATTTGTACCACAAAAGATAGCATCAAGAACAAACACAAAAAAAGACATATTTCAGAAAAATAAAGACCAAATTCAAAAACTCAGTACTCCCATGAACTGTCAGCAAACCCAAAGCGCATTAACAAACCAAAAAATTGTCGCTGTATTCTTTGGTTGTCAAAACTGAAGAAACATTCAGTAGCCGAGACCAGACGCTAGTTTAAACTACCAATTTGTGACGACAACTTTTTTCGGATAAAAAACTACCACAGAGCAAATCCGCTTCTGCAACGATCGCTAACCCAGTAGAACTGATGAATGGAACAAAAATGAACACATCAAGATGACTTAACTAGCCACACAGTGTCCTGAAAAATGAAAAAAATTTGTACCACATAAGATCGCATCAAGAACAAACACAAAAAAAGACACATTTCAGAAACATAAAGACCAAATTCAAAAACTTAGTACTCCCATGAGCTGTCAGCAAATCCACAGCGCATTAACAAACCAAAAAAATGTCGCTGTATTTTTTGGTTGTCAAAACTGAAGAAACATTCAGTAGCCGAGACCGGACGCTATTGGAAACTACCAATTTGTGACGACAACTTTTTTCAGACAGAAAATCACCAAAACAAAAATCCGCTTCTGCAACGATCGCTAACCCAGTAGAACTGATGAATGGAACAATAATGAACACATCAAGATGACTTAACTAGCCACACAGTGTCCTGAAAAATGAAAAAATTTGTACCACAAAAGATCGCATCAAGAACAAACACAAAAAAAGACATATTTCAGAAAAATAAAGACCAAATTCAAAAACTCAGTACTCCCATGAACTGTCAGCAAACCCAAAGCGCATTAACAAACCAAAAAATTGTCGCTGTATTCTTTGGTTGTCAAAACTGAAGAAACATTCAGTAGCCGAGACCAGACGCTAGTTTAAACTACCAATTTGTGACGACAACTTTTTTCGGATAAAAAACTACCACAGAGCAAATCCGCTTCTGCAACGATCGCTAACCCAGTAGAACTGATGAATGGAACAAAAATGAACACATCAAGATGACTTAACTAGCCACACAGTGTCCTGAAAAATGAAAAAAATTTGTACCACATAAGATCGCATCAAGAACAAACACAAAAAAAGACACATTTCAGAAACATAAAGACCAAATTCAAAAACTTAGTACTCCCATGAACTGTCAGCAAACCCACAGCGCATTAACAAACCAAAAAAAGTGTCGCTGTATTCTTTGGTTGTCAAAACTGAAGAAACATTCAGTAGCCGAGACCAGACGCTAGTGGAAACTACCAGTTTGTGACGACAACTTTTTTCGGATAAAAAATTACCACAGAGCAAATCCGCTTCTGCAACGATCGCTAACCCAGTAGAACTGATGAATGGAACAATAATGAACACATCAAGATGACTTAACTAGCCACACAGTGTCCTGAAAAATGAAAAAATTTGTACCACAAAAGATCGCATCAAGAACAAACACAAAAAAAGACATATTTCAGAAACATAAGGACCAAATTCAAAAACTTAGTACTCCCATGAGCTGTCAGCAAACCCACAGCGCATTAACAAACCAAAAAAGTGTCGCTGTATTTTTTGGTTGTCAAAACTGAAGAAACTTTCAGTAGCCGAGACCAGACGTTAGTGGAAACTACCAATTTGTGACGACAACTTTATTCAGACAGAAAATCACCAAAGCGCAAATCCGCTACTGCAACGATCGCTAACTCAAAAGAATTGATGATTGGAACAACAAAAAACTCATCAAGACTTCTAAACTAGCCACACACTGTCCTGGAAAATGAAAAAATTTGTACCACAAAAGATCGCATCAAGAGCAAACACAAAAGACATATTTCAGAAACATAAAGACAAAATCGAAAACTTAGTACTACAATGAACTGTCAGCAAACCCACAACGCATTAACAACCCAAAAATGTCGCTGTGTATTTCAAAGATGTCAAACCTGAAGAAACATTCAGAAGCCAAGACCAGAAGCTAGTGGAAACTACCAATTTGTGACGACAACTTTCTTCGGACAAAAAAATCACCACAGCGCAAATCCGCTTCTGCAACGATCGCTAATCCAGTAGAATTGATGATTGGATCACCAATGAACTAATCAAGACTTCTTAACTAGCCACACACTGTCCTGGAAAATGAAAAAATTTGTACCACAAAAGATCGCATCAAGAGCAAACACAAAAGACATATTTCAGAAACATAAAGACAAAATCGAAAACTTAGTACTACAATGAACTGTCAGCAAACCCACAACGCATTAACAACCCAAAAATGTCGCTGTGTATTTCAAAGATGTCAAACCTGAAGAAACATTCAGAAGCCAAGACCAGAAGCTAGTGGAAACTACCAATTTGTGACGACAACTTTCTTCGGACAAAAAAATCACCACAGCGCAAATCCGCTTCTGCAACGATCGCTAATCCAGTAGAATTGATGATTGGATCACCAATGAACTAATCAAGACTTCTTAACTAGCCACACATTGTCCTGGAAAATGAAAAAATTTGTAACACAAAAAATCGCATCAAGGATGAACACAAAAAAAGACATATTTCAGAAACATAAATGCCAAAATCCAAAACCCAGAAGTCCCATGAACAGTCAGCATACCCAAAACGCATTAACAAACCAAAAAAGCAGCGCTGCCTATTTCAAAGATGTCAAAACTGAAGAAGCATTCAGTAACCAAGACCAGAAGCTAGTGGAAACTACCAATTTGTGACGACAACTTTCTTCGGACAAAAAATCACCACAGCGCAAATCCGCTACTGCAACGATCGCTAACCCAATAGAATTGATGATTGGAACAAAAAAAACTCATCAAGACTTCTAAACTAGCCACACACTGTCCTGGAAAATGAAAAAATTTGTACCAGAAAAGATCGCATCAAGAGCAAACCTAAAAGATATATTTCAGAAACATAAAGAACAAAATCAAAAACTTAGAGCTAAAATGAACTGTCAGCAAATCCATAACGCATTAACAACCCAAAAAATGTCGCTGTGTGTTTCAAAGATGTCAAAACTGAAGAAACAATCAGTAGCCAAGACCAGAAGCTAGTAGAAACTACCAATTTATGACAACTTTCTTCGAACAAAAAATCACCACAGCGCAAATCCGCTTCTGCAACGATCGCTAAACCAGTAGAATTGATGAATGGAACAATAATGAACACGTCAAGATGACTTAACTAGCCACATAGTGTCCTAAAAAATGAAAAAATTTGTACCACAAAAGATCGCAAAATTCAAAAACTTAGTACTCCCATGAGCTGTCAGCAAACCCACAGCGCATTAACAAACCAAAAAAGTATCGCTGTATTTTTTGGTTGTCAAAACTGAAGAAACATTCAGTAGCCGAGACCAGACGCTAGTGGAAACTACCAGTTTGTGACGACAACTTTTTCAGACAGAAAATCACCAAAGCGCAAATCCGCTTCTGCAACGATCGCTAACCTAGTAGAATTGATAAATGGAACAATAATGAACACGTCAAGATGACTTAACTAGCCACATAGTGTCCTAAAAAATGAAAAAATTTGTACCACAAAAGATCGCAAAATTCAAAAACTTAGTACTCCCATGAGCTGTCAGCAAACCCACAGCGCATTAACAAACCAAAAAAGTATCGCTGTATTTTTTGGTTGTCAAAACTGAAGAAACATTCAGTAGCCGAGACCAGACGCTAGTGGAAACTACCAGTTTGTGACGACAACTTTTTCAGACAGAAAATCACCAAAGCGCAAATCCGCTTCTGCAACGATCGCTAACCTAGTAGAATTGATAAATGGAACAATAATGAACACATCAAGATGACTTAACTAGCCACACAGTGTCCTGAAAAAAGAAAAAATTTGTACCACAAAAGATCGCATCAAGAACAGACACAAAAAAGACATATTTCAGAAACATAAGGACCAAAATCAAAAACTTAGTACTCCCATGAACTGTCAGCAAACCCACAACGCATTAACAACCCAAAAAATGCCGCTGTGTATTTCAAAGATGTCAAAACTGAAGAAACAATCAGTAGCCAAGACCAGAAGCTAGTAGAAACTACCAATTTATGACAACTTTCTTCGGACAAAAAATCACCACAGCGCAAATCCGCTTCTGCAACGATCGCTTACCCAGTAGAATTGATGATTGGAACAACAAAAAACTCATCAAGACTTCTTAACTAGCCACACACTGTCCTGGAAAATGAATAAAATTGTACCACAAAAAATCGCATCAAGGATGAACACAAAAAAGACATATTTCAGAAACATAAGTACCAAAATCCAAAACCCAGAAGTCCCATGAACAGTCAGCATACTCAAAACGCATTAACAAACCAAAAAAGCAGCGCTGCCTATTTCAAAGATGTCAAAACTGAAGAAGCATTCAGTAACCAAGACCAGAAGCTAGTGGAAACTACCAATTTGTGACGACAACTTTCTTCGGGTAAAAAATCACCACAGCGCAAATCCGCTACTGCAACGATCGCTAACCCAATAGAATTGATGATTGGAACAAAAAAAAACTCATCAAGACTTCTAAGATAGCCACACACTGTCCTGGAAAATGAAAAAATTTGTACCACAAAAGATCGCATCAAGAGCAAACACAAAAGATATTTTTCAGAAACATAAAGAACAAAATCAAAAACTTAGTACTAAAATGAACTGTCAGCAAATCCATAACGCATTAACAACCCAAAAAATGTCGCTGTGTGTTTCAAAGATGTCAAAACTGAAGAAACAATCAGTAGCCAAGACCAGAAGCTAGTAGAAACTACCAATTTATGACAACTTTCTTCGAACAAAAAATCACCACAGCGCAAATCCGCTTCTGCAACGATCGCTAACCCAGTAGAATTGATGAATGGAACAATAATGAACACGTCAAGATGACTTAACTAGCCACATAGTGTCCTAAAAAATGAAAAAGTTTGTACCACAAAAGATCGCATCAAGAACAAACACAAAAAAAGACATATTTCAGAAACATAAAGACCAAATTCAAAAACTTAGTACTCCCATGAGCTGTCAGCAAACCCACAGCGCATTAACAAACCAAAAAAGTATCGCTGTATTTTTTTGTTGTCAAAACTGAAGAAACATTCAGTAGCCGAGACCAGACGCTAGTGGAAACTACCAGTTTGTGACGACAACTTTTTTCAGACAGAAAATCACCAAAGCGCAAATCCGCTTCTGCAACGATCGCTAACCTAGTAGAATTGATAAATGGAACAATAATGAACACATCAAGATGACTTAACTAGCCACACAGTGTCCTGAAAAAAGAAAAAATTTGTACCACAAAAGATCGCATCAAGAACAGACACAAAAAAGACATATTTCAGAAACATAAAGACTAAAATCAAAAATTTAGTACTCCCATGAACTGTCAGCAAACCCACATCGCATTAACAACCCAAAAAATGCCGCTGTGTATTTCAAAGATGTCAAAACTGAAGAAACAATAAGTAGCCAAGACCAGAAGCTAGTAGAAACTACCAATTTATGACAACTTTCTTCGGACAAAAAATCACCACAGCGCAAATCCGCTTCTGCAACGATCGCTTACCCAGTAGAATTGATGATTGGAACAACAAAAAACTCATCAAGACTTCTTAACTAGCCACACACTGTCCTGGAAAATGAATAAAATTGTACCACAAAAAATCGCATCAAGGATGAACACAAAAAAGATATATTTCAGAAACATAAGTACCAAAATCCAAAATCAGGAAGTCCCATGACCAGTCAGCATACCTAAAACGCATTAACAAACCAAAAAAGCAGCGCTGCGTATTTCAAAGATGTCAAAACTGAAGAAGCATTCAGTAATCAAGACCAGAAGCTAGTGGAAACTACCAATTTGTGACGACAACTTTCTTCAGACAAAAAAATCACCACAGCGCAAATCCGCTACGGCAACGATCGCTAACTCAATAGAATTGATGATTGGAACAACAAAAAACTCATCAAGACTTCTAAACTAGCCACACACTGTCATGGAAAATGAAAAAAATTGTACCACAAAAGATCGCATCAAGAGCAAACAAAAAAGACATTTTTCAGAAACATAAAGACCAAAATTGAATACTTAGTACAACAATGAACTGTCATCAAACCCACAACCCATTAACAACCCAAAAAATGTCGCTGTGTATTTCAAAGATGTCAAAACTGAAGAAACATTCAGTAGCCAAGACCAGAAGCCAGTGGAAACTACCAATTTGTGACGACAACTTTCTTCGGACAAAAAATCATCACAGCGCTAATCCGCTTCTGCAACGATCGCTAATCCAGTAGAATTGATGATTGGAACACCATTGATTTAATCAAGACTTCTTAACTAGCCACACACTGTCCTGGAAAATGAAAAAATTTGTACCACAAAAAATCGCATCAAGGATGAACACAAGAAAAGACATATTTCAGAAACATAAATATCAAAATCCAAAACCCAGAAGTCCCGCGCACAGTCAGCATACCCAAAACGCATTAACAAACCAGAAAAACAGCGCTGCCAACTTCAAAGATGTCAAAGCTGAAGAAGCATTCAGTAACCAAGACCAGAAGCTAGTGGAAACTACCAATTTGTGACGACAATTTTCTTCTGACAAAAAATCACCACAGCGCAAATCCGCTTCTGCAACGATCGCTAACCAAGTGAATAAGATGATTGGAACAACAATGAACTCAACAAGACTTCTTAACTAGCCACACACTGTCCTGGAATATGAAAAAGAATGTACCACAAAAGATCGCATCAAGAACAAACACAAAAAAGACATATTTCAGAAACATAAAAACCAAAATCAAAAACTTAGTATTCCCATAAACAGTCAGCATACCCACAACGCATTAAAACATTAACAACCCCAAAAAATTTGTCGCTGTATTTTTTGGTTGTCAAAACTGAAGAAACATTCAGTAGCCTAGACCAGAAGCTAGTGGAAACTACCAATTTGTAACGACAACTTTTTCGGACAAAAAAGTACCACAGAGCAAATCCGCTTCTACTAGGATCGCTAACCCAGTAGAACTGATGAATGGAACAATAATGAACACATCAAGATGACTTAACTAGCCACACACTGTCCTGGAAAATGAAAAAAATTTGTACCACAAAAGATCGCATCAAGAACAAACACAGAAGACATACTTCAGGAACATAAAGACCAAAATCGAAAACTTAGTACTCCCACGAACTGTCAGCAAACCCACAACGCATTAACAACCCAAAAAAATGTCGCTGTGTATTTCAAAGATGTCAAAACTGAAGAAACAATCAGTAGCCAAGACCAGAAGCTAGTAGAAACTACCAATTTATGACAACTTTCTTCGAACAAAAAATCACCACAGCGCAAATCCGCTTCTGCAACGATCGCTAACCCAGTAGAATTGATGAATGGAACAATAATGAACACGTCTAGATAACTTAACTAGCCACATAGTGTCCTAAAAAATAAAAAAATTTGTACCACAAAAGATCGCATCAAGAACAAACACAAAAAAAGACATATTTCAGAAACATAAAGACCAAATTCGAAAACTTAGTACTCCCATGAGCTGTCAGCAAACCCACAGCGCATTAACAAACCAAAAAAGTATCGCTGTATTTTTTGGTTGTCAAAACTGAAGAAACATTCAGTAGCCGACACCAGACGGTAGTGGAAACTACCAGTTTGTGACGACAACTTTTTTCAGACAGAAAATTACCAAAGCGTAAATCCGCTTCTGCAACGATCGCTAACCTAGTAGAATTGATAAATGGAACAATAATGAACACATCAAGATGACTTAACTAGCCACACAGTGTCCTGATAAAAGAAAAAATTTGTACCACAAAAGATCGCATCAAGAACAGACACAAAAAAGACATATTTCAGAAACATAAAGACCAAAATCAAAAACTTAGTACTCCCATGAACTGTCAGCAAACCCACAACGCATTAACAACCCAAAAAATGCCGCTGTGTATTTCAAAGATGTCAAAACTGAAGAAACAATCAGTAGCCAAGACCAGAAGCTAGTAGAAACTACCAATTTATGACAACTTTCTTCGGACAAAAAATCACCACAGCGCAAATCCGCTTCTGCAACGATCGCTTACCCAGTAGAATTGATGATTGGAACAACAAGGAACTCATCAAGATTTCTTAACTAGCCACACACTATCCTGGAAAATGAATAAAATTGTACCACAAAAAATCGCATCAAGGATGAACACAAAAAAGACATATTTCAGAAATGTAAGTACCAAAATCCAAAATCAGGAAGTCCATGAACAGTCAGCATACCCACTACGCATTAACAAATCAAAAAAGCAGCGCTGCATATTTCAAAGATGTCAAAACTGAAGAAGCATTCAGTAACCAAGACCAGAAGCTAGTGGAAACTACCAATTTGTGACGACAACTTTTTTCGGACAAAAAATTACCATAGAGCAAATCCGCTTCTGCAAAGATCGCTAACTCAATAGAATTGATGATTGGAACAACAAAAAACTCATCAAGACTTCTAAACTAGCCACACACTGTCATGGAAAATGAAAAAATTTGTACCACAAAAGATCGCATCAAGAGCAAACACAAAAGACAGCTTTCAGAAACATAAAAACCAAAATTGAATACTTAGTACTACAATGAACTGTCAGCAAACCCACAACCCATTAACAACCCAAAAAATGTCGCTGTGTATTTCAAAGATGTCAAAACTGAAGAAACATTCAGTAGCCAAGACCAGAAGCCAGTGGAAACTACCAATTTGTGACGACAACTTTCTTCGGACAAAAAATCATCACAGCGCTAATCCGCTTCTGCAACGATCGCTAATCCAGTAGAATTGATGATTGGAACACCAATGAACTAATCAAGACTTCTTAACTAGCCACACACTGTCCTGGAAAATGAAAAAATTTGTACCACAAAAAATCGCATCAAGGATGAACACAAGAAAAGACATATTTCAGAAACATAAATACCAAAATCCAAAACCCAGAAGTCCCATGCACAGTCAGCATACCCAAAAGGCATTAACAAACCAGAAAAACAGCGCTGCCTATTTCAAAGATGTCAAAGCTGAAGAAGCATTCAGTAACCAAGACCAGAAGCTAGTGGAAACTACCAATTTGTGACGACAACTTTCTTCTGACAAAAAATCACCACAGCGCAAATCCGCTTCTGCAACGATCGCTAACCAAGTGAATAAGATGATTGGAACAACAATGAACTCAACAAGACTTCTTAAGTAGCCACACACTGTCCTGGAATATGAAAAAATGTGTACCAAAAAAGATCGCATCAAGAACAAACACAAAAAAGACAATTTTCAGATACATAAGAATAAAAATCAAAAACTTAGTACTCCCATGAACTGTCAGCAAACCCACAACGCTTTAACAACCCAAAAAACTGTCGCTGTGTATTTCAAAGATGTCAAAACTGAAGAAACATTCAGTATCCAAGAACAGAAGCTAGTGAAAACTACCAATTTGTGACGACAACTTTCTTCGAACAAAAAATAACCACAGCGCAAATCTGCTTCTGCAACGATCGCTAACTATGTAGAATTGATAATTGGAACATTAATGAACTCATCAAGACTTCTTAACTAGCCGCACACTGTCCTGGAAAATGAAAAAAAATTGTACCACAAAAGATCGCATCAAGAACAAACACAGAAGACATATTTCAGGAACATAAAGACCAAAATTGAAAACTTAGTACTCCCATGAACTTTCATTAAACCCACAACGCATTAACAACCCAAAAAATGTCGCTGTGTGTTTCAAAGATGTCAAAACTGAAGAAACATTCAGTAGCCAAGACCAGAAGCTAGTGGAAACTACCAATTTGTGACGACAACTTTCTTCTTACAAAAAATCACCACAGCGCAAATCCGCTTCTGCAACGATCGCTAACCCAGTGAAATTGATGATTGGAACAACAATGAACTCAACAAGACTTTTTAACTAGCCACACACTGTCCTGGAATATGAAAAAATTTGTACCAAAAAAGATCGCATCAAGAACAAACACAAAAAAGACAAATTTCAGAAACATAAGGATAAAAATCAAAAACTTAGTACTCCCATGAACTTTCAGCAAACCCACAACGCTTTAACAATCCAAAAAACTGTCGCTGTGTATTTCAAAGATGTCAAAACTGAAGAAACATTCAGTAGCCAAGAACAGAAGCTAGTGAAAACTACCAATTTGTGACGACAACTTTCTTCGAACAAAAAATCACCAGAGCGTAAATCCGCTTCTGCAACGATCGCTAACTAAGTATAATTGATGATTTGAACATTAATGAACTCATCAAGACTTCTTAACTAGCCGCACACTGTCCTGGAAAATTAAAAAAATTTGTACCACAAAAGATCGCATCAAGAACAAACACAGAAGACATATTTCAGGAACATAAAGACCAAAATCGAAAACTTGGTACTCCCATGAACTGTCATTAAACCCACAACGCATTAACAACCCAAAAAATGTCGCTGTGTATTTCAAAGATGTCAAAACTGAAGAAACATTCAGTAGCCAAGACCAGAAGCTAGTGGAAACTACCAATTTGTGACGACAACTTTCTTCGGAAAAACATCACCACAGCGCAAATCCGCTTCTGCAACGATCGCTAACCCAGTAGAATTGATGATTGGAACAACAATGAACTCATCAAGACTTCTTAACTTGCCACACACTGTCCTGGAAAATGAAAAAATTTGTATCACAAAAAATCGCATCAAGGATGAACACAAAAAAAGACATATTTCAGAAACTTAAAGACCAAAATCCAAAACCCACAAGTCCCATGAACAGTCAGCATACCCAAAACATATTAACAAATCAAAAAGCAGCGCTGCCTATTTCAAAGATGTCAAAACTGAAGAAGCATTCAGTAACCAAGACCAGTAGCTAGTGGAAACTACCAATTTGGGACGACAACTTTCTTCGGACAAAAATCACCAGAGCGCAACTCTGCTTCTGCAATGATCGCTAACCCAGTGAAATTGATGATTGGAACAATAATGAACTCATCAAGACTTCCTAACTAGCCACCTACTGTCCTGGAATATGAAAAAATTTGTACCAAAAAAGATCGCATCAAGAACAAACACAAAAAAGACAAATTTCAGAAACATAAGGATAAAAATCAAAAACCTAGTACTCCTATGAACTGTCAGCAAACCCACAACGCATTAACAACCCAAAAAACTGTCGCTGTGTATTTCAAAGATGTCAAAACTGAAGAAACATTCAGTAGCCAAGAACAGAAGCTAGTGAAAACTACCAATTTGTGACGACAACTTTCTTCGAACAAAAAATCACCACAGCGCAAATCCGTTCTGCAACGATCGCTAGCCAAGTAGAATTGATGATTGGAACAACAATGAACTCATCAAGGCTTCTTAACTAGCCGCACACTGTCCTGGAAAATGAAAAAAAATTGTACCACAAAAGATCGCATCAAGAACAAACACAGAAGACATATTTCAGGAACATAAAGACCAAAAGCGAAAACTTAGTACTCTCACGAACTGTCAGCAAACCCACAATGCATTAACAACCCAACAAATGTCGCTGTGTATTTCAAAGATGTCAAAACTGAAGAAACATTCAGTAGCCAAGACCAGGAGCTAGTGGAAACTACCAATTTGTGACGACAACTTTCTTCGGAAAAAAATCACCACAGCGCAAATCCGCTTCTGCAACGATCGCTAACCCAGTAGAATTGATGATTTGAACAACAATGAACTCATCAAGACTTCTTAACTAGCCACACACTGTCCTGGAAAATGAAAAAATTTGTACCACAAAAAATCGCATCAAGGATGAACACAAAAAAAGACATATTTCAGAAACTTAAAGACCAAAATCCAAAACCCAGAAGTCCCATGAACAGTCAACAAACCCAAAACACATTATCAAATCAAAAAAGCAGCGCTGCCTATTTCAAAGATGTCAAAACTGAAGAAGCATTCAGTAACCAAAACCAGAAGCCAGTGGAAACTACCAATTTGTGACGACAACTTTCTTCGGACAAAAATCAGCAGAGCGCAAATCCGCTTCTGCAACCATCGCTAACCCAGTAGAATTGATGATTGGAACAACAATGAACTCATGAAGACTTCTTAACTAGCCAGAAACTGTCCTGGAAAATGAAAAAATTTGTACCACAAAAAATCGCATCAAGGATGAACACAAAAATAGACATATTTCAGAAACATAAAAACCAAAATCCAAAACTCAGAAGTCCCATGAACAGTCAGCATACCCAAAACACATTAACAAACCAAAAAAGCAGCGCTGTCTATTTCAAAGATGTCAAAGCTGAAGAAGCATTCAGTAACCAAAACCAGAAGCCAGTGGAAACTACCAATTTGTGACGACAACTTTCTTCGGACAAAAATCAGCAGAGCGCAAATCCGCTTCTGCAACCATCGCTAACCCAGTAGAATTGATGATTGGAACAACAATGAACTCATGAAGACTTCTTAACTAGCCAGAAACTGTCCTGGAAAATGAAAAAATTTGTACCACAAAAAATCGCATCAAGGATGAACACAAAAATAGACATATTTCAGAAACATAAAAACCAAAATCCAAAACTAAGAAGTCCCATGAACAGTCAGCATACCCAAAACACATTAACAAACCAAAAAAGCAGCGCTGTCTATTTCAAAGATGTCAAAGCTGAAGAAGCATTCAGTAACCAAGACCAGAAGCTAGTGGAAACTACCAATTTGGGACGACAACTTTCTTCGGACAAAAATCACCAGAGCGCAACTCCGCTTCTGCAATGATCGCTAACCCAGTGAAATTGATGATTGGAACAATAATGAACTCATCAAGACTTCTTAACTAGCCACCTACTGTCCTGGAATATGAAAAAATTTGTACCAAAAAAGATCGCATCAAGAACAAACACAAAAAAGACAAATTTCAGAAACATAAGGATAAAAATCAAAAACCTAGTACTCCTATGAACTGTCAGCAAACCCACAACGCATTAACAACCCAAAAAACTGTCGCTGTGTATTTCAAAGATGTCAAAACTGAAGAAACATTCAGTAGCCAAGAACAGAAGCTAGTGAAAACTACCAATTTGTGACGACAACTTTCTTCGAACAAAAAATCACCACAGCGCAAATCCGTTCTGCAACGATCGCTAGCCAAGTAGAATTGATGATTGGAACAACAATGAACTCATCAAGGCTTCTTAACTAGCCGCACACTGTCCTGGAAAATGAAAAAAATTTGTACCACAAAAGATCGCATCAAGAACAAACACAGAAGACATATTTCAGGAACATAAAGACCAAAAGCGAAAACTTAGTACTCTCACGAACTGTCAGCAAACCCACAATGCATTAACAACCCAACAAATGTCGCTGTGTATTTCAAAGATGTCAAAACTGAAGAAACATTCAGTAGCCAAGACCAGGAGCTAGTGGAAACTTCCAATTTGTGACGACAACACTCTTCGGAAAAAAATCACCACAGCGCAAATCCGCTTCTGCAACGATCGCTAACCCAGTAGAATTGATGATTTGAACAACAATGAACTCATCAAGACTTCTTAACTAGCCACACACTGTCCTGGAAAATGAAAAAATTTGTACCACAAAAAATCGCATCAAGGATGAACACAAAAAAAGACATATTTCAGAAACTTAAAGACCCAAATCCAAAACCCAGAAGTCCAATGAACAGTCAACAAACCCAAAACACATTAACAAATCAAAAAAGCAGCGCTGCCTATTTCAAAGATGTCAAAACTGAAGAAGCATTCAGTAACCAAAACCAGAAGCCAGTGGAAACTACCAATTTGTGACGACAACTTTCTTCGGACAAAAATCAGCAGAGCGCAAATCCGCTTCTGCAACCATCGCTAACCCAGTAGAATTGATGATTGGAACAACAATGAACTCATGAAGACTTCTTAACTAGCCAGAAACTGTCCTGGAAAATGAAAAAATTTGTACCACAAAAAATCGCATCAAGGATGAACACAAAAATAGACATATTTCAGAAACATAAAAACCAAAATCCAAAACTCAGAAGTCCCATGAACAGTCAGCATACCCAAAACACATTAACAAACCAAAAAAGCAGCGCTGTCTATTTCAAAGATGTCAAAGCTGAAGAAGCATTCTGTAGCCAAGACCAGAAGCTAGTGGTAACTACCAATTTGTGATAACTTTTTCGAGACAAAACACTCCAGCTCAAAATCGCTAGTGCAATGACCACTAATCTAGTAGAACTGACTAAATGAATAAAAAAGAGCACATCGAAATGATAATATCAGCCAGACGCTGTGATCAAAAATGGAAAAACAATTAAAGAGAAAAGCCGCATCACTGATAGACACATAAAATGACATGATTCCACAGAAAAAAACTGAAAACAATTATTAAGCAACCCTAGGTAACATCAACAAGTAAAAAAAATGCATTATCAACCCCAAAAAGGCATCTCTGTCCTTCAAATTTATGAAAACAAGGAATGTCTGGTAGTCAAGACCAAAAAGAAAGAAAAACTGCCAGTACTTTGACGACATTTTTCTTGGGACAAAAAATCACCACAGCGCAAATCCGCTTGTGCAACGATCGCTAACCAAGTAGAATTGATGATTGGAACAACAATGAACTCATCAAGACTTCTTAACTAGCCACACACTGTCCTGGAAAATGAAAAAAATTTGTACCACAAAAGATCGCATCAAGAACAAACACAGAAGACATATTTCAGGAACATAAAGACCAAAATCGAAAACTTTGTACTCCCATGAACTGCCTGCAAACCCACAACGCATTAACAACCCAAAAAAATTTCGCTGTGTATTTCAAAGATGTCAAAACTGAAGAAACATTCAGTAGCCAAGACCAGAAGCTAGTGGAAATTACCAATTTGTGACGACAACTTTCTTCGGACAAAAAATCACCACAGCGCAAATCCGCTTCTGCAACGATCGCTAAGCCAGTAGAATTGATAATTGGAACAATAATGAACTCATCAAGACTTCTTAACTAGCCACACACTGTCCTGGAAAATGAAAAAATTTGTACCACAAAAAATCGCATCAAGGATGAACACAAAAAAAGACATATTTCAGAAATATAAAAACCAAAATCAAAAAAATTAGTACTCCCATGAACTGTCAGCAAACCTACAACGCATTAACAACCCAAAAAATTGTCGCTGTGTATTTCAAAGATGTCAAAACTGAAGAAACTTTCAGTAGCCAAGACCAGAAGCTAGTGGAAACTACCAATTTCTGACGACAACTTTCTTCGGACGAAAATCACCACAGCCCAAATCCGGGTCTGCAACGATCGCTAACTAAGTAGAATTGATGATTGGATCAACAATAAACTCATCAAAACTTCTTAACTAGCCACACACTGTCCTGGAAAATGAAAAAATTTGTACCACAAAAAATCGCATCAAGGATGAACACAAAAAATGATATATTTCAGAAACTTAAATACCAAAATCCAAAATTCAGAAGTCCCATGAACAGTCAGCATACCCAAAACGCATTAACAAACCAAAAAAGCAGCGCTGCCTTTTTCAAAGATGTCAAAACTGAAGAAGCATTCAGTAACCAAGACCAGAAGCTAGTGAAAACTACCAACTTGTGACGACAACTTTCTTCGGACAAAAATTCACCACAGCGCAAATCCGCTTCTGCAACGATCGCTAACCCAGTAGAAGTGATGATTGGAACAACAATGAACTCATCAAGACTTCTTAACGAGCCACACAGTCCTAGAAAATGAAAAAAAAATTGTACCACAAAATATCGCATCAAGAACAAACACAAAAAAAGACATATTTCAGAAACATAAAGACCAAAATCAAAAAATTAGTTTTCCCATGAACTGTCAGCAAACCCACAACGCATTAACAACCCAAAAAATTGTCGCTGTGTATTTCAAAGATGTCAAAACTGAAGAAACATTCAGTAGCCAAGACCAGAAGCTAGTGGAAACTACCAATTTCTGACGACAAATTTCTTCGGACAAAAAATCAACACAGCCCAAATCCGCGTCTGCAAAGATCGCTAATCAAGTAGAATTGATGATTGGATCAACAATTAACGCATCAAGACTTCTTAACGAGCCACACAGTCCTGGAAAATGAAAAAAAATTATACCACAAAAGATCGCATCAAGAACAAACACAAAAAAAGACATATTTCAGAAACATAAAGACCAAAATCAAAAACTTAGTTTTTCCATGAACTGTCAGCAAACTCACAACGCATTAACAACCCAAAAAACTATCGCTGTGTATTTCAAAGATGTCAAAACTGAAGAAACATTCAGTAGCCAAGACCTGAAACTACCAATTTCTGACGAAAAATTTCTTCGGACAAAAAATCACCACAGCCCAAATCCGCGTCTGCGAAGATCGCTAACCAAGTGGAATTGATGATTGGATCAACAATAAACTCATCAAAAGTTCTTAACTAGCCACACACTGTCCTGGAAAATGAAAAAATTTGTACCACAAAAGATCGCATCAAGAACAAACACAAAAAAAGACATATTTCAGAAACATAAATAGCCAAATCCAAAACCCAGAAGTCTCATGAACAGTCAGCAAACCCACAACAAACAAAAAAGCAGCGCTGCGTATTTCAAAGATGTCAAAACTGAAGAAGCATTCAGTAACCAAGACCAGAAGCTAATGGAAACTACCAATTTGTGACAACAACTTTTTTCGGACAAAAAAACACCACAGAGCAAACCCGCTTCTGCAACGATCGCTTACCGAGTAGATCTAAAGAATGGAACAACAATGAACACATCAAGATGACTTAACTAGCCACAGAGTTTCCTGAAAAATGAAAAAACTTGTACCACAAAAGATCGCATCAAGAACAAACACAAAAAAAGACATCTTTCAGAAATATAATAAACAAAATCAGAAACTTAATACCCCATGAACTGTCAGCATACCCACAATGCATCAACACTTTAAAAACCCAAAAAAATTGTCTCTGTATTTTTTGGTTGTCAAAACTGAAGAAACAATCAGTAGCCAAGACCAGAAGCTAGTGGAAACTACCAATTTGTGACGACAACTTTCTTCGGACAAAAAATCACCACAGCGCAAATCCGCTTCTGCAACGATCGATAACCCAGTAGAAGTGATGATTGGAACCGACAATGAACTCATCAAGACTTCTTAACGAGCCACACAGTCCTGGAAAATGAAAAAAATTGTACAACAAAAAATCGCATCAAGGATGAACACAAAAAAGACATATCACTAACATAAATACCAAAATCCAAAATCCAGAAGTCCCATGAACAGTCAGCATACCCACAAAGTATTAACGAACCAAAAAAGCAGCGCTGCGTATTTCAAAGATGTCAAAACTGAAGAAGCATTCAGTAACCAAGACCAGAAGCTAGTGGAAACTACCAATTTCTGACGACAAATTTCTTCGGACAAAAAATCAACACAGCCCAAATCCGCGTCTGCAAAGATCGCTAATCAAGTAGAATTGATGATTGGATCAACAATTAACGCATCAAGACTTCTTAACGAGCCACACAGTCCTGGAAAATGAAAAAAAATTATACCACAAAAGATCGCATCAAGAACAAACACAAAAAAAGACATATTTCAGAAACATAAAGACCAAAATCAAAAACTTAGTTTTTCCATGAACTGTCAGCAAACTCACAACGCATTAACAACCCAAAAAACTATCGCTGTGTATTTCAAAGATGTCAAAACTGAAGAAACATTCAGTAGCCAAGACCTGAAACTACCAATTTCTGACGAAAAATTTCTTCGGACAAAAAATCACCACAGCCCAAATCCGCGTCTGCGAAGATCGCTAACCAAGTGGAATTGATGATTGGATCAACAATAAACTCATCAAAAGTTCTTAACTAGCCACACACTGTCCTGGAAAATGAAAAAATTTGTACCACAAAAGATCGCATCAAGAACAAACACAAAAAAAGACATATTTCAGAAACAAAAATAGCCAAATCCAAAACCCAGAAGTCTCATGAACAGTCAGCAAACCCACAACAAACAAAAAAGCAGCGCTGCGTATTTCAAAGATGTCAAAACTGAAGAAGCATTCAGTAACCAAGACCAGAAGCTAATGGAAACTACCAATTTGTGACAACAACTTTTTTCGGACAAAAAAACACCACAGAGCAAACCCGCTTCTGCAACGATCGCTTACCGAGTAGATCTAAAGAATGGAACAACAATGAACACATCAAGATGACTTAACTAGCCACAGAGTTTCCTGAAAAATGAAAAAACTTGTACCACAAAAGATCGCATCAAGAACAAACACAAAAAAAGACATCTTTCAGAAATATAATAAACAAAATCAGAAACTTAATACCCCATGAACTGTCAGCATACCCACAATGCATCAACACTTTAAAAACCCAAAAAAATTGTCTCTGTATTTTTTGGTTGTCAAAACTGAAGAAACAATCAGTAGCCAAGACCAGAAGCTAGTGGAAACTACCAATTTGTGACGACAACTTTCTTCGGACAAAAAATCACCACAGCGCAAATCCGCTTCTGCAACGATCAATAACCCAGTAGAAGTGATGATTGGAACCGACAATGAACTCATCAAGACTTCTTAACGAGCCACACAGTCCTGGAAAATGAAAAAAATTGTACAACAAAAAATCGCATCAAGGATGAACACAAAAAAGACATATCACTAACATAAATACCAAAATCCAAAATCCAGAAGTCCCATGAACAGTCAGCATACCCACAAAGTATTAACGAACCAAAAAAGCAGCGCTGCGTATTTCAAAGATGTCAAAACTGAAGAAGCATTCAGTAACCAAGACCAGAAGCTAGTGGAAACTACCAATTTGTGACGACAATTTCTTACGGACAAAAAATTACCGTAGAGCAAATCCGCTTCTGCAACGATCGCTAACCCAGTAGAACTGATGAATGGAACAACAAGGAACACATCAAAACTTCTTAACTAGCCACGCACTGTCCTGGAAAATGAAAAGATTTGTACCACAAAAAATCGCATCAAGGATGAACACAAAAAATGACATATTTCAGAAACTTAAATACCAAAATCCAAAACCCAGAAGTCCCATGAGCAGTCAGCATACCCAAAACGCATTAACAAACCAAAAAAGCATAGCTGCCTATTTCAAAGATGTCAAAACTGAAGAAGCATTCAGTAACCAAGACCAGAAGTTTGTGAAAACTACCAATTTGTGACAACAACTTTTTTCGGACAAAAAATACCACAGAGCAAATCCGCTTCTGCAACGATCGCTAACCCAGTAGAAGTGATGATTGGAACAACAATGAAGTCATCAAGACATCTTAACGAGCCACACAGTCCTGGAAAATGAAAAAAACTGTACCACAAAAGATCGCATCAAGAACAAACACAAAAAAAGACATATTTCAGAAACATTAAGACCAAAATCAAAAACTTAGTTTTCCCATGAACTTTCAGCAAACCCACAACGCATTAACAACCCAAAAAACTGTCGCTGTGTATTTCAAAGATGTCAAAACTGAAGAAACATTCAGTAGCCAAGACCAGAAGCTAGTGGAAACTACCAATTTCTGACGACAAATTTCTTCGGACAAAAAATCACCACAGCCCAAATCCGCGTCTGCAAAGATCGCTAACCAAGTGGAATTGATGATTGGATCAACAATAAACTCATCAAAAGTTCTTAACTAGCCACACACTGTCCTGGAAAATGAAAAAATTTGTACCACAAAAGATCGCATCAAGGATGAACACAAGAAAAGACATATTTCAGAAACATAAAGACCAAAATCAAAAACCCAGAAGTCCCATGAACAGTCAGCATACCCACAACAAACAAAAAAGCTGCGCTGCGGATTTCCAAGATGTCAAAACTGAAGAAACATTCAGTAGCCAAGACCAGAAGCTAGTGGAAACTACCAATTTGTGACGACAATTTCTTTCGGACAAAAAATTACCGTAGAGCAAATCCGCTTCTGCAACGATCGCTAACCCAGTAGAAATGATAAATGGAACAACAAGGAACACATCAAGATGACTTAACTAGCCACACAGTGTCCTGAAAAATGAAAAAATTTGTACCACAAAAGATCGCATCAAGAACAAACACAAAAAAAAGACATCTTTCAGAAATATAATAAACAAAATCAGAAACTTAAAACCCCATGAACTGTCAGCACACCCACAAAGCATTAACACATTAACACCCAAAAAAATTGTCGCTGTATTTTTTGGTTGTCAAAACATTCAGTAGCCGAGACCAGAAGCCAGTGGAAACTACCAATTTGTAACAACTTTTATCGGACAAAAAATCACCACTGCGCAAATCCACTTCTGCAACGATCGCTAAACCAGTAGAAATGAGGAATGGAACAAAAATGAACACACCAAGATTTCTTAACTACCCACACACTGTCCTCAAAAATGAAAAAAAATTGTACCACAAAAAATCACATCAAGGCTAAACACAAAAAAAAACCTAATTCAGAAATACAAAAAACAAAATCAAATTATTGTACTCCAATGAACCGTCAGCATACCCATAACGCATTAACTACCCAAAAAATTGGCGCTGCGTGTTTCAAAGATGTCAAAATTGAAGAAGCAATCAGTAACCAAGACCAGAAGCTAATGGAAACTACCAATTTGTGACGACAATTTCTTTCGGACAAAAAATTACCGTAGAGCAAATCCGCTTCTGCAACGATCGCTAACCCAGTAGAACTGATGAATGGAACAACAAGGAACACATCAAAACTTCTTAACTAGCCACGCACTGTCCTGGAAAATGAAAAAATTTGTACCACAAAAAATCGCATCAAGGATGAACACAAAAAACGACATATTTCAGAAACTTAAATACCAAAATCCAAATTCCAGAAGTCCCATGAACAGTCAGCATACCCAAAACGCATTAACAAACCAAAAAAGCATAGCTGCCTATTTCAAAGATGTCAAAACTGAAGAAGCATTCAGTAACCAAGACCAGAAGCTTGTGAAAACTACCAATTTGTGACAACAACTTTTTTCGGACAAAAAATACCACAGAGCAAATCCGCTTCTGCAACGATCGCTAACCCAGTAGAAGTGATGATTGGAACAACAATGAAGTCATCAATACTTCTTAACGAGCCACACAGTCCTGGAAAATGAAAAAAACTGTACCACAAAAGATCGCATCAAGAACAAACACAAAAAAAGACATATTTCAGAAACATAAAGACCAAAATCAAAAACTTAGTTTTCCCATGAACTTTCAGCAAACCCACAACGCATTAACAACCCAAAAAACTGTCGCTGTGTATTTCAAAGATGTCAAAACTGAAGAAACATTCAGTAGCCAAGACCAGAAGCTAGTGGAAACTACCAATTTCTGACGACAAATTTCTTCGAACAAAAAATCACCACAGCCCAAATCCGCGTCTGCAAAGATCGCTAGCCAAGTGGAATTGATGATTTGATCAACAATAAACTCATCGAAAGTTCTTAACTAGCCACACACTGTCCTGGAAAATGAAAAAATTTGTACCACAAAAGATCGCATCAAGAACAAACACAAAAAAAGACATATTTCAGAAACATAAATAGCAAAATCCAAAACCCAGAAGTCCCATGAACAGTCAGCATACCCACAACTAACAAAAAAGCTGCGCTGCGGATTTCCAAGATGTCAAAACAGAAGAAACATTCAGTAGCCAAGACCAGAAGCTAGTGGAAACTACCAATTTGTGACGACAACTTTCTTCGGACAAAAAATCACCACAGCGCAAATCCGCTTCTGCAACGATCGCTAACCCAGTAGAAGTGATGATTGGAACCGACAATGAACTCATCAAGACTTCTTAACGAGCCACACAGTCCTGTAAAATGAAAAAAATTGTACAACAAAAAATCGCATCAAGGATGAACATAAAAAAAGACATATCACTAACATAAATACCAAAATCCAAAATCTAGAAGTCCCATGAACAATCAGCATACCCACAAAGTATTAACAAACCAAAAAAGCAGCGCTGCGTATTTCAAAGATGTCAAAACTGAAGAAACATTCAGTAGCCAAGACCAGAAGCTAGTGGAAACTACCAATTTGTGACGACAACTTTCTTCGGACAAAAAATACCACAGAGCAAATCCGCTTCTGCAACGATCGCTAACCCAGTAGAAGTGATGATTGGAACAACAATGAAGTCATCAATACTTCTTAACGAGCCACACAGTCCTGGAAAAGGAAAAAAACCGTACCACAAAAGATCGCATCAAGAACAAACACAAAAAAAGACATATTTCAGAAACATAAAGACCAAAATCAAAAACTTAGTTTTCCCATGAACTTTCAGCAAACCCACAACGCATTAACAACCCAAAAAACTGTCGCTGTGTATTTCAAAGATGTCAAAACTGAAGAAACATTCAGTAGCCAAGACCAGAAGCTAGTGGAAACTACCAATTTCTGACGACAAATTTCTTCGGACAAAAAATCACCACAGCCCAAATCCGCGTCTGCAAAGATCGCTAACCAAGTGGAATTGATGATTGGATCAACAATAAACTCATCAAAAGTTCTTAACTAGCCACACACTGTCCTGGAAAATGAAAAAATTTGTACCACAAAAGATCGCATCAAGAACAAACACAAAAAAAGACATATTTCAGAAACATAAATAGCAAAATCCAAAACCCAGAAGTCCCATGAACAGTCAGCATACCCACAACAAACAAAAAAGCTGCGCTGCGGATTTCCAAGATGTCAAAACTGAAGAAACATTCAGTAGCCAAGACCAGAAGCTAGTGGAAACTACCAATTTGTGACGACAACTTTCTTCGGACAAAAAATACCACAGAGCAAATCCGCTTCTGCAACGATCGCTAACCCAGTAGAAGTGATGATTGGAACAACAATGAAGTCATCAATACTTCTTAACGAGCCACACAGTCCTGGAAAATGAAAAAAACTGTACCACAAAAGATCGCATCAAGAACAAACACAAAAAAGACATATTTCAGAAACATAAAGACCAAAATCAAAAACTTAGTTTTCCCATGAACTTTCAGCAAACCCACAACGCATTAACAACCCAAAAAACTGTCGCTGTGTATTTCAAAGATGTCAAAACTGAAGAAACATTCAGTAGCCAAGACCAGAAGCTAGTGGAAACTACCAATTTGTGACGACAACTTTCTTCGGACAAAAAATACCACAGAGCAAATCCGCTTCTGCAACGATCGCTAACCCAGTAGAATTGATGATTGGATCAACAATAAACTCATCAAAAGTTCTTAACTAGCCACACACTGTCCTGGAAAATGAAAAAATTTGTACCACAAAAGATCGCATCAAGAACAAACACAAAAAAAGACATATTTCAGAAACATAAATAGCAAAATCCAAAACCCAGAAGTCCCATGAACAGTCAGCATACCCACAACAAACAAAAAAGCTGCGCTGCGGATTTCCAAGATGTCAAAACTGAAGAAACATTCAGTAGCCAAGACCAGAAGCTAGTGGAAACTACCAATTTGTGACGACAACTTTCTTCGGACAAAAAATACCACAGAGCAAATCCGCTTCTGCAACGATCGCTAACCCAGTAGAAGTGATGATTGGAACAACAATGAAGTCATCAATACTTCTTAACGAGCCACACAGTCCTGGAAAATGAAAAAAACTGTACCACAAAAGATCGCATCAAGAACAAACACAAAAAAAGACATATTTCAGAAACATAAAGACCAAAATCAAAAACTTAGTTTTCCCATGAACTTTCAGCAAACCCACAACGCATTAACAACCCAAAAAATGGTCGCTGTGTATTTCAAAGATGTCAAAACTGAAGAAACATTCAGTAGCCAAGACCAGAAGCTAGTGGAAACTACCAATTTCTGACGACAAATTTCTTCGGACAAAAAATCACCACAGCCCAAATCCGCGTCTGCAAAGATCGCTAACCAAGTGGAATTGATGATTGGATCAACAATAAACTCATCAAAAGTTCTTAACTAGCCACACACTGTCCTGGAAAATGAAAAAATTTGTACCACAAAAGATCGCATCAAGAACAAACACAAAAAAAGACATATTTCAGAAACATAAATAGCAAAATCCAAAACCCAGAAGTCCCATGAACAGTCAGCTTACCCACAACAAACAAAAAAGCTGCGCTGCGGATTTCCAAGATGTCAAAACTGAAGAAACATTCAGTAGCCAAGACCAGAAGCTAGTGGAAACTACCAATTTGTGACGACAACTTTCTTCGGACAAAAAATCACCACAGCGCAAATCCGCTTCTGCAACGATCGCTAACCCAGTAGAAGTGATGATTGGAACCGACAATGAACTCATCAAGACTTCTTAACGAGCCACACAGTCCTGGAAAATGAAAAAAATTGTACAACAAAAAATCGCATCAAGGATGAACATAAAAAAAGACATATCACTAACATAAATACCAAAATCCAAAATCCAGAAGTCCCATGAACAATCAGCATACCCACAAAGTATTAACAAACCAAAAAAGCAGCGCTGCGTATTTCAAAGATGTCAAAACTGAAGAAGCATTCAGTAACCAAGACCAGAAGCTAGTGGAAACTACCAATTTGTGACGACAATTTCTTTCGGACAAAAAATTACCGTAGAGCAAATCCGCTTCTGCAACGATCGCTAACCCAGTAGAAATGATGAATGGAACAACAAGGAACACATCAAGATGACTTAACTAGCCACACAGTGTCCTGAAAAATGAAAAAATTTGTACCACAAAAGATCGCATCAAGAACAAACACAAAAAAAAGACATCTTTCAGAAATATAATAAACAAAATCAGAAACTTAAAACCCCATGAACTGTCAGCACACCCACAAAGCATTAACACATTAACACCCAAAAAAATTGTCGCTGTATTTTTTGGTTGTCAAAACATTCAGTAGCCGAGACCAGAAGCCAGTGGAAACTACCAATTTGTAACAACTTTTATCGGACAAAAAATCACCACTGCGCAAATCCACTTCTGCAACGATCGCTAAACCAGTAGAAATGAGGAATGGAACAAAAATGAACACACCAAGATTTCTTAACTACCCACACACTGTCCTCAAAAATGAAAAAAAATTGTACCACAAAAAATCACATCAAGGCTAAACACAAAAAAAAACCTATTTCAGCAATACAAAAAACAAAATCAAATTATTGTACTCCAATGAACCGTCAGCATACCCATAACGCATTAACTACCCAAAAAATTGGCGCTGCGTATTTCAAAGATGTCAAAATTGAAGAAGCAATCAGTAACCAAGACCAGAAGCTAATGGAAACTACCAATTTGTGACAACAACTTTTTTCGGACAAAAAATACCACAGAGCAAATCCGCTTCTGCAACGATCGCTTACCGAGTAGATCTGATGAATGGAACAACAATGAACACATCAAGATGACTTAACTAGCCACAGAGTTTCCTGAAAAATGAAAAATTTGTACCACAAAAGATCGCATCATGAACAAACACAAAAAAAGACATCTTTCAGAAATATAATAAACAAAATCAGAAACTTAATACCCCATGAACTGTCAGCATACCAACAACGCATTAACACATTAACACCCAAAAAAATTGTCGCTGTATTTTTTGGTTGTCAAAACTGAAGAAACATTCAGTAGCCAAGACCAGAAGCTAGTGGAAACTACCAATTTGTGACGACAACTTTCTTCGGTCAAAAAATCACCACAGCGCAAATCCGCTTCTGCAACGATCGCTAACCCACTAGAAGTGATGATTGGAACCGACAATGAACTCATTAAGACTTCTTAACGAGCCACACAGTCCTGGAAAATGAAAAAAATTGTACAACAAAAAATCGCATCAAGGATGAACACAAAAAAAGACATATCACTAACATAAATACCAAAATCCAAAATCCAGAAGTCCCATGAACAGTCAGCATACCCACAAAGCATTAACAAACCAAAAAAGCAGCGCTGAGTATTTCAAAGATGTCAAAACTGAAGAAGCATTCAGTAACCAAGACCAGAAGCTAGTGGAAACTACCAATTTGTGACGACAACTTCTTTCGGACAAAAAATTACCATAGAGAAAATCCGCTTCTGCAACGATCGCTAACCCAGTAGAACTGATGAATGGAACAACAAGGAACACATCAAAATGACTTAACTAGCCACACAGTGTCCTGAAAAATGAAAAAATTTGTACCACAAAAGATCGCATCAAGAACAAACACAAAAAAGACATCCCCCAGAAATATAATAAACAAAATCAGAAACTTAAAACCCCATGAACTTTCAGCATACCCACAACGCATTAACACATTAACACCCAAAAAAATTGTCGCTGTATTTTTTGGTTGTCAAAACAATCAGTAGCCGAGACCAGAAGCCAATGGAAACTACCAATTTGTAACAACTTTTATCGGACAAAAAATCACCACTGCGCAAACCCACTTCTGCAACGATCGCTAAACCAGTAGAATTGAGGAATGGTTCAAAAATGAACACACCAAGATTTCTTAACTACCACACACTGTCCTCAAAAATGAAAAAAAATTGTACCACAAAAAATCACATCAAGGCTAAACACAAAAAAAAACATATTTCAGAAACACAAAGAACAAAATCAAATTATTGTACTCCCATGAACCGTCAGGATACCCACAACGCGTTAACTACCCAAAAAATTGTCGCTGTCTTTTTCAAAGATGTCAAAACTGGAGAAACAATCAGTAGCCAAGACAAGAAGCTAGTGGAAACCACCAATTTGTGACAACTTTCTTCGGACAAAAAATCACCACAGCGCAAATCTGCTTCTGCAACGATCGTTAACCCAGTAGAAGTGATGATTGGAACAACAAGGAACACATCAAGATGACTTAACTAGCCACACAGTCCTAAAAAAATGAAAAAAATTGTACCAGAAAAAATAGCATCAAGGATGAACACAAAAAAAGACATATTTCAGTAACATAAATACCAAAGTCAGAAACTTAATACCCCATGAACTGTCAGCATACCCACAACGCATTAACACATTAACAACCCAAAACAATTGTCGCTGTGTTTTTTGGTTGTCAAAACATTCAGTAGCCGAGACCAGAAGCTAGTGGAAACTACCAATTTGTATCAAATTTTTCGGACAAAAAATCACACTGCGCAAATCCACTTCTGCAACGATCGCTAAATCAGTAGAATTGAGGAATGGAACAAAAATGAATACACCAAGATTTCTTAACTACCCACACACTGTCCTCAAAAATGAAAAAAAAATTGTATCACAAAAAATCACATCAAGGCTAAACACACAAAAAAACATATTTCAGAAATACAAAGAACAAAATCAAATTATTGTACTCCCATGAAACGTCAGCATACCCACAACGCATTAACTACCCAAAAAACTGTCGCTGTCTTTTTCAAAGATGTCAGAACTGAAGAAACATTCAGTAGCCAAGACAAGAAGCTAGTGGAAACCACCAATTTGTGACATCTTTTTTCGGACAAAAAATCACCACAGCGCAAATCCGCTTCTGCAACGATCGTTAACCCAGTAGAAGTGATGATTGGAACAACAAGGAACACATCAAGATGACTTAACTAGCCACACAGTCCTGGAAAATGAAAAATGAAAAAAATTGTACCACAAAAAATCGCATCAAGGATGAACACAAAAAAAAGACATATTTCAGTAACATAAATACCAAAATCAGAAACTTAATACTCCTATGAACTATCAGCATACCCACAACGCATTAACACATTAACAACCCAAAAAAATTGTCGCTGTATTTTTTGGTTGTCAAAACATTCAGTAGCCGAGACCAGAAGCTAGTGGAAACTACCAATTTGTAACAAATTTTTCGGACAAAAAATCACACTGCGCAAATCCACTTCTGCAACGATCGCTAAATCAGTAGAATTGAGGAATGGAACAAAATGAACACACCAAGATTTCTTAACTACCCACACACTGTCCTCAAAAATGAAAAAAAAAATTGTACCACAAAAAATCACATCAAGGCTGAACACAAAAAAAAAACATATTTCAGAAATACAAAGAACAAATCAAAAAAATTGTACTCCCATGAACCGTCAGCATACCCACAACGCATTAACTACCCACAAATTGTCGCTGTGTTTTTCAAAGATGTCAAAACTGAAGAAACATTCAATAGCCAAGACAAGAAGCTAGTGGAAACCACCAATTTGTGACAACTTTCTTCGGACAAAAAATCACCACAGCGCAAATCCGCTTCTGCAACGATCGTTAACCCAGTAGAAGTGATGATTGGAACAACAATGAACTCATCAAGACTTCTTAACGAGCCACACAGTCCTGGAAAATGAAAAAAACTGTACCACAAAAAATTGCATCAACGATGAACACAAAAAAAGTCATATTTCAGTAACATAAATACCAAAATCCAAAATCCAGAAGTCCCATGAACAGTCAGCATACCCACTACGCATTAACAAACCAAAAAAGCAGCGCTGCATATTTCAAATATGTCAAAACTGAAGAAGCATTCAGTAACCAAGACCAGAAGCTAGTGGAAACTACCAATTTGTGACGACAACTTTTTTCGGACAAAAAATTACCATAGAGCAAATATGCTTCTGCAAAGATCGCTAACCTAGTAGAACTGATGAATGGAACAACAATGAACACATCAAGATGACTTAGCTAGCCACACAGTGACCTGGAAAATGAAAAAGTTTGTACCACAAAAGATCGCATCAAGAACAAACACAAAAAAAGACATCTTTCAGAAACATAAAGACCAAAACCAGAAATGTAATACTCCCATGAACTGTCAGCATACTCACAACGCATTACCACATTAACAACCCAAAAAAATTGTCGCTGTATTTTTTGGTTGTCAAAACATTCAGCAGCCGAGACCAGAAGCTAGTGGAAACTACCAATTTGTAACAACTTTTTTCGGACAAAAAATCACCACTGCACAAATTCGCTTCTGCAACGATCACTAACCCAGTGGAATTGATGAATGGAACAACAATGAACACATCAAGATTTCTTAACTAGCCACAAACTGTCCTGGAAAATGAAAAAATTTGGACCACAAAAGATCGCATCAAGAATAAACACAAAAAAGACATCTTTCAGAAATATAAAGACCAAAATCCAAAACCCAGAAGTCCCATAAACAGTCAGCAAATCCACAACGCAATAAGAAACCAAAAAAAAACAGCGCTGCGTATTTCAAAGATGTCAAAACTGAAGAAGCATTCAGTAACCAAGACCAGAAGCTAGTGGAAACTACCAATTTGTGACAACAACTTTTTTCGGACAAAAAATTACCCTAGAGCAAATCCGCTTCTGCAACGATCGCTAACTCAGTAGAACTGATGAATGGAACATCAATCAACAGATCAAGATGACTTAACTAGCCACACAGTCCTGGAAAATGAAAAAAATTGTACCACAAAAAAATGCATCAAGGCTGAACATAAAAAAAGACATATTTCAGAAATACAAAGAACAAAATCAAAAAATTTAAACTCCCATGAACCGTCAGCATACCCACAACATATTAACCACCCAAAAAATTTGTCGCTGTGTCTTTCAAAGATGTCAAAACTGAGGAAACATTCAGTAGCCAAGACAAGAAGCTAGTGGAAACTACCAATTTGTGACAACTTTTTTGTGAAAAAAAATCACCACAGTGCAAATTCGCTTCTGCAACGATCGCTAACCCAGTGGAAGTGATGAATGGAACAACAATGAACACATCAAGATTTTCATACCACTAGACCAGAAGCTAGTGGTAACTACCAATTTGTGAGAACTTTATTGAGACAAAAACACTCCAGCTCAAATTCGCTAGTGCAATGACCACTACCCCAGTAGAACTGAATAAATGAATTAAAATGAGCCCATCGAAATGATAATATCAGCCAGACGCTGTGATCAAAAATGGAAAAACTTTTAACGTGAAAAACCGCATCACTGATAGAGACATAAAAAGACATGATTCCACAGAAAAAAAACTGAAAACAATTATTAAGCACTCCCAGGTAACATCAGCAAGTAAACAAATGCATTATCAACCCCAAAAAGGCAGCTCTGTCTTTCAAATTTATGAAAAGAAGGAATGTCTGGTAGTCAAGACCAAAAAGAAAGAAAAACTGCCAGTACTTTGACGACAACTTTTTTCGGACAAAAAATAACCACAGCGCAAATTCGTTTCTGCAACGATCGCTAACCCAGTAGAACTGATGAATGGAACAACAATGAACACATCAAGATGACCTAAATAGCCACACAATATCCTGAAAAATGAAAAAATTTGTACCACAAAAGATCGCATCAAGGATAAACACAAAAAATGACATATTTCAGTAACATCAAGACTAAAATCAAAAACTTAGTACTTCCATGATCTGCAGCAAACCCACAACGCATTAACAATCCAAAAAAATGTCGCGGTGTATTTCAAAGATGTCAAAACTGAGGAAACATTCAGTAGCCAGGACCAGAAGCTAGTGGAAACTACCAATTTGTGACGACAACTTTCTTCGGACAAAAAATCACCCAACGCAAATCCGCTTCTGCAACGATCGCTAACCCAGTAGACTTGAGGAATGGAACAACAATGAACACATCAAGATGACTTAACTAGCCACAGTGTCCTGAAAAATGAAAAAATTTGTACCACAAAAGATCGCATCAAGAACGAACACAAAAAAAAGACATCTTTCATAAACATAAAGACCAAAATCAAAAATTCAGTACTCCCATGAACCGTCAGCATACCCACAATGCTTTAACATTTTAACCCAAAAAAACTGTCGCTGTATTTTTTGGTTGTCAAAACATTCAGTAGCCGAGATCAGTAGCTAGTGGAAACTACCAATTTGTAACAACTTTTTTCGGACAAAAAATCACCACTGCGCAAATCCACTTCCGCAACGATCGCTAAGCCAGTAGAATTGATGATTGGAACACCAATAAACTAATCAAGATGACTTAACTAGCCACAGTGTCCTGAAAAATGAAAAAAATTTGTACCACAAAAGATCGCATCAAGAACGAACACAAAAAAAGACATCTTTCAGAAACATAAAGACCAAAATCAAAAATTCAGTACTCCCATGAACCGTCAGCATACCCACAATGCTTTAACACTTTAACCCAAAAAAACTGTCGCTGTATTTTTTGGTTGTCAAAACTGAAGAAACACTCAGTAGACGAGACCAGAAGCTAGTGGAAACTACCAATTTGTGACAACTTTTTTCGGACAAAAAATCACCACAGCGCAAATCCGCTTCTGCAACGATCGCTAACTAAGTAGAATTAATGATTAGAACAACAATGAACTCATCAAGACTTCTTAACTAGCCACACACTGTCCTGGAAAATGAAAAAATTTGTACCACAAAAATCGCATCAAGGATGAACACAAAAAAGACATATTCCAGAAACATAAATACCAAAATCCAAAACCCAGAAGTCCCATGAACAGTCAGCATACCCAAAACGCATTAACAAACCAAAAAAGCAGCGCTGCGTATTTCAAAGATGTCAAAACTGAAGAAGCATTCAGTAACCAAGACCAGAAGCTAGTGGAAACTACCAATTTGCGACGACAACTTTTTTCGGACAAAAAGTTACCATAGAGCAAATCTGCTTCTGCAACGATCGCTAACCTACTAGAACTGATGAATATAACAACAATGAACACATCAAGATGACTTAACTAGCCACACAGTGTCCTGAAAAATGAAAAAAATTTGTACCACAAAAGATCGCATCAAGAACAAACACAAAAAAAAGACATCTATCAGAAACATAAAGACCAAAATCAGAACCTTAATACTCCCATGAACTGTCAGCATACCCACAACGCATTGACACATTAACAACCCAAAAAAATTGTCGCTGTATTTTTTGGTTGTCAAAACATTCAGTAGCCGAGACCAGAAGCTAGTGGAAACTACCAATTTGTAACAACTTTTTTCGGACAAAAAATCACCACTGCGCAAATCCACTTCTGCAACGATCGCTAAACCAGTAGAATTGAGGAATGGAATAAAAATGAACACACCAAGATTTCTTAACTAGCCACACACTGTCCTCAAAAATGAAAAAAAAAATTTGTACCACAAAAAATCACATCAAGGCTGAAAACAAAAAAAACATATTTCAGAAACACAAAGAACAAAATCAAAAAACTTGTACTCCCATGAATTTGTCAGCTTACCGACAACGCAATAACCACCCAAAAAATTGTCGCTGTGTATTTCAAAGATGTCAAAACTGAAGAAACATTCAGTAGCCAAGACCAGAAGCTAGTGGAAACTACCAATTTGTGACAAATTTTTCGAACAAAAAATCACCACAGCGCAAATTCACTTCTGCAACGATTGCTAACTCAGTGGAATTGATGAATGGAACAACAATGAACACATCAAGATTACTTAACTAGCCACACACTGTCCTGGAAAATGTAAAAAATTTGAACCACAAAAATTCGCATCAAGGCTGAACACAAAAAAAGACATATTTCAGAAACATAAACACAAAAATCCAAAACCCAAAGCTCCCATGAACAGTCAGCATACCCACAACGCATTAACAAACCAAAAAAGCAGCGCTGCGTATTTCAAAGATGTCAAAACTGAAGAAGCATTCAGTAGCCAAGACCAGAAGCTAGTGGAAACTACCAATTTGTGACAACTTTTTTCGGACAAAAAATTACCACAGAGCAAATCCGCTTCTGCAACGATAGCTAATCTAGTAGAACTGAATGGAACAACAATGAACACATCAAGATGACTTAGCTAGCCACACAGTGTCCTGAAAAATGAAAAAAACTTGTACCACAAAAGATCGCATCAAGAATTAACACAAAAAAAGACATCTTTCAGAAACATAAGGACTAAAATCAAAAACATAATACTCCCATGAACCGCCAGCATACCCACAACGCATTAACACAATAACAACCCAAAAAATTGTCGCTGTATTTTTTGGTTGTCAAAACATTCAGTAGCCGAGACCAGAAGCTAGTGGAAACTACCAATTTGTAACGACAACTTTTTTTGGGACAAAAATCACCAGTGCGCAAATCCACTTCTGCAACGATCGCTAAGCCAGTAGAATTGAGGAATTGAACAAAAATGAACACATCAAGATTTCTTAACTAGCCACACACTGTCCTCAAAAACGAAAAAAAAGTTGTACCACAAAAAATCACATCAAGGCTGAACATAAAAAAAGACATATTTAAGAAATACAAAGTTCAAAGTCAAAAAATTGAAACTCCCATGAACCTTCGGCATACCCACAACGCATTAACTACCCAAAAAATTGTCGTTGTGTATTTCAAAGATGTCAAAACTGAAGAAACATTCAGTAGCCAAGACAAGAAGCTAGTGGAAACTACCAATTTGTGACAATTTTTTTCGGACAAAAAATCACCACAGTGCAAATTCGCTTCTGCAACGATCGCTAACCCAGTGGAATTGATGAAAGGAACAACAATGAACACATCAAGATTTCTTAACTAGCCACACACTGTCCTCAAAAATGAAAAAAAAATTGTACCACAAAAAATCACATCAAGGCTGAACATAAAAAAAGACATATTTAAGAAATACAAAGTTCAAAGTCAAAAAACTTAAACTCCCATGAACCTTCAGCATACCCACAACGCATTGACCACCCAAAAAATTGTCGCTGTGTATTTCAAAGATGTCAAAACTGAAGAAACATTCAGTAGCCAAGACAAGAAGCTAGTGGAAACTACCAATTTGTGACAACTTTTTTCGGACAAAAAATCACCACAGTGCAAATTCGCTTCTGCAACGATCGCAAACCCAGTGGAATTGATGAATGGAACAACAATGAACACATCAAGATTACTTAACTAGCCACACACTGTCCTGGAAAATGAAAAAAATTGTACCACAAAAAATTGCATCAAGGATGAACACAAAAAATGACATATTTCAAAAACATAAAGAACAAAAACAAAAACTTAGTACTCCCATGAATCTTCGGCATACCCAGAATTCATTAACCACCCAAAAAATTGTCGCTGTGTATTTTAAAGATGTCAAAACTGAAGAAACATTCAGTAGCCAAGAGAAGAAGCTAGTGGAAACTACCAATTTGTGACAACTTTTTTCGGACAAAAAATCACCACAGTGCAAATTCGCTTCTGCAACGATCGCTAACCCAGTGTAATTGATGAATGGAACAACAATGAACACATCAAGATTTCTTAACTAGCCACACACTGTCCTGGAAAATGAAAAAGTTTGTACCACAAAAGATCGCATCAAGGATAAACACAAAAAATGACATATTTCAGAAACATCAAGACCAAAATCAAAAACTTAGTAGTCCCATGAACTGAAGCAAACCCAAAACGCATTAACAATCCAAAAAATGTCGCTGTGTATTTCAAAGATGTCAAAACTGAGGAAACATTCAGTAGCCAGGACCAGAAGCTAGTGGAAACTACCAATTTGTGACGACAAATTTCTTCGGACAAAAAATCACCAAACGCAAATCCGCTTCTGCAATGATCGCTAACCCAGTAGAATTGATGAATGGAACAACAATGAACACATCAAGATGACTTGACTAGCCACAGTGTCCTGGAAAATGAAAAAATTTGTACCACAAAAGATCGCATCAAGGATAAACACAAAAAATGACATATTTCAGAAACATCAAGACCAAAATCAAAAACTTAGTAGTCCCATGAACTGAAGCAAACCCAAAACGCATTAACAATCCAAAAAATGTCGCTGTGTATTTCAAAGATGTCAAAACTGAGGAAACATTCAGTAGCCAGGACCAGAAGCTAGTGGAAACTACCAATTTGTGACGACAAATTTCTTCAGACAAAAAATCACCACAGCGCAAATCCGCTTCTGCAACGATCGCTAACCAAATAGAATTAATGATTAGAACAACAATGAACTCATCAAGACTTTTTAACTAGCCACACACTGTCCTGGAAAATGAAAAAATTTGTACCACAAAAATCGCATCAAGGATGAACACAAAAAAGACATCTTTCCGAAACATAGAGACCAAAATCAAAAATTCAGTACTCCCATGAACCGTCAGCATACCCACAACGCTTTAACACATTAACCCAAAAAAATTGTCGCTGTATTTTTTGGTTGCCAAAACTGAAGAAACATTCAGTAGCCGAGACCAGAAGCTAGTGGAAACTACCAATTTGTTACAATTTTTTTCGGACAAAAAATCACCACCGAGAAAATCCGCTTCTGTAATGATCGCTAATTTAGTAGAACTGATGAAAAAAAACAACAATGAACACATCAAGATGACTTAACTAGCCACACAGTGTCCTGGAAAATGAAAAAATTTGTACCACAAAAGATCGCATCAAGGATAAACACAAAAAATGACATATTTCAGAAACATCAAGACCAAAATCAAAAACATAGACAAAAAATTACCATAGAGCAAATCCGCTTCTGCAAAGATCGCTAACTCAATAGAATTGATGATTGGAACAACAAAAAACTCATCAAGATTTCTTAACTAGCCACACACTGTCCTGGAAAATGAAAAAATTTGTACCACAAAAATCGCATCAAGGATGAACACAAAAAAGACATATTTCAGAAGCATAAATACCAAAATCCAAAACCAGAAGTCCATGAACAGTCAGCATACCCACAACGCATTAACAAACCAAAAAAGGAGCGCTGCGTTTTTCAAAAATGTCAAAACTGAAGAAGCAAAAGAAAAAATTAAAAACATAATTCAGAACAACAACAAAAGCAACAATGAAACAACAACAGCAACAACAACTAAAGCACCAACGACAACAACTACAGCAACGACAACAACAACACAGCAGCAACAATATTCAAAACAAGGATCATCCGAAAGGTGATACTCCCAATTGAATTCATCAATTGTACTACGAGATAGTTATGAAAATATTTGTAGAGTTATTAAAAAAACCAGACCCGTAACATCTAAAATTGACAAAAACAACTGACTAAAACTATTTTAACAGCATAACGGATAACAACAACATCATTACTGTTATAATTTAGGCTTTATATCAAAGTTTTATTATGTGTATTATCTCCAATGCACATTGAGTTTCAAATCTGTTATCGAGCTCTTCAACTATTAAAGTTTCTCTAACAAATCTGTATTAAAAATTCCTGTATACTCATCAAATCAAGCAAAATGGGGTATTGCGAGAAACTCCTTCTCAAGAACAAACGGATGGTACCACTTCTACTTGATTTCATCAATTTTTCGACGAGTTTTTCTGAAAAGACTGATGCGTACCCCATTAAAAAAAAGACCTGTAACAACAAAAGTTGACTAAAAAAACCTGACTAAACCTAATTCAACCCTACTCCTGATTATAACATCATAAACACTGTTGTGTTTTACGCTTAAGCCCAAAGTTTTGCCATCCTAGCTTCAAAGTACAAGGAGTTATCACATCTTTTATCGAGCCCTTCAAATGGTTTTGACGTTTCTCTAATAAATATGCATATATTTTTCCTAAATACTTACCAAAACAAACAAACTCGGGTACTAGGAGACAGCCCTGTCTAAGATCGAACTAATGATACTCCTCCCACTGTAATCCGTCATCTCTACGAAAAGTTCTTACTAATAAACTGATGTGTACTCATTAAAAAAAAAGTCCTGTAACAATAAAAAGGACTAACAAAAAATGACCAAAAAAGTGACAGAAAACACTTTAACAGTAAATCTGATAAAAACATCATCAATAATGTTGTAATTTACGCTTAACTTCAAAGTTTTATTATCTAAGCTTCAATATACAATGAGATATCACATCTTTTAACGAGCCCTTCAACTGGTTTTAACGTTTCTCTAATAAGTATGCATATATTTTTCCTAAATACTTAACAAAACAAACAAACTCGGGTACTAGGAGAAAACCCTGCTCAAGACTGAACTATTGATGCCCCTCTAACTAAAATCCGTCATCTCTACGACGAGTTCTTGATAAAAAACTGATGTATACTCATTTAAAAAAAAAAAAGTACTGTAACAACAAAAAATGACCAAAAAAAATGACTGAAACCGTTTAACCGTAAATCTGATGATAGCATCATCAACACTGTTGTACTTTACGCTTAACCTTAAAGTTTTATCATCCTAGCTTCAATATACAATGAGTTATCACATCTTTTATCGAGCCCTTCAACTGGTTTTAACGTTTCTCTAATAAATATGCATATATTTCTCCTAAATACTTAACAAAACAAACAAACTCGGGTACTAGGAGAAAACCCTGCTCAAGACTGAACTATTGATGCCCCTTTCACTAAAATCCGTCATCTCTACGACGAGTTCTTGATAAAAAACTGATGTATACTCATTAATAAAAAAAAAAGTACTGTAACAACAAAAAATGACCAAAAAAAGTGACTGAAACCGTTTAACCGTAAATCTGATGATAGCATTATCAACACTGTTGTACTTTACGCTTAACCTTAAAGTTTTATCAGCCTAGCTTCAATATACAATGAGTTATCACATCTTTTATCGAGCTCTTCAACTGGTTTAAACGTTTCTCTAATAATTATGCATATATTTCTCCTAAATACTTAACAAAACAAACAAACTCGGGTACTAGGAGAAAGCCCTGCTCAAGACCGAACTAATGATACTCCTTCCACTGTAATCCGTCATCTCTACGAAAAGTTCTTCCTACAAAACTGATGTGTACTCATTAAAAAAAGTCCTGTAACAACAAAAATTGACTAAAAAAACCTGACTAAACCTATTTTAACCGTACTCATGATGCTAACATCATGAACACTGGTGTAACCTACGCTTAACCTCAAAGTTGTATCTTCCTAGCTGCAATATACATAGAGTTCAAGGCATGATCCCATATAAGGATAGTCAACTAGCATGGAGGTCATCACGAAAAAATTTCAAAGACCGGTCAAAACAAGCAAAAACGGGTACTGGAAGACAGTATAGCCCACGACTGACTGACTGATAGCTTTTATTATCAAACAGGTCAAAATAGCACGGTTTTTATAATATGCACTACTTATAATTCTGTTTTTATGAAAAAACACTTTTGAGTCGAGTCAGCACAAAAAGCGCCTACCCTAAGTGCTTAGTTGAAAAACATGTACAAAGTAAAAACTATGTAATTGTCAGTTTTTAATCATCCAAAGGTTCATTTCGATCATATATAAATGTTTACAGGTGACAAACGCCTTTGAATGCGAAAATTCAGATCTTATTCCGCTGAACATCATGGACAAGTTAAGCATAAACTAAAGCTTTGCGTTTATCTTTAAAAAAAAAGAACTAATTCAATTTTTAAAGCTTACAGCACAATTTAATGTGTTTTTAAACTAAACCTGCCTTTGAAGTCCCTCCGAGAGCTACCTCGTTTGCTCAAACTGAAAATTTGTTTAGATGTAATTGCAAAATTCAATGTGTTATTTTGCTACTTTGCATTAATTTTTTTGTTTCTGGTACGGCTTCCCCAATATGTTTTCTTAGAAACTAAAGCTACAATAGGTTCATCGTAATCACTCACTTACTCTGTTTTTAATTACCTTGCGTTCCTCAGTAAAAAGGAAAACTTCAGAGACACGAAGAAAGAATTGGTATAAAAGTCTATTTTCGCAAAAGTTGCGATTAGTCGAAAACATCTTTCCTCTCTAAATTGGCAAAAAATTGGAGTGCTTTAGAAAGCTCTAGTCATGATCTTTTGATTGAAACTACCATCAAATCATGTTAAAATTGACTCATAAAGTTATGAGTCCTAGAAAAAAATTTGATAACAGAATGACTGGCAGCAGAAAAAAGATCATTTCTCTACGGAAACTTATTGGATTTCAAAAAAATTGGTATGTTTGAGCTTCTCTTGAGCTACGAATTTAACATAGTACCGTTTTCAGAGCTTAAAATTTCATTTTCTTGTTACGTCCTAAAAAAAACATTGTGACTAGGAAAAAAAATTTGTTAGCCTTTTGTTCATCCCTGTATAAAAAACTTCTTTTTTTGATTTTTTTTGACTTTGATTGAGTTGCAGGAAACCACATAATAATGAAAAGAATGAGAAAATTTAAAAATATTGAACAAACAATGAGAATTCCGGGATTTTTGTGATGACTTGAGCGGTGAGGATTTGAGATATATGTAAAAGCGAGGTTTTAAGCATTAATTATATATTATTACAGCTATCGTTGGTGGTGGTAGCTGGACTAATCGGTTGATGATTGTTGTATACTTGATCAGTATGAATAATTTGGTGATATTTACAGTATTATATAATAATCAAACAGCAAAGTTTCCTTTAGGAACAATCCACATATAAATAGTGATAACTTTTTCTCTTGGATAATGTTTGATATTACAGTTCAATGACATCATGATTTTCTAAGATTATGACACAGCTAGTCTTTAAAAAAGATTTACGGTTTTTGATTTTTGACTGGTCGAACAAACCACTGATCAGTTGGTCCAAGACAATGTCGATGAAAATGACATGGCTGCTTCCAATTTTAGACAATCTTCTCTGTCTCTGGATGTTAGAATAACTGCTATCAACACTTGAGTGGGTTTTTTTCTTCTTTTTTTTCAGTAGTCGCCTCCTTTGAGGCTATCCTGAATTGGCCCAACCTTCTTCGTTGGTGATGATGGCTGTTAGAAGACGTCAGCTCCAGGCAAAACTCCTCAAAATTGCCAGGTTTTAGTGAATTAGAATATCCGTATTCTTGTTTTTGTCTTCTTCCGCATGAATTCGTATCGCTTTGATGGCAATCCCACACTCCTGTTACCAAATGATAACTTAGAGGTCAGGACTTGAGATATATGTAAAAACGAGGTTTTAAGCATTAATTACATATTATTACAGCTATCGTTGTTGGTGGTAGCTGGACTAATCGGTTAGTGATTGTTGTATACTTGATCAGTATGAACAATTCGGTGATATTTACAGTATTATATAATAATCAAACAGCAAAATTTCAGTTAAAAACAATCCACAATTGAAAAGTGATTTCTCCTGGACTATTTCTCCTGGATATTGTTTGATATTACAGTTCAATGACATCATGATATTGTAAGATCATGACAATTATCTCATTTCAAAGTAAAAAAAAATTTTGAAACCATTTTTTAGCCTAAATTCTCAAAACAAAATGAGATAAATCATGAGTATCACTTGATAACGGATGAACAAATCTGTTTTGTTTTCCCAAAGACGAATATTGGGTCAGTTATTCAGAGTTGATCCAAAGAGAATTGTTGTGGCTAGAAATTTGTTTTTTTTTTAATTTATTTTTTCAATTCTTTTTTCCAAAAAATGTGAAATTATTCTTAAGAAACCCTAATCCTAACCTATCCCTAACCCCAACCTACCCCGAGTCATTTTCGGAGAAGAAGAACTGTGTGGCTCCGACTTTCGAGATCTCAGTTTTACTCGTCGTAAGCTAACAATTTGTGACGATTGAAACTGAGCAAAAAACCTGGTTTGAAAACCTCGTTTTTGATGAGCAAGGTGTTTTAAATTGAGCAAAAGCACTCTCAATTAGTTTAAATTTGATTAAAAATAAATTTTAACTTTATTCTGAACATCTTGCCTTTTATGAAAATATGGTTATTATACAATTAAATTTTCGTTTTTGATGAGCAATGTCCTTTAAATTGAGCAGAAGCACTCTTAAATAATTTAAATTTGTTTATAAACAAGTTTGAACAATTTCTGAAATACTTGCCTTTCATGAAAAAATGGTTATCATACAATTTTCATATAGGGAAATTGTATGATAACCATAATTTTTTCAAAAAAAAATAAACATCATTTTTTTATTTTCAAAAAAAAAAAAAATTTCATCACCAGACTGTTGTATTTGGTTCAAATAGCCGGAGAAACTAGATTGAATCTTTTTTCAACGGTTTTTTGAAATTGTATAAAAATTGTATGACTAGCATTTTTCCATACATTTGATGCAGGCAATTGTATGATAAGCTTTTTTGGTGTGGGGAAATTTAAAATAAGCATTTTTGGTTTAGGGATGTCAACCCGGGGTCACATTACCTTTCCAGGCCTTTTTGTTGGTTTTAATCGGTTTTCTTTATAAGACCTCTCAAAAGCCATTCGAAAACCGCTCAAATCTTGCTTGAAAAACCGTTCAAAAATCACCGCAAGAAATGAGCGGTTTTTGAGCGGTTTTTTGAGCACGATTTGTGCGGTTTGAGCGGTTTTTCAAAAAAAAAAACGTCCAAACCGCTCAAATCTTGCTGAAAAACCGCTCAAACCGCTCATATCTTGACCGGTTTCAAGCGGGATCTCGACCCGGGAATTCATTTTGTGTGATGTTTAAATGTACTCCTCTTGATAACAATTTTATGTTAGTATTTGTTATCTCAAAAAATATCTCATCAATTTAGATTTTTTCAAAGTTTAGTTTGACCACAATGTATTTTACAATTCACGTAAAATTTTCCAGTATTTTGTGGTTTTACACCTAAAACAAAGTTGGGTATTTTATATTTCAAAAGTCTCAAAATATTCGTTTTTGTAGCAAATTATAGCAAAAAAATTTTCGCTATTACAAAAAATTGAAAAAACATAAATAACTATAAACTTCAGAAACTTAATTGAGCTTTTGAGCTTCATTTTGATTTTTATTTTATCAAACGACAAGAAATTAAATCTGTTTTTTTTTCATAACTTCTTGAAAAACGTACCAGCAAAACATCGGAAAACTTAAGCTGCAAGAGAATATGCACGATTCTGAAAACTAAACCAGCTGAATCATCTCCTCTACGAACTTATGTGAAGAGAGACTGCTAACCAGGGCCAAAAACTGAACTATTTCTTCCGACCAAGTGAAATTTTTTACCCCCTAATTCAAATTTAGGAGAGAGATGGTTCACTTTATTTAAAAAGACATGTATCAGTCAATCAGATTTGGGCATGGTATGTGCAGGCCTTACGAATTGATGTTGCCACTGATTTTTAAAGAAGAGGGTGTTCACTTGGTCCATTTAGCGAAGAAATTGTTCACATGGGCCAATTAACATTTAAATTTAAAAGCAAAACATTTTTTAGAGGTAGTCAATAAAAACACTCATTGACTTAGATATTCAAGTCAGGTCTTTTGCTATTGTGAAATGTTTGAGATGAAGACAGGTTGTCTAGGTCGGTCAAAAAGCTCATTTTATGCTACAACTTTTTTTGGTTGACCTGGAAAAATATGAGGCAGACTGAAAAAACAGACAACAAGCACGGTCGAAACAAATAAAAATTCTATCAAGCACTGTCAAAAAAACACTTTTTGTACGAAATCAACAAACTAAAATCGACCAAGCAGAGTCAAAACGTAACAAGATTTTTGTAAGCACGGTCAAAACATACTTCGATTGTGTATCGGTCACTGAACATAGAGTGGTATGTAGGTCACGAAACTTATTTTTCGTTTTTTATCTCGAAAAGCCCGAAAACTTGTGTAAGCTCAATTGTATTTTTCCACGGTTCAACGTATTTTTTTTAAATTCAATTCCTAAATTTAGAGGAAGAGAAAGGCCACGACTGAACAGCAAAATTGAAAAAGCCATGGAAAAGGCGATTGACTTCTTATTTCGACAATGGAACTTAACCATCAGGTTTCCCAGCAAAAAAGTAACCTATTTTTCCAGTTTTCTCAATTTGGGTTAGTGTTATCAAAAATGTGTCAATATTATACTTATCTAGAAAAAGAAAAAGTTATAAATGAGTTTTTTGAAAATTAGTCATAGGTTTTTTCAATTGTTACTTGCACTCTTGTAGTCTTTTCCATCTGTATATTGGATGCAATCGAAGTATACCTCGAGCACGATTGTTTTGCGGTAACACAAAAATACTGAAAAATAGTTTTTCCACAAATACATTTTGACGTTATTTACTTATTACTAAAAGTATTTAAAGTACTAATGGAATGGCTCTACTTATTTTGTGCTTGTCTCATCATGTTTTCATCATGTTTCATCACTGAATTTAACCTTCACGTCAGACCACTATGTTTAGTTCGTAGCATTGAATCCAATTCGGTAACAACAAAAAATGACCAAAAAAAGTGACTGAAACCGTTTAACCGTGAATCTGATGATAGCATTATCAACACTGTTGTACTTTACGCTTAACCTTAAAGTTTTATCAGCCTAGCTTCAATATACAATGAGTTATCACATCTTTTATCGAGCCCCTTCAACTGGTTTAAACGTTTCTCTAATAATTATGCATATATTTCTCCTAAATACTTAACAAAACAAACAAACTCGGGTACTAGGAGAAAGCCCTGCTCAAGACCGAACTAATGATACTCCTCCCACTGTAATCCGTCATCTCTACGAAAAGTTCTTCCTACATAACTGATGTGTACTCATTAAAAAAAGTCCTGTAACAACAAAAATTGACTAAAAAAACCTGACTAAACCTATTTTAACCGTACTCATGATGCTAACATCATGAACACTGGTGTAATCTACGCTTAACCTCAAAGTTGTATCTTCCTAGCTGCAATATACATAGAGTTCAAGGCATGGTCCCATATAAGGATAGTCAACTAGCATGGAGGTCATCACGAAAAAATTTCAAAGACCGGTCAAAACAAGCAAAAACGGGTACTGGAAGACAGTATAGCCCACGACTGACTGACTGATAGCTTTTATTATCAAACAGGTCAAAATTTCACGGTTTTATAATATGCACTACTTATAATTCTGTTTTTATGAAAAAACACTTTTGAGTCGAGTCAGCACAAAAAGCGCCTCCCTAAGTGCTTAGTTGAAAAACATGTACAAAGAAAAAACTATGTAATTGTCAGTTTTTAATCATCCAAAGGTTCATTTCGATCATATATAAATGTTTACAGGTGACAAATTAAGCATAAACTAAAGCTTTGGGTTTATCTTTAAAAAAAAGGAACTAATTCATTTTTTAAAGCTTACAGCACAATTTAATGTGTTTTTAAACTAAACCTGCCTTTGAAGTCCCTCCGAGAGCTACCTCGTTTGCTCAAACTGAAAATTTGTTTAGATGTAATTGCAAAATTCAATAAGTTATTTTGCTACTTTGCATTAATTTTTTTGTTTCTGGTACGGCTTCCCCAATATGTTTTCTTAGAAACTAAAGCTACAATAGGTTCATCGTAATCACTCACTTACTCTGTTTTTCAACAACACAATTGAGCTTCTAATTACCTTGCGTTCCTCAGTAAAAAGGAAAACTTCAGAGACACGAGGAAAAACTCAGAATTGGTATAAAAGTTTATTTTCGCAAAAGTTGCGATTAGTCGAAAACATCTTTCCTCTCTAAATTGGCAAAAAATTGGAGTGCTTTAGAAAGCTCTAGTCATGATCTTTTGATTGAAACTACCATCAAATCATGTTAAAATTGACTCATAAAGTTATGAGTCCTAGAAAAAAACTTGATAACAGAATGACTGGCAGCAGAAAAAAGATCATTTCTCTACGGAAACTTATTGGATTTCAAAAAAATTGGTATGTTTGAGCTTCTCTTGAGCTACGAATTTAACATAGTACCGTTTTCAGAGCTTAAAATTTCATTTTCTTGTTACGTCCTAAAAAAAAAACATTGTGACTAGGAAAAAAATTGGCTATTTGTTAGCCTTTTGTTCATCCCTGTATAAAAAACTTCTTTTTTTGATTTTTTTTGGCTTTGAATGAGTTGCAGGAAACCACATAATAATGAAAAGAATGAGAAAATTTAAAAATATTGAACAAACAATGAGAGTTCCGGGATTTTTGTGATGACTTGAGCGGTCAGGATTTGAGATATAGGTAAAAGCGAGGTTTTAAGCATTAATTACATATTATTACAGCTATCGTTGTTGGTGGTAGCTGGACTAATCGGTTAGTGATTGTTGTATACTTGGTCAGTATGAACAATTTGGTGATATTTACAGTATTATATAATAATCAAACAGCAAAATTTCCGTTAAAAACAAACAATCCACAATTGAAAAGTGATTTCTCCTGGACTATTTCTCCTGGATATTGTTTGATATTACAGTTCAATGACATCATGACATTCTAAGATCATGACAATTATCTCATTTCAAAGTAAAAAAAACTTTTGAAACCGTTTTTTAGCCTAAATTCTCAAAACAAAATGAGATAAATCATGAGTATCACTTGATAACGGATGGACAAACCTGTTTTGTTTTCCCAAAGACGAATATTGGGTCAGTTATTCAGAGTTGATCCAAAGAGAATTGTTGTGGCTAGAAATTTGTTTTTTTTTTAATTTATTTTTTCAATTCTTTTTCCCAAAAATTGTGAAATTATTCTTAAGAAACCCTAATCCTAACCTATCCCTAACCCCAACCTACCCCGAGTCATTTTCGGAGAAGAAGAACTGTGTGGCTCCGACATTCGAGATCTCAGTTTTACTCGTCGTAAGCTAACAATTTGTGACGATTGAAACTGAGCAAAAAACCTGGTTTGAAAACCTCGTTTTTGATGAGCAAGGTGTTTTAAATTGAGCAAAAGCACTCTCAATTACTTTAAATTTGATTAAAAATAAGTTTTAACTTTATTCTGAACATCTTGCCTTTTATGAAAATATGGTTATTGTACAATTAAATTTTCGTTTTTGATGAGCAATGTCCTTTAAATTGAGCAAAAGCACTCTTAAATAATTTAAATTTGTTTATAAACAAGTTTGAACAATTTCTGAAATACTTGCCTTTCATGAAAAAATGGTTATCATACAATTTTCATATATGGAAATTGTATGATAACCATCATTTTTTCAAAAAAAAATAAACGTAGTTATTTTTCATCACCAGACTGTTGTATTTGGTCCAAATAGCCGGAGAAACTAGATTGAATCTTTTTTCAACGGTTTTTTGAAATTGTATAAAAATTGTATGATTAGCATTTTTCCATACATTTGATGCAGGCAATTGTATGATAAGCTTTTTCGGTGTGGGTAAATTTCAAATAAGCATTTTTGGTTTAGGGATGTCAACCCGGGGTCACATTACCTTTCCAGGCCTTTTTGTTGGTTTTAATCGGTTTTCTTTATTAGACCTCTCAAAAGCCGCTCGAAAACCGCTCAAATCTTGCTTGAAAAACCGTTCAAAAATCACCGCAAGAAATGAGCGGTTTTTGAGCGGTTTTTTAAGCACGATTTGTGCGGTTTGAGCGGTTTTTCAAAAAAAAACGTCCAAACCGCTCAAATCTTGCTGAAAAACCGCTCAAACCGCTCATATCTTGACCGGTTTTTAAGCGGGATCTCGACCCGGGAATTCATTTTGTGTGATGTTTAAATGTACTCCTCTTGATAACAATTTTATGTTAGTATTTGTTACCTCAAAAAATATCTCATCAATTTTGATTTTTACACCTAAAACAAAGTTGGGTATTTTATATTTCAAAAGTCTCATTTCGATGGGAGTGCACCTCAAATTTTTCGTTTTTGTAGCAAATTATAGCAAAAAAATTTTCGCTATTACAAAAAATTGAAAAAACATATATAACTAAAAACTTCAGAAACTTAATTGAGCTGCAAGAGAATATGCACGATTCTGAAAACTAAACCAACTGAATCATCTCCTCTACGAACTTATGTGAAGAGAGACTGCTAACCAGGGCCAAAAACTGAACAATTTCTTCCGACCAAGTGAAATTTATTACCCCCTAATTCAAATTTAGGAGAGAGATTATTCACTTTATTTAAAAAGACATGTATCAGTCAATCAGATTTGGGCATGGTATGTGCAGGCCTTACGAATTGATGTTGCCATTGATTTTTAAAGAAGAGGGTGTTCACTTGGTCCATTTAGCGAAGAAATTGTTCACATGGGCCAATTAACATTTAAATTTAAAAGCAAAACATTTTTTAGAGGTAGTCAATAAAAACACTCATTGACTTAGATATTCAAGTCAGGTCTTTTGCTATTGTGAAATGTTTCACATGAAGACAGGTTGTCTAGGTCGGTCAAAAAGCTCATTTTATGCTACAACTTTTATTGGTTGACCTGGAAAAATATGAGGCAGGCTGAAAAAACAGACAACAAGCACGGTCGAAACAAATAAAAATTCTATCAAGCACTGTCAAAAAAACACTTTTTGTACGAAATAAACAAACTAAAATCGACCAAGCAGAGTCAAAACGTAACCAGATTTTTGTAAGCACGGTCAAAACATACTTCGATTGTGTATCGGTCACTGAACATAGAGTGGTATGTAGGTCACGAAACTTATTTTTCGTTTTTTATCTCGAAAAGCCCGAAAACTTGTGTAAGCTCAATTGTGTTTTTCCACGGTTCAACGTATTTTTTTTAAATTCAATCCCTAAATTTAGAGGAAGAGAAAGGCCACGATTGAACAGCAAAATTGAAAAAGCCATGGAAAAGGCGAATCACTTCTTATTTCGACAATGGAATTTAATCATCAGGTTTCCCAGCAAAAAAGTAACCTATTTTTTCAGTTTTCTCAATTTGGGTTAGTGTTATCAAAAATGTGTCAATAATATACTTATCTAGAAAAAGAAAAAGTTATAAATGAGTTTTTTGAAAATTAGTCATAGGTTTTTTCAATTGTTACTTGCACTCTTGTAGTCTTTTCCATCTGTATATTGGATGTATTCGAACTATACCTCGAGCTCGGTCGTTTTGCGGTAACACAAAAGTACTGATTAAGAATTTTTCCACACATACATTTTGATGTAAATTACTATTTACTAAAAGCATATGAAGTACTAATGGAATGGCTCTACTTGTTTCATGATTGTTTAATAAATCCGTACAATTTACCCGGAATTAGTTAGTTTTTAACTATTGTGCTCATGTTATTTTGAAGGTTGAAACTTTCTCGAAATCAGTTAAAACGTCCAGAAATATCTAATTGAATCAAGCAACTTTGAGTCTTTTTTTTGAGTCGTGAAATTGCCAAAAATGGTCAAAACATCTGCAAAAAATGTCAAGATAGTTGAAACATACCGAGCTTTAGTGAAAGTAGCAAAGCAAAACTTAGAGAGAGCAAATCCACCGGGGCTGTTTAAAACAAATGACTTAGAGACGCTAGATTCATTTTATCTCTAAGGTCTTTGTCATGACTGGTCACTGATAGTATTCGTGAAACATTTGATCAATGAATTTAACCTCTACGTCAGACCACTATGTCTATTTCGTAGCATTGAATCCAAATCGTTTACATTTTTTCCCTGTCCAACAAGTCACGGAGCTTTCCCATGACGTCCGGCGCCACGTTCACCGTCCTGTTAAATAGAGCCATGCTGTTTATACCCAGCCTGGTAAGTTCTTGCTGTACCAAATTGGATCGGACTAGCAGATCCAACGGAACGGGCTCGCCTCTGGCTAAAAGCTTTATCTCCGCGGCCGTTTCCACTGGAATGTCAGGGTGTCCGGGTATAGGATGCCCTGACTTGTCTAACCACCTAGTAAGTGGTAGTTTGTCGTAGGTTTCCTTGTCCAGAAATGAAAACCCGTCTTTGATTTCTGATTGGTTAGCCTGTTTCTCCTCGAGGCGCTCATAAAATTCTGTCTTTTTACTGAGGCTATCTGCGTTCTGGAGCTTGTCACGGGTACGATGCTCTATGATCATGTGGTATCCATCCAGGCGCACGATCCAATGACCAATATAACTTTGGTCCATCGAATAGGTTTTCAAGGGCAAGGGCACGATTATCCACACGTAACTTGAAGTGAGCACTCCCCAAGTAGGCCCTGTGTTTTTCCACGAAAGTGATCACCGCAAACATTTCCGCTTTTGGTGCGCCGTACTTCATTTCAGTATCACTCAGGACTTTACTCCCGTAGGCTATCGGACGAAGAACCGTTCTCCCGTTCCACTCCTGCTCCTGGTGAAGTATGCCCGATATCGCAACCACTGATGCATCCGTGTCCAGCACGAACATCCCCTTCTCTGTTGGCATGCCGAGGACCGGTGCCTCGCAAAGTTCACGTTTGATGTTTTCAAATGAAACTTGTGCCTCATCAGTCCAAGTGAACTTTTTGCCCTTGTTTCTCATCAACCGCTGCATGGGGTATATTTTGTCAGCATACCCCTTGATGAACTCTCGATAATAATTAGCGAATCCCAAAAAACGCATCAGCTGGGTATCTGTTTTAGGCGCCTTCCAGGTCAGCACCGCTTCAACCGCTCCAGGATCTGGTCTCACTCCATGTTTGTCCACCAGGCGGCCCAGATATTTTATGGATTCTCTGAGGATTTCACACTTAGAGGGTTTACATTTCAGACCCGCCTGCTTCATGCAAGAAAACACCTCCTCCAACCTCTCTATGTGGTCTTCTAAGGTTGGTGTTGCAATCACGACATCATCAACATAACACATGATGAGATTCCCGTATTTCTTAGTGACGCTCGTGAGTGCCTGGGCCATCAGTCGCTGGAATGTGGCAGTCGCGTTGCACAACCCGAACGGCATCCTCTTCCACTGGAACAATCCCAGCTCGCACGCAAAGCCTGTTTTCTCTCGATCTTGCTTTCTGAGTGGCACTTGCCAGAACGCAGAGCCCAAATCCAACGTCGTGAAGAACTTCGCGTCTCCCAGCTTGGATAGGCTCTCATCGATGCGGGGAATCGGGTATGCGTCCTTTATAGTCACTGCGTTCAGATAACGGAAATCACAACAAAATCTGAGTTGTCCCCCTTTCTTTTTCGCCATGACCACGCCACAAGCCCACGGGGACTTCGACGGCTCGATCATGTCGTACTCCATTAACATCTCGATTTCCTTCCTACACGCTTCTGACTTGTTTGGGGTCATTCTTCTCACCCCTTCCATATGAGGTACCGAGCCCTCTTCTATCTCAATCTCGTGTTCTACAAAATTACAGCAACCTATGTCGGCCTTATGTTTCGAAAAAACGTCTGCGTTCCGACTTGCACCGCTCTGAGCGAATCTAGTTCCTTGTCTGATATTCTACCCTTCAAATGTTCTATCTCAGGTAGGACCGGCTTATTCGCTGCTAACTCTGTTTCTGTCGGCCTTTCAGGAAAGTTGGAACAACTAGACAGCCCATCATCTGTTTGAAAACAATTTCCTAGAAGATTTCAATTCATTCACTCTCCTCATTATACATTCTTGGTTCGCATGCAATGGACATTTAGTTACATCAAACTTTTTCAAGTTCTCCACACTCTGGAAGTCTGTGTTCAGAGGCAAAGCATAGTTTCTTTCCCCTCTGTATTGTCACTGTTGTTGCTTCTGTGTTCAATAACACACTCACACACAGTCCGCTCTGAGTGAGTGAGAAGCTTCTTCCTAAAATAGCCGAGCTTTTACTGTTTGGATTTGATACCAGACACACCTGTCTGTCATTGCTGAGTTCATTCAAGTCCCTCATCCTAAACGTCGCTACTACGGCTTGGTTTGGTTTTAATCTAACTTTTCGATCCAGAAAAATCGGCACCTTGGCCTGGTTAATTAAGATCTTATTAAGGGGTCTCTTTTCTTACTTTCTCTCAGGATCCTTGATCCTAATCAACCTGTCATTGAGATCGATCGTGACATCAAAGTTGCGCACGAAATCCCTTCCTAAGATGAACTGGTCTGATTCGTCCAAATTCTCCACTACTAGGAAGCTCATCCAAAGATGTCTTCCTCCGAGCTGCAGTGAAATGATCGGGGTTCGTCCAGTCACATAGATCGCTCCCTGATTGGCAGCTGCCAACCTGATGTTTGTCGGTATGAGATCCGACCTTTCGAAACCCATGTCGGTCCAAGTTTTGACTGGCATGACACTAACCACTGCTCCCGTGTCTAGCAGTCCCTTTACTGAAAGTTGTCTGCCTTGCACGTCCAGCACGTGAGCGGCCAGATCGGCCTCGCAACCTATGTGCACCGCATCTTGTTCGAGCATCGCGTTGTGTCCGATTAGTCTAATCTTCAGCTCCTCTTGACCAATGTATATCCGGCCAATCTGATCGTTCGCATCAGTTATGTGAGCTTTTGTGTAGATAATGATGCCATCCACATTCATTAGGATCGGGTAAGGGCCATGGACATCGATATAATGTCCATCCACTTTCATCAGCCTCGGACCTCCCGTTGTGAGCAGCGCTCGAACTGCCCTAGAGTCCAGTTTGGGATCTTTCTCCTTCAGGTAGTCGGCATAGATGTCCAGGTGGACTAGTGTAATCTCGGATGGTTCACTCAAGTTCTTGACCACCTGGTGCCCTGCGACTGAGATAATGGACTTTATTTTCGTCCCCTCCTTCGTCATGCCGAAAGTTTTACCAGATATAACGTTCAGTTTCAGTCCCTGTTTCCTGGGTTCCTCTTTGTCGTCTACTTTCGTCGTTTTACCCAGAATATTAAAACTTTCTTGAAGATCTGAGCTCTCCAGCTCCGACCTTACCCACAGGTCCACTTCTTTCGTGGCAAGGTCCTGTTTGACATTCTGCAGCGCTGTCCTTTCCGCCAGGCCGTAATCCACCTTGAGTGGGCTAGACGACTCTGCCTCCAGGTTCGAGGCTACCACCTCATCAGGCAGTGTCTTCACCTTCTTCGTCGTAAAGGTGCTCGGTGTCGTCTCCTTTCTCCGAGACTCAGCCTCGTTCATCAGACGTGCTCGACTGGCCTTGACACCCGAAAGCGCCTCTTCGTGGCGGGGATGTTTCGCGTCCGCCACTGCATCCCAAAATTGAGTAGGGACCATATTTCATGATGAGCCCTCTGAAATACTCTTCGTGATCCTCGTCGGTCGCATCGGCGTCCTCGAGAAAGTAGCCTATCGCCTTCATGTTCTGTTTGTATGCAGAACACGCGGAAACGTGATGGTCCATCGAACCACAATTCGCACATGTGGGTACCTGGTCAAGCGACAAGGTGAAGTGTGTGGCCAACATCGTCTTCAACTCCTCACTCCTTACTCCGTCCATGAACTTCGAAGCAATCGCCAAGTTTCGCTCGGATATTCTCTCATCGGGATTGCTTCTCCTCCTAAGCAATTCAAGGTCGTCCAAAAATTTATCTATGGATTCGTCATCTCTTTGACGTCTCTTTTCGAACTTCACCATAGCCTGGTGCCCTTGTACTCCAGAGCCGAAAAGATTCAGCAGGATGTCGAATATCTTGCGAGCGCTGTCTCTCTCATTGGCTCTTTTCGCCATTACACAACTCAGTGCAGTACCCTCCAGGTTGCTCGTTAGCGCGCTGCACTCTTGTTTCTTGGAGAGACTCTCTTCCTCAAAGTGTAACTTCATCACCTCTATCCAAGTATCAATGCAGCCGTCGGACTCGTCTTTGTATGACTTCGGCTTTTTAAGTGTCCTTCTTGACTTTTCTCCTCTCTCGGTTGACTTCGAGAGTTTGGTGATGAATGTTTCTAGAGATCTGTTCAGAGGCTCAAACATCGAAGCATACATCGTCGTGTCCTGTGAGACTGTAGTCAGATCTGGCACTGAACTGACTTGTGGCACAGTTGGCAACCTTGTCTCCGGGGTAGCATCTGCCTCCGGCGGGACTGGGTTCGTCCAGCCAGGCCTCGAAGGGGCTGCCCTTGGCCGCTCCTTGTTTCTAGGTTCGTAGTTCGTTCTCGAGCTTTGCTGGGCTCTGGCATTGCTGCCCGTACCATCTCCATCATTCGCATGGCGTGAGCGCTCCCTGTGGTTGGAACGCTCCTGCCAATTGCTCCCATTCAGGATCGCGTCAAGCTTCCGCATCATCAAATCAGACTTGGCATCTAACCTTTTCTCCAGGCTAGTCATCGTGTGGGCGTAGGTACTATCATGATCGTTCAACAATCGCTTGATCTCTTTCGTCATCCTAGCCTCTCTTTCCTGTGACTCCTTGTTTGCCTGTGACAGGCTCTCCGCCAGGCATTGATCGGTGTTGCGAATCAATTGAGCCTGATCAACCCTCGCCTGCGACTTCGCGTGCGTTAGTTCATCTCTCAGATTCTGTCGACCCTGGTGAGCTCTCTCGTCAACCTGATCTATTCTCTTAGTCATGTCCCGTCTCAGTTCATCCAGACCATTCATTACGCCAGTGAACATGTCACTTATGTCGCCAGTGGCCCCAAATGACGGGGTTAGTCCCAAAGAAGATGAAGTCAACTGCGGCTGCAGCCTGGTGCTTGATGACGCACCGCCTTTTTGCTTGCTCATCGACGTCATCAATCTTTCGAACGTTGATGACGCTCCCATCGTTATCCCATCTGACATGGGCCTGGTCGGCGAGGCTGACGACGCCTTCCTGCTCACGTCGTTCCTTGGGCACGGTGTGAAGTTCACATCCGGATGGGTTATCTCCGGGTAGTCATAACTGGAAGTTAAACCTACAGTTGGTAGTGACGCCATGCGCTCATCGTACAAAGACTTCCAACTCTTCTTGGCCTTCGAACTCGGTTGTTCTTCACTCGGGCTTATACTTGACATCATCGCGTTGTTGCTCTGCTTGGCCTGAGATGAGTGGGTATTAGCCGAATGTGAAAACTCTCTCCTCCACCTATGACTCTTGGTCTTCGATTTGGACATTCCTTTGAATAACACTTCCTCTCGCGGCTCGACCTCGGAACGCTCCGAGGTCTCCTCCGTCCTCTCGACTTCCTCCCGCTCGAGGTCCTCGCTCGGTTCAAAGTCGGGTCGAATGAGCGTCTGTTCTCCCTCGTCAAAGGGGTCTACAAGCGTTTCGCTCGCGGTTCCGGTTTCGGCGCTCCGCCTTTGATCGCCATCGAGGTTTTTCTCGGTCCTTAATTTCATTTCGCTCACTGAAAGATCAGGTTGACCTTTAGTCGATTCGGTTTCGGCAAACACGTCGGAGGCGCTGCTAAACGAGGACTGACTACGCCTAGTTTTAAATTTTCGCGTGCTGCCCTTGCTCAGCCTGGGAATCTTAGTAGTCGATCCTAACGAGTCGCTGCGCTGCATGCTTTGTGACAAAAAACAATATTCGTATGATTTAAATTACTTAACGCTACCTCTTCGATCTCGTAAGTATCAAAAATGTCTCTTAGGTTTCTCAATGACAATCTTAGTGACTCAGCTAGAGTTACACACACAGGGCCTGATCAGTATTGATATAATGCTAACTCAACCCTGTTGTTTAGTACAACAGTATCACAGAATTTTCACAAGATATGATCAACACACAAAACACAATGGATAATCAGATAAGAATATCCTACAGGTGACAGCGACCTTTTGTCAGTATCAAGTTATCGCCCCACAATTTATCAAGTCACTGCTTTGTTAAAAATAATCAATCTTTGATAAAAAGCAGTGATGATTCAGAAGCAGATCAATATAACTCAGTCTTAAAGAAAAAGACTTCCCTCAATCGGAACGATCCGAAAGAACAAAGCCCAGGACACAGTCTTCTCAAGTGAGTGTGTATTTGCCTAATACACCCACCGAGGTCTTCTTTTAGGTGTCCTGCGATTGCCCGAGCTGTCCTATTAAGTAGCTCAAGGCAACCTCTGATCGAATATTTCTTAAGTCTAAGTAAAAGCTCCCCCACACCCGGACTGCTCCAAGTGCACGAGAGTAGGGAACAACTTTTCTTCTCAAGTGAGTGTGTATTTGCCTAATACACTCACCGAGGTATTCCTTTATTTGTTCCCGGATTGCCTGAACTTTCCTATTAAATAGCTCAAGGCAACCACACAACCAAAATCACAATCAAAAAAAAAAAAATTTTGTGTTCGGGTACTTCTGATACACCCGACCTAGAATCCAAAGTTGATCACGAATTTCCGGGCCAAAATGGGCTGCTCCTATGATCCTAATAAGCACACCTAATATCCTAATATGGTCTTTATTAAATGGATATTTCCCGTCTCCCAAATTGTCACAGAAGGTTTCCTCAAGTTTCTAACAATGAGGGTTGCTAAGATGTTTAAGTCACTCCGGTTGGTTACTTCGGAGGGTTGTTAGGACACTTAGCTTACCTCGGAGGGTTACTTCGGAGGGTGCCTTAATCACCCAAGTTACTTCGGAGGGTCCCCTTAAATTTACTAAGGAGGGTCAATAAGATGCTTAATATGCTCCGGAGGGTTACTTCGGAGGGTACCTCCAAAATTTTCAAATTTCTGAACCTCACTTAGTAGGGCCTTCAATTAACTCCAGGAAGCGTAAAAACAAGCTAAATTCTCTATGGGGGGGGCTGTCTTAACTTCTTTGGATGATCTCGTGGAAATTTTCCACTAAGGAGGTATGCTAAGGGGTTTAGCTGACTCCGGAGGGTTACTTCGGAGGGTTCCCCAAGAATCAAGAAAAAAGGTTATGTTACCGCAATAAAGTCTCCAAAAGCGGTCCACCTGACTTAAAACCAGGTTGGCTGACACGGTCAACCTTCCCAGTTGGATAAAAAGGTGTTTTGATAAAATTTTCTGCCGCTCGGAGGGTTATCTGTAATTTGGACCCTCCGAACTAACAAATTCTAAGAAATTTTTCTTTTTCGAGATTATCAACCCAAAAACGGTTGTGGTCCGGAAAAATAGTCTAAAACGTCTTCTTATGGTACCAAAATTATCCCGATCGGTTGGCTAGTCTTTGAGAAATTGCCAAAAACGTGTTTGTCCAAATGAGCTTTTTTCACCACCTATATAGGTTCTGAGAAACTTTTTCCGCAATTCCTTTGAAAGTGCCTGAAAATAATTGAAACGAGCGTAGTAGCCCTGTACGGCACTGGAATTATGCATAAAACAGGACCAAAAATGGTTTGGAGACAAAAATTTGGCCAATAACTATCAAATTTGGACCCTCCGATTCCTTCCTTTTCCAATCCTTAAGTCGTTAGCTCTATCCACGGAGGTAATCGGAGGGTTACTCAAAAACTTTTCAGGCAGCCGAGCACGTTATGCTAGCACGCTCCTAATACAAAAATTTTATTGCTCTAACTCTAAAAACTCAAAAACTCGATCCCCAAAACAGATTGACAAAATTCAGAAAATTATCGAAATTTTGACCGAAAATTTTTGGTTTTTTCCAACTTTTACTGAGTCTTTTCTCAAGCCGTTTCTTTAGTTAGGGGGATCGAACTAGGTAGCTACTCTCTATATAAAAGCTTTTTGCTGTTCGGAAAAGCTCGGATATCCAAAAATTTGGGGGCCTAAAGTTTGTCAAAAATCAGTAATTTTCGACAAAATTTTGGTGTCTCTTGGGTCTAAATAGGAGATAAGTAAATATAGTAAGGACAATAATCTATTAGAAGTCGTTAATGAATAGTACTATACCCTCCTTTGCACCAAAATACCCGAATTAAGACCCTTAACTCGGAAATTTGTAATCGATGGAGGGTACAATCGGACCGCGCCAATCGTGCCCCCCACCACTTAAGTTTTAATGAAATAGTACCCGAACGACACTAAAAATGCTTCAACGATACCCAACAGTCGTTGTGGATGTTGTCCTTATGTCCCTGTTGAGTGTGGAACACGTCGGTCAGCTTGCCACTCTACCCTCCGGTCACCGGCAAAATCACCATTAACGTGCTTAAACAATCAAATTACACTCGAGGGAGGGTATCCAACCCTTCACCAAAACACACAATCTTTCTATCAGAAACGATATAAATCAATCTGAAACAGCAACAAATAAGAAGGTCAGATCACATCTCGTCCGGAAATAACATATAAACTGTCACTTTACGTTTTTTACTGTTTTTGGTCTTTTTTGGATTTTTTACTGTTTTTTGTATTTTTTTTGTTTTCAAATAAATTTGTTTTTGGCTTTTTGTTGGTTATACACTATTTTTGTTTGGTTTTACGCTTTCTCTTTAATTGTTTCTGGTCCCGGGACCTTGGGACAAGCGGGCTCATGACTTCCCACCTAACCCTCCGGCCCCCGGAATTTTCGGTGTTAAATAAGTTAAAAAGCTAAATAGTACCAGGCGGAGGGTACGCACCATCCCCCTAGTACAATAACGGTTATTTAGGCCTCTAACTCGGGCATACGCCCGGAGCGGAGGGTTCGTCGCTGAAACGCTTGCTGATCATGATGGTCTTATGCCTTTGACAGGCCCACCCGGGAGCGCCATAAAAACGTCTATGTAACATTCGCCCAAATACTACACAGCGACGGAGCGTAGAAAAAGTACCTATTAACGACTGGCAGGCGTCAGTTACCTTAATCCTACTCGTTTTTCACCGTCTCGACCTTGCCAGTTGATTTTCTGGTCTGTTTAGGGCTAAGTAAAAAGTTACTGTTTTTAGGCCATCAGTCAAACGACTTTTGATCAGCTTTCGTTTACATGCGAACACAACCACATAGCTGAGTCTCGGATCCTCAGACTACGTGATTGCCATTAAAAACACAGCTTGAACAACCTATCTTAACATGTTTTTGTGTGACAGTTCTATATTTAATCCATTGGAGATGGATTGACCCTTTCCTCTTTCTAGCTACTCATATTCTAAAATATCAAATTATACCGGTGTTAATTTAAACTTCTACGACATCCAAGTAGCTACAAAGTTAGTTTTATATAGTCCCTTCACATAAAATAGTCTCTGGGGGACCAAGCCTCCGCTCCCGTAATCTTCCTGAGATAACGTTCTTATCTATTCCAATTTGTGGCACGGGAGGGTTCCGTGGAATATTCCTTCCCCACTGAAGCTTCCTTCTCCACTAATATCCGCTGCTAAGAGTCTTATCGTGTGTTGTTGCCACGATAAGAGGCTTCGTGTTTTTCGTCTCTTGTGCGACCCTTTTCCACAATATTTGTCGTTGTTCTGTTTTTTCGTCGTTTTTCGTCAAAATGGCCGTCTTTTTTGTATTTCTGAGAAATATCCACAATTCAATCGAAATTTTAAAAATAAAAATTCTAGAATATTCCTACCCTCCTTCGCAATATTTTTTCGTTCCTAAAGCCTTTATTCGTTTTATTTCGTGTCGCCGGAAGGTTGCGCTGTGCCATTTGGCAGAATGGCACATTTGATTGTACCATTGAATCCAACTCGGTTACATTTTTGGCAAGGTTCAACATGTCGCAATAATGTTGGCAGTTTAGATACTCAGTGTCTACACCATGATAGACTTCTTGCTGTATACTATTAGTACTATACTACTAGTCTTCTGTGATACCGATTGTTCCGGTTGCTTACTTTCTTGCCAATCGGTCGCTGCTCTCCTCAACTCGACTTTTTGTTAAAATCCTTAAAATTTCGCTTGTTCGCTGGTGTTACTGCAGTTTATTTTAGTATTCTCGGGCTGAACTGTTCATGGGGCTCATGATTCGAACGTAACGGTCGACCGATTTTCAAATTTGACCACGATTTAGTTCGGTTGAACAAAGCCTTTAAGCTCCTCAAATCAACTAATCAAAACAACCGACTTGTAATCTCTTGCGTGTGTTCAGTGTCGTTCTTGCATTTTGAGCTTTCAGTGTCTCCTCTTTATTCACTATTGAATCATCTTGGTCCTCAATTCTAGTTTGATTTTCGTGAACTACAGCGCATTCATTACGAGGCCAAACTGTGCATTTTGTGCATTGTAAGCGGATTCCGCAACAAGGACGCTCCGTTTGTTCTTCTTATGTTCTTTACTTTCCTTTGATCGTTCCGACAAAATTTTCACATGTTTAAAGACTTTTCTTTAGAATCCAGGAACATACAGACACAAAATTGTGCTCCTGTCCAGTGCACAGTTTGGCCTCGTTATGTTGGATCGTTAGCAATGAAATGATTCTTATTGCTCATGAGTGCAATTTGTTGATTTTTAAAGGCAGCCCGAATACATATTCATCTGTGAAAGTTCAGTGACTTCTGCGGCAGAAGTGGAACTAAACGGGTTTGGGTTCGGGCTTTTTGGCCGCGTTCGGGCCGATTTTTTAAAAAATAAATTACATGTTTTTCGGGCCTAAGCTTTATCTTCAAAAATTAGATAACCACGGGAATCGATCTTTCGATTTCTGCATTACTAAGCAAACGCTTGTAAAAAAAAGAAATACTTCGGACCATTTCCGGTCAGTGTTTTTTTTGTTAGATTTTTGGGCCGGCCATTTTTTAAACCTCTGCGGAGAATCAGAAAAAATGTGGGTTTAATTGTGATTTATAAACTGCCATGGTTAAAAAATGCAAAAAAGCGAGCAGCTTGGCAATGGTTTTTAAATTAGCAAAAAGTGATACATAAAAGGTGAGAAAATTCTGGCACTAGAACTCAAAATTAGTGCCAAACCTGGCAAGGATTTAAACACAAATTTTTTTTCGAAATTTTTTTAGATTTTCAGCCAAGCTCATTGTTAGCATCGCCTATAATGATTGCAATGTTTGAAAACGGATCCCCGAACTTGAGTTTCTAGCGTCTACGGTTATGATTTTGTTGAGCTTTCGTATGGCACGCGTATGATTTCTCGGAATTCCCCGTTATGATTTTGGCACGGATTTTTTCGTCTGACTGAAAATTCGAATTCCTGAAACTTTCTTATCTTTTGAAATTATGCAGATTGATTTTCAACGAAACTCATTGTAGGCATCGTTTTTGATCATTACAATGTTTGAAAAGGGATCCCTGAACTTAGGTTCTTGGCACCTTAGAGAGCTTACAATTAAGGTTTTGTTCAGTTTTTTAAGGCACGGATATGATTTCTCGGATTTCACCGTTATGATTTTGGCACGGATATTTTCGTGTGACTGAAAGTTCGAAATTCTGAAACTTTCTTATCTTTTGAAATTAAGCATATTTTCAACCAAACTTAGTGGGCATCCCCTACGGTCAATAAAATGTTTTGAAATCGAATCTATGAACGTTAGTTTTTAGCACTATGAAGAGTTTTGGATGTTTTGACATAACGTAAGTCCAAAAATTGCCACTCGATAATTTCTGCGGCTGGAAAATGAAATTACTGGAACACTTTTTTCAAAAAAAAAGTATGTGAGTTCATTTGTACTCACTGAAAATTTATCACTGCAGCTCAAAAAGTTAAAAAAGAATAGATCAAAACTTTGAATTAGGTCGGTAAAGTGCAACTTGATAGAAAACAAAAATCAGTTCTTTATGTTTTCCCTAGTTTCGTGTATACGATTGGCACCATATACACAAAAAAAATGTTTAAATTTGATAATTTTTTTTTCTGGTTTCTGAATGGTTTCATCACTCAGGACTGAAAAATCTCAGCGGAAGACCATGGCTTAAAAATTTTAGATACTACAATTGATTCTGATGAGCCACCTCTTCCACTCGAGTTTGGTGTTCTGCATACATCTGGTTTGCCTTGGCTGGAGAGGTGCGAGCTGAGCATTGTCAGTGACTGCTCGTGGAGTTCCGATGTTTTTTAGTCCCAGCAGGGTGGATAATTCAAAACAAATTGCTAATGAAAACTGGTTCGGGATTTGTCGGAGATTTTATCAATTAATTTAGATTGGCCAAAACACCTTCCAAAAGCTTTCCAAAAATTGCATATCCAAATTTCAGTTAATTACAAGATGATCTGGCAAAAATCATTTATGTCGATCAAAAAACATACAAATCTTAAGTTCAAAATCTTCTTAAGCTCAAAATGAGCCGCTTCGAAAAACAGGCTTCAAATCCATATTTAACCGGCGACAATTTTTGAAAATTCGTTTTGTGTGATGTTTAAATGTACTCCTCTTGATAACAATTTTATGTTAGTATTTGTTTTCTCAAAATATATCTCATCAATTTTTGACTACAATGGATTTTAAAGTTCAGGTATAAATATCCATGTCTGTGGTTGCTTAAAAAAATCATGGTTAAAAGAACTTCAGAAACTTACATGAGCTTTTGAGCAACATTTTAATATTTATTTTATCAAATGACAAGACATTTAATCTGTTTTTTGTTTTGAAAAAATTTCTTGAAAACGTACCACCAGAACAAAGCGGAAAATTTAAGCTGCAAGAGAGTATGCACAATTCTGAAAACTAAACCACCTGAATTATCTCCTCTATGAACTTATGTGAAGAAAGACTGCTAAGCAGGATCAAAAACTGAACAAATTCTTCCGACCAAGTGAAATTTTTTCCCCCTAATTCAAATTTAGGAGAGAGATGGTTCACTTTATTTAAAAAGACATGTATCAGTCAATCAGATTTGGGCATGGTATGTGCAGGCCTTACGAATTGATGTTGCCATTGATTTTTAAAGAAGAGGGTGTTCACTTGGTCCATTTAGCGAAGAAATTGTTCACATGAGCCATTTAACATTAAAACATAAAAGTAAAACCTTTTCAGAGGTAGTCAATAAAAACACTCATTGACTTAGATATTCAAGTCAGGTCTTTTGCTATTGTGAAATGTTTGAGATGACAGGTCGTCTAAGTCGGTCAAGGAGCTCATTTTATGCTACAATTTTTTTTGGTTGACCTGAAAAAATATGAGGCAGGTCCGAAAAAAGAGACAACAAGCACGGTCGATAAAATAAAAATTCTATCAAGCGCTGTCAAAAAAACACTTTTCGTACAAAATAAACAAACTAAAATTGACCAAGCACAGTCAAACGTTGCCAGATTTTTGTAAGCACGATCAAAACATACTTCGATTGTGTATCGGTCACTGAACATAGAGTGTTATGTAGGTCACGAAACATTTATTTTCGATTTTTTATCACGAAAAGCCCGAAAACTTGTGTAAGCTCAATTGTATTTTTCCACGGTTCAACGTATTTTTTTTCAGTTCAATTCCTAAATTTAAAGGAAAAGAAAGACCACGATCGAACAGAAAATTTGAAAAAGCCACGAAAAAGGCGATTGACTTCTTATTTCGACAATGGATTTTAATAATCAGAATTCCCAGCAAAAAAAGAAAAAGTAAACACCTTGGTCCTCAATTCTTGTTTGATTTTCGTGAACTACAGTGCATTCATTACGAGGCCAAACTGTGCATTTTGTGCATTGTAAGTAGATTCCGCAACAAGGACGCTCCCTTTGTTCTTCTTTTGTTCTTTACTTTCCTTTGATCGTTCCTACAAAATTTCAACATGTTTAAAGACTTGTCTCTGGAATCCAGGAACATACAGACACAAAAGTTTGGCCTCGTTATGTTGGTGCGATAGCAATGAAATGATTCTTATTGCTGATGAGTTCTATTTGTTGATTTTTAAAGGCAGCCCGAATACATATTCATCTGTGAAAGTTCAGTGACTTCTGCGTCAGAAGTGGAACTAAACGGGTTTGGGTTCGGGCTTTTCGGGCCGCGTTCGGGCCGATTTTTTAAAAAATAAATTACATGTTTTTCGGGCCTAAGCTTTATCTTCAAAAATTAGATAACCACGGGAATCGATCTTTCGATTTCTGCATTACTAAGCAAACGCTTGTAAAAAACAAAAGAAATATTTCTGAACATTTCCGGCCAGTGTTTTTTTTTGTTAGATTTTTGGGCCTACCATTTTTTAAACCTCTGATCTGCGGAGAATCAGAAAAAATGTGGGTTTAATTGTGATTTATAAACTGCCATGGTTAAAAAATGCAAAAAAGCGAGCAACTTGGCAATGCTTTTTAAATTAGCAAAAAAGTGATACATAAAAGGTGAGAAAATTCTGGCACTAGAACCCAAAATTAGTGCCAAACCTGGCAAGGATTTACACACAAATTTTTTTCGAATTTTTTTAGATTTTCAGCCAAGCTCATTGTTAGCATCGCCTATGATCATTGCAATGTTTGAAAACGGATCCCCGAACTTGAGTTTCTAGCATCTACGGTTATGATTTTGTTGAGTTTTCGTATGGCACGCGTATGATTTCTCGGACTTCCCCGTTATGATTTTGGCACGGATTTTTTCGTCTGACTGAAAATTCGAATTCCTGAAACTGTCTTATCTTTTGAAATTATGCAGATTGATTTTCAACAAAACTCATTGTAGGCATCGTTTATGATCATTACAATGTTTGAAAATGGATCCCCAAACTTAGGTTCCTGGCACCTTAGAGAGCTTACAATCAAGGTTTTGTTCAGTTTTTTACGGCACGGATATGATTTCTCGGATTTCACCGTTATGATTTTGGCACGGATATTTTCGTGTGACTGAAAGTTCGAAATTCTGAAACTTTCTTATCTTTTGAAATTCAGCAGATTTTCAACCATACTCAGTGGGCATCCTCTGTGGTCAATAAAATGTTCTGAAATCGGATCTACGAACGTTAGTTTTTATCACTATGAAGAGCTTTGGAAGTCCAAAAATTGCCACTCGATAATTTCTCCGACTGGAAAATGGAATTACTGGAACACTTTTTTCAAACAAAAAAAGTATGTGAGTTCATTTGTACTCACTGAAAATTTATCACTGCAGCTCAAAAATTAAAAAAGAATAGATCAAAACTTTGAATTAGGTCGGTAAAAGTGCAACTTGATAGAAAACAAAAATCAGTTCTTTACGTTTTCCTAGTTTCGTGTATACGATTGGCACCATATACACAAAAAAAGCTGTTCAATTTTGATAAGTGCTTTTTCTGGTTTCTGAATGGTTTCATCACTCAGGACTGAAAAATCTCAGCGGAAGACCATGGCTTAAAAATTTTAGAAGCTACAATTGATTCTCATGAGCCACCTCTTCCACTCGTGTTTGGTGTTCTGCATACGTCTGGTTAGCTGAGTTAGTCTGGAGAGGTGCCAGCTGAGTCTCGTCAGTGACTGCTCGTGGAGTTCCGAGGTTTTTTAGTCCCAGTAGGGTGGATGGTTGAGCTACCACTTCCTCGAGTGAACACACCCATCCCTCCTTGGTCCGAAAGTTCTTTGAAGTGTTTTGTAGATTACTGTTTGCATCCCTTGAGTTCGTCTTGCTGCTTCTTGGTCTGTTTCCAGCATTCAAGACTGTCCATCATGGCTTGAGTGCGTTTTTGTCTCCTGGCATCCAGCCTTGTATCAAGATTACCAAGAGTCTGCTCTTGTTTACATTGAGGGTGCTCCATATCTTATCTCCATCGTTCATACCTCTGTTCAGCTAAGCTGCTCCTTCGCGACAAGTTTATTGCTAGGTAGTCTCCTGTTCCCTGTTCTCTCCATCGTGCACCTCCCGTTCTGGCTAGGTATTTGTTTGCTACGAAGTATCTCCAATCGCAAATTCTCTCGTTCAAGATGAACCGATTTTTTTTATTCCACTCATTCTGATTGAAATCTGTTGCTCTTGCTCATCCATCCTGTACCTTCTTCCCGTGAAAACATCATCTACTGATACACCATCGTTGACTAAGGGGTTTGTGAGAGATGGACTCACTATTTTTGTGACAGGCAATTTGGTGCTATTCGAAATTCGCGCTGCATCCCTCGGTCTCGAAGTTCTCTCATATTCGATTTCCAGCTGACTCATTGTCATTACTGACCTGATCACTGAGGTCATGATCATCCCCGGCGTGGTTACTGGATCTGGTTGGTGCCAAGAAATCACTTGAATCCTCTATGTCACTTGAAATTGTACTTAACGTTCTGCTTGTCTCAAACTGGACTCAGTAGCCACTCCCTGATGTCATGGGTATTTCCATTCCATCGGTTGAACAGTTGGAGCTTATTTGTATCCTATTGACATCTTCATACTGATCATTATTGATGTTCATCTCATCATTTCCGCATGTTCTCATCGAGATTGGAAAGAAGATCACCAGAGTTTTTTGAAATCTCGATGAGAAAGAAGAAAGCGTTACCATCTTTCCCGGCGCTCCTTGCATCATCGTGAAAGCTGTGAGTACACTCTCAATCGCTTTGTTGTCGATCGAAATTCCAGCGTCTCCCGACACTTCTTCCCGATCTAAACTTTCGGTTGAAGTCGCGCAGTCATGTCACTGGTCTAATCACAAGCCAGTTGTCTAGTGCTGTTCCATGCAATTTCCCAATCTTCACGACCTTGGTCGAGTACTGGACTATGGTGTACATCTAACTCCCTCGTTGCTTGTTTATCTTTGTCTTCAGAGTCCTTTTGAATGCCGGCTAGAACCATTTCTTCTAAAGTTATCTGTACCTTCTTTATTTGATTCCTTACCAGAAAACGATCATTCATTGAAGTTTTCTCTTTCTACAGTAACAATTTCCTAGAATTATCACTCAGCTTAGGTATCATTAACTTATTTAGGTTCATTCCTATTGATTCCTTATGAATATTACTGTGCTATTAACTTACAGATTTCTTGCGTAAAGATGATCAATAGTAGTAAGACAAAACGACAATATTCTAAGGTTAAATTCCCTAGTGACACCGATTTTTTTTGAAATCATTATAGCGTAAAGCCAATTTATTTTCAAAAGCAAGCAATAGATGTGTTGTTGGGTTCAAAACTACTACAATATGATGATCCCTATTTTATAAAACATAGATATATAGCTAACAGGTTTCTTTAAATTGAAGCAGAAACTTTTTTTTCTAATCGAATAGAAAATCGCAACTAAATTGCTTCTTCTCGAGTTAAACTTCTTCTCGAGTTAAACTTAATTTTCTTAGATCAATTTTAGAGTTGCTGAACAATTACTTTGTACCTAATTCTAGAGTTGCGTCACTATGTGAGTATTAACTTAATTTCTTGAGTGCATTTTTATGTGATTATTTTGAGGTGAGGCGACTTTTAGGTTGATCCATCTGGAATCGATTAAAGTTCCACTGTTCAATAAAAACTATCGGTATATTTAAGCTTCCGACCCTGTTCTTAATGCGTTCGCGGGAATAAGCTCGCGTACGTGGGAATAAGCTCGAGCTTCGAGAATAGCGCAGCCCATACACACGGCAGTGAGACCGATAAGGAACGGAATCAAGCAGAAGAGAAGGCCGAAAAGAACGGAATAAAAGACACTTCGACAATATCTTCCACTCGGGAATACGACTTAGTAAATGACACACACTGATGACACGATACGGGGAACCAATTTCATCATCATGTCCTAACCTTATCAACAAATCTAAGTTTTAGGAAAACCAGATTGCAGGAAAAATCAGTATGTGTTCCTACGATCCAGACGATAAAAGTTAGAATGTTGGAATATCTTCAGTTATATGCAGTGCGCATATAGCCGGAGATATCGCAAAAGGAGTGCTCATAATGCAATGCGTGGATACCTGAAAGCTGGCAGTGAACGGCGCCAAACAACCGAAATCAAGGTTTGCTAGTCGCGGTGATCAGGAGAAACAAAGCTTGTCATCAGAAAAAAATGCCCCAATAGCAACTAAGTCGGCGTGCAAGTTTTTACTGTTACGATTATCAAATCGTTGAACTGGGAGCCAATTACGATTGATATAACGAAGCAATCAAGGCAAATTATGCAAGATGTGATCACGAAGCCTCCTGAAGAAAACTCCTGACGCGGCCCAGGAATGGTACCAGACCCTAATCAATCGGCTATACATGAATCGGATTATTGAATGCCTGACCCAACACTGTTTGATCTCGGGCGGAAATGAGATGAAAATAATGATAGTGCACTTAGACGAATTCCAATTTAGTGGAACGACGGAGTGCGGCGATCGACTGAGACTATCGTTATAGGGGAAAAATGGGGTCAATTAAACGGCAGAGTTTTGAACTTCTCTGTCTATCAGTCAATACTTATTGCAATCATATTGAGACCACGAATTAAAGTTACAATGTTTATCCAGATCTTAGTTTTACTCGTCGTATGCTAACAATTTGTGACGATTAAAACTGAGAAAAAACCTGGTTTTTGATGAGTAAGGTGTTTTAAATTGAGCAAAATCACTCTTAATTACTTTAAGTTCGATTAAAAACAAGTTTTAACATTATTTTGAACAGCTTGCCTTTTATGAAAAAATGGTTATCATACAATTTTCAAATATTCAAATTGTATGATAACTATTTTTTTAGCTTCAAATTAAATTTTCGTTTTTGATGAGCAATGTCCTTTAAATTGAGCAAAAGCACTCTTAAATAATTTAAATTTGTTTATAAACAAGTTTGAACAATTTCTGAAAATCTTGCCTTTCATGAAAAAATGGTTATCATACAATTTTCATATATGGAAATTGTATGATAACCATTTTTTTTTCAAAAAAATAAAAATAAACGTAGTTATTTTTCATCACCAGACTGTGGTTCAAATAGCCGGAGAAACTAGATTGAATCTTTTTTCAATGTTTTTTTGAAATTGTATGAAAATTGTATGATTAGCATTTTTCCATACATTTGATGCAGGCAATTGTATGATAAGCTTTTTCGGTGTGGGGAAATTTAAAATAAGCATTTTTGGTTTATGGATGTCAACCCGGGGTCACATTGCCTTTCCAGGCCTTTTTATTGGTTTTAATCGGTTTTCTTTATAAGACCGCTCAAAAACCGCTCAAAAACCGCTCAAATCTTGCTGAAAAACCGCTCAAACCGCTCATATCTTGAGCGGTTTTTGAGCGGTATCTCGACCCGGGGTCAGCAGCAGACAACGAAATGACTGTGTTTATTAAGTTTGTAAACATGGCCAGACGACTGGTCGGAAAATTAAAATGCGTGACAAAACTGATAAGACTTGCGTGACAACACAATTTCTTGAGCCTGCTAAACACGAGACCAACTTGAATTGTCATACGAGCGCTCAACATTGTGGCTCGATTACACAGGAAACGTCCAGTACAAGCAAAATCGTTAAAAAAAACTAGATGGCCCAATACTGTTAGAAATTGATGCAAGCTACAAAGGGAGATTGACCATGGTTCAAAAAGCAGTCGTTAAAGCCAAAAACGGTGACCAAGTTTCACTGATTCACTTGCCATCGAAAACTGTGCGACGGACACATAAAGACCTTTTTGGAGTAGAGTCATGTGCGGTTATGCGAGACTGACTAATGAGGAATGTATGTACTAGAAAACTATCGTTTTTGACATGAGACAACAAGACAAGTTCGACAATAATACTTTTTTGACTTTTAAGAAGTCATTGAAATCATTCGTCGACTCGTCGCGATTCAATAACAACGTGAAATTGCGCACACGACTCAAAACGGTGGGGAAATCGCTGATGTACGAGGGATTTTTTTTCCGATTCTAACCCGACGACGTTGATTTCAGACAACTGTTTGACCAAAACATTGAGTGACTGTGACTTGATGTGAGTAATCGAATCCGGGACACTGATGCAAATCGACTTTACCATTGACAACGCGTCGAAGATGTTAAACATGTTTGATTGCCTCAATGGAGAAGGAATCAAAATACACAAATGATGACATGTATGCAAGTAAACAGCCGGCATGGTCTTCAAAACAATCAGAATGTGATCAAACAAGAGAGCGTGATGAAAGTATGAACAGAAAAGAAGATTAAAACTGAACCCTGATTAAAACTAAAGCTATACCCTTAGATACCCAAGTAGAGAACTAAGTTGATTAAACTTTATGTTAGAATGATAAAGACGGGATGTTTAATGGTATAGTAGAGATGAATGTATTGTACTTGGCTGCGACCAAGTCTAGACGTTTGACCTTCAGGTCTGTAGAAACCATGATAACATGTCCGATCTAGATTAGAACCTAGCATATCAAAGAGAGGTAATTTAAGTCATGTCTCGTTCATCCGCCTAGCAAAAATATGGCACTAAGTTTTATCGAGTGCTTTTGGAAAATGATTTTTTTCCCAGCTCAGTAAACATTGAAATTTTTGGAGGTTTTTTTTCGTATAATCGTTTTTTTGCTGCTCATGCTGCTCGAGATTGACTATAAGCTGTGTTTTAAGAGTAAGCTCATTGAAAATTACACCTATTAAATGTAATTTTTTCTCATTGGCAATGGATTTCCTTTGACTGCCCGCACCGAGCGCCCATGGATCATAATCGATTATATTGTCATAATATTGTCAGCATCTATAAAATGACAAAATAATCGATTATAATCCATTAAAAATGGATTATAATCCTAATATTTTTTATCCTAATAAAATCCATTGTAATCGATTATAATCGATTACAATCAATTATAATGGATTTTTTCGAGGGGTTATTCATTAAATTTATATTTTTGTTCAAAATTATCTCATTTCCTGTTTAGTGTAGTTGCTACGTGTTATGTTTCATAAAATGTTACATTTAAGAAAAAAATATATATTTTTTTTGTCTCTACTTTTTCTAATTCATCGCAGTTTAACACTTCATTTTACCCCCCCCCCCCCCCAGTAAGTTAAGCCCTCAGTACCCAGTATACTACCACCCATCAGTTTACTATCCCCCCCCCCGTTTAGCACCCCTCCCACCATTAACCCCCCCCCCCCCCTCCAGTTTACCCTGCCCCTTTAGTTGGGGGGGGGGGGGGGGGGGGGTTAAAAAGCTTGAGGGGGCGAGGGAAGGAAGTTGAGACATGGCATTTAGTAAAAGACAGGGCATAAATTCTGCAAACTTCTCGCAAAATTTGCAAAGTTTTGCAAAAATAATCGAATTTAGTTCTAAAAATGAAATGGATTATAATCAATTATAATGGATTATAATGGATTTTCATTTCAAAATAATCGATTATAGTGGATTATCTTGGCAAAAATAATCGATTTCAGTGACAAAAATTATGGATTATAATCGATTATAATGGATTATAATGGATTATATTTGTTCAAAAATAATCGATTATAATGGCTATATAATCAATTTCGTGGTCTGAATTTTACATCCGTAATGGATTATAATCGAATATTTTTGTCTCGGGAATCTATTATAATCGATTAGAATCCATGGACGCTCGGTGCGAGTGTCCTCGGGTCGATTGCAAAAGTTTCATTTAGATTTTAGGCAGTATCTGCTTTAGAGATGTTTGATTTGTTTTTTCAATCGTTACACATGATGATCTTATGCTATTCAGTATAGCTCTTTCCAAAGCTTTTTTCGGTTCGATGAGCTGACTTCTGGGAAATAAACAGTTATCAATTTTTCAACCACTAATAAGCAAGAGAATTTAAAGGTCGATTGTTTTCTCTTGTCAAGTTAAAACTATGTCTCGAAGATTTTTTAACACATAGGATAAACAAACCGTTTTATCGACAATATTTACACAACTTTTGGAAAAAATGTATACAATTCATTAAAAATTAAAAAAATTAATGTAAGAAAATTTTACTAATCCTGAAAAACAAAATATGTTATATAAATTAATGAAAAAACAACTGGTTAGGTTGTGAATTTTTGATCGTTTTTGAATTAGTTTTGGAAGATTTTAGATTTAAAAGACAAACAACAAATTAAAATGGAAATAATGACCCTTTTGCAAAAATAATCGATTATAATGGCTATATAATCAATTTCGTGGTCTGAATTTTACATCCGTAATGGATTATAATCGAATATTTTTGTCTCGGGAATCTATTATAATCGATTAGAATCCATGGGCGCTCGGTGCGAGTGTCCTCGGGTCGATTGCAAAAGTTTCATTTAGATTTTAGGCAGTATCTGCTTTAGAGATGTTTGATTTGTTTTTTCAATCGTTACACATGATGATCAGTATAGCTCTTTCCAAAGCTTTTTTCGGTTCGATGAGCTGACTCCTGGGAAATAAACAGTTATCAATTTTTCAACCACTAATAAGCAAGAGAATTTAAAGGTCGATTGTTTTCTTTTGTCAAGTTAAAACTATCTGTCTCGAAGATTTTTTAACACATAGGATAAACAAACCGTTTTATCGACAATATTTACACAACTTTTGGAAAAAATGTATACAATGCATTAAAAATTAAAAAAATTAATGTAAGAAAATTTTATTAATCCTGAAAAACAAAATATGTTATATAAATTAATGAAAAAACAACTGGTTAGGTTGTGAATTTTTGATCGTTTTTGAATTAGTTTTGGAAGATTTTAGATTTAAAAGACAAACAACAAATTAAAATGGAAATAATGACCCTTTTGGTGAAAAATCCACTTTAATAAAAGTTATCACACAGCTTGCCTCTCTTTTCAACTCCTAACGTGTATGATTTGTGTATCAGTTTGAAAGAAATCATTATTTAGGAAATGTCAGAGCGGATTTAAAAATTGCACTTTGGTGATCACAAAAAAAATCACTTTTGACCTCAAAAAACTTTAAGGCATTTTTTTAAATTGTGTTTGAAAGAACTTGGGGTAAATTTCAGCCCTTATGTGTTTGCCAATGGAATTAGAGAACATATTAATAACTTCCATCAGATTTCCTCAGAATTCTTAGAAGCCGTTTTTTTGAAAATTCTACTCGAAACAACTTTTGAGCAAGATTTAGATCAACATTTTGCTCAACATATTAACAACTTCCATTATGGCCTCAGAATTTTTAAAAGCAGTTTTTTTTGAAAATTCTACTCGAAAGAACTTTTGAGTAATATTTTGAGCAACATGTTGCAACCGTATTTCTTAATGGAAATAAAAACCACATTAAAATCATATCGCCAATTTTTTTTTAATTACCAAAGGTTTAGTCTGGTTAAAGACAAGGACTTCATGGTTTCTCAGCGAAGTTTTGTTTGTTCTAACCGCTTGCTTTTCGAATCTTCCACTAACTTACTCCTATCTTTATTGAGTTATTGCATTGTCTTCTGGTAAAAAAAATCGGTCTGGTAAAAGAACTAGCCCCACTTCCCCATTATAAGTTTTCATTGAGGCAAAACAGAGAACAAAATTTATCAACAACTTGTAAAGAATGCAAAGTTATCACCAAATCTATTTTAATTTTTGATACCATATCTTTTTCGATATCATGTTTTAGGGCATTCAAAACATTTTCTCTGCTCAGACACAAAATTGTTGCTCTTATAAAACGAAACAAAATTTAAGGCTCATTTGAGTTAAGAGTTCACACTAAAAATTTTCATCCGAAACTGTTTCTACCATATATCAGTAATCGAAACTATCGCATTTGTTCGGACCACTCAGGCGTGATTAGTTACTTTTTATTGTATTTTTAACTTTTTCCTCGCAAAATTAGACACGCAACGACAAGTCAACTATTTTCGAGTGAAACAAAGCATAATAAACAATTTTTCCAACCTGATTTGACCGAAAATTGAAGAAAAACTGGTTTAAAAAACAGTTTTTAGTCAAATTTAGAGCAAGTACAAAAATAGTGTAGATACGCAAAAAACTCGACAAAAAAACTTAAGTATTGCATATCAAAAAGAAATGCAATACTGATATTGTAAGCCTACCTTTAACTGCTCTGCACTAACCACGCGCAAAGCAAATTCAAAAATTGAAGAAAAAATTTAAGAATTTAAAATTTTATATGTAACACAAAAAGCAATTCGCCATTCGCCTGCTCCTTGAGGATTTGTGCAAGAGGTCGAAGATTCAAAGAATTTAGAATTGTTATTAAATAATGAATCGAATCCGACTTTCAGGGTTGAACAATAATTCTTATCATTGATTTTCCATAACGTAAATGAAAAAATTCTTGTCATACTCCCGCGTTGACAGCCACGCAACAAAAAGACTAGTCATGCATTTTCTCCTTGAAAAATTAGTCAAACACTCCCATAATATGAGAACTGTATGACTAGCAACTTTTCCAAAACAAAAAAATTGTTATTAAGAGTCGATGAACATAGTTAAGACCCTTATATAGATCGTGATACTTTTTAACAGGAAAATTCAGAAAATGTTTTCAGGCAGAAACTTGAATTGTTGTTAATTTCAGCTCATTTTCTTAGTTCAAAGGAAGGCAAACTCCACTATCGAACAGCATAACGTGATCGACTTCTAGGTTGGATAAAAAGATTTTATTTTTAGATTTCCCAGCGTAATGAAAGTTTGACCTATTGATCTATCAAAAACTGTCCATCAAAAAATTGTTAGTGAGTTTCAAAGAACTTCAAGGTTTTTACTGAGAAACTCGAAAGTTGAGTTTTTCAAATCAAGTCAGAACTTCGTTCTGTTTTATTGACTTCACTGATTCTTTTTCAACTGTCTGTTGGCTATGTTCTTAATCATGAAGCTCATAAAACTAGTTAATGGTCAAATTGTCAAACTTGTTCGAATGGACAAAAAAAAATTTAATTCTAATTTTTTGAAAAATGCTAGTCATTCAGTTACCATACTTCGACTATATTTATAGCTGAATTAGGTTTTATAAAGAAATTTTCATAGGGCTTCAGGAGAACTATGATTCTTGGCTTGTTTGAACGATAAAATTTATTCTGAATATGAACGAAGACTTTTAAAGCAAAATTTTGGCATGGTAAAGTTGAGTCAAATAAAGCCGTTTGTAAATCAATTCGAAAACTTTGACTATCGTCAAATATATCATTAACACAGTGCGACTTGCTTCTTTTCATCAAAAGTTATTAAACACGGAACTGCTCGTAGCACAGCAAAACCATGAGTATCCCGATTTTCCGTTAACGTCAAGGGAAATGTCTTTGGCTAACCAAAAACAGAGGATTTTTTTTTCCTTTCTCAGTTTATTTTCCTTGTTATTTTCCTTAGTTTTTTGGGCCGGGCAACAAATAACAGCCTAATTCAGTTTTTCAAAAATAACGCAAATTAATTAGTCCAACGCTGTTCAGTCTTTGAACAGCATTGGACTAGATAGTTTGCAATAACTTTTGAAAATTATTAGCATAAAAGCAAAAAAATCGAATTAGGCTCGGACCCGGGCTTGAAATTTTTGTCTCCCAACTGGACCGGGCCTCAAACTCAGGCCCGGTTTCAACTCTGGTTCACAGTCGCAAGTAGTCTGACAATAAAGCACACGAAAACAACCAAACGCTATAAGATTTTTGAGATTGAACCTGGACTTTTGAGACTGTTTACAATGACTAAGGTTAAAAAAGAACTTGGTCAAAAAAGCTTGTCGAAATTCAAAAGCTAGGTCAGTCAAGAGTCTACTTGCTGATTATAGGGTTTCAGAAACTCTATTCGATACTAATTTTGAAACAATCCTGTTCAGTCAGTTATCTCATTTGCGTGTTAATTTTTAGTTTTTTTTCGGTAAATACTTTTTCCTTGTCGTTTTTTCATAGGCACCGAAACATTATGTAGTTGAATTATACACAATAAGTTTAAATAATTGGAGCTGCAAAGCACTGTGAAACAATAAAAGGTAAAACTATCGTTTGAGGTAACAAGACTGCAGGTAGCAGTGCTGAGACTTGAATATTCGCCCTGACGAAAAGGTATCTCACTGAACTTGTAGAAATTTTTTTGGCTACACATCCCTCCACGCGCAGCTTTGAGTACAAAAGGGTATAACCCGTTTATATAAACCAGTGTACATAAACCAGCCAAAGTATAAACCAATCGAAAAAGCGCAGATTGTATAAACCCGTCGAAAAGTTACGACAAACAAAACTAAAGTATATAAAGCAGCGGAAAAGTTACGTCAAATGAATCAAAGTTGCATAACTTTCGTAACTGATATATTATTTTAAATAACTATTACATAACAATTACACATTTTTGGCTGGTTCATGTACCACCGTATACACGCGTTAGTTGTAAAAACAAGCTGAATTTACCTCAATATGGAATGTTTGTGAGATTATTCAAGTAACTGGTTGGTTACTTGTAAACATGCACTTGAGAAAAATCATCATAACACTTTTAAGATGAAAATAATGTTCATTTCTATCCTTCCTATTTTTTGTTGCGAATGATCAGCGCGATGGTTTTTTTCGGCATTTGTTTTCTGTTTTTAAAAAAAGCTAAATCGAAAACGCCTAATTGAAAAGTCGAAATCTGATTAAATATAAACACTATCCAATCTTAATTTTTCCGTCATTTTAATCCAAAAAAAGAAGATTTCGATTTGCAAACTGACTTTTTTGAGGAAAAGAAAATAAAAACTTTATCTTTTTGAATTGCTGATTAAACTAAAAATTTTTGCAAACAATTTGACTTAGCGGCATCAAATCTTCCAAATGGACTTCAAATCCGATCAAACATTGATAGTAATTATGAACAAAAAGTATGTACAAATTTGTTTTCGACATAGCGCAATCTCTTTTGTTCAATTGCTTTTTCCAGGTAGTATAAGAAAACGATAGCCAGTATTTGAAAAACAAATTTTGATGTCATAAAAAACTGTTTCATCAATTTATTTGAATGAAGCTCGAAATTTGAAAAAAAAAAATTTTAAGGACGATAAAAAACCGTTTCCTGTGGAAGCTGCAATCAAACTAAGAAAGCCCATGAAAAAAAAATGAAATAGCGACAAATCGAAATTGAAATCCTGGCAGTCATAGTGTTTTGGGAACAAGTTTTTTATTTAGCTCAATCTTTCTGGGTCTATTTTATTGCACTACAAGATTAAGATGTGTTCTCACACGTGTGAACAAAAAACGGCGCGACAATCAGTTTATGAATCATTTAGGTTGAAGAGAAGCAGTTTTCTTCCACTGAATTGCCACTATGGAACCTGATCTAAACTATATTTTATGATTGGATAAACTAGATATTTTACCACTGTAAAGTATTTAATATTGACCAATCATGATCCATCTAACTAACAACCCACTTATTTGTAAGTGCTGAAATAACTTGTAATTTCAGCACCAGAGAGATTTGAATTTAACTTAGAAATTAGTTGCCTCTCCAAGAGAACTTCAGCAGCCGCAATAAACCAGTATACCCTAGATCTATTGAGCCTAGCAGAGACTAGTTAAACAACCCGAGACTAGATAGTATAAGAGTAAGATTAGGATCGGTATTAGACTAAGAAGTTGCACGAATCTATCCGGCCGAAAATAAGATAGCGTGACGAGCAGACGGTGTACCCTATCCGAAATTACTCTATGAGTTAACCACTCCACACTTAACTCATCTGGTGCAACCATAAGTCTCGAACAAGACCTTAATAGCTTAGAATTAACCAAAAATAGATTAGAATTTAGACAAAACGTTTTCAAAATGTTATACGACGATAATTTAGTTGAAATGTCTCTACGACTCAATAGATCAGAGCCAATATTCCGAACGATAACAGAACTACCCGGAATCGTAAAAAGACCTCGAACCAGAGACGACATACGACAAAGTAGAAACTTACCTTATAGTTATATGATAGTACGGCAAAAGCCAACACAAACTTTTATATTGAGAATTTTATTAGCAATGAATTTAGATTTTCATTTACAAACATAAAATCTTGAAGTCAATCTTCATGATCATTTCAGGCGCTAAACAAAATTACTAATATACAATAACGATTGATAAAAAATCTCAGATCGTTTTCTTAAATTCTGCAGTATTATATAAAACATGTTTGGAAAATATTTATTGAAAATAAAAACAAAAATTAGTAGAATGACAATAAATTGTTAGTAATCATAAAATCATCTGTTGTCCCAGCTTCATCACCTAAACATAACAGCAATCATAAGCTCACTAATATCATTAAAAAACTAAATCTTTTTCTTAAATAAATTTAAACCATTTTAAACTTAAATTCACTTAATTTTAAAATCAGATCATCAAGGCTTATCCTTGGATCTTAATTAATTTTCTATTTCACTAAATTTAAAACTTGATCATCAAGGCCAATCCTTGGATCAAAAAGAACAATTTTGTTCTCCCCCACCCACTTAGCAAGTGTCTAACGACCTCAAACGTCGATTCACTACCCAACCCTTCCAAAGAACCCAAGACTAATAGAAATTTTTCAACAAAACTAACCATTCAAATTAGGATAAACAGTGAAGAACTTCGGTTATTCATCCTTCATTTGAACCCTTCTCTTACCAGACCCAGGATAAATCTTAGACTTAGTAAGTTTAAAATAGTATCTAACGAACTACTCGCGTTCTAATTATACCTGAACCTTGTGGATCGATTTACTATTCTCCAACCCTTGAACACAATCACTACCCCTAAGTAAGATTAAGTAAGTTAACACCTTAGCTTATACTAGCCATGAGAAAGTAAAAAATCATTCTCCGGAATCGATATACTTTTCTCTCCAACCCTGAACAAATAGACCCAGGTTAAGCTAACCAAAAAATCGTAAGGACTAACAGTTTAAGAAAGTAGACATCATCTAACAACTTTTTGCATCCCTCATCCTATAACTTATGTCATTCAAAAATCTAGGAAATAAACAAACAATCGTTTTACACATCTGCGAAATAGATAACAAAAAATACGATCTTGTAATCACACCTCATACACAAACAGTTGGATATATTAGAACAAAACGACTAACAATAAAACGAAAAATAATAAATAAACAAAGACAAATCACACGAAAAAGATTTTCAAAAAATAGAAACGCATTTTCAGAATCAGAAGCCAGCAATTTAGATGAACTCTATAAATTAAAAGAATCAATTGATAAAAATTGTCCCATTCACGATCAATTATATTTTTCCGACTCAGAAACAACTTCAAATTCATCAAAAAGAGGAAAAAGAAGAATAAAAAAGCAATATAAACACAAACCAGTACACTTGTATAATTGAAATCAACCAATTAGACACATTGATAGTTATATATTAACAGTCATTAAACGAAAAAATGAGCCACAGCCACACTCAAAGTGACGATAGTCCAGATGACGACGACATTTACCCCTTCCTCGTAGATGCACCCGATAATAGAGGACAGCATGACTTTTGCAAGAATTTACTCCTAAATTTGTTTGAACCCGGAATCAGCCCATGCAAAACAGAATTCGCAGATGTGAAAATCAAAAGACAAATTATAGAACATTATCTAAAAGATATATGTAATTTAACACAACAATATGGAATCTACACCATAGAATTCAGTACACCAAATCCGAATCACCGCATATATGTAATTCAAACAGACGATCTTGACTTAGAATTTTCAAAAGTATTCTTAGAATATATTAAAAGCGTACAATATCATAACTCACAAAGAGCAAACTCCATATTTACTAACGAAGTTTTTGCAATAATATATAGTTATATTTCAATATTAGAAAAAACTGAAATTCCAAATATCTCACCAACTGAGACATCCAAACATACAAAAGTACGACAGGAAATCACATTATTTTCAACTTTTCTACATATAATCAAAGAAAATTTCACTAAAGACGAAGTTTCACAACACACAAAACATGACTTACAAAAAATTTTGGCATGGTTTATAATAGATGCCACAGCCACACTCAAAGTCATGGAACTAGGAATCTTACACATCAAGATATCCAAACACCATCACACTTTATAAATGAAGAAATCGTACAAACAACAACAACTACACAACAAAGCATTTCACCAATACGTCCAAATTTAACTACACATAATATAGACTTAATTTCACAAGCAAGAAAAAATTTCAGACCTCAAAATCCAAACGATGATACTGCCGTCACAGAACAGTCAGGATACGTTTGGGACCCAGAATGGTCTCATCATGCATTTATAAACATCCCACAATCAATCTCAAGTCAAGCAATAAGTACAATATCTTATCAAAGAGATTATGTAACAGTAGTACCATTAACCATTGATGCAACACCGTTAAACTACAATACATTTTTACCTGATAAGCGAAACAACAGTTTAAATTCAACCGTCATACACAATGAAAACCTTAATGGAACTAGGAATCTTACACATCAAGATATCCAAACACCATCACACTTTATAAATGAAGAAATCGTACAAACAACAACAACTACACAACAAAGCATTTCACCAATACGTCCAAATTTAACTACACCAAAAAATACACACTCTTCACTAGCACACGTAACCTTACAATCAACCGTTAAACCCTCGGTTGCTCCACAATGGATTATCAAACAAATAGACCTATGACAGTACCGTCAAAAACACGAAGTACGTTCACAAGAAAAACTTTTGCAGAACACAATTATAATTACGCACATTAATCAAAAACAAACTATCCCCCACGAAAAACTAATAATAATCATGTAAGATCTCGATATTGGGATAACCCAATGACAACAACCAACTCAGTAAATTTTCAAACTAATTCACATCCTCCACAGGATCGTAGTGAAAATTACCCATTTTTTCAGCAAAATAAAAATAAAAAGGCACCTCATCATACAGATTACTTATCATCTGATGATGATTATTTACAACCAGATATTTTTGCACCATATACTCAAGAATATCGCGGACAAAGAGTGCAAAAACCATATACATATCATAGAATTTTTTCTCCACATCCAACAGATACACAAAATCAACAACCAATACAAATGCAAAAACCAACTAATACACAATCTTTTCAATCAATTCAGCCACAAAACCCAGTGATCACACACTCGTATCAACCAACTCAAATGCAAAGTGAAATACCACTCCCATATTACCTTCAACAACACGAAATAACATAAAATTAACTTTCAAATTTTTCACAAATGCCAAATGCCGCAAAATCACTACAAATGACAATGAATCCATACCTTATGGGTGGATCATCAATAACATCAAATAAACCACTAATGATATTCACAGGAACAGACCCTGAATATTCTGTAGAAGATTATTTAAATGCAGTAACAGCAAATTTAATTTTAAATATAGGACCTGAACCAATTAATACACCACTACATCAAAATTGGATACATCGACGCACAGCGTTGATGCAAACAACCTTAGATGACGCAGCCCAAAAATGGTTTTCAGTATTGCCACTAGAAATAAAATCAAACTGGAAAAGATTTACACAAAAATTTTCAAAAATGTTTGATTCCGAAAGAAATAAACAACACCAAAGAGTTTTATGTAATGAAATTCGCAGATTACCAAATGAAACCATCAAACAATTAGCAGTACGTATCGAAACACTAGTTCGAAAAGCATATTCATTAAATACGCATGACTATAAAAACACAAAAATGACAGAAATTTTAATGATGACCTTAACACCTCAATTAAGGAAAATAGCAATAAAAAAGAGAGCATCCCATCCTTCCTCAATCCGAGAGCCCGATTTAGATTTTCGAAAACTAGTAGACAAACTAGAGCAAGCGGAAATCACAATGAAACTTGAAGAAACAGAAAATCTAAAACTACAGTATGTTAATCGAATCGAAACTAACACTACAAACATCAATAATATACAGGAATCAGATACAGACCTAGTTGAAAAAATCACTGAAATATTAAATATTTATGAAAAACACCCAAATTTTAAAGGCAAACCATCTCCCAAAAAATGGTGTAATTATTGCCGACGATACGGACATAGTATTTCTGAATGTAGACAAAAACAACAGGATAACCAAAACAAGCCCCAAAAATATAAAGAACCAAATAAATCATTCTATCAATATATGAAAAAAGATCAAAATCTACCAAACAAAAAATTATACAGCAACAACAGTTCAGGAAAACCACTTCCGAACAATACTAATTACAAAAGGAATCAATCACCATATAACTCAACTTATAGAGGAAGATCACCAGAACGAAGAAATACACAGAATTCTTCACAAAATCATTATAATCGACCAAATAGTCGAAATAACTACTCCAGATCAAATTCATATAAAACACAATTTGTTTCTAGATCCAATTCCCAATCAAACACAAGAAATAAATACTATCCAAACAATCAATCACGAAACTCATCATATAATAGAAATAGAAACTATTCATATAATCGAAATAGAAGTTATTCGAACAACCGAAATCAGAATTACCCGAGCAATCGATCAAGAAATAACTCATATAACAGATCAAACTATCACAGATCAAACGATAATTATCAAAACAGATCACGAAATAATTCACAAAATCGACATTCAAGTTATAATAATCGATATAGAAATTATTCTCAATCACCACATAGAAATAATAACCATTATAATAATTCTAAACATCGCTACAGAAGTAGTACACCCAAACATCAAAGACATATTAATCAAGTACAATCAAATGAAGAAACAACATCAGACCCCCCAGGTATTGACGACACAGGAAATAACGAACTACAACTAAATCAAATAAACTGTGGATCATCAGACACAGAAAGTGATACAGAAAACACTATCTCCATTAATATGATAGCAGTCGAGAACGACTACGAACCTATTATATATGAACAACATTTTTCATCACATATATATGAAAATCAATTGGAACTCCTTCACAATTATTATATTGAACCCATCCATACTACACAAATGGCACAAGAAACTAACGAAATTACCACTGTAAATAAACCTAATGAAAATGACAAACCAAAAAGCTTGAATACACATCACATCTACCAAAATGTACAACAAGAACAACCCAAAGAAAAAAATTGGACATGTTTTTAGAAAGTCCAAGAAAGAAAAAATTTCAACCACCAGACCTTGAAATTGATTTTTTTAATTGATTCAGGAGCAGAATCAAACATAATTAACATTCCCACATGGAATGAAATCAAAACATTACACCTAAAATTAACGCCTCTTGCAACCTCCAGTAAACTAGCAACAGCACAAGGATCAATATTAGTAAACTATGGAAAAGTTCAATTATTTTTTCTCCCCACAAGAACAATGGAGCAAAATAAAATTTTAAATAAGCCATTTAAACAAATATTTCATATCACTGATATTAAACACAATATCATTGGAATACCATTTATCTCGAAATATATACCAACATTCAACATCTTGAACAGTAAAATAATAATCAAAGATAAAACAAAAAATTCAGCCCTAACATTTTTTCAAAGATTAAATAAACAACCACCAATCTTTTCAAAATTTTATCCAATTTATAATCAACAACGGAAACACCTGAAACCACTATCATGAAACATATATAACTTTTCAATAAAACAAGTTCACCAATATGATAAAAATCAAAATAAACAACAACTCTTTATGTCAGACCTTGAATTCAAACCTATCCCTAAGTTTTTCAAAATCACAATTTCATCCATAAAATATTTGAAAAATACGAATTCAGACATCATTTCGTTACATGTACATAACAATACACCGTATCAAGTAACATTACCCTTAGGACTTTTAGAATATTGCAAAACCAACGCTACAATATCACCAATGCATGAAAAAGCATACCGCGTAAATAACATACTCCAATTATTAGATATTTGTCAATCCACAATTCTTAACGAAGAACTATCCATAAATAACATAATAAGTAATGAAAAAAGAAATACAGAATATTTCACAAAAACCCCATATTTCAAACCTACAATCAACATAAATAACTATACAGAGGATCAACAGAAATTTTTAACAATGTTTAACTTCCAACATTCACAAATAACACAAGACGAATTTGATAAGTTAGCCAAACAGCTAATAAAATATTCATCAGTATATGCAACATCCAAATTTGATGTTGGCAAAATCAGTTCATCACTACACCTCCCGTTAAAACCTGACGCAGTTTTCAAAAAACAAAGAGCAAGTAAAGTACCAATTCATTTACACGATAAAGTAAACAGATTACTCGATATTTTAGAGCAATTTAAAATTATCTCACCGGTAAACAAAGAAGAACAACCAAAAGGTAACACATTTATTAACCCTGTTATCATATTAGCAAAAGGAGAATCATTAAAAATAGTTTTAGACGCTAGATATCTTAATTCACTAATAGACGAATCAAAATGCAATTGGCCTATCGAACCAATACAAGTTATTTTAACAAAAATAAACGGAAAATATTTTACAACCGCAGATATGATTAGTGCATACAATCAAATGCCACTAGATGAACAATCACGACGTTTAACACAATTTGTTATTGGAAATCAGCAATATGAATTCAACCGCCTATTCTATGGATTATCCATAGGACCAGCAGCATTTTCAGCTTTTATGAGCAAAATTTTTAGACCACTAATACTCAAGAAAAACGCAATCACCTATTTAGACGATGTTTTTATGCAATCACAGACAAAAGAAGAAAAGTTTACAGTTTTAGAACACTATCACAAAATACTTCAGAACGAAAATTTTTAGGACATAATATAGAAAGAAAGACAATAACTCCATTAAAATCACGCATTGATGCTATTCAAAAACTTCAACCACCAACAAACAAAAAGAAAATCCAAGAATTCCTTGGAAAGTTGAATTTTTTAATCAAATACGTTTATAAGATGCAATTATATTTAAGACCATTCTATAATATCCTCAGACAACAAAATAATTTTGAATGGAATACAGAACATCAAACACGATTTGAAGAAATTAAAAAAATTCTAACTGAACAAATTTCAAATCAAATTCCGGATCCAAATCAACCATTCTATGCAATGTGCGATGCTTCAAAATTTGGCATCGGCGCAGCATTATTACAATCACACAATGGTACAAATAAAATGAACCTTATATCAGCAAATTCTCGATTATTCACTCAAGCAGAGCTACGACTCTCAACTTTAATGAGAGAATGTACAGCTATAATTTATACACTTACAGAATATGAATTTCTGATACTTGGATCAAAACATCCAACAGTTCTATTCACAGATCACAAACCAATCATTTTTCTCTTTACACAAAATTAAACCCAAATCACCGAGTTTATAGATTTCAATTAATTCTAATGAAATTTCCAAACTTACATATAGTTTGGACAGCAGGAAAGAATCTTGCATTACCAGAAACATTAAGTCGAAATACACTACCTGAATTACTTACACGAAAAACTACAGTTGAAATACCCAAAACTATAAAATTTTATCTTGCAGACAACGAAACATCACCCCGACTAGAATGCAAATATGCAGTAAAAACTGACATTGAAAAATCACAGATAAATAACCTACAACACTTCCCACTTTACTTAGATTGCCAAAATTACCACTACGAAGTTGACCTACTTGGAACGTCAACTTTCAAACCAATTCCATACTCACAATGGATAAAAAATAACACCCAACAAAAAAGAGTAAAACAACACTCGCATAAAAAAGACCTTTTTCCGTTAATTGAAAAAGAAAATCTAACTGATCAAATAAATTTATCAGGACCACAAACAAATGATTCAAAATACACAATAAATCAAGTTTTTGACCTCCATGACCCATTTGACACAATTCCTTTATCTAAATTAGAAATTGAAAACATTTTTCTCCCCCCAACAGATAAAATTACAATTAATACCTTGAAACAATATCAAAATCTTGACCCAGTAATTAGACAACTGATATCATGGCATAAATACAAAACTAAACCCGTAAAGCAGATACCACAATTTAAGGAAATAAAACACTCCTCCGATATTTTCGAAAATTTAATAATACAACAATCAATGAAAACACAGACCTTCTAGAATACCAATTAAATGAATCTACAGTTCCCTGTCTCCCTTTAAGTATGATTCTCATAGCTTTTAACATTTCACATACACAAAACATTAAAGGACACTCAGAATCAGAAAAAAATTATTCAAATTTTATACAAAATTTCTATTTCCCAAATGCACCAATTTGGATAAAAGTACTATGCAATGATTATATAGTATGTCAGCTAAACAAACCTTATCCAAATCAAAAACAAATAGCACAAAAACAAGATTTTAAAGGACAAAGTTTATACTTTAACCATCGTATCTCATTTGATACAAAAGGACCAATTTCACCATCATCTGAAGGAAACTCCTACATTATGGTAATTGTTGACGCATTTACACATTATGTAGCACTCAACCCAGTACCACATTGTAACGCTTATTACGCTTACACAACACTTTATGAACACTGGATAGCCAAGTTCGGACTACCCGAAATTTTAGTTACAGACAACGGTACAGAATTCATAAATAATGAAATTATCACACTATGTCATTTATATAACATTAAGCTCAAACCACGTACATCTCATGCACCTTGGACAAACGGCTTAGTCGAAGGTATGAACCGTTCACTACAAGAATATCTTAGATGTATCATCACTGGAAATGATACAAGATACACCGATTGGTCAGCAGATGCAAAAATTATTCCCCTTAGTATAAAATTCACAAATTACGACAACTCTAGGAATGTCACCATATGAAATGGTTTTTAATCAAAAGCCACGTAAACCAATTATGTTTACAGCAAACTCTCATAAAAATGCACAAAGTCATTGTCAACCGAATAAAGACTCAATTTGTTATAACCTACCTTTACACACACATGATGAAGATCATTTTCATCACCCACAAATCCTTAAATTAGCCTCCGGTGCACACACCGAATGGATTTTAAATAGAGATAAAAAACACAATGAAATTTACCAAAAAGTAACAAAAAAGTTGTTACAAAGGCAAAACATTAATGAACAAATAAATTCACGCTTTACACCAGCCTCCGATTTGAAAATTGGAACACTTGATTTAATACCTAATTTTAACACTCAAAAAGGAATTTCTAAAAAATTACAACCCCTTCGTAAAAGACCATACCAAATAATTGCCAAACCCACTGACGTAACATACAAAATCACCGACTCAGACCAAAAAGAAATTGTTCAACATCGAAACAATTTATTACCTTATTACCCAAAAGAATACGCACTACGCGAACTAACTCAATTATATTCTTTCACAGGTTTAAAGGTTATTCCAAATCACCCACATACGGAAAATGAAACAAAAGAGCAAAATGACGTTCACCTCGAAAAACAAAGTAAAAAATCAACTACAACGAAAAGCAATACAAAAAAGCTAGATCAAAAAATACCTCAAAAAGAAAAAAAAATAGAAAAATGACAGAAAAAATTATACCCCAAGAACAATTAGAGAAATCAGAACATAGAGAGTCATCACGACTTAGAAATCAACCACGCAAAAACTACAAAACATTCATTCCACAATCTAAAATATTAAAGAAAGTTGAATTTCAAAAACAACTTTAATTTTACAATTAATAATCTTTGCACCTCTAAAACATTTTAAACTTTCATTTTTCAAAATAACATGCTGACAAACACGCAGCGATTTTAGTTCAAAATTAGCCAATAAGATTCATTCAATCCGTCACCTTCTATAATTCTAACACAAACCAATTAGACGAAAAATATTAAACTCCAGGCATATCTATAACTATAACTTTACGACCTCCAGGTCAAACATAAGCAAACCACTCCAACTTGACAACTAAAATAAATATCACCATAATATCATAACCCTCCCTTATCTAATAACGCAAAGATCAACAATATTTCCCCAACTCAGACCTCAGATACCCCCCAAACAAAAATGTTAAATTAGCCTAAAGTAAAAGAACGACCATATTAAATTAGCCTCAAGTATAAAAATCTCAAAAATACCCCAGATCACTTGACAAATAGAAATAAAGTAAAAGAAGACCTCCCGAACACCATTAAATTCGTCCCCAACAATTTTTCACTAAACCCAACCCACTTGTCAAAAAACCAATAAATAACTCGACCACACTTGAAAATTGCCCCAAACAACAAAAAATATTCGATCAAGAAACCATTTCTTAAATGCTCTTCTCTCGATCAGTCAACATAATACTCAACATTTTCATAAACTTTTTAACAATATTCAAACCTTTATTCATATTTCTTTTTGATATCTTTGAAGCTTTTGTAATATTCTTAATCATTTTTTGCAATATTTTTTTAATTTTCTATTCCATATTTGAACTTTACCTCCAACATTCAAAAGCCATTGACCATATTCACAGGTACGAGACACAAAACTTACCTAAATGATACGAACCATTTTTAGTAGAACAGATATTTTTTTACTATTTGTAATTTTTATAACATTTTTATCATCCCTCATCTTGACAATATGCAAATGTATAAAGAAGGCAGTCATAACATTCGCCTTAGCAACAATCCTTTTAATTCTTTTTCTAGAAGAATACTACAATAAACATAAATTTTTTCACTAAAAATATCAATAAAAAACCCTCAAAAATTGCTAACCAACAATCACACAGTCAGTCTTCACCGACATCATCCCAGGAAAACCCAACACCACCTACAAATACCCAAAACCCCCAAACATCTACACGAATTTCTTTCCAAGATAACCCATATACCTTTGTAGAACGACACGCTCGCTTATCTGAACCACTAGAACCAGTTCAACGACAAGCACCTCTAAGTGAACCAACATATAACTTGTACCCAACACTACCACAAGAATTAAGTAGAATACGAAATCTTAGTCAAAATCAAAATACAGTTGAAATAAATAGACAAATTATACATCCACGACGAAACAGAAATTTTCAACCCCCCCCCCCCCCCGAGTTCATTTTGATATACCCCAATCCCCATCACAAAGTACTCCAGAAAACCCAATTACCGGAAACCCCTACGCTTCTTTCACAACGTAGCACCTCGAGTCTACCCTCAGATTACCTAGGTTCAACACCAACATCTGAACAAATACGTGAAAATCCCTGTAACCCCCCAAACCAAACATCACGACTACCATATTGGACAACACAATCATTCACACAAGGTGAACCCAATTTAATAAATGATCCAATAGATATTTCTACCGATACAACAACATCATCATCACTACCAGAAACATTATCACTACCATCAACACCATCAATAAGCCAAATTTCACCGACACCTTTTCCTTTAAATTTCCCAAATAATCTCGACGCTAGATATCGAGAACAATCATCAACAAATATCCCTCTAAGATTAGACTGGAATACATTCACAGCACCCCCACCATTATTTGGACAGCACCCAGAAAGTAACCGACTACACAACTGGGCACTTAAGAGATTACAATATAGACAAGATATCCACGAATACATTCGTGATCATAACATCCAAATACTCCAACAAAATAGTCTACAATTAAAATTTGAAATCACGGTTAAGCTAAACAACATTGCTCAACATCCTTACCCATTAAACCCACCAAATATAACAGCTCAATCACTACCACTACCATTTATAACAACTGAAGTAATATATAAGTACGACAGATATACCAAAAAGACAATTGGTTGCATCACATTTTATAATTCATACTCAGGATTATCATACACATGTATATTCTAAATATATTAATTTTTCTTCAACTCTTTTTTCTAGTAATCTCCAATCAGAACATAAATCCTTCACCCCGCACAGGACCCCAAGACCTATTAGTATTACATTACGATTGTGAAGAAAATGAACAAAAAACACTACACAAATATGCAATAAATCAAGTATCACAATGCGAAACAGAACCACAAGCTATAGAAACTACAAATGTAATAGCGACACTCTATTCAAAAGCCCGAGCAACAACAGTTATAGGATATAAATTCACAGCAACATTTTCCGAAAAGAAAGTACATTGTTCACAAGTCTCAAACGGAAATAAAAACCGACTTGACCACGAATCATTCTACCAAAGTAATATCGAACGACTTTTACATCTCAATCTCGATGATTGTAAAAGCGAGTTACTCAGACTAAATATCACAAGAAATAAAAACACCGATAGAAAATTAGTATATTTCCAAGTTTTTGCAGATTCTGTACATCAAGCAGAACTTGAAAGATACCAAGGACATATAAAACTAGATAAAAAATACCCATACAACGGCGCACACGGCAGATTAACTTATGACATACACGATAAACACTGGATACCACACATTGGTATAAATAACCCGTCAAACTGCAAAGCAGACACAAAAAATAAAGGATATCAAGAAATAATGTTTTTCGATTGGAAAATACAACTCGAAAAAATACAACTCACACGTGATTTATCTGACAACACAATGATCTATCAAGGAATTAGATTACCTTGTAAAAACGATCAAGGCTATTGTGACCCTACAACACGAACACAAGCAACAATTGTTTGGTTTCCCGAAGATACATGTACAACATTTCAAGTAGCAAAAATACACGCCCGAATGATAAAATTTCACGAGAAATATTTCATACAATCAATCCCATATGAACAAGTAAATCCATCACTAAAACAAAGTACTGATTTTAGAAACATCCACAATATAGAAAATAAATTGACACGTTTTCAAATATATCAAGAAACAGAACTTGCATGCAAATACAGAAACCCACTTTACAAAACACAATATTCTGAAATATTAGTTGAATACGAAAAAGGTTTCGACATGACCACTGGAAAAATAAAAGTTGACCCTTATGCCACAGGTCATCCCCTAAATGAAGGAACATCATATATACCAGTTAATTTTCAAAAAAGTAATGGTCAAACTGGTGGATTTCTACAGCCACATGACACTAGCAGCACACGCTTACAAGAACTATCACTAATGAATAATTCTTATTTTGGTAATATTCACTATGATATTCATTTAGATATGAAACTAGACTACACAATTAGTCGAATTTTTCAGGAAATGTCAATCTCTGAATTAGAAACACTTCACCAACTATGCGAATTAGAACGGACACAAATCCTACAATCACTTGCACTAGCAGTATTAAAAATACCCTACGCAGGATATTTATTATCAGGAAAAAGATCAAATTTTTTAGACTACGAAGGAAATGTTTTATGGTTTTATACCTGTACCAAAAAAGTATCACCACTATATAATTTTGAAGATAAACGATGCTACAAAAGAATGCCTATCTTTTATAAAAATAAAGTACATTTCGTTAACACACTTTCAAGACGAACACATTTCTGGAATACCGCAGTCCCATGTGGATCAGAAATAGCCACAATGTAGTACAACTGAACCCTGATGAAGATAAATATTACCTTCTTACCCCATACCCCACATTAATGCAATCATTCAAAAAATTTTCACCCGAAAGCATTAGAGCTATTGCTCGAAAACCAAATATCGACTTACAATCAATTGGAATATATTCAAAATCCGATATCCAACATCACATTAGAACACAACAATTCCAAGAATTATTAACACAAATGGACACTATACAAAGGCAATCAATTGACCAAAACTTACGCAAACTTGCCGAAACAGCAGGATTTGCAGATATCTAATCACAAGATTATAGCGGATATTTTAAAGACATTAAAGACTATATATATCTAAACGGTGAAAAATACCGACCACAAGATATCTCACCTATAAATATTTTTAGCTTTGTTACACTAAAAAATGAAATTCTTGATTTTCTACGATGGCCCTATTACATCTTAGAAAAATTGACTATGCAATGTTTAACTTTATAGGATTTCTTTTTTCACTTTTAAAAGGAATCTATAATACATGCGCTATACACACACAAGTAAATAGACAAGCAAGTGTAGCACGCATACTATTTGCAGTATTTTTTGGAATTTTTTCATCATCAATAAACAAAATTCTTTTAGACGCACAAATAAAAGAATATAATACAAAAATAGCGACAAGACAGAACACATACGACGAAGAACATAATAATATAGAGGTAACGCCTACAGCACCACAGTTACCACCCCTACCACATAACCATCCATTATCCCTAGTCCCACGAAATTTCCGAAATTTAGCAATAACACATAATCCAAATTTTAGACCAAACATATCACAAAGTCCCATACAACATATAATGACACATCATTCACAAGAGGAAAATACATATGAACAAATTATCGAACAACCCCATACCACAGCTTTTCAGTCTCAAAATAATAATTTTTTTTAGCCCACGATGAGCCGACAACTTGGATCCCTACACCGCTCAAATTCCCATCCAACCAACCTCAACACTCCAATTACAATAATTCCACTTTTTGCTTTCCCGCCACCCGATTTCCCCACTAGTAATATAACATCAGGCATGAATTCAGACACTAATTCAAATATTTCAGTTTTATACTCCATTTCACAACTCAATAACCCTAATATTGAAACCCCTGATGAATTTGCAGACTCCGAACCATCTCCATCCAATAATTTTCAAACCAACTCCTCAGTTTTTTCAAAACCCCCTTTTCAACCAATCCCACCAAATAGCCCACTCCCATCCATTTCTACACCCTCTTATGCTTCACAAGTAACCCCAACCTACTCTTCATTTCATTCAGACCGATCATGCAATTCTCCAGATATTCCCCAAATCTCCCAAGAACTCGATAATTTTATCACCCTACAACAACAACTATTACACCCTAGCACCCCCACTATAAATCAGATTTCTTCCACAATAGAATCCTCAAACCCACCTACCCCTACACCCTCTTCAGCTTATTCTGCATCATTAGCACAATCATCCACATCCACCGAATCCTCAAATAGCACTAATAGAGCTTATCGCACTTTTAAAAGAAAATTCCCAAACCATCCATTCCCAACCAAACCAGGGACAGCCCGTAAATATATTAATCATCCACATCACACTAACACGAAAGATTTTCTAGCAATCACCTTACCTTCATTCCCACAATATACTTTAAACACCCCTCATGACACTAACGACACACGTAGTTTTGTAGATGAACATGTTTTAATGCCTACACTTCATTGGACATCATATTATCATTTTACTAATCCCCTTTGCCTACCATTATCTAATACTCATAACGATATAGAAAGAAATCAAGATATGCTATATCGACTCACCACACCACTAACACACAGACAATCTACTTATATAGGATATAAAAACTCACTAAAAACATTCACTGCACCCCGAGCTAACGAATTTACGCTAGAATATTACGATCATAACATCATCCGAACTAACCAAGACCAATTTTTAGATGATGATCGCTTCGCTAACCCACAACTATGAGAAAAAAAATTTTTCATCAAAACACCATATGTATTAACACTCAATATATTTGATCGAAAATTTGATCACATCATTTCTGAAGCACTAACCGACATGCAAGCTTACGAAAGTTTTAAAGAAAAATTTCAATTATTTACACTAACCTTCCACTTCCTTGCACCACATGAACGCGATTTGCACTGTTCACACGACATTATGTTACGCACTAAACAAACGCACACATATACATATTATCGCTTCATACAAAATCATTTTGATCTACACACTCCATCAAGACAACCACACCACCGTTTTCAGTTTCTTAACTCTAAATACACTTCACCATTTTTTTCTAAATTTCACATATTGCATCAAAGATACTAACCTCCACGGCATCCTCCGCAATTATGACCCAATAACACAGATGTATATATTTTGTCCCATCACGAAGACCCTTAACGCAGAAGAATCCAGACCCTTCCTTATTCCACATGAATTTATCCAACCTATAGAAATCCTTATATTAGAATTCATCCACAATACTAAATACAATCACAAATTATATAACCTCATTCAAAACACACCTTATGAGTTTGCAGTTGGCACTGAAGAACTAAAAACAATTAAAGCACTTCAATTGCTTTGGCCACTGCTTCAAACTAAAAACATCATTCGCATACTAGCAAAATTACTAACAAACTCCGACATAATACACGACATCTTTCCCCACGGTTTTTTACCCGACGACTAACAAGTAAGTATAATTTATACATATTCTTCACTAATAAATTTGAAATAAATACTAACCATTCTTTACTCATGTTTCATTTAGATCTTTAGCCTTCATACCAGAATCATCTGAAGCAACAAAAAAGCAAAATAAAAAATAAACTTGTTAAAATTCTTCATTTCACTAATATTTTCCACAAGATAAACTGATAAAATTTATAATGTAGTAAATTGATTTATAAATTGTTTCCCCAAAAGCAGTAAAATTCATAAAAAATGAAAATTTGTAATTTAATTTTTTCCCAAAACCAGCAGTAAAATTCAAATTCTATGTAGTAAATTGATAAAACGAAAATGCAGTACTAACTTTTTGATATTTCCATTCACTCGCACAAGAATTCTATCCAAACATGCACAGCTCGCCCACGAAGAATTGTTTAAATAATGAATTTCAGTTTCAAGTTTTCACACTCAACAACTCTAACACGCGATAACAAGTTTCAAACTTTCCTTTAACCCGGTTGGAAAGGAATTATATACTAAATAAAACTAACCAACGCAGCTTACTAAACACCACAAATCATAGAATAACAGCATGACTAAGAAAAGAAAACCAAAGGTACCCAAACCGGATTAACCCAGTTTAAAACTGGATAATTTATTCTTTTGAAGACTATTATAAAGTCTAAGAAAGAAATAATAAAACACAAAAAAGTCGAAAGACAAACCCATACCAAAAACAATTTGATTTTTAAAAAAGGACACAACCAACGAAACATAAGAAAAACCACCATAAACCCAACATAAAACGTTATCACATAACAGGACCTCTCACAGAAACCGCACGAAATCATACTCCCATTCCTGGCCTAACCCACCAGAGAGGACGTCCTGAGCATGCTCTATAGCCGGCCTAACCCACCGCGCTACATCCACGCTTTGTGACCACACTTCTATTTTTAATAAGAGGTACTCAAGGGTGAGTAACTCTTCAAAATAACCGAACTAAAACAAAATGCTTTTGTGAAAACAACTAACCAAAATCATAATTAAAACACTGAACTAATAAAAAATTTTATAAAATGTAAACTATACTTTGCAGTATATAGATCAGAACACAACAACAAAGACGAACATCCAAAGACAAAATGACCCCACTACACTTAAAAAAGAATGGCCAACCACAAACCGATATGCCGTCCACAATGACAAACTCAAAGGATTTACAGTACGACTTGACTTCGCAGAAAAGGACTTCATTGAACTAGACCAATGACCACCTCGATGTTCAAGTATACGTACAAGATCCGAGTTACAAGACATCCCCTCCACGCACAATCTCCACGCCATTCCCAGACGAGGTCGAACACAAAAGAAGTTCTCTACATAAAACAGAAAAACCCGTCATAGCAAACCATTCTGAAATCAGATTGATTTCATTGGGAAACACCATCGTTGTCACAAGAAGACACGACGATTGATGCCCCTCACTCCAGCGTCCTGGAACTTCTCTAACAAAGAGAAACCGGACAAAAGTACGATGTTCGCCAAATACCAACGTCCATCATCCATCCTTTGAATTGCAGAAAGATAATTCTAAAAAACTCTGTAAAACCCGGATGGGTGGAACCTGATCTAAACTATATTTTATGATTGGATAAATTAGATATTTTACCACTGTAAAGTATTTACTATTGACCAATCATGATCCATCTAACTAACAACCCACTTATTTGTAAGTGCTGAAATTACTTATAATTTCAGCACCAGAGAGATTTGAATTTAACTTAGAAATTAGTTGCCTCTCCAAGAGAACTTCAGCAGCCGCAATAAACCAGTGTACCCTAGATCTATTGAGCCTAGCAGAGACTAGTTAAACAACCCGAAACTAGATAGTATAAGAGTAAGATTAGGATCGGTATTAGACTAAGAAGTTGCACGAATCTATCCGGCCGAAAATAAGATAGCGTGACGAGCAGACGGTGTACCCTATCCGAAATTACTCTATGAGTTAACCACTCCACACTTAACTCAACTAAGCAGACAAAAATCTCGTCAGTTTGATCAAAAAGTAAAGTCCTTAATTGTTGATAATTTTCAAAAACCAACAGACTGAAGAAATGTTTGCTTTTTTGTTATAAATTCCATCTTTGAGATCTGGTTACAATTTAAAAGCAATACGTTCAGATTAATTCATTGGTGTTTTGTTTGATTTACTGCTTACACTTTTAACTATTTTATCGCTTTTACCTAATTGATTGATTTTCTGCTTACTCTTTTCTGCGAATTGTTTCACCCAATTTGATTTTTTATGTTCGAATTTGACCCAAAATGAACCCCTCAACTGACCAGTTTCGAACTAATTTTTTTTGCATCAAGATTTTTCATACTCCGTTAAAAAACCGGTCAAAAGAAGAAATTTGTTCATAGAAAAAACTCCTAGGCGCAACTTCAACGATCCTTGTCCTAACGAAAATTATCCGAGTCTTTGGTCTTCTGCTCATACAAAGTGACTTCATCACAAACCTTTAAAGACTTCTGTAATTTTGCTGAAAACCGAACAACAGTTTGTTCCCGTGGGTTAAACCAAATTTTTGAAGATAAACCATTTTTTTTTAAATCAGTATCATTCAATCAGATTCCAAGTTGAAAATAGATGCTTTTTATACGTACATAATAAAGTGCCCATACCAGGGCGAAACAATGATTGTTGCTATTGTCATTTGATGACGATGAAAAAAATTTTGTATATTGAAACAAAGTTCATGCATTTTTTTAAATTTTTACATCCCCACAGTCAATTTAGTGACACAATTTGTAACAAATTGGCAATGACACCATTTTTCAGGGTAAAATGATTGCCTTAATGCTCCGACCACTGAAAGTGGGGAGGAACATTCTCTTCGGGTTTTAATTATTGACTCATGTTTTTCAAAGCCGAATCAGGTACCACAAAAATGCATGGAAAAATTTATCAATCTACGTACTTTGCAGTTCAACTTAAAGCTTATTGATGTGTCTTCATCAAAAATTTCTAAAGGTAACGAAAAAAATTGTCAAAAAATTTTTCAGTGTTGATTTGAATTTTTGGATTTTTAGTATAACTTCCAGCGAAACTGGTTTATAATTTTGAGCAAGCAGTTGTTGTGATAGAGGAAAAAGAAGTCAAAACTTATCAGTACTTTAGGAAAAAAATTCTTTTTTGATGTTTGTGTAAGCTCCTTTTTGTCAATAAGTTATTTTCAATTTGTTTTCTTTTTTTCAAAATTACGTTGATTTTTTTGATATTGTTTGTTTATATATTTTTTTTCACTAAAACTGTTATCAATTAGGCTTAATATATCCATACTGTCAATTAACAATAAGTAAAAATGACCTAGACAATTTTCCTAAGTGTTATATTATGATTGATATCGGAACATTTTGTGCTATTTGCACAGCAGCGGGCTACCTTTTTTCTGATTCTAAATAACTTTTTTGGGCACAACAAAATCAATTTATGCGAAACTTTTTAATTGTTTTTCTCAAAATGAGACTTCTATAAAAAATCATAAATGGATATAAAATCTCTCCTAAAATTCTCTAAAAAATTTGGGCTGGAAAATTTTTTAAAAACAAAATAAAGTGTATACTTTTGAAGTTGCACTCCTAAGGACATCAAGCCATACAAAAAACTTTAACTGCGCTCTGATGCTCATCTTATTTTGAGAAAAAAAATTGTGTGTTTTTTGGTTATTTTTATCTCTCTGAGTATATTTTTTGAACCAGTTGTGAAAACGCAATCTGGTATTGGTCTTATTATTAGAGCAAAGCAAAAAAACGTGTGTTTTTGGAGTAGTATAATCTCAATGAGTCTATTTTAAGAACCAGTAGCGTAACCTGTTGTCACCGTCGTAAAAATAAAAAAATTTAATTTAAAAAAATTTGATTTTCAAAGTTTTCTGTTCGAAACAAGCAGAATTTCAACTAGACCGACCAAACGAAAAAATCATCAAATTAATCAGTAAGTTAAGTGATCTTTATTTTTTCTAAGTAAATAGAAACAATTAAAACGGCTTCTGTTAACACAGGTAGAAGAAAAATTTGAAAAGTTTTTTGTGTTTTCTGATCGGTTAACAAAATTAGATTAAGTGACTGCTTACACTTCAAAATCACAAAACTAATCACGAGCGTTACCTAGGCCAATTTGAATGCTTCTTTCCATTTGATTTTGGTCTTTTTTGCGTTTTCCAAGTTTTTTTTATTATTATTTTTTAATTTCTGTGTTTTTTTAATCCGGCAACAATTTATGCCCAGTAAACTCCACTAAGTTCAAGTGGCAATAGTTTTTTCACTGCTTATGATATGACAAAATTATTTAAATATCGCCAGACATCAAATCCAGCTTAAATGAAACAAAGAAGCGTAAATGAAATAATGAAGACTAAAGAGAAAAAATTTGTGTCCCGCAACGTATAAATAAGGCAAATCTATTTTCGCGAATTCAATTAAGAAGGTATATTGAATTTTATTTTTCTAGAACCAAACCAAAACTGAAAAAATTTATAATCTTTGAATTACTATCTTACGCTAGCAAACCCTTGAAAGCATTGAATTGTAAAAAATATCTTCCGAACGGATATTAAACAACCCTCTCGCACAAGCAATACTTTGAAAACTGTAGAACAACTTGTCCACTTTGAACCATTTCAAGCCTATTGCTTTAGTGTTTCTCAAATCAGGATCTTAAAGTAGACTATTTGGACATATAAAGTCTTCCAAATGTCATCTAACCCGCAGTTTGGGCTGAATTTTTTTTCGGAACAACAGCAAAAAATGATTGAGTTAAGGGATGAGGCTCATATCAAAAAACCCCATTGAAAAAATGAAATGAAAATGGATTTTGAAACGTAACCAATATTTTGAGAACAACAAAAACAACTTGTTTTTTGTCGAAATTCATTTTTTCTGCTTCTATTCTAGATCTACAAGAAAAATCATTTTTTCATCCCAATTGAGGTTTTTGAAATTGTTCAATGTTAACAAAAAAAGTTTTAAAGTTTTCTAAGTTTAGGCTTGAGAATACTTTTAAAATAACAAAAATTGTGTGTACTTTTTAAATTGCACTTGAAAATAGGAAACTCTCTCAAGAAATTGAATTGGTGAAATAGAGTCACCCAAAAAGCTTAAATGAAAATTGACAATGCTCTAATTTTCGAGAACAAAAAAGGCGTGTTATTTTTAGCGTAGTTAAACCTCTTTGATGCTTTTTTTAGAACCAGAAGAGAAACCCGTTGCACGCACACATATGAACCCCTCTCAAAAAGTGGAACTGGCGACATAAAATCATCCGGTAAGAACTTACGTGCAATCTGGTACTGGTCTTTTTAAGAGAGCACGACAACAAAAAAAATGTGTGTGTGTGTGTTTGGCGTAGTTCAGTCTCTCTGCGTCTATTTTGAGAACCAGTAGGGAAATCTGTTTTCAACCGGGCCAAAACAATAATTTTCACTCTAAAAAAATTTCACTCGAAGACCAGTTGATTTTCAAATACTTTTAGTCACAACAAGCAATTTCTTCCATCAAAGATCATCAAAATCAAGCAGACGAAAATGTTGTCTATCGCCAAACTTATCAGTGAGTAAATTGCATTTTTTTTCAAGTATACAGTAACAAGTTTTTCTTATCATCGCAAAATAATAGGTGTCCCAGGTGATCTTTAACGCCGAACAAACTGTTTAGAGGAAAAATGTCTTGTTTTTTCGCAATTTTTTTTTCATCGGGTAACAAATTAATACCAAGATGCTCGCTCTGATTCATTTGGATTTGGATCAATTGACTGCATACATTTTGAAATCACAAAACAACGGTTATACCACATTGGCTAGCCCAATTTGATTACTTTTTTCAATTGATTTTTTTTTTAGTTTTCCAATTTTTTTAAAGTTTTTTTGTAATTTATAATGAAATGTTTTTATTCTGGCAACGAAATATGCCCAGCAAACTCTGCTGAACTTATTGGGAATAGTTCGTTCTACTGCCTATGCTTCGGAAGTATTAAGCAAATAGCGCTATTTATCTAATCCAACCTAAAAAAAACGAGTAGTTTGAAAAATAAGCTCTAAATTTAAAAGCCTCTAATAACTTTCAGTTCGCAGATCTCTGCAAACTAAAATTTCGTGAAAAACACTGTCAGGGATTTACAAGGTGATTTTGTCGTGACATTTGTGAGTTTGTTTCGAAGCTGTCCTTATCAGGGCAAAAACTTTTTAAATTTTTTAAACTTCGAATGCCTTTAATTGTCAATGAAAATGTTTCGACTAATTGAAGCAATTGAAACTTTCTAAGTGAGATTAAAAAAAAAATCCTTTTTTTGCATGGACTAAATCAACAAAATGAATTTGCGTCAAAACAAAGTTTATCAGACACAGCAATTTTCATTAGCTCTTTTTGGTATATATATTTATTGACTTTTGTTCTTCTAGAAGAACGAAGTGCTTTGTATGTGACTTTTCAAAGAGCTAAAAGCTGAAAAAACTCAATTGAGTTTCTCGCAGCGGCACTCTCCCCCACCATTCCTCCTATGAGAATCAGTTTTTTGATCTGACGAGTAGTTTTCCTATGTTAATTATGAAGAGCCAATTATTGTCATGGCCTAATTTTTCTGAATATCAGTTTTCATGAGAATCCGGCAATTTGAGCAGAAATTTTAATTAGAAAAACTAGTAAGCGGGAGGTGGGGAGGGGGGAGGTGGGGAGGGGGGAGGGTAAGAGCCCTCGCAGCTTCGGACAACAATTATTTCAACTGATATTGAAAATTACTATAAAAATTGTCTTGATAAAAAGTCAAACTTGTTTGGAAAAAAAACGAGTTCGAATAAACAATCAATTAGTTCTAAAAACGGAACAGGAAATGCAAGCTTTTCCTGGAAACTTTTGAAACATTTGTAAGAGAAAACAAAAAAAATTCAACAAATCTCTGAAAAGCAATGGCAAGAATTCTACTGTTGTAAGAAAAAATAACTCGACATTCGTTGCTTAAGGAATTTCAATTGAATTTTCACATTCAACTGTTTAAATTATGCACTTTCAATTGTTTAAGTTAGGTTCTTGAACTCCTCTTAGTAGAAAAAAGTCTACTCAAGCAATAAAAGCTTTCTAAACTCTTTATAAACTCATGCTACAACGAAGAAAGGACTCGACCTCTGAAAAACTGATCAATTTTGAAATACTACTTCAGCTAGCAAACCCTTGAAGCAGTTGAAATTAAAAAAAAGTCTTTCGAACGGATTTTAAACAACCACCTCGCACAATCATTATTTTAAAAACAATAAGACAACATGTCCACTTTGAACCATTACAAGCCTAATGCACTAGTGTTTCTTAAATGAGGATCTTTAAGTAGTTTATTTGCAGATATAAAGTCTTCCAAATGTCGTATAAACCGCAGTTTGGGCTGAAGACTTTTTTCAGATGAAGAAAAAACATGAATGAGTTAAAGGCTGCAGTTCATATCAAAAAGCCCCATGCAAAAATTGAATAGAAAAATAGAAGCCTTCTAAATGTTTTTTGACTTGCAACCCCAATATTTTGAGAACAGCAAAAACAACTTTTGTTTTTTCGTCGTAGGTCAATTTTTCAGATTCTGTTTGAGAACTACAAAAAAATTCAGTTTTTCATCAAATATGAGTTTTTGAAATTGTTCAATTGTACCGAAAAAGACATTGTCTGTAAACTCAATTTGGGCATGAGAATATTATAAAAACAAAAAAGTGTGTTTACTTTCCAAATTGCTTTCAAAATTAGTAACCCCTCTCGAGAAGTTGAATTGGCGACCAAAAGTCATCCAAACAAAAAATGAATGGAATCTGGTATTGGTCCTATTTTAAGAAGAAAACAAACAATATCATTTTTTGGCTTAGTTTAGTCTCTCTGAGTCGTTTTTAGGAATTAGTAATAAAACAAGTGGCACCTCAAAACAGGAACCCCTCTCTAAAAATTGAATTGGCGATATAAAGTCATCCAAGAGAAATTAAATGCAATCTGGCAATGGTCTAATTTTTGAGAACCAAAAAAAAAATTTGTTTTTCTACTTTAAAAACCAGACGGAAAAACCGTTGCAATTAAAAATAGGAACCCTTCTCAAAAAGTGAATTAGCGACATAAAGTCATCCATGAAGAACTTGAATGCAATCTGACACTGGTCTTTTTAAGAGAGCACAGCTGAAAAATGTGCGTTTTTAGGCAAAATTCAGTCTCTCTGCATCTATTTTAGGAACCAGTAGAGAAATCAGTTGCACTTCAAAATAGGAAACACCTTTCAAAAAATTGAACTGAAGACATAAAGTCATCCAGAAAGTTCTTGAATGCAATCTCATATTGGTCTTTTCAGGAGAACAAAACATAAAATGTGTGTTTTTGGCAAATTCAGTCTCTCTGCGTTGATTTTAGGTAGGGAAACCCGTTTTCAAACGGGCAGAAGAAAAAATAAGTTTCATTTTTAAAAAACCTAAGTGAAATCCAGTTGATTTTCATAAAATTTTGTTCACAACAAGGAACTTTTTCATGAAAATTCATCAAGACCAAGCAGACGAAAATTTTGTCTATGGTCAAACTTATCAGTGAGTAAATCGCAATTTTGCTTTTTTTTTTCAAATAAACAGTAACAAAAATTTCTTATCATCGCAAAATTATGGGTAGCCCAGGTGATCTTTAACGCCGATCAAAGCGTTTTCGCCTAACACATTTAGAGGAAAAATGTCTTGTTTTTTTGTAATTTCGTTTTTTCATCGAGTAACAAATTAATACCAAGATGTTCGCTCTAATTCATTTGGATTTAGATCAATTGACTGCAGACATTTTGAAATCACAAAACAACGGTTATGCCACATTGGCTAGCCCAATTTGATTACTTTTTTCAATTGATTTTTGTTTGTTTTTTAATTTTGCAATTTTGTTTAAGTTTTTTTGTAATTTATAATTAAATGTTTTTAGTCTGGCAACGAAATATACCCACCAAACTCCGCTGAACTTCTTGGGAATAGCTCGTTCCACTGCATATGCTTCGGAAGTATTAAGCAAATAGCGCGAGTTATCTAATCCAACTTTAAAAAAACGAGTAGTTTGAAAAGTAAGCTCTAAATTTACCAGCATCGAATAACTTTCAATTTTTAGATCTATATACACGAAAATTACGTGAAAACTGTCAGGTTCAAACAATGTGATTTTGTCGTGACTTTTGTTAGTTCGTTTCAAAATTTTCCTTATCAGGGTAAGCAATTTTCAAATTTCGAATGCCTTTAAGTGTCAATGAAAATATTTCAATTAATTGAAGCAATTGAAACTTTCTAAGTGAGATTAATAGAAACTTTTTTTTGCATGGACTAATTTAACAAAATGAATTTGCGTCGAAACAAAGTTTATCAGACAGAGCTATTTTCATCACCTCTTCTTGAAATAGAATGATTGATTTTTGTTCTTCTAAAAGAACGAAGTGCTCTGTATGTGACTTTTCAAAGAGCTGAAAGAGCTGAAAAAACTCAATTGGGTTCCTCGCAGCGGCTCTTTTTCTCCAACAATTTTTTCAATTGATATTGAAAACTGCTATCAAAATTCACTTGCTGGAAAGTCAAAATTGTCTGGAAAAAAAATGAACTCAATCAAACTATCAATTAATCACTTAGTTCTAAAAACGGAACAGGAAATGCTATCTTTTCCTGGAATTTTTTGAAAAGTTTGTAATCGAAAACTAGAAGTTTTCACAAAGCTCTGACAAGCAATGGCAAGAATTCTCCTGTTTAAGGAAAAAATGAGTCGACAGAAGTTGCCTCAGGCATTTCAATACACTTTCAACTGTTTAAATTAGGTTCTTGAATTCCTCCTAGTAGAAAAAGTCTACTCAAGCAATGAAAGTTGTAAACTCTTTATAAACTCATGCAACAACGAAGAAAGGACTCGACCTCTGAAAAACTGTTGAATTTTGAATTACTACTTTAGCTAGTAAACCCTTGAAGCAGTTGAAATGAAGATAAAACGTCTTTCGAATGGATTTTAAACAACCATCTCGCACAATCATTATTTTTAAAAACAAAAAGACAACATGTCCACTTTGAACCATTGGAGTTTTTGAAATAGTTCAATTGTATTAAAAAAAAACACTGTCTATAAACTCAAGTCACCTAAAGTCATCCAAAAAAAAATAAATGGAATCTGGTATTGGTCTTATTTTAAGAAGAAAACAAACAATATCTTTTTTCGGCTCAGTTTAGTCTCTCTGAGTCTTTTTTAGGCATTAGTAGAGAAACAAGTCACAGCTCAAAATAGGAACCCCTCTCTAGAAATTGAATTGGCGACATAAAGTCATCCATGACAAACTAAATGCAATCTAAAAAGGTGTGTTTTTCAGCATAGTTCAGTCTCTCTGATTCTATTTTAAGAACCAGACGGAAAAACCGTTGCAATTAAAAAAAAGAACCTTTCTCAAAAAGTGATTTGGCGACATAAGGTCATCCATGAATAACTTGAATGCAATCTGGCACTGGTCTTTTTAAGAGAGCACAGCTAAAAAAAAAGTGCGTTTTTGGCAAAGTTCAGTTTCTCTGCATCGATTTTAGGAACCAGTAGAAAAACCAGTAGCACTTCCAAATAGGAACCCCTCTCTAGAAATTGAATTGGCGATATAAAGTCATCCAAGAGAAATTGAATGCAATCTGGCAATGGTCTAATTTTTGAGAAACAAAAAAAAATTTGTTTTTCTACTTTAAAAACCAGACGGAAAAACCGTTGCAATTAAAAATAGGAACCTTTCTCAAAAAGTGAATTAGCGACATAAAGTCATCCATGAAAAACTTGAATGCAATCTGGCACTGGTCTTTTTAAGAGAGCACAGCTAAAAAAAAATGTGCGTTTTTAGGCAAAATTCAGTCTCTCTGCATCTATTTTAGGAACCAGTAGAGAAATCAGTTGCACTTCAAAATAGGAATCCCTATCGAAAATTGAATTGGCAGCATAAAGTTATCCAGAAAAGTCTTGAATGCAATCTGGCACTGGTCTTTTTAAGAGAGCACAGCTAAAACAAAATGTGCGTTTTTAGGCAAAATTCAGTCTCTCTGCATCTGTTTTAGGAACCAGTAGAGAAATCAGTTGCACTTCAAAATAGGAATCCCTATCGAAAATTGAATTGGCGGCATAAAGTCATCCAGAAAAGTCTTGAATGCAATCTGATATTGGTCTTTGCAGGAGAGCAAAACATAAAATGTATGTTTTTGGCAAACTCAGTCTCTCTGCGTTTATTTTAGGTAGGGAAACCCATTTTCAAACAGGCTGAAGAACAAATAAGTTCACTCTAAAAAAATCTAACGGAAATCCAGTTGATTTTCAAATAATTTAGTTCACAACAAGGAATTTTTTCTATCAAAATTCATCAAGACCAAGCAGACGAAAATGTTCTCTATCGTCAAACTTATCAGAAAATAAAATGCACTTTTATTTCAAGTAAACAGTAACAAGACTTTTCTATCATCATGTGTCACAGGTGCTCTATAACGCCAAACAAAGTGTTTTCGCTTAACAAATGTAGAGAAAAAAAATTGATTTTTTTCGCACTTTTTTGTTTTTCACGTCGGGTAGCAAATAATACCAAATGCTCACTCTAAAAACAATTGTGTATCCTTAAATTGCGCATCGTCAGTTGCGTATCGTCAAATTTATCAGTGAGTACAGTGCTTTTTTTTAAGTAAAACAGTATCAAGAAATCCTCTGAGAAGAAAAACTCTACTCGTGCAGTGAAATTATTATGAGAGCAACGAAATTTTCACTCGTCCTCTTTAAAATATGAAAAAATTTGTGAAAATGATTAACAAAAGAGATTGCTTGATAGATTTGAATATTCGAAACATCGTTTTCCGGACGAAAATTAAACAACTTTCACGCACAAACTTTTTTATAACCAAAAAGACAAAATTTCTACTTTCAACCACCTCAGGTCTTTTGAAGTTGTGTTTCTCAAAATGAGGATATTGAAGTAGTTCATTTGTTGATATTAGTCTGCCAAACGATCGCTAATCTTCCATATGGGCTGATGACTAGAGTAAAAACAACAAAAAATTGTGCCTTTTCACGGTTGCTTTTCAAATTTGACTCGGTGTCATGAAGTCTTCCAAATGGTCTCAAGTACAATTTTGACGTAGATAGTTTAAAGTAACTGAAATGGAAAAATTTGTCAAAATTAATAGCTGTTTTTTTTTTGTATTTAGCTAAGTATTTCACTATGTCTGACCTTGAAAGTGCACACTCCTTTGGAATGAAACTATCACCGTTTTTTAGCTCGCATTTTATAGAAAATTTTAATAATACAGTCTTAGTTCGTATTCTTATATATTAATTTAAATAAGCTTAGTTTTTAGGGGCATACTATTTTAACATTTTAATAAGATAGAATCTGTCTAGGTACGTCTTCCTTTTCTTTTTTTTCAGTCAAACAAATTGATTTAGGTTTTTCTTTAAAAAAACCTAATTGTTTATTTAAAATTTAAAGAGCCCCTGTCATTGTGTAACTGATCTTAGATTAAATTTTTGCAATTTTTTCCCCATAAGTTTTTGGTTTTTTTTGTCAACAGGATCTACTAGAAGCCGAAAAGATAATGAAATGTTTTCAAAAACTTTTTTAAATATTTTTTAGCACAGCATGTTTCTTGCACCGAAGAAACATAAAAAAAATTCCTCAAAGTTTTGTACGTTTTCTCGTGTGTAGGATTCGAAAGTACTATTACTGGCTCTTCAGTAAACTGAATTTTTGCATTTTGTATAACAAAAAACTAGGATTTTAAAAAAAATAAATTCAATTCAATTCAATTATTCGATACAGTGAAGAAATACATACTTAATCACTCACTGCATCAGGATAGCTAGAACAGGCTTTTCAACCTAACAAGTAGCTACCCTCCGGGATAACTATCACAATTAAGTAACGACAACGGGTAAACAAATCAGAAAAAGTTGTCGACCAGCTGTACATTGTCTAAAATGTAATTTCTTTTGAAAACCTTTAAAAATTTTGACAGCTGTTCTTGAGAGTAAATATCAAAAAGAATCATATAGTTTCATTTTTTTAAAATTTTTTCGGTGCAAGGCGGTTTAAGCTAAATGATTGTTTTATAGCTTTTTATTTTGTACGCGTTGCGCTCGCCCCTCTTTCTCCGCCCAAAATTAGACTAAAACATTTAAAAAAAAACCTCGCACCAATTTTTCTCAGCACTGAGAAGCTTAGTTGAAAGTAGTTGTATGGAGTTCGAGTCACGATTACAAGCACATTCCGTAACCGAAACTGAAATTTGAAAACGAAAAAAGTGCATGTTTGATTGAAATGCAGCTACTTAGCTCAGATTGATTGTAAAATGTTGCTTAAATGAACTGAAAAAGGATGTTTAAGGTCGTGTTCTGCTGATGTGTTCATTGGTCTGCATCGGAGGTTTGAAAGGGTGGACTTGGCATTCTCTGACGACAGGATCATGTGGCTATTCTGACTGGATCCTTCTCGAAGGCAAATGTCACTTTATCAGTCCGAATTATTACCAGAAGCAGGAAGAGGCAGCAGCTTACTGTTCGAAATGGCGGTTCGTTCAAAATAATTTAAATAACACCAAGACCCTTTAACTTTTTCCTCGAGATGGCTTATGAACTGTGCGTTTGATCCCTGTGAACATGCTTTTGACTGCTGTTTTTAAGTGTAATCTTCAAATAATTCAAACATTAAAACATACCGAAAACAACAAATCGTATTGAGAATACCTAGTTACTAAAAACAAACCAAGTGGATGAATTAGAAACAATGAACAAAAGGAGAAATTCAACGCCACGAGCAGTTCGAAATTATCACACACTTTGCTAAATTGAAATCACCAATTTTTAAAGATATAAATTGTATGACCATAACTTTTTTTGATGGCGACAACAAATTATTAAGTAATTTTGAAATTGCTCCGAAAAATTTTTTTGTTTTTTTTTCAGCCATTTCATTTTGTACTTACATTAAATTTTTCCAAAAAAAAAAGCAAATTTTAATTTTTTGTGTGCATAATTTAATCCTGGATAGACCAATGTTAGGTTTTTTTTTCGACGTTTGGCTTTTTTCAAAAACGTTTCAAACTCCTATTGCTTCTGTGTGGCATGTTTATGTTTGCCTTGATCAATATCTAGTAATTTAAAACATCAAATTTCAAAAATTATCATCTTCGGAAGTTTTTGACAAAATTTGAAAAAATCATGCTCTCAGGATATCTTTTGTAAAAGGAAACTTTTATAAAATTCAGGTCGCTTCCAATGCATTTTAATGGGAGACTGTCAAATTTTTGATGACTCTAAATTTGAGTAACCAAAGTTTTTGTTACCTCTGATGATTTACGAACACAGCCCAAAAACTTCTAACCTAAAAAACCTTTAATTTTGGTTTTCGGGAAAATGCTAGTCATACATTTTCCATATATGAAAAATCAAAAGTCATGGACTTTTCATGCAACCTTCTCTGTACCTATGGAAAAAAAATCGAAAAGTGCATGCTTAGAATTTTTCTATAATGAAAATTGTTTGATTAGGATTGGTCAACATGGGAAAGTTGCAAAATAAGAGATACACATGAGGTGATGTAACAACCAATTTTGAGCCTCCTGTCGGGTTCGAAAATCGGCGTAGTGCGGTCCATGAGTTTGAGTTCTCGTTGTTTTATGATTTGAGTCCAGAACCAAGGGCCCAATTTTATATCAATTTCAGATCGATTATTTTAAATTGCTTCAATATTTTCATTATGAATCAGGGAGCATACGAAAAAAAGAAAGCGAGAGAAAACTTCATGCATTGTAGATAATCTATGAAAAAATTAGGAGACAGAAAAGCTTACGATTAATGCTTAAAAAAGGTTGACTCTTATTATTTTACGATTGGTGCTAAAGAAAAAAGATGGTTATGATATTTAGTTTACCTTGCAGATGAAAAATTGCTAGTATACTTGAACCTCATTGAAAAATTGTTGTCTAAAAGTTTTTCTAAGGAGGTTTATTAAAAAAATTTTAGTCATCATGAAACTTATGAATAAAAAAACAACAGACATGCAAATACTTTAAAAGATCGTCTGAAAAAAAAATCTAGTCATCAGCTTCAGAAGTGCAGGCATGCAAATACAACAACAGACATGCATATACATTCGAATACCGTATGAAAAAAATTATTGTCATCGATTTCATACATGCAGCTTTTGAAAAAAAAAACTATAGACATGCAAACCCATTCATGGATCGTATAAAAATAAACTAGTCATCGACTTCATACATGAAGCTTATCAAAAAAACCACAGATTTGCAAACATACTCATGAATCCAATAAAAACAATCTAGTCAACGTCTTAAAACATGAAGCTTATGAAAAAACAACAGACATGCAAACACATTAATTGATCGTGAGAAAAAAATGTAGTCATCGACTTCATAGATGCACTTTACGAAAAAAAAAAGACATGCAAAATCATTCATGGATCGTATGAACAAAAATCTAGACATCGAGTTCATACATGTAGTTTTGAAGAAAAAAAACAAACATGTATATAAATTCATAGATCGTAAGAAGAAAATAAATCTAGTTATCGACTCCATATATGAAGCTAATAAAAAAAGTAGCAGACTTGCGAGTACATTCACGGATCGTTTGAAAAAAAGTTTAGTCACCGACATCATACATGAAGCTTATGAAAAAAACCACAGATATGCAAATATATTCATGATTCTTATGCAAACAATGTAGTCATCGTCCTAATACATGAAGCTTATGAAAAAACAACAGACCATCAAACACATTCATAGACCGTATGAAAAAAAAACAGGCATCAATTTTTTACATAAAGCGTAAGACAAAAAACCACACACATGCAAAGACGTTTATGGATCATATGATAAAACATCTAGTCATCACTTCATACCAAAAGCTAAAGAAAAAAAAACAAAAGACATGCGAGAACAATCATAGATGGTATGAAAAAAATTTAGTCATCGACTTCATCAATGAATCTGATGAAAAAAAAACAACTGATATGCAAATGCATTCATGATCATATGAAAAAAAAACCGAAAAAAATCTTCTCATTGACTTCATACATGAAACTAATAAAAAACAACAGACTCGCAAATATATTCATTGATAGTGTTAACAAAAACATTTGGTCATTGACTTCATACATGGACTAAGAACAAAACAACATATGCAAATACATTCATGAAACCTTTGAAAAAAATCTAGTAATCGACTGCATATATGAAGCTATTGAAAAAAATCAAGAGCCCTGCAAAAGAATTCATGTGTAACAGATTAAATGGAAAAAAATAGTCATCAAGAAATTTTTTTTACATGAAGCTAAAAACAAAAATGTATGCAAATACATTTATGGATGGTTTGATAAAAACATCTAGTTATCGACTTCATACCAGAAGCTAATGAAAAAAAAACAAAAGACATGCAGGTGCATTCATTGGTGGTATGAAAAAAATGTAGTAATCGACTTCATACTTGAAGCTAATGAAAAAAAAACAACTGATATGCAAATGCAATCATGATCATATGAAAAAACGAAAAAAATCTAATCATCGACTTACATGAAGCTAATAAAAAAAACAACAGACATGCAAAAGAATCCATGGATCGTAAGAACAAAATTTCTAGATAGCAACTTCATACATAAAATTTTTGAAAAAAAAGACATGCAAACACATTGGTGAATTGTATAAAAATTTCTCACCATAATTTTCATACTTGCAGCTTATGAAAAAAAAACAGATATGCAAATAATTTCATTGATTGTGTTAACAAATACATCTGGTCATTGAATTCATTCATGCAGCTAAAAACAGAACAACAGATATGTAATTACATTCATGAATCCTATGAAAAAATGTAGTCATCGACTTCATACATGATGCTAATGAAAAAATCAACAGCCATTCAAAAGAATTCATGGTTCGTAAAAACAAAAAAATCTAGACATCGACTTCATACTTGTAGTTTATGAAAAAAAAACAACAGACATGCAAACACGTTCGTGAATCATATGAAAAACTCTAACCATCCTTTTCTTACATGCAGCTTATGAAAAAAACAACAGACATGCAAATGTATTCGTTGACTGTGTTAACAAAAACATCTGGTCATTGATTTCATATATGGAGCTAAAAGCAAAACAACAGATATGCGAAAACATTCATGAATCCCATGAAAAAATCTAGTCATCGACTTCAGACATGAAGATAATGAAAAAATCAACAGACATGCAAAAAAATTCATGGATCGTATTAACAAAAAATCTAGACATCAATTTCATACATGCAGCTTATGAAAAAAAAAGAGACATAAATACAAACACATTCACGCAAACACATAGATGCAGCTAAACACAAAACAACAGATAGGTAAATACATTCATGAATCCTGTGAAAAAATCATGAAGCTTATGAAAAAAAAACAGACATGAAAAATTTTCATGGATCGTATGAAAAAATCTAGTCAACGACTTCATCCATGAGGCTTATGAAAAACAGCAGACTTGCAAAGACCTTTTTGATCGCATGAAAAAAAATTCTAGTCGTCGACTTCATACATAAAGCTTACGAAAAAGAACAGACATAAAAAAAACTTTCGTGGATTGTGTGAAAAAATGTTAGACAATGTATGACATATCAAATAAAACGACTAGACAACGACTTCATACAAGAAGCGTATGAGAAAAAAACAAGAGACGTGCAAATACATTTATGGATCGTCTGAAAAAAAATCTAGTCAACGACTTCATACATGAAGCTAAAAACAACAACAGACATGCAAACACTTTCATAGATCTTATCAAAAAAATCTAGTCATCGGCTTCATACATGAAGCTAATGGAAAAACAAAACACATGCAAATATCTTCATAGATCGTATGAAAAAAAAATCTAGTCAACGACTCATGCATGAAGCTTATGGAAAAAAACCAACCTGAAAAAACATTCAAAGATCGTATGAGAAAAACATCTAGTCAACGACTTCATACATGGAGCTTATGAAAAAATCAACAGATATGCAAATGCAATTCTGGATCAATTGAAAAAATATCTAGTCATCGACTTCGTATATGAAGCTAATGAAAAACAAGCAAAGACATGCAAACAAATTCATAGATCGTAAGGAAAAAGATTTGGTCAGCGACTTTATTCATGAAGCTTATAAAGAAAAACAACAGACATGCAAACACTTTCATAGATCTTATCAAAAAAATCTAGTCATCGGCTTCATACATGAAGCTAATGGAAAAACAAAAGACATGCAATACATTCATAGATAGTATAAGAAACTAGTCATCGACTTCATACATGAAGCTTAGGAGAAAAGCAACAGACATAATAATACATTTATTAATCGTATGAAAAAGCATCCAGTCAGCGACTTCATACATGAAGCTAATGAAAAAAAAGCTAATATGCAAACTCATTCATGATCATATGAAAAAAAAAGAAAAAAAATATAATCATTGACTTCATACATGAAGCTTATGAAAAAGACAAGAGACATGCAAAAGATTTCATGGATTCTATGAACAAAAAATCTAGAAAATGACTTCATACTTCTAGTTTTTGAAAAAAAAACACACAAGCGAACATATTCATGGATCGTATGAAAAAAAATCTTGTCATCGAATTCATCCATGAGGCTTATGAAGAAAAATTTTTCATGCAAATACCTTCATAGACCGTATGAAAAAAAATCTAATCATTTACTTCACACATAACTCTTAAAAAAACAGACATGAAAAAAAAAATCCTGAATCGTCTGAAAAAAGGTCTAGTCAACGACTTCATACATGAAACTCATGAGAAAAAAACATGCAAATACAATTACGGTTCGTATGAAAAAAAAAACAAGTCAACGACTTCATACAGGGAGCTTATGAAAAAAAAAAACAGACAGGAAAAAACATTCATGGATCGTTGAAAAAAATATCTAGTCAACGGCTTCATACATGAAACTAAGGAAAAAACAACAGATATAGCAAATGCATTCAAGGATCAAATGAAAAAAAAAACATCTAGTCATCGACTTCATACATGCAGTTTATGAAAAAAAACAGATATGTATACACATTCGTTGGTCGTATTAAATAAGTTCTAGTCATTCACTCCATACTTAAACCTTATGAATAAACAACAAGCACGCAAAACTTATTTGGATCGTATGAAAAAAAAACATATAGTCAACGATTTCATACATGAAGCTAAACAAAATACAACAGACATGCAAATACCTTCATCGGCTATATAAAAAAAATATAGTCATCGACTTCATACATGAATTTTAAAAAAAAACTAGAAATGAAAACAGATTCATGGATCGTTTGAAAAAAGTATCTAACCAACGACTTCATACATGAAGCGAATGAAAAAACAACAGACATGCATACACCTTCATAAATTGTGTGAAAAAAATCTGGTCAACGACTTGATAGATGAAGCTTATGGAAAAAAACAGACATGAAAAAACATTCAGGGATTGTATAAAGAACTAGTCAACGAATTCAAACATGAGGCTTATGAAACAAAAACAACAGATATGCACAGATATGAAAATGCATTCATGATTATATGAAAAAAAAACATCTAATCATTGTCTTCATATATGAAGCTAATGAAAAAATCAAATAAACTCAAATAAATTCATGGATCGTATGAAAAAATCTAGTCACTGACTTCATACATATTGTTTATGAAAAGAAACAACAGACAAGTAAACATATTCGTGGATCGTATGAAAAAAAGATCTAGTCAACGACTTCAGACTAGAAGCTAAAGAGAAAACAACAGGCATGCATATACATTCACGGATCATATTAGAAATACACAGTCATCTATGTTATGCATGAAGCTAATGAAAAAAGCAACAGACATTCAAATACAATTATGGATCGTATAAAAGACTTATCTGGTCATCGACGTCATACATGAAGCTAATGAGAAACCACCATATATGCATATACATTCACGGATCGTGTGAAAAATATACTTAGTCAACGACGTCATACTTGAAGCTGAGGAAAAAAGCAACAGACATGCATATACACTTATGGATCTAATGAAAAATCATCTAGTCATCGAATTCATACATTAAGCTAATGAAACAAGCAACAGACTTGCATATACTTTCACAGACCGTATGAAAAAAATACTTAGTCATCGACGTCATACATGCAGCTGATAAAAAGCAACAGACATGCATTTACATCCATGGATTGTATGATACAAACATCTAGTCATCGATGTCATACATGAAACTTATGAAAAAAGCAACAGAAATGCATATACATTCATGGATCGTATGAAACAAATATCTAGTCATCGACTTCATACATGAAGCTAAAGAAAAAAAACAACAGACTTGCATGTACATTCATGGATTGTATGATACACATACCTAGTTTTTGAAGTCTTACTTGAAGCTACTGAAAAACCAACATACATGCGTATACATTATTGAATCGTAAGAAAAAGAAACATCTAGTCATCGATTTCAAACTTGAGGCTTATAAAAAAATCAACAGATATGCATATGCATTTATGGATCATTTAAAAAAAATTATCTAGTCATCGACTTCGTATATGAAGCTAATGAAAAAAAAACAACATACATGCAAACAAATTCATAGATCGTATGGGAAAATAATTGGTCGGCGACTTTATTCATGAAGCTTAAAAGGAAAAGCTACAGACATTCATATACATTTATGGATTGTATGAAAGACTTATCTAGTCATCGACTTCGTACATGAAGCTCATGAAAAAAGTAACAAACATGCTTATACATTGTTTGGTCATATAAAAAACATCTAGTTATCGACCTCATGCATCAAGCCAAAGAAAAAATGCAACAAATATGCATATACATTCATGGATCGTATGAAAAAAAAACATCCAGTCATTGACCTCATACATGAGGCTAATGAAAAAACAAGAAACATGCATATTTTTTCATGGATCGTATGAAATAACATCTAGTCTTCGACGTTATACATGAAGCTACTGTAAAAAAAATCAACATACATGCATATAAGTTCAAGGATCGTATGAAACAAATATCTAGTCATCGAAGTCATGCATGAAGCTAATGAAAAAAAAAGAAACAGACCTGCATATGCATTTACGGATCGTTTGAGAAAAAACATCTAGTCATCGAAGTCATACATGAAGCTGAAGAAAACAGCAGAAGACATGCATATACATTCATGGATCGTATGAAACAACAATTGTCATCAACATCACACTTGGAGCTAATGAAAAAAATAACAGACATGCATAAACATTCATGGATCGTATGAAACAAATACCTAGTCATGGAAGTCATACATTAAGCTATTGTAAAAGACAACAGGCATGCATATACTTTCATGGATCGTATGAAAAAAATATTTAGTCATGGAAGTCATACATAAAGCTATTGTAAAAGACAACAGGCATGCATAAACATTCATGGATCGTATGAAACAAATATCTAGTCATGGAAGTCATACATTAAGCTAATGAAAAAAGCAACAGACATGCATATACACTTACGGATCGTATGAGAAAAAACATCTAGTCATCGAAGTCATACATGAAGCTAAAGAAAAAATGTAGATATATATGCATATACATTCAAAGATCGTATGAAACAAATATCTAGTCATCAACTTCATACATGGAGCTAATGAAAAATTATATATATAAATGCATATACTTTCATGGATCTTATGAAACAAATATCTAGTCATCGAAGTCATACACGAAGCTAATGAAAAAATTTACAGACATGCATAAACATTCATGGATCGTATGAAACAAATATCTAGTCATGGAAGTCTTACATTAAGCTATTGTAAAAAACAATAGGCATGCATATACATTCATGGATCGTATGAAACAAATATCTAGTCATGGAAGTCATACATTAAGCTATTGTAAAAAGCAACTGGCATGCATATACATTCATGGATCGTATGAAAAAAATATCTAGTCATCGAAGTCATTTATGAAGCTGATGAAAAAAAGAAACAGATATGCATATACATTTAAAGATCGTATGAAAAAAAAACATCTAGTCATCGACTTCGTACACGAAGCTAAGGAAAAAAGCAACAGTCATAACTATACAATCATGGATTGTAAGAAAAAAAATCTGGAAGTCTAAGTTCAGACTTCTATCCTGACAAAATCAAGTGAAACATAAAATCAATCTATTTAAGTCATGCCGCAATTTAGTACATGTAAACGCTCAAAATTCGTAGTTTTTTTATCCAAATGAAAGAACTTTTTTGGTCACTAAAGGGTTCTGTGTGAAAAAATAAGCTAATTTAGATGGAATTTATCCATAAACAGTTTATATGTGAAATTAAATTCAATTAACAATTGAGTTTTCTACATGTGGGAAAACTTTTAAGTTTGGGGCTGTAGAACACAATCTTCTAAGTGGAACTCCAGAACAACTGACTTGCATTAAGGGAAAAAAGTGTTGGAAAATTAGAATTTGTTGGAAAATTAGAATATTCAGAGCCAAAATGTTCACGCCCAAAGAAAAAGAGACGGGGCGCTTTGCAGTTGACTTCGTGAAAATGCAAAAAACAAACAAAGCGCAATATGTTTGGACAAGCTGGAAAATAGAACCCGAGTCTGTCAACAATGGAAAAGGACTCGTGATCAAAAGTTCTTCCCGCTCCGACTGGGTGTGGCCCGAGAATATGTGGATGCCTAAAACAGGAGAGCCACACTCTTTAAACGGAGGAATAATACAGGATGATTATCATCGAGAGCTGTGTGTCGTAATGGGGAAACACGGGGCTGCTGATATCATGTGTGGAGACGCATTGGTGTGGTGGCGACAACATGTGTATGCCCTCTGCACATACGACTGAGAATTAAGCAGCAATGATGCAGCCCACAATATCAAGCAAAAAGTAAACAAGCAACACAAACCCTAAAAACATATTAAGCGTAGACGAGGGGAAGTTATAAGTTATAACTGGACTCGATGACAACACTTGCTCACATTTTATGCTATCAATTTGACAGGATATGGGTAAACAGAGTTCAATTTTGGGTTTAAAAGCGCCTAAGCTTTGTTGTTGAAAAAGGTATAGTCTGGGTATAAGAAATAACTTTCATCCAGGTCTGTTTTTTAGTAGTTTTCTAGCATATTTTATACACAAAAGCATTGCAAGCTAGCAGAAAAGAAATAAAAGGAGAGTCACTAAAACCAAAAAAAAAAGAATAAAAAGGAAAAATGACTAAAATTTTGGCTCTATATGAGAATTAAAAAAAGTAAATTGTGCGACAACTAGGCCGACAAACCTTAAGAACATTCCCGTAGAACCAAAAACAAAATTGTTGTGATGAAAAAGTTTGAATTTTAATTGTATTCCAGGACTTTTAGCACTAATTGCGTTCTATAAAAGGTATGTTTCCTAAAAACAAATCCAAATAGATCATCAGGCCGATAAAATAGAAGCCGAATTTTTTTGCGCAGAATAAACTTTTTAAGCGAGAAAAAAAGAAGAAATTATACGAACCCAAGCACAGTAAAAATACCAATTGCAGCAGTGATTCAAAACGCTAAAAATAACTGAGAAGAAAACTGCCTACATAAGAAAACACATTTCTTAGACATGGCAATTAAGCGGACAAAACATAAGAATTGAATAATCGTCAAAAAATTTTTTGAAACGGCTATATTCCGTTTGAACAAAAACAGGACTTGATCAGATTTCAACATAGAACTTCGACGTTCTAGGCGTATTCATTATAAACCAAGATGTTATATGATTCAAGTGATTCTGTTGAAAAAGTGATTAACCAGAAAAATATGACTAAATAACAATTTGATATCGCTTGCGATTAGCTGGTTATTTTACATTGTATGATTTTTTGTGGTTGTTCAAATCGTTGAATTGATCAGCAATAGTCTTTCTTGTTGCCACGATATAATATCTGACTACCAGTGGTCCTAACGTAAAAACACTGGTAAAAATTATTTCCCAAGTTTTTGCAAGGGTGGTGTGATGTAAATGGAAAAGTGTTGAATTTCGTTAGATCGGCCGTTGCTTTCCGTTTGTGACAGACGACATTTTAAATCTCATTGCAGCCGAGACTGTTTCAATCTGTAGGTTTTTTTGCGTTCTGGTTGGTAGTTCGTAGCGTTGGTTTAGTGCTAGGTTGCGTCTCTTTCAGCGGTTCCTGAGCTGAACGTTGTTAGAACTTCAGGGAAGAGTAATTTAGCATAGTTGACTACTGATTAACATAGTAGCGGAGTTTGGATTGAGTCAGTTGTTGAGTTATGTTTTTCTTTTTCAGAGAGCACAACCTTTTCTTCTGAGTTTTGACGGAAGATCGGCTCAGTTTTCAGACTCGACAAGCTTTGTGTACTATCTAAGTTTTCGGTTTGAAATAATTGAGCTAGAAAAATTTACAATCATCGTCATCTGACAGCGATGTACTATTTTGAGATCCCCCTTTGTACTATTTTGAGATATCCATTTTTGGTGACGGACCATAAAATTTTTCTAAAAGCGCCCTTGGCGCCAATATATTTTAATTTTGAGGGGGGGGGGGGGGGGGGAGAGCTCGCGCCGAAAAAACGCGATTTTTTCGTAAAAATTTTCCAAAAAGTGCCTAAAAACGCCTTTTTTGACCTTTTTTTTCAAAATTTTGCCTGCGGCGTTGAAATTTTTGCCAAAACAGTGTCTTTGTAGTGCTTTAAGAGAGCTCAATAAATCAATTCGGTCGACCTAAAAAAAAAAGGTCGACCTAACTTTTTTTTGAAATTATACCCACACCCCCCCCCCCCCCCCCTCGGGAAAATCCTAGATCCGCGCCTGTTCAGAGGGATTTGCATGTGGGTTCTAAGTTTTTGTTCTTCTTCTCTCAGCAATGATTCTTGAAAGAGAAAATCAGCGATTTTTTTACTTGTAACAACTAACTATTCAGATCTGCCCTACATGTTTTGCTTGTGTTGGTGAGATGCCCAACTATTGAAATTAACGTTTCTGGACATTTTTAAGTGCTCTGTGTGCTCTTTTTGCAGTGCTCTTTACTGTTATTTGTCGTATATTTTATGGTTTTAGGAAAATGTGATATTTCGGTTTTTGAATATCTTTTATTTCGACAATGTGGTCTTAAGTTTAAAAGCGTTTAAGCATTGAAGAAGGTATTTAGGATTTTATATGGCTCCATCATTCGTGATTTTTTTTCAATTTTTAAAATCGATGAACCCATTTGACTTTTAATGCCAAGTCAACATAGTGGTGCAGAAGTAGCTTGCACTTCAAAAATGAAAAAAAATTTCGCATGGGGTTTGACGGAGTTTCTGTTTATCTTTGTTGCTTTTTTTTGTGTTTGTACATGGGTGTGTTTGGTAAATTTTCCTGATTTTTGCGCAGCAATTCCGACAACACAAGTGCATTAATAGGTGCCAGTGGAAAAATTAGGTGATGCTAGCGAAGATTATCAGAAAGTTCGATATTCACTACAAACAAATACCCAACTTGCGAGTTTGTGGCTGCGGATAAAACAGTTTTCCACGTTGAACGTGTCATTTAGCTCCACAGATTCGTTGTTTTTTTCCGATTCAGAACGTTTTATTCTATGCTGTTCTATCGTAATAGTTTTTAGCGTCAACCATAAACATACTAGTCTCTGGTTGACTTTTGTCGTAGTTCTGAAGCGCCGGGCATTGGCTTTACTGTGGCAACAGTCGAAAATGTTTCACGGTGAAATATAATAAAAAATTAATCCCTAAAAAACTAACAAAAACTAATCCATTAAAATGACAGATTTAAATTATCCTTTTTTCCTCATAGCACCTTTTTAATCATTGAATGGTAATTTGAACTAATAGCTCTATTGTAATCTAACCTCATCTGATAATTTAAAACCACCGCCAATTATAAGCTCGAACACCACTTTTGAAAGTTGCAGTTTCTAAAAAACTGATAATAAAAAAGAAACTTTTTCTTAGGGTCCATAAATTGAAATAGCAGCGAAAGATTTAATTGAATGAATTAGTTTCCCATTTTTAGTATCAAGAGATTAAAGATCATGACTTCAGAGATTATTCACATCGGTATGAACGAATTATTACTTCAGATGAAAGTCAATTGGTTTTAATTAGACAGTGTGCTAAATATATATAATGCACAGTTGAAACCCCCACTCAATTGGCGAACATCTGAAGCCCAAAACGTTTGCACTTTGTCTTGCCCAAATTCTTAGTGAGAATATCAGCCACCATATTGTCAGTCCCAATATAGTTCAAATCCAACTGTTTCTTTTGAATTAAGTCCCTGATGAAATGTAGATGAATAGCAAAATGTTTTACGACTCCCTTGTTAACGTCGTTTTTCACAAGAGAAATACATGCTTGGTTGTCCACAAACATTTTGAAATCAATTAAATCGAGTTTGATTTCGATCAGTAAATTCAACAGGAATAATCCTTCATTACAGGCTAACGAAAGAGCTGTAGCCTCTGATTCAGCTGTAGATTTTGCAACAGTAGTTTGGAGTTTGCTAGCCCACGATATTGCACCGCTGTTTTCAAACAGGAAAAAGCAATATCCACTAGTACTGCGTCTAGTGTCACTGTCACCTCCCCAATCAGAATCAGAATAGCCATACAAGATTGGCGTAGCAGTACATCGTCTGTAGATAAGTTTATACGATCTAGTTCCTTTCAAATATCGTAGAACTCGTTTTGCAGCAATCCAGTGTACTTCAGTAGGGTCGTTCACATATCTACTCAAGCAATGAGCGATGAATGAAATATCAGGCCTTGTAGTAATTGACAAGTAACTTAGACTGCCGATAAGTCCTCTATAATCTTTGTCGTTTGCTAATTTCACCTCATTTGGTAGCCGTTTACAAAGTTTTAAACCATCAGCTGCAGGTGTAGACACTGGTTTACACTCAATCAAACCAAATTTTGACAGTAGCTTGTCAATATACGCTTCCTGAGAAATTTCTAACCCATCCCCACAAAAGTTGAATTTCATCCCCAAAAACCAATAAAGTTTTGCTGTTTCGCTGATTTTGAATTGACTAGATATTTGTTGTTCAAATGATATAAACTTGTTAGCATCATTGCAAGCGTAAATTATATCATCCACCCAAATGCATACGTATTCCAAAACATCTTTTGAAATTCTCATGAAAAGACAGGGATCACTTTTTGACGCTGTAAAATCTATTGACTTAAGGAACATCTGTAAGGTATAGTACCAATTTCTTCCTGACTGCTTTAATCCATAAATAGATTTATTTAGCTTACAAACAAGTTGATTACCCCCACTGTCTTTCTGCTCAAAACCTTCAGGTTGTTGCAGGAAGACATTCTCTTCCAAATTAGCGTTTAGATAGGCTGTTTTTACGTCCCATTGTCTTACATCAAAACCCTTAGCTGTTGAAATTGCTAAAATAAGTCGTAATGTTGTCATTTTTACTGTAGGACAAAAGGTTTCCTTGAAATCAACGCCTTTGATTTGATTGTAGCCTTTAGCCACATATCTTGCCTTGTATCTTGAAATTCCCCCCTCATTATTGTATTTCAAAGTAAAATGCCACCTTCCCCCAAAATAGTTTGATCCGTTTGTGGAACTAATTCCCAGACATTATTGTTGATCAGAGAATTATATTCATCCTGCATTGCTTTTTTCCAATTGGGGTTAGAAAGTGCATCGTTAGCATTTTTTGGCAAATTATCAACATAAAAAGTTGCATCAGCTAGCCAACACTCATCAAAAATTGTCTCATTTCTAAAAAATGAAATCTCAGGCGCATTTAATTGTTTGATCCGTTCGCTGCGGCGTAATTGATCATTTTCAAGGTTTCCGCCATTAACATTATCCGCAGAATTTTTCTCAGAAATCTCAGAATAGTTTTCAACGCTTATTTCCAATTCCCGTCCAGAATCATTTTCATCGTCATTTTTGAAAGGAAAAACTTTTTCATCAAAAGTAACATTTCTACTCTCCAAAAATTCAAAGTTTCCATCAAGCTCAGTTCCTACTATATAACATTTACTGTTCAGACTATATCCAAGCAGAAATCCTTTCACGGCCCTTGAATCAATTTTTTTCATGTTTACTTTTTCGACAAACATATATGCAGCACAACCAAAAAATTTTACGTGTTTCAAATCAGGTTTGCTTTGGAAAAATTTTTCGTATGGGGTTACCCCAATTGCAGAATGATAAACTCGGTTTTTCAAGTAGAAAGCTGTCTTCAATGCAAAAGACCAAAATTTCTTTTCCATGCTGGCAGTTTGTAAAAGACATCTAGTTATTGCCATTACACTACCCCAAGTTCGCTCTATTTTACCATTTTCCTCTGGTGTATAAGGCGCAGAAAATTCAGTTCTTATGGCATTATCAAGACAAAACTGTTTAAACTTTCCAAATTTGAACTCTTTTGGATTATCACTAGCTATTGTTTTTGGTTTACCATAATCCGCTATGAACTGTTTGAGCATCTGAGTGCTATCACTTTTATTTTTCAATAAGTAAACCGCAGAAAATCTTGTGTAGGAATCAATAAAACCTATTGCGTACTTAAAATTGTCTACAGATATCGTATCAATTGGTCCCAAAATATCCGTATGAACAATTTCTAGTTTTTCTGTAGCTCTAGTCCCCCAAACTTTTGGTATCGCTTTCCGCTTAGCTTTTTCAGTTTGACAATCAACACAGTTATTATGTTTCTTTTGGCTAAATTTAACTCCCTCCGTTAGATTTTCTAATTTCTTGATGTCATCAAAATTATTATGACCAAGCCGTTTATGCCAAATTTCTATGTCCGAAACAACCATTGCAACATTTTCCACAGAGTGTTCATTTGCCAGTTCAATTTTCATTTTGAAAAGATCTCGTTGATTTTGAAGCAAAATTTCAGAACTATCTGGTAAAATTATTCTGGGACAAACATCATCAAACATTACATCAGCTTTATTTCTGTTAAGTTTAGATACAGAAACTAAATTTGCCGTATACGTAGGTACAAACAGAGTATCTTTCAGTTCTATAGTTATCAATCGACCATCACTTGTTTGAACTTTAAACGTTACTTTTCCCTTTCCCACAATTTTTGAATTACTTCCATTTGCACAGCCAACATTTCCATTAATATTCGTATCAAGTTCCGTAAAAAATTCGCGTGTTTTAAACATATGCGCAGAGCAACCGCTATCAATCAAGCAAAATTTGTCGGAATTTACGCCAAAATCATTGTCATTAGAATGAAAACTGAAAAAGTCGACAGTGTTTTCATTTTCTGAAGTAAAATGGCTTTTGTTTTGTTGATTTTTTGATGTAAACTGTTTTTGATGGCTGCTATTTGAATGGTTATTTTGGGTATTTTTCCTACAATCTCTAGCAAAATGTCCCATTTGATTGCAATTGTAGCATTTTATGTCTTTCTTGCAATCCTGTTTTCTATGACCTTGCTTTCCGCAACTGTAGCATTTAATAGTTTTATTACTAAAAAACGTTTCATTTGTTGAATTTTTCTGCAAAAAAGTCTTGCTTGTTTCGGCAAAATTTGACAAATCTCTTTTAATCTCGTCCAAGCTTTTTGCATCTTTCGAAAAATTCACCACAGTTGTAAAATTATCAAATTCTTTTGGTAGTCCTTTTAAAAGCATTGCAATCATCATTTTTTCAGAAATACCCTCTCCCGCTTCTTGTAGATTCATTTGCAAATTTTCCGATCTAAGTATGTAGTCCTTAATCGATTCGCTCGCCTCTAATTTCAAATTAGAAATTTCATTTAACATTCTTTGAACACGTGGTCGTTCCGTACTTTTAAAGTAGCTTTGCAGCCGATTCCATGCCGCTGAACCATCTGGTTTATCGCGTTTTATTAGCATTACAGACTTTCGATCAAGGCATTGTATTAATTCACACCACAATTGTTCGTTTCTATCATTAACATTAGTCTCATTTTCACTACTTCCTGGAACATCTGTTCCCTTCAACGTTTTCTTTAAATTCAAAAGAACTATACGAGCTTCAAATTGCTCAGCAAAATACTCCCAATCATTTTCATTTCCCGAAAAAGTCAATTTTTCCAATCTTGTTTGAATACTTCGTGCCATGGTTAAATGTCACTTCAAATTTCGAATTGTAAAACTTCTCTTTCAAAACTTCTCTTTTCTTTCAAAACTTCTATTTTCAAAGTTGTAATTCATACAACCAATTCTTTTCTTTCTCTTGAAATCCTATTCATACAAACCACCGTAGAATTTTACTCTCTGATGCTGTCAGGCGTAGAGTCTCAATTCTTCACGAAATCTCCCATAACCTCTTAGGGTCCATAAATTGAAATAGCAGCGAAAGATTTAATTGAATGAATTAGTTTCCCATTTTTAGTATCAAGAGATTAAAGATCATGACTTCAGAGATTATTCACATCGGTATGAACGAATTATTACTTCAGATGAAAGTCAATTGGTTTTAATTAGACAGTGTGCTAAATATATATAATGCACAGTTGAAACTTTTCGAAGAAAGTCATTTTAACATGCCGGAATCAACAACAAAACATTTTTTCAGATATATGTAATTTATGGGACGGCTGATTTTTAACGGCTTCGTCGTCGGAAAAAGTTTTTCATCCTGCTCGAACTATACTTTCCAGCAACTCTTCAATCCTCTCGAACTGTGGTCTTCAACCTTCTTGTTTTCCTTCACATGAAACTTTTTGGGCCACTTTCGAATTTTTGTTTGGTAAACTTTGGGCTATTCAAAGATTTGCGAGCTATGGAAGAATTGTTCAAATCTTTATCGTGATTTCAATTTATCGTGATTTCAACTTCTGGCGTGTTTCGATAAGTTGAAATTGTTTTGGAAAGTGCTTTTGTACTCCTCAAGTGATAGACTTTCTCTCAGTAGTCTTTTGGCGATTTTAACTGCAATTTCGGCGCGCCTGTTGGAGTGCGGGTTGCCAACAGACGTTTTCCTGTGATGTTTATAGCAACTCCTGCAGGTGTCGCTTGTTTTTGCGATATCTTTTGTCATTCCTGGCCGGAAGGAAAACTGACTCTTCTGCTCTGAGGGTCTTCCTGGTTACACCTTGGTGTGCACTGTGTAGCAGTCGTAAGACGGTTGTTGAAGTGACTTTGGGTTGACAGTACGCCCTCTGACAAACAGGCCGTCATCGTTTACGCTCAAGTAACTGCGGTGCTTCCAAGGGGTTAGAATATCATCTGTTTGGTCCACTGGGGCTGTTTTATCAGCAATCTGATGAATAAATGTTCTGATAGTCGAATCTTTTGCGGAAGCGTCATTGATTTTGGGAGCATCGAGTGGACCTTCGCTGTCTTTAATCTCGCGCAGTGACTAATCCCACGTTCCGTAGTTGTCGTTGATTGACAGATATGAAAGCGAGCGTGTTCCCAAGCGTCGCGTTTTCTTTGAGATCATCAGTACCATATCTTGATAAGGAGTCTGGTTCTCCGTGCTAGCGGCCTGGTATTTTGACCAGTTTGAACTTCCACGATAGCGTTTTGTCTTTAAGCCTAGTGACATTTGCCAAAATTTTAAGGACAAAACTTGGTTGTTCGTAATAGTGAGTTGATAAATTAGTTGTTTAGATACTTGGTTCCAATTTAATATTTATTAGTCAAGCTCCGACTAAGAGGAAACATAGAATAAGATTCAGAATAAATTTACATCTAGCAACCGATGTATCAAAACAACAGAGTGACCACGCACAGCGTAACACTCAATATAGGGCAAGCCAGTGACCTTGAACACAACTGGTAGTGAAATCAGCAGCATAGCTGCAAAAAGGCAATGAGTAAGCAAGGTACCGAAGGTCACCTCATGACATTCCCCGCGGAAAGGAAAATTTTTGAAATAGAAATCAAAAATTTTGTAATCAACAAACTGCACCCAGATAAAGTTTTGCAAAAGTTTTGGATAGTTTGATAGATAAACGATAGTCAATTTTCATCTCGAGTTTTATTGATCAATGAGGAGCATGACGCCTCCGGCGGAACCAGTTGAGGTCTGTCCCGAATAAGCGGTCTTCTAGGTGAATGCGAGGACGGTAAAATGCTCTGAGAGGGTAAGTCACAAGCCTCCTCCCCCAATAATGTATCCTCTTCCACAATTTTACCGGAGTGCCGTAAAGGATCCCCAAAGAATTTCGTAGCCTTCTTGCTACGTGATGAGGTCCTGACAGCTTCCGAGTCATCCACTACAGGCTGAGCGGGGAGAGAATAAGAAGGATATGACAAGTGTGATTCTGAAGGTACATGTTGTGCAGGTTGAACAAAACCCTCGGAAGAGACATCAGTGGGTGACAAAAACTCAGATCGGGCATTCACTACTGTAGGATTAACAGACTGTGTGATAGGCGTGGAAGAGACAATAGTATCCATTGTAGACTGGTTCGGAGTAAAAGTCGAGTCAGCAAACATTAAAGGCGGCAAACCTCACTGTTGTCTTAGTCGCATCTCCACTGGGGTAGGTTCCCGAACCACCTGCAGAGTATTCGGACCAGATGAGCCCTCACTAGACGACTCGGCCGTGAGATCCACCACCATTGGCTGTGATACGCTAGGGTCATCCGGGCGTTTCTCTAACAGAGTTGGTTGAGAGGAGCGAGTAACTGGCCTTTTCCCCACACTACGTGAAGTCGGTCCTGGTGTTTGGAGGCGATCACCTAATGTGCTTTGAGTTGCTGAAACATTATTACGGAAGTTGGGCTTAAGAATAACTTGGTTTTTACGATAAACTTTTCCTTTGTCAGTAACATAATTGTGATCGGTAATGTGAGTAATCTTGAGTTTTGCAGGCTTAAAAAGAGGTTTGCCGTCCTGGCGATCTATAACTTTCCTAAATACTCTAACACGGCTAGGATCGGATAATAGAAGGGTTTCCAATTTTATTTGTTTTTGACAGGTGTCGGGTTTGCAGAGTCGGTAAACGACGGGAACTAGCCTGAGCCCCTGGGGGCGTAGTACCTGATCGATCCTCCGCAAAACAGAGTGTTTTGCGGGTAAGGCCTGTTTTGAGCGAATGAGCCAAATCTGAGTGACGACTCGACAACTCTTGAAAGACTCGTTTGCCCCCATCCGGCGGAAGGTTTCTCTTATATTGTGTCCATTTATTGGCCGCCCGAGCAAGATCAGCTAGCGCTTTGTAAGGCTCACTCTCAGCAACATTACCCTGCAGAGAAAACATGGGTTTGAATCGTGGGGCCATTGGAGGGCTGGCACTTCCTCTTGGCACCACCTTGGCACGATCCCGACTGTAGTCCTGGCTAGTAATTTGATCCGGCGTTAAGAGGTTGCGCTCAAGTCTTTGTGCTGAAGTATCAGAATTAACGACATTATGAAAAGCCTGTGACCATTCAGTATTATGCTTACGTCCAAAATGCAACTCAAAATGCGACTTCTTAAGTATAGAATGATTACTCTTGCGAATGTCTTCAATTATCCGATGGAGTATCTGTTTAAAATTATCAAAGTTAGGATCAAGTTTCGCCGTGCCCAATTTGCGTTTTATAGTCTGTATCATACGTTCAACTAGACCAGAACCTCTATGATCTCCAACGGGTGAAATGATATGTTTAATACCTCTAATAGAACAAAATTTTTGTACTAAATTGTTTTTAAACCCAGAGCCATGATCAGTCCTGATATAATGAGGTAAGCCATGAATACGGATGTAAGATTCAAGGAATTTAGTAACCTTCTTAGCCCCAGTAGTTTTCGTAAGAAGAACGGAAGGAAATTTCGAGAACCGATCAATAGCTACTAAAAGGAATATCTTCGCACCTTTGACATACAATACAGGACCAGCAAAATCTAACTGTAGTTCCTGATTTGGCCCCGTTAAATTAGGCAAGGGTTGAGCGGTATGAAAAGTTTTAACAGGCTTAAGGTTCTTACCATAAAACGTGCTTTCGCGGCATTTCTCACCAGTTTTGACACTCTGTCAGTTTAAAAACGGCCATCAAATGTACTCTGAGGCTGACATCATGGCCTCTTGTCCGGGATGAGACCGATGAAGACGAGCGAGGACAGCTTGTCTCAAAGCTTCAGGGATTGCCAACTTGTTGTCAATTATCACACAATTAATGACGACCGCTGCCTTGGGCCAGAATTGAGCCATGTAGGCCCCGAGTTTGTTGAAGTTGGTAACATACTTAGTGATAATGGCCCGTTTCATCGGGCCCAGGAAACGATCTTCCTCCATGAGCTCTGCTAAAAAATCGGCGTCGAACAAACCTGGTAGTCCCACAATATCTTTCTTGGACTTTTAGAGGATAGGTTTACCTCCGTTAACAGCAAACACGCCAACTTTGGCAGCAGTATGAATTTTCCCCGGTCGCGATAAGCGGCACCTCCTCATAGCCTCCAAAAGTTGGCTGTGTCCCTCTTTTCTGGAGATGGTCCTGGCGGCAACAAAACGAGTTTTCGCTGCACGCTCCCGGGTCCGATTATGCTGTCGTACCTGATCCAGACGAGAGATTCGTCCTACCTGACGAGATCTCATTGTGGGACGCGGGCTCGGTCGTCTGAAGTACGGGGAACTCAAAAGAAAGTTTTCCACAAATGAGAGGAGGTCAGTTTGTTCCGCCGTCGAGTTGAGTAGTGTTTGTGAGTCAGGGGGTTGAACAAGTGTAGAATGTAGATCGTCGGCAGTAGGTTGGGGGAAAGTATCTGGTGGTAGAATAGGATTCGAGGAGTTCATGATGTGACTATGAGATGTTATATAAGAAAAAGATGAGAAGAGAGAGTTATGACTGTTTCTTAGCAACTCAGGTCGGAGACAATGATTTAGAGCGAGCGAAACCGTTCAACGATTTTTAATTTGCATACCCTTTTCTGATTGGTCGACACTTGAAGAGCATAACGCAACGCCCTCTTTCGGTGAGATACTTGAAGCGCGTATTTGCATAACGTGATCTGATTGGTTGACAGGACGAGTTGATTTCAAGACACCCCCTACCGGAGAAAATTTTGATGAGGACAAGGAAAATTTCAGAGTGTGAGAAGCAACACCCTCTTGCGACGAAGACCCTAAACCGTCTCCTGAATTAATGACGTTAAATGAATTTATAAATGTCAAGGCCGAATTAAAAGCCTCAATGGACTTAACAACAAAAAGTTCATCATAAATCGAAGGTGCTGGAGCTGAAAAAGTAGGATAGCGGGATAAATAGTCCACAATACCCAATGTAACCCCAGGGACATGAATAACTTCAAAATCAAAGGGTAACAAACGATCCGCCCAACGCGAAAGGCGCGACTGAAAAGACTTGTTTTTATCATTTTCACTCAATGCCGAAATAATGGCTTTATGTTCCGTCAACACTTGAAAACGATTACCCAACAAATACTTACAAAGTGTTCACACGCCCAAATGATTGCCAACAACTCTAATTCCTTTGTACTATACTTCGTTTCTGCATTATTGACAGAACGCGAGGCAAACGCAGTTGGAGCCCAAACTCCCCGTTCAATGTCCTGCTGAAGACATGCTCCTAGTCCGCTATGACTAGCGTCAAATTTTACTCGAGACTTTTTCGAAGAATCATAATGGAACAAACTGGGGATTTTAGCCACCAGGTTGATTATACTCTTGAAGGCATTATCTTGTTCCTCACCCCTGAGTTACATGCCTTTAAGGATTGCCGAAAATGAACTGTATAAGTATGTAAGTCAGGTATAAACCGTTTTAGATGATTTATCGTTCCCATAAATGAATGAAGCTGTTTCAAAGTTTTTGGGGGTTTAAGTGATTGGATCGCGTCAATCTTTGAAAAATTGGGAGAATAACCGTCCTCATTTATAACGTAACCTAACCAAGTTAACTGGTTTACCGAAAATTCACACTTACTAAGCTTCAGTGCCCAGCCTTCTGCATCGAGCCTCTGCGTCAATTTCTCGACCAAGTTGTTATGTTCCTGAATGTCTCGCTTCGTGACTACTAAGATATCGTCCAAATAACAAATGACACCCTCCAATTCTTGTAAGGTACAGTCCATCGCCTTCTGGAACTCGGTTGGCATATCTATTAAAGCATAGAACCCAATCTTGAACCTATAGGTCCCCGTAGTATCCCCACACAAAGTATTGAAATTACAGTGACTACTGGTAACTGACGATAGTTGCAGTTGACTGAAAGCGTACTTCATATCTAGTGAGGTAAACCAAACCTTTCCAGGTACATCCTTGGTGATTATCTGAGCCGCCGAATCAATAAGCTCATGAATGTTTGGCATCTGGTATTTGTTCTTCCAGATCTTTGCATTCATTGGCTTAGCATTTAAGGCAAGTTTGATCGAGCGATCCTTCTTGGCTGACAATACAATGGGCGCTATGAAATAATCGGTCGTACATTTGTCCAGTTTCTCAATATGACCCTGCTTCACCAACTGTCTGATCTCACTAGCAACTCTGTCCTGGATATGAACCGGGACTGTACGTCCTTTAACTTGACGCGGTACCAGAGGGTACTTAAAATTTGTGAATACTTTGTGGTTCTTGGATCTTCCTAATCGACTAAACACATGAGCATATTTCTTGGCAAAGAAAGAACTCCAATAGTCGGAAATCGGGTCTTGATCCTTAACTTCAAGCTGCTGTCGGGCTCTGCCCTCAGTTGAGTAGTCACCACACCTAATTGATCTTGCAAATCTAAGCCCAACAGATTTCGGGTTCTATTCTCGGAGACAAGGAAACAAGCTTCCTCTACTTTCCAACCACTACAAGAGATCGGAAGACAAACTGAGCCAAGAAGACGAATCAGTTTCTTATTATAATCCTTATACAGAGTATCTATAGGGTATCGTGTGTTATCTCGGAATTGGATGGACGGATTACGCTGAAGTATTAAGTCGCAAGTTTGTTTGTTGAGGAACGAAACCGGACCTCCTGTGTCTACAGTTGAGTAAAAGAAACTCTGCCCAGTACGCAATTGGATACTGAGGCTTCTTGGTTTCCCTTTGTTTGACTTTAGGAGCTCGATACTATCAATCGTGACGGCACTTTCTAATTGCAAAACACCGTACTCCGGTTCACTATCGTAATCAGCGTCTATAAAATTGCAATCGATGAGGGGGTCTGTCACCTCCTCATTAACGTCAACAAAATTTACACGCCGTTTTGATGAGTTACAACATTTGGCAAAGTGACCTCGTTTCTTACAAAGTTTACATGTAACCTCTCAAGCTGGACACGACCTTCTATGTTCCGGGCTAAAAGGATTGCCACAGAAATAGCATGCTTTGTTGCCTTTGTTACTTTGCGCGTTTTGTCGATTGAATTGGTTCTGAGGAGAATTACGTTTTCCTCGAGACGACTGGATTGAGAAAGTAGGCTCTTGTTTAACCTTAATAGTGCTGGAGAACTGATTGTGCGGGAGTAGTTTTTGGAACTGAGCCGACGTACTGCCCCCTTTTTCACACTCCAGAGCGAGTTTAAAAGTGTCATCCAAGTCTACGTTTGCCGTAATTAGTTGTTGCTAAACATCCATATCACGGATTCGTCCGATGAAGATATCTTTCAAAGTATCCCTCTCATGAGCATTGGGCCAACTACACAAAGCAATCTGAGCGCTGAGACGAGCGTAAAAAGAAGAGAAGGTATCGTTTTCCAACATGAAATGAATATAGTGTTATACAGTTTGATACGTTTAACAGTATAATCGCGTTCTATCTTGAACAGTGTCTCACAAGCATTGTGAAAGTCACGAAAAGGAGTAACGCTAATGTCCGTGTGCGGGTCAAAATTTGCGAAACGTCGCTTTCCTTCATTTCCCAAAGCGAAAAACAATCGTGACTTCAGGCGGGCTTCAAATTTGTGATAAAACCAGTTCTGACCAATTCGAGGGCCTTTTCTTCTGCGCTCGATATTCAATTCATTGATTCTACGAACCGCCGCTTGATCTCGGAGGATTCGAGCATTCGCCTCCCCAGCGACTTCCGTGGCACCTACGGCCTCTGCTCTCGGAGGGGGTTCGTCGATGACCTACGCGGGTTCCACTAAAGGGTCCTGAGGATTTATATTATCCTTCAGCCCCACTGCCAGGAAGAATTGCTCAATCCAAGATTCCCAAAGGAACGGCGGGTTGAACGAAGGTTTCGCCCAAAAAGGAAGAATACCTAACAGGTCAGTCCTGTCTTCATTCACAGGAGCTGCTGGCTGCGCCGAGATTTAAAGGACAACAGCGTGACACTCAATATAGGCCAAGCCGGTGACCTTGAACACAACTGGTAGTGAAATCAGCAGCATAGCTGCAAAAAGGCAATGAGTAAGCGAGGTACCGAAGGTCACCTCATGACACCTAGCAATATGCGGGTTGAATATCTGCTCGAATTGTTTGATGTTCAAAATACTAAGCAGTCGTTTTTGATCTGTGGAAATACCTAAATTTTCACAAGCAATGGTGTAGTACCTTGTTCTGTGGAAACTGTCGACGACGGCGAGGCGTTCTTCTTCTGTAGGCGCGTAATTGCTCTCGGATGTTGTTGTAAATCTTGATCCACCCATATTAACTTTCCAACCACCATGGCGGCGGTTAGGGATGAGCGACTCGCAATTACAGTGTTTCTCCATGAGTAGATAACCTATACCGGATTTGCACCAGTCGTTCAATAACGCTGTCGGTTTTGTAGGATCAAAAGATGTGACTGCATTCCTTATCTCGAAGGAAATTACGTTCTTCGCTTCATCAAATTGTGCTTGCAGTTTGTCATCCCAGTACCAGGAAGCGCCTTTTTTCAGAAAGTCCCTGAAAGGAAGTAGTTTAGGCTGGGTCGCGAAATAATGTGCTACTTGCTGATTGACAAGTGCAGAGAATGATCCTAGGTCAGTTGCCTTTAGTAGTAATAGACTCGTTAATGGACTCAATTTAGGCTTGGTCGCGAAATAATGTGCTACTTGATGATTGAAAAGTGCAGAGAATGATCCTAGGTCAGTTGCGTTTAGTAGTAATAGACTCGTTAATGGACTCGTTAATGGAGCGGGTAGTGATCCCATCTAGTCTGGACCGATCCGCATGCCTGCCCAGTCAACTGTTTTTCGGCAAAATGTGAACTTGTCCGGATTCTGAAGTATTCCATTCTGCCCTAGCAGCGATAAGTATTCGGTTACATGTTTGAAGGACTCTTCGATGGAGTTTGCGAACAGTAGAGAGCCGTCAACAACTCGTTTTACGTTCTCAAGATGCAAAGTGACCTTGTCGAAGTGATGTGTGTGTATGCGTCACCTGAAGATAAGTATCCTTGCGGGGCAGGGCAATACCGAAGTCGTCTCCATGGGGTGATGAACGTTGTAAGGTGGCGATCCTCTTGTTTGATTGCAATAGAGTGATATCCATTCCAAGCATCTGTGACTGTTTTATATGTGTCAAGCGAAACTATCGACGCTTGTTGAAAAGGCCACTGTGTATGATAAGGCCACTGGGGTATGGTTGGTTGGATCAGTGGTAAGTTCCAGTGGTGGACCGTGGAAGAGCGGCAATGGTTGATGGGAACATGTGTTAAACGTTGATGAACGTATGAAGCGTTCTAGTTCATCGATATTCGAGTCCTCCAAGCTCATTGGGCCATCTGGGGGCTCTGGTGCTGCGCAGCGCTTAGGGCAGCCGCAAGGTGCTGACTCAGAAATGTTGTTAACGTGGTCTGCTTATGTCTTCCTCGTGGTAGCGGGAAACTAGCGTCAATGCATCCAAGATCGACAAGACATGTTCTACTCAAAAACAGTTTGTCACGACCTTGTACCACATGAATGGTTTGCACTGTGGTTGTAGAATTGCTTGCTCCGTTGAATTGAACGTTCATCGGGATAGTTCCAATGACTGATAGCTCACGATTATCAGCGCTTTTTAGCACGCTATTTCGGCGGTTGATCTTTCTTGACGAAAGGTTGAGCTGCTTCATCAATCTTGGACCACAACACACCACCGATGCCCCTGTATCGGCAATTCCCTGGACAACAACAGAACTTGGCTTTGATCGTTCCGATGCTTTATGAACTTTGAGAGACACTGTCAGCGTAACGTTATGGATACTGTTTACGCCATTGACTTGTTGCTCAAGGGCAAAAGTATGGGTTAACCTTAGTGTTATCATGCTGATGAGCGATGCAATTAATGTTGTCTTGCTGAGGGACACCATTTCGTCTACACATGCTCTCAAAGTGATTTCTCTTCCGAAAGTACACGTATTTCCGTATGCCGGGCAATTTGCACGCCATTCACTCGGAGTTCCTGGGTGAGCTGCATTACCGCAGTTGTTGCATTTTTCCGGTTTTATGTTTCGTAGTTTTTTCAGAATCTTATTGTAGGTTCATACAGAATTCATACAAAATTACCTAGTATATCAAATGATAACAAAATTTCCAATGATTTACACATGAGAAAAAATCCAACATAAAAAATCTCGAAGGTTTATTTTTATGCGTAAGATATAATTAATTAGCTAACTTTTAGGAAAAAAATCTCAAAAAATCTTAATGAAATAAAATGAGTTTCTATCTCAATGTTTTGTTTTCTCAGTTACTGCTTCATCTACTGTCATCCAATTTAATCCAATTTGAACAAAATTTTACTTGAAAATTGAACTTTAGTTTGAAAAATGTATCTTTTCAACGACCGTTTATTAATCCAAAGCAGAATTACTACCATAAATCCTTTGCTGTAAAACTTTTCAAATGATTTTTCAACCTGATAAATCTATGATGCTGTTTCAACTTTGAATTTCTATATTAAATTAAATTTTTGGTTGAGAATGATGTATATTATTATCCTGAAATTTTCCAAGGTTAGCAAAAACATACATTTTTTTTGTCTTTTCTAGGTCAGTTATCGATTTCTTTTCTGAAAGTGTCAAAATAACTGTAGAAAATCACAATTCTGAATAAATCAACCCCATTATCTGCTAAATATTGCACTACACCCTGAACATTTTTACAAGCACTAAAGAAGGAAAAGTTTAAAATAGTAACTAAGCAAAACTTTTCAATTTGTCAATGTTATAAAAATATCCAGTTTTGTACAGTTCTTGAAGAAATATTTGACCACTCATTAGCGTATATTATGCCTTTTTAATACAAAGTTATCGCAATCAAAATCTCCTCAAGCTTGCAACCAATGGAGTTTTTACTGTAAACTAAAGTCTTTTGCATCGATTTCTATTGAAAATTTCACGACCTTTTGAACTCGATTGTTGCTGGTTTTATCATCAAATAAAAAAATAAAAATAGCAAATCAAAAATTATGATGAAAAAATAGCATAATTTTTACTAGAACTTTTCAAATTTATCACAATTGTATAGAATTTCCAGATTCAGTAAAAAATTTTACTCATAGTAACTTTTCCTCTTTTTTTAACAAAACAAAATTATTATTACCTTTTCTTGGAGTTTGGAGACTGCTGAGAGTCTTTTCCATTTTTAACTTTATATTCACAAAAAGAATGCTTCTTCTTGATATGGTTAGTGAGTTTCCCGCTGCTATATGTATAAAAGATACAGCTCGAACACTTCAAAACATCCCAGGTTCTAGGATGTCTTGATGCATCTTTACGTGTATATTCTTTCACACATTCAAGACATGAACTCTTTCGTTTGACTTCAGTGGCTGCATCTCCAAAAAAAATGACGAACTTGAGAATAAAAATTTTTAGCTAAGGAGAGTTGAATAGCCTCAAGAATGAAAAAAAAAGTGAATGAATATTTGTATGTAAATCTCTTAACCAATTGTTTTTAACGTGAAAGAAACTCAGAATGGATATCATCCTATTTGGCCCAGCTGTCCAAAAATCATCCAATCCAGCCAGGGAATTTTCAAAAGTTTTGATATCAACCAATTAGAACCGATCATTACTTCAGTTTTCAACAGTTCAACAATCAAAATTCCTCCACAGGTAATATTTGTGGTATTAATCAATCAGAATGAAGTATTCACAGATTTTGAAATAATTCTTAGATCAGATTGAAATTATGATTATGAAACTTCATAATCAATCAATTTTATTGATTTTTTCTATCATTACTAACACATACATTTGACACCAAAGTAATATATAAATGAGATTTCTTGTCTGGTTTATAATTTTTTGATACTCATTTCAATTTTTGAAATTTGGAACAATTTTTTTTGAATTATTTATTTCTAACCAGTGCAAAAAAGAAACTAAAAAAAATATACTATTTTATCGGTTTTCTGGTATATTGTAAGATAAACAACCGGAAAACTTTTAAATTTGGATAATCGGTTGAAAGTTACTCTGACAAATTTACAATTTTTTATTTGGATCAAATTCAAAACTAAATCAAAATGATGTTCCTTATCTGCATTTCTTGTTTCCATTGTACTGTTTTTTACTGATCGACCACTCAATCTGAGTTAAATCTTTTAAAAAAACTGCTTCCATTCAGATTGTAATAATAAATAGTTATTTATTTGTTTCCAACAATTTTTGCGAAAATAACCTAGTAATCCAAGACTATTGCGTGTTTACTTACGATTACTTCTGTTCCTTGGAGAGTTGCAAGTTTCATTTTTTTGAAAGGAACATCTCTTAGCCAAATTCTTCAGAGATTAGACAAATATCAATATTTATATCAAGAATTGATTGTTTTTACACTTTGTACAAACACTGAATCTATTCAAGTTTTGCCACATCAATTTGGATGTATTCAATCAGCTAAGTTGCGGTGTTCAAGGTGGAAAAGATATTTACGATGGAAAGGAGCTAAAAAACAACAAGATTGTCGACTCGTTCGGAAAAAATTCAAAACAAATTATCTAAATTCTATTCAAAAACTTGCATCTACGCAAACTCTGGAATCAGCATTTTAGACAGAAATCAAAAAGTTGCAAACTTAAAAAAAGATTCTGATTTGTTCAAAATAAATAATGGTTTTCGTGAAGGTTATGATTCTGTAATTGGTGAGCGTGTCAATTTTTCTAATAATTTTTGAATCTTTCTTCATAAAAATCTTGTCAAAGTTAATTTTAATTTAACTTAAAAGCTTTTTCAACAAACAAACTTATCTTATTGTTTTTACAAAATGCAAAAACTATAATCACATTTTAACAAAAATGCGTATTTTTTGACAAATTTTTTTTTCAAGACGTATTTTTTTTTTTTTGATTTTTTCGAAAAATTTCAGATAAAACGTAATTTTTTTGTTATGCAAAAGCCAAAAACGCTATAATTTGGTTCATTAAAACATGTTTAATTATTGCTAAAAAATTTTAATATTGGTGTCCTTGAGTGGTATTCCCTATCTTAAAATCTTAATTCATTGATTTTTGATGTTTTAGAACCAAAGACGTGCAAAAAGTAAAATTCTTAATGATAAAAACCAGAACAAAGAATTTCATACATATTTTATTAACAATGCAAGAAAAACTTTCAAGCCTATTGAACCTTTTATTGAAACGCAGTAATTGAAAGTACATTATAATATGAGTATAGACGCATCTAATAAGCGGGACTACCAGCAAGTAAGAAAATTGGAATTTTTATGGTTTTTGTGTGGAAATTTCGAGTTTTAAGTTAAAATTTCGGGCGCATTATTTAGTTGGTGAATATCCTATTTGTATTAGGTGTATCTTTAACGGGTTATATGATAAAAACTAACACTCTATCTGGCTATGCTGGAATTTACTGAAAAATTGAAAAAAAAGTAAGGTTTTTTTTGTAAAAATTGCAAAAATCTCAAGGTTTTTGGCTGATTTTTTGTTGCTTCTGATCTAATTGAAAAAGCATACTTTTGTGCAGATTTTAAAGTTAACCTCAAATTGTATTAATCTCAAATTGTAGACGATAAAGTTTTCCCTTATTTGAGCTAAGAAGCGTGTTATAAAATGCTCTGTACACTAAAAGGAAAGCTCATATTAGCTTATTCAATATTGAAACGTCCAAGTTCTTGGCAAAAATAGTGAAATTAATCGTAATTTTTGAGAAATTTAAGTAAAAGTTAATCAAGTCTATACAAATATTTCCAATTTTGAAATTTTATTTCTGTAATTAACTGGTTTTTTGTCCAGTTCATGGAGAACTTACCTAAAAATCTCAATTCAACTGAGCAATAAAAGCAATTTTTATTGAAACTTCTAGGTCAAACTCAATGATTCAACTCCTCCTCAGTTTTTTGTCTATGAATAACCCAAATATGTCAAAATTTTCAATTTGGAGAAGTTTTCCCACGTTGATAAAAATAAAATTGAGATCATGATGAAAAATGAACTGTTTTCTGCAAAAACTGACTAGAAAAATGGAGTTAAATTTTTTCTCAAAAGAATATCAGATTTTGGATGAAGTTCAATTTTCTCCAAAACTGATAATTATCTCTCTGTTGCTTCTACAACAAATTTTTCTTAATTTTTCTGTAGAAATGTTCTAGGATTTAGAGTTTTTCTTTCTTTCTGCTTAATACGTGTTTTCTTTATTGATTTCACTTTGCAAGAAGAAAATTTAGTCAGTACTGGGGAATTTAGGAGGAAACTATTATCAGTTTTGTACAATTCTTGAAGAAATATTTGACCACTCTTTAGCGTATATTATGCCTTTTTAATACAAAATTATTGCAACCAAAATCTCCTCAAGCTTCCAACTAATGGAGTTTTTATTGTAAGCCAAAGACTTTTGCATCGATTTCTAGTGAAAATTTCTCGACCCTTTGAACTCGATTGTTGCTGGTTTTATCATCAGTCAGAAATTTCAAATAAAAAAGTAAAAATGACAAATCAAGATTTGTGATGAAAAAACTGCATAGTTTTTACTAGAACTTTTTAAATTTATCACAATTGTATAGACTTTCCAGATTCAGTGAAAAAAATAATTCATTGTAATTTTTCCTCTTTTTTTAATAAAACAATATTAGTATTACCTTTTCTTGGAGTTTGGAGACTGCTGAGTTTTTTTTCCATATTTAACTTTATATTCACAGAGAGAATGCTTCTTCTTGATATGGTTAGTGAGTTTCCCGCTGCTATTTGTATAAAAGATACAGCTCAAACACTTCAAAACATCACGGGTTCTAGAATGTCTTGATGCATCTTTACGTGTATATTCTCTCACACATTCAAGACATGAACTCTTTCGTTTGACTTCAGTGGCTGCATCTCCAAAAAAAAATGACGAACTTGAGAATAAAAATTTGAAGAGTTGAATAGCCTCAAAAATGAAAAAAAAAATGAATGAATATTTGTATGTAAATCTCCTAACCAACTGTTTTTAACGTGAAAGAAAATCAGCATGGATATCATCCTATTTGGCCAAGCTCTCCAAAAATCATCCAATCTAGCCATGGAGTTTTCAAAAGTTTTGATATCAACCAATTAGACCCGATCATTACTTCAGTTTTCAACAATTCAACAATCAGAATTCCTTCACAGGTAATAATTGTGGTATTAACCAATCAGAATGAAGTCTTCACAGATTTTAAAATAATTTTTAGATCAGATTAACACTATGTTTATGAAAATTCCCAATCAATCAATTTTATTGAATTTTTCTATCATAACTAGCACATAAATTTGACACCAAAGTAATATATAATGGGATTTCTTGTCTGGTTTACACTTTTTTGATACTCATTTCAATTTTTGAAATTTTGATCAAAATTTTTTGACTTATTTTTTTCTAATCAGTGCAAAAAGGAAATTACAAAAATATACAATTTTATCGCTTTTCTGGTATATTGTAAGGTAAACAACCGGAAAACTTTTAAATTTGGATAATCGGTTGCAAGATACTCTGACAAATTTACATTTTGTGTTTGTATCAAATTCAAAACTGTAATCGAAATGATGTTCCTTATCTGCATTTCTTGTTTCCATTGTTCTGTTTTTTACTGATCGACCACTCAATCTGAGTTAACTCTTCTAAAGAAAACTGCTTTCATTAGGATTGTAAAAATAAATAGTTATTTGTTTCCAACAAAATTTGCGAAAACTACATAAAAAGCCAATACTATTGCGTGTCTACTTACAATTCCTTCTGTTCCATTGATTGTCTTTACACTCTATACAAACACTAAATCTATTCAAATTTTGCCACATCAATTTGGGAAATATTCAATCAACTTAGTTGCGGTGTTCAAGGTGGAAAAGATATTTACGATGGAAAGGAGCTAAAAAACAACAAGATTGTCGACTCGTTCGGAAAAAAATCAAAAAATTATCTAAATTCTATTCAAAAAATTGCATCTACGTAAACTCTGGGATCAGCATTTTAGACAGAGTTCAAAAAATTCCAAACTTAAAAAATGACCCTAATTTGTTCAAAATAAATAATGGTTTTCGTGAAGGTTATGATTCTGTAATTAGTGAGCGTGTCAATTTTTCTAATATTTTTTGAATCTTTCTTCATAAAAGTCTTGTCAAAGTTAATTTTATTTCATCTTAAAAGCTTTTTCAACAAACAAACTTATCTATTTCTTTTTACAAAATGCAAAATGTATAATCAAATTTTAACAAGAATGCGTATCTTTTGAGAAAATTTTTTTCAAGACGCATTTTTTTTGAGTTTTTCGAAAAATTTCTGATTAAACCTAATTTTTTTTGTTATGCAAATGCCAAAAACGCAATAACTTGGTTCATAAAAACTTTTTAATTATTGCTAAAAAAATTTAATATTGGTGTCTTCGAGTGGTATTCCTTATCTTAAAATCTTAATTCATTGATTTTTGATGTTTTAGAACCAAAGACGTGCAAAAAGTAAAAATTCTTAATGATAAAAACCAGAACAAAGCATTTCATACCTTTTTTTTTAACAATGCAAGAAAAACTTTTATGCTTTTTGAACCATTTATTGAAACGCAGTAATTGAAAGTACATTATATATTGAGTATAGACGCATCTAATAAGCGGGAATACCAGCAGGTAAGAAAATTGGAGTTTTTATGGTTTTTGTGTGGAAATTTCGAGTTTTTAGTTAAAATTTCGGGCGCATTATTTAGTTGGTGAATATCCTATTTGTATTAGGTGTATCTTTAACGGGTTATATGATAAAAACTAACGCTCTATCTGGCTATGCTGGAATTTACTGAAAAATTGAAAAAAAAGTAAGGTTTTTTTGTAAAAATTGCAAAAATCTCAAGGTTTTTGGCTGATTTTTTGTTGCTTCTGATCTAATTGAAAAAGCATACTTTTGTGCAGATTTTAAAGTTAACCTCAAATTGTATTAATCTCAAATTGTAGACGATAAAGTTTTCCCTTATTTGAGCTAAGAAGCGTGTTATAAAATGCTCTGTACACTAAAAGGAAAGCTCATATTAGCTTATTCAATATTGAAACGTCCAAGTTCTTGGCAAAAATAGTGAAATTAATCGTAATTTTTGAGAAACTAAAGTAAAAGTTAATCAAGTCTATACAAATATTTCCAATTTTGAAATTTTATTTCTGTAATTAACTGGTTTTTTGTCCAGTTCATGGAGAACTTACCTAAAAATCTCAATTCAACTGAGCAATAAAAGCAATTTTTATTGAAACTTCTAGGTCAAACTCAATGATTCAACTCCTCCTCAGTTTTTTGTCTATGAATAACCCAAATATGTCAAAAATTACAATTTGGAGAAGTTTTCCCACGTTGATAACAAAAAAATTGAGATCATGATGAAAAATGAACTGTTTTCTGCAAAAACTGACTAGAAAAATGGAGTTAAATTTTTTCTCAAAAAAATATCAGATTTTGGATGAAGTTCAATTTTCTCCAAAACTGAGAATTATCTCTCTGTTGCTTCTACAACAAATTTTTCTTAATTTTTCTGTAGAAATGTTCTAGGATTTAGTATTTTTCTTTCTTTCTGCTTAATACGTGTTTTCTTCATTGATTTCACTTTGCAAGAAGAAAATTTAGTCAGTACTGGGGAATTTAGGAGAAAACTATTATCATTCACAAACAATTTGCTGGCAGAAATAAAATTAGAACTGATAACATCTGATTGTTACTATGTGTGTTGTACATGTTTTCTTTAAGGTTTCCTTGTTCAGTTGCTACGGTAAAAGATTCAAGCCAAAATACATTTTTTTGGGATGATTAATTGTCACTTTTATTGCAAAATAGTTATTAAATCGTTTTTTGTTCTTGAGTTTCGTCGGAAATTTTCTCACAAATGGCTAGATGAGAAAAAATCACTGCTAATTAAAGCATTCAAAAGCACATAAAAAAATGAGAGGATAAAGTTGTGTTTTTAAAACAAATTAAGAGCAGCTCTCATGGTTATAATCTAAAAATTTTCAGAAGTAGAAATACGCAAGGGTATCTAGTTTCCTACTTCTGCTACATCTAAAAACTTTCAAGAAAACGCTTCTGAAAAAATATCAATTTAGAAAAAGAAATCAAGGTGCAAACAATTGAAAAAACTCTATAGCTCTACCTAATTTTCTTATTGAAAAAAAAATGAAGCTAACCAGAAGAAAACTTAACTTGAAACCCTTCATGATAAATTTCATATAATTAAGAGATCCTACATCTGGTTCTGCTAAAGTATCAGTTTGCTTAGAAATTTGCAGCAATCTCCATTTTTTTCTCTAAAAATCTTTCTATATCAATTTTTTTGTGTCCAAAATAGTGAAATGTAAATCTTGAAAGTATGTTTTTGATTTATGCTTCAAGTATCATCTTCCAAAAGATGTTGGAGTTGGGTTTGATTCAAAAAAGTTATCCTCAAAACATCAGATTTTTCATACAAAATTACCTAATATATCAAATGATAACAAAATTTCCAATGATTTACTCATGAGAAAAAATCCAACATAAAAAGTCTCGACGATTTGTTTTTATGCGTAAGATATAATAAATAAGCTGACTTTTAGGAAAAAAAATATCAAAACCCTTAATGAATTAAAATGAGTTTCTCTCTCAATATTTTGTTTTCTCAGTTACAGCTTCATCTACTATCATCCAGTTTCATCCAATTTGAACAAAATATTACTTGAAAATTGAGTTTTAGCTCAAAACATGTATCATTTCAACGAACGTTCACTAATCCAAAGCAGAATTATTGCCATAAATCCTTTGCTGTAAACATCTTCAAATGATTTTTTTTTCAACTTGATAACCTTATGTTGGTGTTTCAGCTTTGAATTTCTATATTAAATTAAAATTTTGGTTGAGAATGATGTATGTTCTTATGAAAGTGTCAAAAAAACTGTAGAAAATCACATTTTTGAATAAATCAACTCCTATTAACTGCTTAAAATTGCACTACTCCTTGAACACTTTTACAAGCACTAAACAAGGAAAAGTTTAAAATAGTAACTAGGCAAAACTTTTCGATTTGTCAATGTTTTAAAAATATCCAGTTTTGTACAATTCTGGAAGAAATATTCGACCACTCATTAGCGTATTTTATGCCTTTTTAATACAAAATTATCGCAACCAAAATCTCCTCAAGCTTGCAACCAATGGAATTTTCACTGTGAACTAAAGACTTTTGCATCGATTTCTATTGAAAATTTCACGACGCTTTGAACTCGATTGTTGCTGGTTTTATCATCAGTCAGAACTTTCAAATAAAAAAGTAAAAAGGACAAATCAAGAATTGTGATGAAAAAACTGCATAGTTTTTACTAGAACTTTTCTAATTTATCACATTTGTATAAATTTTCAGATTCAGTAAAAAGATTTTTTTTTCATTGTAATTTTTCCTGTGTTTTATTCATAGTAATTTTCCATACGTTTCTTGGAGTGTGTTTGGATACTACTGAGCATCCTTTCCATATTTAACATTATATTAAGAAGAAAATTGCGTGAATGCAAGTAGTGAGTTCCTCGCTGCTATATGTATAAAATTTATAGTTCGAACACTTCAAAACACCACAGCTTCTACGATGTCTTGACGCATCTCCACGTGTATATTCTTGGACGCATTCAAGACATGCCACTCTTTCGTTTCATTTCAGTGGCGGCACCTCGATATAAAAACGAGCTTGAGAATGAATGGGAAGTTAGAATATCCCTAGTTTTTAGAAAAGAAGAGTTGAATAGCCTCAAAAAATGAAGAAAAAAAGTGAATGAAAATTTTTATGTAAAACGTTTAACCAATTGTTTTTGACGTGCAAGAAAATCAATATGGATATCATCCTATTTGGCCAAGCTGTCCAACAATCATCCAATCTAACCATGGAGTTTTCAAAAGTTTTGATATCAACCAATTAGAATCGAGCATTACAAGGAAGATTTTATCTTTTTTGATACCAGAATCGAGCTTTTACCCAAAAACGAGTTTTTAACAGTTCAAAAATCAGAATCGAGCATTCCTTCACAGTTAATGTTTGTGGTATTAACCAATCAGAATGAAGTATTCACATATTTTAAAATAATTTTTAGATCAGATTAAAAGTATAATTATGAAACTTCCTAATCAATCAATTTTCTTGAATTTTTCCATCATAACTAACGTATACATTTGACACCAAAAAATATATAAATCAGATTTCTAGTCTGATTTATTTTATTTTTTCGATAGTGATTTCAATTTTGATGTGCAAAAAGGATTTCTTAATGATAAAAAACAGGACAAAGAATTTCATACATTTTTCTATAAACAATGCAAGAAAAACTTGCATTGTTAGGGTGTGTGTCTTAGGGGGTGTGTGATTTCTTAAAAATTTACATGTGGAGGTTGTGTGTCTTGACTGTGACATACTCCCTCCTCATGTTGTTTGTTGCTCTTTCATATACTCTATTATAGATGTTGAGCTCCTGATCTATAGTTGATTCTTTTCCAGATTTGGCTTCAAATATAGGTACGAGTCCAAAGTTTTCAGCATCGTGAAAAACAGTATTCCGGGTTGCCTACATTGCTTCTTCTTCTTTTTCACATAGATAGACATGTTGCGACTTTTCAAATTGTCAACTTTTCTGTAGTACATTTTTCAAGAGCAAACTGATCAGATGAGTAGAAAAGAGAAAATAATTTTGAGATTAAATGAAAAAGGAAGTCAGCAGTATGAATCATTGCGACTTCCATAAATGGAAGTAGTAAAAAAAATGGAAAGTTTTGTATGAATTTTCCCCAAATGGAAAATGTCTAGGTGTTACTACTACTATATAAATCCACATTTTTCTGCAAAAGTTGTTCTTCCCAACGGCAGCTGCTTTGTGTCAAGCTCTTCCCAGCTTTTATTCAGATGGTAATAAAAAATCATTAATTATTTGTTTCTAACGAATTTTACGAAACCTTTTGTTCCTTGGAAAGTTGCAAGTTTCATTTAATTTTAATAGCAACATCTCTTAGCCAAACTCTTCAGAGATTAGACAAATATGAATAATTATATCAAGAATTAATTGTCTTTACACTGTGTACAAACACAGATTCTATTCAAATTTTGTCACATCAATTGGGGAAGTATTTAATCAGCTTAGTTGCGATGTTCAAGATAATTTACGATGGAAAAGAGCTGAAAAAAAACCAAGCGTGTCAAGGACACGACTCGTTTGTGAAAAGTTCAAAAAACATTATCTAAATTCTAATCGAAAACTTGCATCTACGCAAACTCTGAGCTCAGCATTTTTGGACCGAATTCAAAAATTGCAAAACTCAAAAAAAGAATCTGATTTGTTTAGAATAATTGATTGTTTCTTTGATGGTTATGTTTCTGTAATTAGTGAGCGTGTCAATTTTTCTAAAAAGTTTTGGAAATTTCGGCATAAAAATTTCGTGAAAGCTAGTTTTTTTCAACAAACAGTTTTATGTTATTTCCTTACAAAATGCAAAAGTATAACCACATTTTAACAGGTATGTGTGTTTTTCGAGAAATTTTTTTTCAAGACGCAATTTTTTTTCATGATTTTTTAAATAATTTTTGACAAAACCGAATTTTTTTTTGTTATGCAATTGCGAAAAACGCTGTGAAATTGTTGGGTAGAAAAATTTGATTAATATCGCTCAAAATTCTAAATACAGGTGTCGTTGAGTGGTCTTCTCTATTTTAAAATCTTAATACATTGTTTTTTGATGTTTTAGAACCAAAGACGGGCAAAAAGTGATTTTCCTTATGATAAAAAGCAGAACAAAGTGTATGATACATCTTTTTTTTAACAATGCAAGAAAAAATTCTTTTATCATTTTTTTCAAAATGCAAAAAAATTTTTATTTTGTATCAAGTATGCAAAATTTTAAGTAAACTTTTTTAAAAGATGTCAAAAATCTTTCGATTTTCTTAAAATTTTACAAAAAAATTGAGAAAATTGTTGCAAATTGCAAAATTTGCAATGACTTTTTAACAAGTATGCAAAAATTTTAAAAATAAATTGGCAAAAACTTAACATAATTTTTGTTATGAACATGCAAAAAATCACAGTTTTCAATGTAAAAAATTGTTAAATTTTTGTTTAGAAAATATCAATATTGTTGACTTCGAATGCTATGCCTTTCTTAATACATTTGTTTTCAGATGTTTTTGATCAATATACAACCAAAAAATAATTTTCTGCATTATCAAAATCAAAACAATGAATTCCATTTACTTTAATTATAACAGTGCGAAAAAAAGTTGTAAAACCTTTTTTAAAAATGTGGAAACAATTAAGGAAATTTTTCTTAATTTGCAAGTTTTTTTTTGATTTTTTCAACAAATGTACAAAAAATGTTATGAAATTTTTCGCCAGTTGCAAAATATGTAATGAATTTTTCAACAAGTATGATAATTTTTTTGAGAATAAAATTTTTGCATGATGCAAATTTTTTTTTGATTTTTTGAAAAACATGCAAAAATCCAATTATCTTTTCCTTAGGAACATGCAAAAAATCAAAAATTTCATTGTAAAAACTTGTTAAATTATTGTTTCGAATATATCAATATTGATGACTTCGAGTGCTGTTGACTATCTGAATACAAAGTTTTTCTGATGATTTTAATGAAAATTTCCCAATTTAAGAGATTTACTTCGCTTTCTTTAACAAGTGTGCGAAAAATATTATGAAAAATTTCGCCAGTTGCAAAAACTGTTATGATTTTTTCCACAAGTATGCAAAATTTTTCGAGAAAAATTTTTGCTTGATGAAAATTTTTTCATGATTTAACGAAATGCAAAAATCCAATTTTCTTTTCCTTATAAAGATGCGAAAAATCAAAGTTTTTATTGTAAAAATTTGTTATTTTTTGTTTAGAAAAACCAAATTTGATGACTTCGAGTATAATTCATCATCCTAAAAAACTGTTTTTATGATGTTTTTGAACAACAGACATGCAAAAAAGAGATTTCTTCATGATCAAAACTGAAACAAATAAATTTATTTACTTTTATTATTAAAAGTGCAAAAAAATGTATATATTTTTTAAAATGAAAATTTGTTCAATGAAACTTTCCTAAAATTGCAAAGTTTTCATCGATTTTTTAAATAAATTTGCAAAACACATTATGAAAACTGTGCAAGTTGCAAAAACTGTGATGATTTTTTTGAACAAGTATGCGAATTTTTCGAGAAAAAACTTTTGTATGACGCAATTTTTTTCATGATTTTTTGAAAAACATATTGCAAAAACTAACTCTATTTTTTCTTATGCAGATGCAAAAAGGCAAAACTTTATTGTGAAAAACTTGTTGAATCATTGGAAAAAAACTTCAACATGTTTGACTTCGAGTGCTATTCCCTATCTTAATACAAAGTTTTTCTGATGTTTTTGATTAACAACCATGCAAAAAAAAAACTAGATTTCTTTATGATCAAAACTAAAACAAAGAAACTCAATCTCTTTGATTATTAACAGTACGAGAAAAAAAAATTCATTTTTTTTAAATGCGAAACTTTTTACGAATATTTTTTCTTAATATGCGAGATTTTGTTTGATTTTTGTAAACAATTGTGCAATAAATTTAATGAACAATTTCGCCAGTTGCAAAATATGTGATGATTTTTTCAACAAGTACGCAAAACTTTTCGAGAAAAGTTTTTGCATGCTGCAAATTTTTTTATGATTTTTTGAAAAACAAAAATGCAATTTTTTTTTCCTTAGGAACATGCAAAAAATCAAAAGTATCATTGTAAAACTTGTTAAATTATTGTTTAGAATATATCAATATTGATGACTTCGAGTGCTATTGACTATCTGAATACAATAATTTTTCTAATGTGTTCAAGCAATATACATGCAAGAAAAAAAATTTCTGCAAGATCAAAGTTAAAACAAAGAATTTCATTTTTTTTAATTGTTAACAGTGCTAGAAAAAGCTGTATAACGTTTTTTTAAAATGCGAAAACTTATAATGAAATTTTTCTCATTTTACGAGATTAACTTCGATTTTTTTAAACAATTGTGCGAAAAATATTATGAAAGTTTTCGCCAGTTGCAAAAACTGTTATGATTTTTTCCACAAGTATGCAAAACTTTTCGAGAAAAATTTTCGCTTGATGAAACTTTTTTCATGATTTAACGAAATGCAAAAATCCAATTTTCTTTTCCTTATAAAGATGCGAAAAATCAAAGTTTTTATTGTAAAAATTTGTTATTTATTGTTTAGAAAAACCAAATTTGATGACTTCGAGTATAATTCATCATCCTAAAAAACTGTTTTTATGATGTTTTTGAACAACATACAAGCTAAAAAGAGATTTCTTCATGATCAAAACTGAAACAAATATATTTATTTACTTTTATTATTAAAAGTGCAAAAAAATGTATATATTTTTTAAAATAAAAATTTGTTCAATGAAACTTTCCTAAAATTGCAAAGTTTTCAATGATTTTTTAAATAAATTTGCAAAACACATTATGAAAACTGTGCAAGTTGCAAAAACTGTAATGATTTTTTTGAACAAGTATGCGAATTTTTCGAGAAAAAACTTTTGTATGACGCAATTTTTTTCATGATTTTTTGAAAAACATATTGCAAAAACTAACTCTATTTTTTCTTATGCAGATGCAAAAAGGCAAAACTTTATTGTGAAAAACTTGTTGAATCATTGGCAAAAAAATTCAACATGTTTGACTTTGAGTGCTATTCCCTATCTTAATACAAAGTTTTTCTCATGTTTTTGATTAACAACCATGCAAAAAAAATAGATTTCTTTATGATCAAAACTAAAAAAAAAGAAACTCATTCACTTTAATTATTAACAGTACAAGAAAAAAATTTTAATGTTTTTAAATGCGAAAATTTTTACGAATGTTTTTTCTTAATATGCAAGATTTTCTTTGATTTTCTTAACAAGTATGCAAAAAATATTACGAAAATTTTCGCCAGTTGCAACTTATGTAATGATTTTTTGAACAAGTATGCAAAACTTTTCGAGAAAACTTCTTGCATGATGCAAATTTTTGTAATGATTTTTCTGAAAAACATATACAAAAATTGAATTTACTTTTCTTTAGGAACATGCGAAAAATCGAAAATTTCATTGTAAGATCTTGTTAAATTATTGTTTAGAATATATCAATATTGATGACTTTGAGTGCTATTGAATGCAAAGTTTTTCTGATGTTTTTAATGAAAATTTTCCCAAGTTAAGAGATTTACTTCGCTTTCTTTAACAAGTGTGCGAAAAATATTATGAAATATTTCGCCAGTTGGAAAAACTGTTATGATTTTTTCCACAAGTATGAAAAACTTTTCGAGAAACTATCTGAATGCAAAGTTTTTCTGATGTTTTTAATGAAAATTTTCCCAAGTTAAGAGATTTACTTCGCTTTCTTTAACAAGTGTGCGAAAAATATTATGAAAATTTTCGCCAGTTGGAAAAACTGTTATGATTTTTTCCACAAGTATGAAAAACTTTTCGAGAAAAATTTTCGCTTGATGAAAATTTTTTCTTGATTTAACGAAATGCAAAAATCCAATTTTCTTTTCCTTATGAAGATGCAAAAAATCAAAGTTTTTATTGTAAAAATTTGTTATTTTTTGTTTAGAAAAATCAAATTTGATGACTTCGAGTATAATTCATCATCCTAAAAAACTGTTTTTAAAATGTTTTTGAACAACAGACATGCAAAAAAGAGATTTCTTCATGATCAAAACTGAAACAAATAAATTTATTTACTTTTATTATTAAAAGTGCAAAAAAATGTATATAATTTTTAAAATGAAAATTTGTTCAATGAAACTTTCCTAAAATTGCAAAGTTTTCATTGATTTTTTAAATAAATTTGCAAACCACATTATGAAAACTGTGCAAGTTGCAAAAACTGTAATGATTTTTTTGAACAAGTATGCGAATTTTTTCGAGAAAAAACTTTTGTATGACGCAATTTTTTTCATGATTTTTTGAAAAACATATTGCAAAAACTAACTCTATTTTTTCTTATGCAGATGCAAAAAGGCAAAACTTTATTGTGAAAAACTTGTTGAATCATTGGAAAAAAACTTCAACATGTTTGACTTCGAGTGCTATTCCCTATCTTAATACAAAGTTTTTCTGATGTTTTTGATTAACAACCATGCAAAAAAAATAGATTTTTTTATGATCAAAACTAAAACAAAGAAACTCATTCACTTTGATTATTAACAGTACAAGAAAAAAATTTTAATTTTTTTAAATGCGAAAATTTTTACGAATGTTTTTTCTTAATATGCAAGATTTTCTTTGATTTTCTTAACAAGTATGCAAAAAATATTAAGAAAATTTTCGCCAGTTGCAAATTATGTAATGCTTTTTTGAACAAGTATGCAAAACTTTTCGAGAAAACTTTTTGCATGATGCAAATTTTTGTAATGATTTTTTGAAAAACATATACAAAATTGAATTTACTTTTCTTTAGGAACATGCGAAAAATCGAAAATTTCATTGTAAGAACTTATTGTTTAGAATATATCAATATTGATGACTTCGAGTGCTAATGACTATCTGAATACAATAATTTTTCTAATGTGTTCAAGCAATATACATGCAAGAAAAAAAATTTCTGCAAGATCAAAGTTAAAACAAAGAATTTCATTTTTTTTAATTGTTAACAGTGCTAGAAAAAGTTGTATAAAGTTTTTTTAAAATGCGAAAACTTTTAATGAAATTTTTCTCATTTTACGAGATTAACTTCGATTTTTTTAAACAATTGTGCGAAAAATATTATGAAAGTTTTCGCCAGTTGCAAAAACTGTTATGATTTTTTCCACAAGTATGCAAAACTTTTCGAGAAAAATTTTCGCTTGATGAAACTTTTTTCATGATTTAACGAAATGCAAAAATCCAATTTTCTTTTCCTTATGAAGATGCGAAAAATCAAAGTTTTTATAGTAAAAATTTGTTATTTTTATGTTGAAAAAAATCAATATTGATGACTTTGAGTATAATTCCTCATCTTAAAAAACTGTTCTTCTGATGTTTTTGACCAACATACATGCAAAAAAGAGATTTCTTTATGATCAAAACTGAAACAAACAAATTTTTTTCCTTTTATTAACAACATTGCAAAAAAATGTAATATTTTTTTAATGAAAATATGTTCAATGAAACTTTCCTAAGTTTGCAAAATTTTCTTTGATTTTTAAATAAAGATGCAAAACATATTATGAAAACTCTGCAAGTTGCAAAAACTGTATTAATTTTTTGAACAAGTATGCGAATTTTTCGAGAAAAAACTTTTGTATGACGCAATTTTTTTCATGATTTTTTGAAAAACATATTGCAAAAACTAACTCTATTTTTTCTTATGCAGATGCAAAAAGGCAAAACTTTATTGTGAAAAACTTGTTGAATCATTGGAAAAAAACTTCAACATGTTTGACTTCGAGTGCTATTCCCTATCTTAATACAAAGTTTTTCTGATGTTTTTGATTAACAACCATGCAAAAAAAAAACTAGATTTCTTTATGATCAAAACTAAAACAAAGAAACTCAATCTCTTTGATTATTAACAGTACGAGAAAAAAAAATTCATTTTTTTTAAATGCGAAACTTTTTACGAATATTTTTTCTTAATATGCGAGATTTTGTTTGATTTTTTTAAACAATTGTGCAATAAATTTAATGAACAATTTCGCCAGTTGCAAAATATGTGATGATTTTTTCAACAAGTACGCAAAACTTTTCGAGAAAAGTTTTTGCATGCTGCAAATTTTTTTATGATTTTTTGAAAAACATAAATGCAATTTTCTTTTCCTTAGGAACATGCAAAAAATCAAAAGTATCATTGTAAAACTTGTTAAATTATTGTTTAGAAATATTGATGACTTCGAGTGCTATTGACTATCTGAATACAATAATTTTTCTAATGTGTTCAAGCAATATACATGCAAGAAAAAAAATTTCTGCAAGATCAAAGTTAAAACAAAGAATTTCATTTTTTTTAATTGTTAACAGTGCTAGAAAAAGCTGTATAACGTTTTTTTAAAATGCGAAAACTTATAATGAAATTTTTCTCATTTTACGAGATTAACTTCGATTTTTTTAAACAATTGTGCGAAAAATATTATCAAAGTTTTCGCCAGTTGCAAAAACTGTTATGATTTTTTCCACAACTATGCAAAACTTTTCGAGAAAAATTTTCGCTTGATGAAATTTTTTTCATGATTTAACGAAATGCAAAAATCCAATTTTCTTTTCCTTATAAAGATGCGAAAAATCAAAGTTTTTTTTTGTAAAAATTTGTTATTTATTGTTTAGAAAAACCAAATTTGATGACTTCGAGTATAATTCATCATCCTAAAAAACTGTTTTTATGATGTTTTTGAACAACATACAAGCTAAATAGAGATTTCTTCATGATCAAAACTGAAACAAATATATTTATTTACTTTTATTATTAAAAGTGCAAAAAAATGTATATATTTTTTTAAATAAAAATTTGTTCAATGAAACTTTCCTAAAATTGCAAAGTTTTCAATGATTTTTTAAATAAATTTGCAAAACACATTATGAAAACTGTGCAAGTTGCAAAAACTGTAATGATTTTTTTGAACAAGTATGCGAATTTTTCGAGAAAAAACTTTTGTATGACGCAATTTTTTTCATGATTTTTTGAAAAACATATTGCAAAAACTAACTCTATTTTTCTTATGCAGATGCAAAAAGGCAAAACTTTATTGTGAAAAACTTGTTGAATCATTGGCAAAAAATTTCAACATGTTTGACTTTGAGTGCTATTCCCTATCTTAATACAAAGTTTTTCTCATGTTTTTGATTAACAACCATGCAAAAAAAATAGATTTCTTTATGATCAAAACTAAAAAAAAGAAACTCATTCACTTTAATTATTAACAGTACAAGAAAAAAATTTTAATGTTTTTAAATGCGAAAATTTTTACGAATGTTTTTTCTTAATATGCAAGATTTTCTTTGATTTTCTTAACAAGTATGCAAAAAATATTACGAAAATTTTCGCCAGTTGCAACTTATGTAATGATTTTTTGAACAAGTATGCAAAACTTTTCGAGAAAACTTCTTGCATGATGCAAATTTTTGTAATGATTTTTCTGAAAAACATATACAAAAATTGAATTTACTTTTCTTTAGGAACATGCGAAAAATCGAAAATTTCATTGTAAGAACTTGTTAAATTATTGTTTAGAATATATCAATATTGATGACTTTGAGTGCTATTGAATGCAAAGTTTTTCTGATGTTTTTAATGAAAATTTTCCCAAGTTAAGAGATTTACTTCGCTTTCTTTAACAAGTGTGCGAAAAATATTATGAAATATTTCGCCAGTTGGAAAAACTGTTATGATTTTTTCCACAAGTATGAAAAACTTTTCGAGAAACTATCTGAATGCAAAGTTTTTCTGATGTTTTTAATGAAAATTTTCCCAAGTTAAGAGATTTACTTCGCTTTCTTTAACAAGTGTGCGAAAAATATTATGAAAATTTTCGCCAGTTGGAAAAACTGTTATGATTTTTTCCACAAGTATGAAAAACTTTTCGAGAAAAATTTTCGCTTGATGAAAATTTTTTCTTGATTTAACGAAATGCAAAAATCCAATTTTCTTTTCCTTATGAAGATGCAAAAAATCAAAGTTTTTATTGTAAAAATTTGTTATTTTTTGTTTAGAAAAATCAAATTTGATGACTTCGAGTATAATTCATCATCCTAAAAAACTGTTTTTAAAATGTTTTTGAACAACAGACATGCAAAAAAGAGATTTCTTCATGATCAAAACTGAAACAAATAAATTTATTTACTTTTATTATTAAAAGTGCAAAAAAATGTATATATTTTTTAAAATGAAAATTTGTTCAATGAAGATTTCCTAAAATTGCAAAGTTTTCATTGATTTTTTAAATAAATTTGCAAAACACATTATGAAAACTGTGCAAGTTGCAAAAACTGTAATGATTTTTTTGAACAAGTATGCGAATTTTTTCGAGAAAAAACTTTTGTATGACGCAATTTTTTTCATGATTTTTTGAAAAACATATTGCAAAAACTAACTCTATTTTTTCTTATGCAGATGCAAAAGGCAAAACTTTATTGTGAAAAACTTGTTGAATCATTGGAAAAAAACTTCAACATGTTTGACTTCGAGTGCTATTCCCTATCTTAATACAAAGTTTTTCTGATGTTTTTGATTAACAACCATGCAAAAAAAATAGATTTCTTTATGATCAAAACTAAAACAAAGAAACTCATTCACTTTAATTATTAACAGTACAAGAAAAAAATTTTAATTTTTTTAAATGCGAAAATTTTTACGAATGTTTTTTCTTAATATGCAAGATTTTTTTTGATTTTCTTAACAAGTATGCAAAAAATATTAAGAAAATTTTCGCCAGTTGCAAATTATGTAATGATTTTTTGAACAAGTATGCAAAACTTTTCGAGAAAACTTTTTGCATGATGCAAATTTTTGTAATGATTTTTTGAAAAACATATACAAAAATTGAATTTACTTTTCTTTAGGAACATGCGAAAAATCGAAAATTTCATTGTAAGAACTTATTGTTTAGAATATATCAATATTGATGACTTCGAGTGCTATTGACTATCTGAATACAATAATTTTTCTAATGTGTTCAAGCAATATACATGCAAGAAAAAAAATTTCTGCAAGATCAAAGTTAAAACAAAGAATTTCATTTTTTTTAATTGTTAACAGTGCTAGAAAAAGTTGTATAAAGTTTTTTTAAAATGCGAAAACTTTTAATGAAATTTTTCTCATTTTACGAGATTAACTTCGATTTTTTTAAACAATTGTGCGAAAAATATTATGAAAGTTTTCGCCAGTTGCAAAAACTGTTATGATTTTTTCCACAAGTATGCAAAACTTTTCGAGAAAAATTTTCGCTTGATGAAACTTTTTTCATGATTTAACGAAATGCAAAAATCCAATTTTCTTTTCCTTATGAAGATGCAAAAAATCAAAGTTTTTATTGTAAAAATTTGTTATTTTTTGTTTAGAAAAATCAAATTTGATGACTTCGAGTATAATTCATCATCCTAAAAAACTGTTTTTAAAATGTTTTTGAACAACAGACATGCAAAAAAGAGATTTCTTCATGATCAAAACTGAAACAAATAAATTTATTTACTTTTATTATTAAAAGTGCAAAAAAATGTATATATTTTTTAAAATGAAAATTTGTTCAATGAAACTTTCCTAAAATTGCAAAGTTTTCATTGATTTTTTAAATAAATTTGCAAAACACATTATGAAAACTGTGCAAGTTGCAAAAACTGTAATGATTTTTTTGAACAAGTATGCGAATTTTTTCGAGAAAAAACTTTTGTATGACGCAATTTTTTTCATGATTTTTTGAAAAACATATTGCAAAAACTAACTCTATTTTTTCTTATGCAGATGCAAAAAGGCAAAACTTTATTGTGAAAAACTTGTTGAATCATTGGAAAAAAACTTCAACATGTTTGACTTCGAGTGCTATTCCCTATCTTAATACAAAGTTTTTCTGATGTTTTTGATTAACAACCATGCAAAAAAAATAGATTTCTTTATGATCAAAACTAAAACAAAGAAACTCATTCACTTTAATTATTAACAGTACAAGAAAAAAATTTTAATTTTTTTAAATGCGAAAATTTTTACGAATGTTTTTTCTTAATATGCAAGATTTTCTTTGATTTTCTTAACAAGTATGCAAAAAATATTAAGAAAATTTTCGCCAGTTGCAAATTATGTAATGATTTTTTGAACAAGTATGCAAAACTTTTCGAGAAAATTTTTTGCATGATGCAAATTTTTGTAATGATTTTTTGAAAAACATATACAAAAATTGAATTTACTTTTCTTTAGGAACATGCGAAAAATCGAAAATTTCATTGTAAGAACTTATTGTTTAGAATATATCAATATTGATGACTTCGAGTGCTATTGACTATCTGAATACAATAATTTTTCTAATGTGTTCAAGCAATATACATGCAAGAAAAAAAATTTCTGCAAGATCAAAGTTAAAACAAAGAATTTCATTTTTTTTAATTGTTAACAGTGCTAGAAAAAGTTGTATAAAGTTTTTTTAAAATGCGAAAACTTTTAATGAAATTTTTCTCATTTTACGAGATTAACTTCGATTTTTTTAAACAATTGTGCGAAAAATATTATGAAAGTTTTCGCCAGTTGCAAAAACTGTTATGATTTTTTCCACAAGTATGCAAAACTTTTCGAGAAAAATTTTCGCTTGATGAAACTTTTTTCATGATTTAACGAAATGCAAAAATCCAATTTTCTTTTCCTTATGAAGATGCGAAAAATCAAAGTTTTTATAGTAAAAATTTGTTATTTTTATGTTGAGAAAAATCAATATTGATGACTTTGAGTATAATTCCTCATCTTAAAAAACTGTTCTTCTGATGTTTTTGACTAACATACATGCAAAAAAGAGATTTCTTTATGATCAAAACTGAAACAAACAAATTTTTTTCCTTTTATTAACAACATTGCAAAAAAATGTAATATTTTTTTAATGAAAATATGTTCAATGAAACTTTCCTAAGTTTGCAAAATTTTCTTTGATTTTTAAATAAAGATGCAAAACATATTATGAAAACTCTGCAAGTTGCAAAAACTGTATTAATTTTTTGAACAAGTATGCGAATTTTTCGAGAAAAAATTTTTGTATGACGCAATTTTTTTCATGATTTTTTGAAAAACATATTGCAAAAACTAACTCTATTTTTTCTTATGCAGATGCAAAAAGGCAAAACTTTATTGTGAAAAACTTGTTGAATCATTGGAAAAAAACTTCAACATGTTTGACTTCGAGTGCTATTCCCTATCTTAATACAAAGTTTTTCTGATGTTTTTGATTAACAACCATGCAAAAAAAAAACTAGATTTCTTTATGATCAAAACTAAAACAAAGAAACTCAATCTCTTTGATTATTAACAGTACGAGAAAAAAAAATTCATTTTTTTTAAATGCGAAACTTTTTACGAATATTTTTTCTTAATATGCGAGATTTTGTTTGATTTTTTTAAACAATTGTGCAATAAATTTAATGAACAATTTCGCCAGTTGCAAAATATGTGATGATTTTTTCAACAAGTACGCAAAACTTTTCGAGAAAAGTTTTTGCATGCTGCAAATTTTTTTATGATTTTTTGAAAAACAAAAATGCAATTTTCTTTTCCTTAGGAACATGCAAAAAATCAAAAGTATCATTGTAAAACTTGTTAAATTATTGTTTAGAATATATCAATATTGATGACTTTGAGTGCTATTGACTATCTGAATACAATGTTTTTCTGATGTTTTTAAACAATATGCATGCAAGAAAAAAATTTCTGCAAGATCAAAGTTAAAACAAGTAACTTCATTTTTTTAAATTGTTACCAGTGCAAGAAAAAATTGTATAAAGTTTTTTTTCTAAATGCGAAAACTTTTAATGAAATTTTTCTCAATTTAAAAAATTTACTTCGATTTTTTTTAACAAGTGTGCGAAAAATATTATAAAAATTTTCACCAGTTGCAAAAACTGTTATAATTTTTTCCACAAGTATGCAAAACTTTTCGAGAAAAGTTTTCGCTTGATGCAATTTTTTTCAAGATTTATTGAAATGCAAAAACCCAATTTTCTTTTCCTTATGAAAATGCAAAAAATCAAATTTTTTCACCAAAAAAACTTGTTATTTTTTGTTTAGAAAAATCAATATTGATGACTTCGAGTATAATTCCTCATCTTAAAAAACTGTTTTTCTGATGTTCTTGACCAACATACATGCAGAAAAGATATTTCTTTATGATCAAAACTGAAACAATTAAATTTTTTACTTTTATTATTAACAGTACAAGAAACAATTTTAATTTTTTTTAAATGCAAAAATTTTTAAGAATGTTTTTTCCTAATTTTCCGAATTTCACTGAGTTTTCAACAAGTAGGCAAGAAAAAACATTATAAACAATTTTGCAAGATGAAAAAAAGTTTATAATGTTTTTACCTTGTAAGCAAAAATTGTGATGTTTTTTATTGTGTCTGTAAAAAAGCTTCTGAAAAATATTCCGAACTAGGTACAAAAAAAACTTAAATTTCAAAACAAAAGACAACATCCAAATAATTTATAAATCAAAGAGATGTCAAGCAGCTGAGTTCTCAAAAAGTTGATTTTGCCTCCATCGCCGGTGGTTGTCTTGGTGCTTCGCTGACTGGAGTCCTTGGCTCAGAGAACCCCTCATCCTCTTCAATTGTAATTGGGTTCTCCGCGATCCTTCTTCTTCCCACGGAAAGAGGAAATCGTTTACAGGTAGAGTCAGGACCTCGGGAGAGTCCATCCCAACTTATTCTGCAGACTGTGACATCATGTCCATCGCTCCAAGCTAATTCTCGACAATGAAGACCTGCATCTGGTGATGTTCGCTGATCATGTGCCTCACTTGAATTGGGACATCCATTTGAGGCGAGAAAAACCCCAGAGCCACTGATTTTCATCAATTCTGGTAAAAACTCGACAGAGTATGTGAGGTTGTTATTCTGAACGATGAAGATCATTCTGCGAAATAAGTTACTGAGTAACGGAATGTGAAACAAGAACTGATTTAGAGCTGAGAGAGAGAGAGAGAGAGAGTTAAAGGTAGTTAAGTTAAAAATAAATTGATTTTTACATCAGATGAGGGGTACTTTCAACTCAAATGTGTGGTTTTAACCACTCGGAATAAGTTTTACGTTTATGGACGGTGGTAGTATCAGAACTCAGCTTCCTTTAAGGAAAGTTTGATAAAAAGTTCGTATCCAATCAGAAATAAAGTTACATTTACAGCAGTGTATTCGAATTGTGGTTTCCAATCCAAAACAGTTTTTGTTTATCTTAGGTTGTCGTATCCAAAGAGAAAACTCAACTTTTAAGGACTTAAATCTCCCAAATATGAAAAAATTTACAAAAAGAAAAATGCAAAAAATGACCACAGGTTGTTTACTGTAAAAAAAGAATTATCGCCAATAAAAATAAAAAAAGATAGAAAAAAAATTATAACACGTAGCATCTCTGAAAAATTCCTCTTCAATCCAATTGAATTTATTGTATATAATCAACGCAAAGTTGTTGATTTTGAGTAAATATTTAAGTCCTTTGATTTTGGCGTAAAATTGAGAAGATATCTCGAAATTTATGACTTTTTCAAAGCAAATCTCTAGAAATCTTATACCAAAACCTGACCATCCAGGGTTTCGAACAATGAAAATCTTCAAAGAAACGATGAAAAAAAAACTTTGCTGGGGAGCTTTGACAAATTTGGGAATGGGGTAGGGAATAAAAAGGGTTTTTCCTTGTCAAATAGAGTTCAGCCGTAAGTTTAGAGCTTTGATACCCAATACACGGTTCAAAAATAAAGTTTTTGATTCAGTAAGTTTCCCTGAATAGGCCTTTGCTTAGTCGGAGAGCTCTTTTTTGGACAACATAACCAACAACCAAAAATTGTGAAAAAAAGTAAGAGTGTACCTCTATTTCATCAATAAGGAAATCACAAGGAACATTTTTCTTTTTGTTGTAGAGTAACTAGAGGAAATTAAAATGTTTTTTAGTTGACATTTTTCAAATCATTTTGTTTTCATCCTAATTATGTCTGGAAACATAATTGCTGAGTTCTGATTGGTTGAAATGTTTTTTCAAAATACAAAACATTCGAAGGAAAATTTTGTAGGCGATGACGTCATTACCATAAAAAGAAATTGCGTGGTTGATGACGTCACTTCTATTTAAAACATGACGTCATTACCATAAAAGAAAAATTGCGTGGGTGTTATTTTAAACTGCAATTGTGATCATATTATAGGCGATGACGTCATAAGTAGTATAAGTACGCTTTTTTATTGAATAAAATCATAACCTTTGCTCGCCAATCAGAAAACATTCAATTGATTTTTACTTCAAATTGTTACTTTACGAACAAAAAAGTAAAATCCTTATTTAAATGGTACTTTAAGTTTTTAGGTTTGGATCATTCGAGAAGTCCTAGTTTAAATTTTTTTTTTAAATAATGCCTGCCCTTGACCGAAAAGAGAAAGTCACATGTGAGGACTGTGATGGGGAATGCAGGAGATCTGATGCTGCAAGACATAGGAGGAGATGTGAAAAGCAGCAAGAACATAAGTGTTCCAACTGTCACTTTTGTAGTAAGAAGTAAGAGGAGACGATCTATCATGTTGTCAAGAAGCAAAAACTTTCAAGTTCCAAGCAGTCGACGGTTTGTTCTTCTTGTGAAAAAGAGTTTGCGAGCTAATACTCTCTCCAACAACATCGATGGAAGGGGCATGAAACATGGAGCAAAGCAAAGGAAAAGTAGTGATACTGTAGCGGAATTGAACAAGATTGTTGAGGAAGAAGGGCAAGATGGCGAAAAACTGAAGCAGGAACAGAGTGATTGCCAACATTTCCTGCTGGATACGGAGATGGAAAATGGAAGACATAAGGTATTTAACTTCTATTTGTCCACAGATATTTCACGAGAAGCTTGAAGAAGTCTTCAACAAGCTCGATTATTCCGCAAAAATCAACGGTTTGGGTTTTATTCTTCGAGATATTGAGACTGGTGAATATCGATAGTTCCATGCCCATAAAAACAACACTTTGTTTGAAAAATCCCACATATTGTGTAATAAAGCAGACTTGATAACAATCCAAGGAAAAGTAGAAAAAATTGATATTGTGGAACAAGGTACCCAAGAACTTCGAAACACAAAGTGGCGATTCAAGTTGATTTTTAATGTTACAATTTCTGCTGCTCTGCTCAAAAATATCCCAATGGGATGTCCGGACTCTATCTTACCCGAACGTTTTCTGAAAAACCATTCTGTTAACTGTCTTTTATCTAACAAAGACGAGGAACCAAAAAAAATCATTTCTGTCTTTTCCGCGCATTGACCATGTACATGAACAGACACAATGATCTCGACTCTCACACTTCTAGATATTTTTCCGAATTTGTATCAAAATTTGGTTATGATCCTAAAAATTTTCGTGGATTTTCTGTAGAATACTTACCTGTTGTCGAGGAAATTGTGCAAAGAAACATTTCAATATACCATTTGGATATCCAAAAGGGGAATATCTAGGAGATTCAGCTCGATGATGTATTGAAAGATTTGTAAAAACAGTCAAACGACTGAGATTTAACAATCATATCATTCATACAAATACTATAGATAACTTCATCGAATGCTTCCGGTGTACTGGTTGTGACTTTTTCTTCAATAAATCCCACAATTTTAAGAAAAATTTTCTGAGATATAAGGATCGAGTGAGGCATGTTTACCCAAAAAACGTTTAAAAAAGCTTGAAAGATTCAATTTTCTAGATTCCGAAAAACAATTTTTTTTTAAATTTAGCAGTTTTCGATTGTCAGTCAATTTTTGTTCCCACAGTAAAAATAAAGGAGACTCAAACTACAACCTAGATTGGAAAATATGTTGCAAATTTAATCTCATTGAATCTGATTGATGAAACCATCATTTGTACAACAAGGATCCGCAGAACTTGATAATCAATTTTGTAAGCAAACTCGAGCTGTTGCCTGAGGAAAGTAAGCTAGAGATGAAAAAAAAAACATTCACGGGTTTGAAGTAGCTGTCAATGAAAGAATGAAAAAGATCGTTGACCAGCTGAACAAACGGGGTAAAAATTTTTGATGTAACCAATTTGAGTGCGTTGGAGATGAATGCGTTGAAGAAAAATCAGCTGATTGATTTGAAACAACATCTGGAGAGTTATGTAATTACTTTACCTGTTTTTGGATTCAATAGCGGTAGGTAATGACTTGAATTTGACCAAATCCTACCTATCCTCGTTTTGATTCCTGATAGAGAACAAGAAACTTCTGTCAACAAAAAAGCGAACGATTTCATTTCCTTCAAGTTTGGATACCTACAATTTCTCGACATTATGAAATTATTGGGTAGAGCAACAGTTCTGGAGTCCTTTCTTAAAGCCTATAAAGAAAGCGAAACCAAAATAATCTTTCCCTATGCGTGGTTTGATAACCCTGAAAAGCTTGATTCCTCACGACTACCGCCATATGAAGCCTTTTTCAGTAAACTTAGAAACAACAAACCTCTAGACAAAAACTTAATTGAATATGAGAAACCGAGGAAGAGTGGGCTTGATGAACAACACATGAACAATATTGATGACTTTGAATGCTATTGACAATCTGAATACAATTTTTTTTGGATGTTTTTAAGCAAGATCAAAGTTAAAACAAATAATTTCATTTTATTAAATTGTTAACAGTGCAAGAAAAAGTTGTATAAAGTTGTTTTTTAAATGCGAAAACTTTTAATGAAAATTTTCTCAATTTACGAGATTTTCTTCGATTTTTTCTAACAAGTGTGCCAAAAATATTATGAAAAATTTCACCAGTTGCAAAAACTGTTATGATTTTTTCCACAAGCATGCAAAACGTTTCGAGAAAAGTTTTTGCTGGATGCAAATTTTTTCAAGATCTATTGAAATGCAAAAATACAATTTTCTTTTCCTTATGAAGATGCAAAAAATCAAAGTTTTTTACTGTAAAAATTTGTTATTTTTTGTTTAGAAAAATCAATTTTGATGACTTCGAGTATAATTTCTCACCTTAAAAAACTGTTTTTCTGGTGTTTTTGACCAACATACATGCAGAAAAGATATTTCTTTATGATCAAAACTGAAACTAATAAATTTATTTACTTTTATTACTAACAGTGCAAAAAAATGTATATTTTTTTAAAATGAGATTTTGTTCAATGAAACTTTTCTAAGTTTACAAAATTTTCTGTGATTTTTTAAATAAATTTGCAAAACATATTATGAAAACTTTGCAAGTTGCAAAAACTGTTCTGATTTTTTTTGAACAAGTATGCGAAACTTTTTGAGAAAAAACTTTTGAATGGCGCAATTTTTTTCATGATTTTTTGGAAAAAATATTGCAAAAACTAATTCTATTTTTTGTTATGCAGATGCAAAAAGGCAAAACTTTATTGTGAAAATCTTGTTGAATCATTGGCAAAAAACTTCAACATTTTTGACTTTTAGTGCTATTCCCTATCTTAATACAAAGTTTTTCTGATGTTTTTGATTAACATAGTTGCAAAAAAAAATAGAATTCTGTAGGATCAAAACTAAAACAAAGAAAACCAATTACTTTATTTATTCACAGTACAAGAAAAAATTTTAATTTTTTTTAAATGCAAAAATTATAAGAACATTTCTTCCTAACTTTCTGAATTTTTTTGATTTTTCAACAAGTGTGCAAGAAAAAAGATTATGAACAATTTTGCAAGATGAAAAAATGGTAGTAATGTTTTTACCTTGTAAGCAAAAAATTGTGATGTTTTCTTATCGTGTCTGTAAAAAAACTTCTGAAAAATATTCTGAACTAGGTACAAAAAAGTCTTAAATTTCAAAACAAAAGACAACATCCAAATGATTTATAAATCAAAGAGATGTCAAGCAGCTGAGTTCTCAAAAAGTTTATATTGCCTCCATCGCCGGTGGTTGTCTTGGTGCTTCGCTGACTGGAGTCCTTGGCTCAGAGAGCCCCTTATCCTCTTCAATTGTAATTGGGTTCTCCGCGATCCTTCTTCTTCCCACAGAGAGTTCGTATCCAATCAGAAATAATTCATAAATATCCTGAAATATCCAATCATAAAAGTTCGTATCAAATCAGAAATAAAGTTCCATTTACAGCAGTGTGTTCAAATTGTCGTTTCCAATCCAAAAAATTGTTTAATTATCTTAGGTTGTCGTATGCAAAGAGAAAACTCACCTTTTAAGGACTTAAATCTCCCAAATATGCAAAAATTTACACAAAAAAAAATGCAAAAAAAGACCACAGGTTGTTTACTGTAAAAAAAGAACTATCGCCACTAAAAATAAAACAAGATAGAAAAAATTCAAGTAGCATCTCTGAAAAATTCCTCATCAATCCAATTGAATTTATTGTATATAATCAACGCAAAATTGTTGATTTTGAGTAAATACTTAAGTACTTTGATTTTGGCGTAAGTTTGAGAAGATTTCAAAGCAAATCTCTGGAAATCTTATTCCAAAACCTGACCAACCAGGGTTTCGAACTTTGAAAATCTTCAAAGAAACGATGAAAAAAAAACAAATTTGCTGGGAAGCTTTGAAAAATTTGGGAATGGGGTAGGGAATAAAAAAGAGAGTTTTTCCTTGTCCAATAGAGTTCAGCCGTAAGTTTAGAGCTTTGATACCCAATACACGGTTCAAAATTTAAGTTTTTGATGGAGTAATTTTCCCTGAATAGGCCTTTGCTTAGTCGGAGGGCTCTTTTTTGGACAACATAACCAACAACCAAAAATTGTGAAAAAAAGTAAGAGTGTTACCTCTATTTCATCAATAAGGAAATCACAAGGAATTTTTTCTTTTTTGTTGTACAGTAACTAGAGGAAATTAAAATGTTTTTTAATTGACATTTTTCAAATCATTTTTTTTTTCATCCTGATTATGTCTGGAAACTACTGAGTTCTGATTGGTTGAAATGTTTTTTGAAAATGCAAAACTTTCGAAGAAAGATTTGTAGGCGATGATGTCATTACCATACAAAAATATTGCGTGGTTGATGACGTCACTTCAATTTAAAACATGACGTCATTACCACAAAAGGAAAATTGCGTGGATGTTGTTTTAAACTGCAATCGTGATCATATTTGGAAGTATGCGTAGGCGATGACGTCATAAGTAGTATAAGTACGCTTTTTTATTGAATAAAATCATTACCTTTGCTCGCCAATCAGAAAACATTTAATTGATTCTTACTTCAAATTGTTTTTTTACGAACAAAAAAAGTAAAATCCTTATTTAATTGGTACTTTAAGTTTTTAAATTTGGATCATTCGAGAAGTCCCAATTTAATTTTTTTTAAATAATGCCTGCCCTTGACCGAAACGAGAAAGTCAAATGTGCGGACTGTGATCGGGAATGCAGGAGATCTGATGCTGCAAGACATAGGAGGAGATGTGAAAAGCAGGAAGAACATAAAGTGTTTCAACTGTCACTTTTGTAGTAAGAAGTAAGAGGAGAAGGTCTATCATGTTGTCAAGAAGCAAAAACTTTCAAGTTCCAAGCAGTCGACGGTTTGTTCTTCTTGTGAAAAAGAGTTTGCGAGCTAATACTCTCTCCAACAACATCGATGTAAGGGGCATGGGTTATGGAGCAAAGCAAAGGAAAATTAGTGATACTGTAGCGGAATTGAACAAGATTGTTGAGGAAGAAGGGCAAGATGGCGAAAAACTGAAGCAGGAACTGAGTGGTTGCCAACATTTCCTGCTGGATACGGAGATGGAAAATGGGAGACATAAGGTATTTAACTTCTATTTGTCCACAGATATTTCACGAGAGGCTTGAAGAAGTCTTCAACAAGCTCAGTTCTTCCGCAAAATTAACGGTTTGTGTTTTATTCTTCGAGATATTGAGACTGGTGAATATCGATACTTCCATGACCATAAAAACAACACTTTGTTTGAAAAATCCCACATATTGTGTAATAAAGCAGACTTGATAACAATCCAACGAAAAGTAGAAAAAATTGATATTGTGGAACAAGGTTCCCAAGAACGTCGAAACACAAATTGGCGATTCAGGTTTAACGTTACAATTTCTGCTGCTCTGCTCAAAAATATCCCAATGGGATGTCCGGACTCTATCTTACCCGAACGTTTATTGAAAAACCATTCTGTTAACTGCCTTTTATCTAACAAAAACGAGGAACCATACAAAAACCTTTTCTGTCTTTTCCATGCATTGACCATGTACATGAACAGACACAATGATCTCGACTCTCACACTTCTAGATATTTTTCCGAATTTGTATCAAAGTTTGGTTATGATCCTAAAAATTTTCGTGGATTTTCTGTAGAATACTTACCTGTTGTCGAGGAAATTGTGCAAAGAAACATTTTAATATACCATTTGGATATCCAAAAGGGGAATATCTAGGAGATTCAGCTCGATGTTGTATTGAAAGATTTGTAAAAACAGTCAAACGACTGAGATTTAACAATCATATCATTCATACAAATACTATAGATAACTTCATCGAATGCTTCCGGTGTACTGGTTGTGACTTTTTCTTCAATAAATCCCACAATTTAAAGAAAAATTTTCTGAGACATAAGGATCGAGTGAGGCATGTTTACCCAAAAAACGTTTAAAAAAGCTTGAAAGATTCAATTTTCTAGATTCCGAAAAAAAATTTTTTTTTAAATCTAGCAGTTTTCGATTGTCAGTCAATTTTTGTTCCCACAGTAAAAATAAAGGAGACTCAAACTACAACCTAGATTGGAAAATATGTTGCAAATTTAATCTCATTGAATCTGATTGATGAAACCATCATTTGTACAACAAGGATCCGCAGAACTTGATAATCAATTTTGTAAGCAAACTCGAGCTGTTGCCTGAGGAAAGTAAGCTAGAGATGAAAAAAAAACATTCACGGGTTTGAAGTAGCTGTCAATGAAAGAATGAAAAAGATCGTTGACCAGCTGAACAAACGGAGTAAAAATTTTTGATGTACCAATTTGAGTGCGTTGGAGATGAATGCGTTGAAGAAAAATCAGCTGATTGATTTGAAACAACATCTGGAGAGTTATGTAATTACTTTACCTGTTTTTGGATTCAATAGCGGTAGGTATGACTTGAATTTGACCAAATCCTACCTATCCTCGTTTTGATTCCTGATAGAGAACAAGAAACTTCTGTCACCAAAAAAGCGAACGATTTCATTTCCTTCAAGTTTGGATACCTACAATTTCTCGACATTATGAAATTATTGGGTAGAGCAACAGTTCTGGAGTCCTTTCTTAAAGCCTATAAAGAAAGCGGAACCAAAATAATCTTTCCCTATGCGTGGTTTGATAACCCTGAAAAGCTTGATTCCTCACGACTACCGCCATATGAAGCCTTTTTCAGTAAACTTAGAAACAACAAACCTCTAGACAAAGACTTAATTGAATGTGAGAAACTGAGGAAGAGTGGGCTTGATGAACAACAAGCTCTGACAAAGCTTCAAATCAAGACTGTGCCAACATCTGATTTGGATAATTACAATTACTTACTTGAAGATTGGCTGCAGTACGGAATGACGGTATTCAAATCATTTTTGTAGTGGTACAACAACAAGGATGTTCTTCCAAGCCGGCAAGCAATGCAAAAGAAACTGGTTCAGTTTTTTCATATCAAGGGAATTGATATGTTGAAACTTGGATGTACACTTCCAAATCTACAAACATATGCCTACATAAGTCTACAAATGACATATGCCTACATATGCCTACATAAGTCTACAAATTTTCTCCGTTTTACGAAAGTGATAAGGATTTGTTTGAAAAAATACGAGAAGACTTGACCGGTGGGCCCTCCATTGTGTTCACTCGAAAAGCTTTAGTTGGTAAAACATTCATCAAAAACTCATCAAATCTTTGTAAATCACTCGTTGGTTATCAAAAAGGCTAACAGTTTCATATCCTTCAAGTTTGGAGATATACAGTTTCTCGATATCATGAAATTTTTGGGGGGAGCAACATCTCTAGACTCCTTTCTTAAAGCTTACAAAGCTAGTGAGACAAAAGGGTTTTTCCCTTATGAGTGGTTTGACAGTCCAGACAAGCTCGAGAGTGAAGAATTACCTCCATACGAAGCCTTTTTCAGTAAACTGAGAAACAACAACCCTCTTGATAAAGACTTTAAGGATTACCAGAATCTGAAGTCAAGTGGACTTGATGAGCAGCAAGCACTAAAGAAACTTCAAATCAGGTCAGTACCTGCATCTGGATGGGACAATTACAAATATTTACAGGAGATTTGGCAGAAACTTGGAATGACTACATTTAAAGATTTTTTGCAGTGGTACAACAACAAAGATGTTGTTCCAACCCTTGAAGCAATGCAAAAAATGGTTCAGTTTTATCATCAAAAAGAAATTGATATGTTTAAACTTGGATGTACTCTTCCAAATCTGGCAAATATTTTTCTTCACAAATCAACCAATGAAAAATTCTACCTTTTTGCGAAAGTGATAGAGATTTGTGCGAGAAAATTAGAGAGGATATGACGGTTGGACCATCAATTGTGTTTACTCGAAAAGCAGTAGTTGATGAAACATACATCAGAAATTCATCAAATGTTTGTAAATCAATCGTTGGAATTGATGCTACTCAGCTTTAAACTTTCTCAATGTGTCAATATATGCAAAAAAGACTGTACATGAGATAGGAGTTTGACACTGATATGCAGAAAGTTAAGACTAGTCATTATCGAACAAGTATTTTGAGAATATGGTCATGTCTTTTTTACCAGAAAAGAAGTCGACCAGAGTGTAAAATTGAGAGTTCTTTCACATCTGATAAACAGAAAAAAATCACTGTAAAACAGTATTCAAAACAAAGAGATGCTACCACTATTTCTGTTTCTGTCAAGAAGCTCGTCACTCCTTAACAGAGAAAGATATTGGGCGAGGAAACAAAAAGAGAGAGATTGATGATATGCGACGAGAATAAATTAAAGAGAAAAGATACAAAATTGAAGAAAGCTGGGAATGTGAGTGGTGAGAAAACTTCAAAACCATTGACAAGATTAAAAATCATGTTAGAACCCATTTTCCTCACAAAAGATTTCTTTCTAAAGACTCTTTTCTGGCAAAAAATAAAAAATAAATCCCTTTTTGGCTATGTTCAATGCATTTTAGTTGTTCCATATGAACTTAAATCAAAAGTTGTGAAGTTTCCTCCAATTTTCAAAAAAACTGAGGTTGCAGGAAACGATATTGGAGATTATATGAAGAATTATGCAATTGAAAACTTAATGTTAAAACATCCACAAAGAATGCTGATATCTAGTTTTTAGCTAGAAAATGGAACAGTTATAACTTTTATATGGAACTTGGATTGCAGTGCAACAAAATTCACCGTTTTGTTGGATATTCTCCTCGGAAATTTTTCAATAGTTTTGTTTACTCACTTGATGCTAGAAGAGAAGGAGATGAAAACCCTTTGTCAGTAGTTTCAGCGAAAAAACTATGACGCGTTTACGCAATTCCTCCTATGGATATCAGATCATGGAAAAACCGAGGCATACAATTACGAAGTATCTGAACGATAAAAAAATTCATAAAGCAATCAATGAGCCATTTTCCCGAAAATTGAAAACAGTTGAAAATGACTTGTATGAGGTGGAGTTGTTGAAATCAATCATTGCGCACCGAGAACCCATCAGTGTTGGCTTTTCCTACTTAAGTATGCGAAGCTGAGAATGTTGGAACTCTGCTATAACTTCCTCGACAAGTTCAGTGATGTGAATAAATTTGAAGAGCTGGAGATGGATACAGACTCATTTTTTTTCAGCACTTGGTGAAGAAAACATTTATGACTGTATCCAACCAGAAAAAAGAGTCATTTTGGAAAAGTTGAGGTAAAATACTGCAGATACTCTTTCAAGGCAGACGCAATATCTAATTCTCCGCTCGAACGTGTTGAAGAATCCATAAAAAACATGCTAAACGGGAGTCGGGACTTTTCAAAGAGGAATTTAGAGGTACAGAAATGCTATGTTTGTGAAGCAAAATTTTTTGCAGCTATGACATCAAGTCAGATTGAATTCAGCAGTAAAGAATTGAACAAACGAGTTTTAGAAGATTCTGGAGAAGGCAAAGTATTGGAGAGTTCTCGATAAAGCAATTAACCTCACATCTACTAACAGAGGATTCAGAACAATAAAATTTATGGTTGCTACGTATGAACAGACGAAGAAAGGACTTAGTTATTTTTATCCAAAAAGAAAAGTTCAAGATGATGGAATCATACAAAACCATTGAATTTATAAGAAATGTTCTGATAAAGTAAATTTTTTTGTGATGTCTTATTGTATTGGTTTTATGATACTAAAAGGTAAATTTTTGCGGTAAACTTAAAGTACAATGCAGTGATTATATACTTTCTTTGTATTTACTTTTTTTCTTAAATTTTCAATAGGTTTTTGGAATATTCAGTTGGTTTCAGCATAGCCAGATAGATCATTAGTAGTAACCATATAAAACGTTATAGATACACATCATACAACTAGGGTAGTCACCAATCAGATAACGCGCCAAAAAATTTTTCCAATTAACTTCAAATTTCTGCAAAAATCTATATCGTATCTTAATACTTAGGGTCAGCCATCCTCCCCCCCCCCCCCTGATCAGCTCCAAGATCTACTACCAGTCAGCGATTTTAGTCAGCAATTTTGTTAAAATTTTAAAACTGGAAGAACGTTTGATTTGTAAGACGAGCTCAAATTGCACTGTTTTATCATTTTTTTTTCAAGCACGGTTTTTTTTTAAATTTTTGTTGCCCGCTGATGTAGTTTGATATGATTGTGTTGTACGTTTTTTTTCTTGTTTTTTTTGAGCTTTTGGGACAATCCAAAGTTGTTACCATTCGCATGTGAAAAACTCTGGTGATACTGACGTAGAATGTCGCGAAATTTGAGATTCCCGTTAAACACAATTTGCGAGTTTACGGTTGTGATCAAAACCTTTTCCAAGACAAACACCTCATCTAGTTCCACAGATTTTGATGAAATGTTAATTTTTTACAGATAACTCTTATATAACTTAAAAATATAAACGTAAAATAAAAAAAGATAAAAACAAAATAATATGAAAGTTAAAACATTAAAATTGGGAGGGCCGAAGAAAAGAAAAGTATCGAGGTCAAAAGTAAATGACATGTTAAATCAGTTAGTCTTAAGATTTAACTAAGTAAGCTGAAAACAAATGTGAAATCACATCATACCTCAAAGCAGGTCAAACTTTAAATGGCAGTATTTGTAATTAAATGCTCCTTTACTCCTTTTCAAGGATAAGAAAGGAAAAATAACTTAAGCACCGTATTATTCTGCACCAAGTTTGATAGGGAAATTAACTAGAAAAATAATGTTGCAACCAAGCTTGTCGACTCCGCACTAACTTAAGCAAACTGTAATACGACGGATTATAAATTTTATCTAAAATGTTAATGGCGTTTTAAATTAGATCAAGAGTTATAAATGTACTTAAATACCAAAAAGTATAAATTAACGGTTGAAAGCCATTAATGGGTAATAAGTCCACAGATGGTTGAGATGAAGCTTTGCTCCAAAGGATTTAAAAAACAATTAGAAAACAAAATCCACTGCCCAAATAAGGTATTGTATATGATGAGTATCAGCGAACATGAATGGGGTTATGAGTTGACTTTGGTTATACGGGACAAGACTAATTACGAATTGAAAAAACAGAATAAAAAAATGAGTTAGGTTTTCAGTTTTCATTTCCATCGATGAATGTTTCTAATTCGGTTTCGAACAGTTGGCATTCAAATCCTGCGTTCTCGGCGTAGCCATCAATGGCTCTTCTTAAGTAATGCTCCGTAGAAGAGGGGGAATGTATGTAGGATAGGTTGGTATCCGATAGTATGTCCAAGTCATCCCAAGGATTTTCACGTAATAATGTTGGCTCTGACTCGTTTGAACAGTTTTACCAAAAAGATTGCGTCAGTAACTGATCCAGATGTTTCGTGGAATTGTCTATATTGACTATGTAGTAACCTTTAACATAGAATTTCTGCAGACCCATATTTCGGTTGGAACGACGTAAAAACGTTTCGTTACCAGGGTTAGAAGCTGTCGGTTGATCTATAGCGCCCTTGTCTGATGAGTTGACGATCTCGTTAATTGGGATATTAACTACGGGTTCCATTTATTGTGTTGAATTGCTCCTATCCGGCGAAATAGCATGGGGCTTGAGAATACTTGAGGTATCTATTTTGGGTACCAGTTTTGGTTCAACCGACTTGGTGGGAATGAGTGGGAATGATTCTGGGTTGGACATATTGGCATTGTGATTCGTTTGAGTAATCGTCTAAAATCTCAAATTTTACATAATCAAGGGTTGTGAGAGGGTTAGTAGTGGTTCTATGGCGCTTCAAATAACTGAAATCTTTTGAAGCGATTCAATCCCTCACCTTTTTTCTACAGACAAAACCTCCGGCTATCCATTCCCAGTCACTAATGTCGTAAGTAACCGAAAGAATGAACTTGTTTTCAGTGGAAGCTAGGTGACATGGGTTATAAATTGACTTTTTTTGCGCAAAAAAGCTGTCTTCAAGAGGAATTCTTCGAGAAGTTGGAGACCCTCGTCCTGGTGTTGTTATCCGATCTGGCCAACTCGATCTGTTTTCTAATCTTCGGTCCGGGTATCCTAGACGTGGGCGTTTTCCTCTGATTCGAGCGCTTCGCGCCAACTTCAAAATCAAGGCCAGGAAAAAATGGGAATGATATCTTTCCTCTGAAAAAAAGGAATTTGGATTTAGGTAAAGCAATATCCGATTTTCTGTTAATTTTTCATCAGATAATTCGACCGTAGATTTAGAAGCTTTTACTAATTTCTGTGTCAATTTCTTGTAAAACGGATTTCTGTTGATGATCTTTTTTGTTTTCCGAAGAAATTTGCCTTTAAGCGGACTCTGGAGTGGCATTTTTGACGAAGAGGGGTTTTGAGGGGGATTCATGTCCCTTTTCCAGATGCGGTTAATTTTCTTGGGCATCACGATATCTTTGTAGAAATCCTCAATTCTGTCGTCGTCTTTCTCGTCTAGGTCTCTTTCCTTGAAGCGTATTGATTTCCCTTTGTCTAAAATTCCATTGCATTATTTACAAACCGCGAGTTGTTTCCGAATTGTATTTGGTTTTCTATTGAAATGTATTTCAAAAGAGCTCATTTATTTTTTGATTGGTATTAAGATCGAAGATTTCGAAATTTTTTTGAGATAGCGTCTTCTATTGAATATTTTTGAAATTCTTGCGCCATTGCCAATCAACTAGTTTTTACAGAATTTATTGTACAGAATTTCAAAATAATGTTATTAGAGTCTTTAAAATCCTGATTGTTAAAACAAGATGTGTGATCTACCCGAATAGATCATGGAATCCCATGTAGAAAAATTTAATCTTGAAAAAAGTCAATAACTGTTTTTGTCGATTCAGATGTGGTAATTTCTGCTGATGGAAACTTTGAAAATCTGTCAATACATAACAAAATTATATATTTGTGCCCCAGTGAGAATCCAAAGAACCAGCGAATTGCAGATTAGGTTCTTTGTTCGGAAAAAGGGGTTAACTTGCTATTTTGCGAATTCGGGTTTACACGTTTTAAGTTATTACCCGTCATGGTGTTACGGGAAAAGTTAAATTAATCACCTCGACCTTGGCTTTTAATACCTCATTTAACGCCAAACTGGTTGCTCTCCTAACTGAAGATGATCCAAGGTTGAGCCCCATCGTTCAAGGAATTCAAAACAAGGTCGAGACGATCATTTTAATTTTGGATATTTTCATCTTTTTGTAAGTGATCTCCCTCCATGATTTCGACGGATTACTTTATATGGATGGCAAACTTGTGATTCCATTTACTATTAGAAATGCCATCATGAAGACTCTACATGAAGCAAAGGCTGGCCAGTTCGGAAGGAAACGTCAATTTTTCGCGTTTTTTATTTACAAGTTTTTCGTGCTCTAATAACAGCAAGGGAATTCTAAAAAAATTTGAATACTGGAATGGACAGAATGAATATTTTTTTTTATTTTCCATATTTACAGCATTTAAAGTTTTTCTATCTGAAGAGGAATTGAATATGCTGAAATTACGAAATAACAAATAAAAGGTGTAAAATTTGAAAGAGAAATTTTTAAAGGATTAATATTAAAATAATCCGAAGGAATAAATTTCGAGATACAAAATTCAGTTCGATCATTTTTCAAGATACAAACTGGAAAAGTCGAGCTGTTAAATTTTAGGACTGATGCTAAATCTTGGGAATCGGAATTTTTTAAAATTGAACCAAATGACTTGCGGAATTGTTTTTGATTATCCGAAGGATAAGTTGCTCTTTTTATAATTTTAGTAATGGTTGCCAATTCAAATTCTTTGGCATAATGTGATGGGGTAGAACTCTTCCCGATGCATTTTTTGAGATCAAGTCGGTGAATCCCATATCCTTTCTGCCATGTGTTCAATTTTAAAAATAAATGGTAACAAAAGATGAACCCAAGTGGTAAGTGTTATTCCCGTGGTTTGTTGAAAGAGAGGAAACTAAGGCTTTATCGTTCAAGCTAGAAAACGAAACAGTTATAACTCCTCTGCCGACCTTTCTGTTTGGAACTTGGCTTGCAGTGCACCAAAATTTACCATTTTGTTCAGCATACTCCACAAAAATGTTTCAATAATTTGTTCAATAAGTGGATGATGCTAGAAGATAAGAAGAGGAAAACCTTCTATCAGGAGTTGTATCAGAAACAAGAACACTTTTGGGTAATTGCTCCTATGGATATGAGATCATGGATAGATCCAGGCATACACTCACGAAATATCTCAATGATGAAAAGACACATAACGCAATCAACGAACCACTGTTCAAAAGACTGAAAACAGTTGAGAAAGACTTGTATGATGTGGAGTTGTTGAAAACGACCATTGAACACAGAGAATTCATCATTGTTGGAAATTTCACATCAGTATGCAAAACTGTGAGTGTTGGACCTGTACTACAATTTCTTTGACAAGGTCTGTGAAGTAAAAACATTTGAAGAGTTGGAAATGGACACAGACTTGCTTTACTTAGCTCTTGCTGAAGAAAAATTATAGACCTATCCAACCAGATAAGAGAGCTGCTTGGGAAAAAATGAGGGAAAAAGTCTGCAGAGACTCTTTCAAAGCGGATGCAGAAACTAAATTCTTTCCACGAGCGTGTTGCAGTACGCATAAGAAGAACGATAAACGGGAGCCGGGCCTTTTCAAAGAGGAATTTAGATGTACAGAAATGCTATGTTTGTGTAGCAAAACGTATTGCTGCTATGACAACAAATCCGATATGTTCAAATTTAGCAGCAAAGATTAAACAAACGAGCTCTAGAAGATTTTGGAGACGGTCCCATGGCAAACTCCCATGGCAGGAGAGTTCTTGATGAAGCAGTCAACCTCACATCTACAAACAGATGTATCAGAACTGTAAATCAGATGGTGGTTGCAAATGAGCAAACAAAGAAAGGCATAGCGTGCGCCGATATTTGCACACAAAGCCTTTAAAAGTTTCGTTTTTCTTACCATTCTCTTAACATCACACAAACCATGAAATTTTACCAATTCTATTCCCCATCGTAATACATTGTAGACTCTATACCCAATGTAATTACATAGCTGGGAGACCTGCTCTTCTATTCCCTGTCTTAAGACAAGCGGGTCTACCACCCCCCCCCCCCCCCCCCACCTGGACAACACCCCACCCCCCCTCCCTGTCCCTGATCAGCTCCAACATCTACTACTTGCAATGGTCCTCTGTTTGGACCGTACGCCGAAATTGAGGTCTCCTTCGCTCCTCTCTCCACCAGGTAGGCACTCAACCTAGCCAGAGAAAAAAACACGGTTTCATTGGTCACATTGGTTCATTCGGCCGCACTCATTACCGAAAAGCTTAAATATTTTCTTGGCTTTTGCGACGCCATTGCTGGTAACGCTGCTACAACCCCTACTCTTTGCTTCTATGATAACTTGCCGATCCTTCCATGATAACGATTTGTTTTTGTAAAACGTGAACCTGCAAAAGCGTCCCTTTGGTATAACTACTTCATCATGAAAGACCCTCTTCATTTCTTCGAGAGTTGCGTTGTACCCTTAGGTGGGATCAAATTCTGAAAGACCTAAAAGTAGGCTCCCATTGAGTATAATTTGGTCACTTTTGCGCTCCGTGAGTTGCGTCTGCATAAGTCATTAAGCTCTTCCCGACACCTTATCAATTTCCTACCGCAGAATTGCTGCGATGTCTTTTTTAGTTTCGTATTCAGGTTCGAAATGTGATCGGTGGAGACTTCTCATGACCTGTCAGCATCGTGTGTGTTCTGTCTGGTCTAAATTTCACGGTTTTCAGTGCTCGCGAAATTTCAAGTTCCTGTGTGTTTTTATTTTCAAACGAACTTTTTAAATTTTTTTCTCGAGAATTCAAATTAACCTCTCCCAATTCGTCAAATTGCAGGATCAGCTCTGTGCCATTCTGCCAGATTGGCACAGCGCAACCTTCCGGCGAAGCACGAATTAGAGAGAAAAAGCCTTAACAACAAAAAAGTGCTTGAAAGGAGGGTCGAAGTATTCTGGAAGTTTCAATTTTTCAAAATTTCGATTAACGAGCGAGTATTTCTCAGAAATACGAAAAACGGCCATTTTGACCGAAAAAGTTGAGAAAAACAGAACAACACCAAATAGAGTAGAAAACAGTCGCACGAGAACACAGAAAAACAAAGCCTCTTATTGTGACGATCACGCACGATAAGACTCTTAGCGGAAGAAGATAGTGGGAAAGGAGGCTTCGGTGGGGAAGTGGTGGAGAGCAGTACCCTCCCGTGCCACGAACTGGGAGAGATAACGACGTTATCTCGAGGAAAACACTGAAGCGGAGGCTTGGTCCCCCAGAGACTGATATATGGTGAAAGACTGTAGTAAACTAACTTTTTAATTACTCTGATGCCATAGAACTTTGAATTGACACCGGTATTATTTGATATTTTAGAATATGAGTAGCTAGGAAGAGGAAAGGGTCAATCCAACTCCAATGGATTTAATATAGAACTGTCACCAAAAAGAAAAATAAAATAGGATATTCGAGCCGTGTTTTTGATAAAAATCACGTAGTCTGAGGACCCGAGACTCAGCTATGTGGTTGTGTTCGCATGTAGACGAAAGCTGATCAAAAGTCGTTTGACTGATGGCCTAAAAATAGTAACTTTTTACTTAGCCCTAAGCAGACCAGAAAATCAACTGGCAAGGTCGAGACGGTGAAAAACGAGTAGAATTAAGGTAACTGACGCCTGCCAGTTGTTAATAGGTACTTTTTCTACGCTCCAACGCTGTGTAGTATTTGGGCGAATGTTACATAGACGTTTTTATGGCGCTCCTGGGTGGGCCTGTTAAAGGCATGAGACCATCATGATCAGCAAACGTTTCAGCGATGAACCCTCTGCTCCGGGCGTATGCCCGAGTTAGAGGCCTTAATGACCTTTATTGTACTAGGGGAAGGTGCGTACCCTCCGCCTAGTACTATTTAGCTTTTTAACTTAGTTAAAACCGAAAAATCCGGGGGCCGGAGGGTTAGGTGGGAAGTCATGAGCCCGCTTGTCCCAAGGTCCCGGGACCAAAACCAATTAAAGACAAAGCGTAAAACCAAACAAAAATAGTGTATAACCAAGAAAAAGCCAAAAACAAAGAGACTGGAAAAGGAAGGAATCGGAAGGTCCAAATTTGATAGTTATTGGCCAAATTTTTGTCTCCAAACCAATTTTGGTCCGGTTTTTTGCATAATTCCAGTGCCGTACGGGGCTACTACGCTCGTTCCAATTATTTTTGGGCACTTTCACTGAGAATTGCGGAAAAAGTCTTTCAGAACCTATATAGGTGGTGAAAAAAGGCCATTTTGACAAACGCGTTTTTGGTGATTTCTCAAAGACTAGCCAACCGAACGGGATAAATTTGTTACCATAGGTCGAAGTTTTTGACAACTTTTCCGGACCGCAACCGTTTTTGGGTTGATAATCTCGGAAAAGAAAATTTTTTTAGAATTTGTTGGTTCGGAGGGTCCAAATTTTAGGGAACCCTCCGAGCGGCAGAAAATTTTATAAGATCACCTTTTTATCCTACTGGGAAGGTTGCCTGTGTCAGCCAACCTGGTTTTAAGTCAGTTACACTGCATTCGGAGGCTTTATCGCGGTAAAATAACCCTTTTTCTTGATTTTTAGGGAACCCTCCGAAGTAACCCTCCGGAGTCAGCTAAACCCCTTAGCAACCCTCCTTAGTAGAAATTTTCCACGAGACCCTCCGAAGAAGTTAAAACAACCCCCCATAGAGAATTTAGTTTGTTTTGACGCTTCCTGAAGCTAGTTGAAGGCCCTTCTAAAAGAGGTTCAAAAATTTGAAAATTTTGGAAGAACGCTCCGAAGTAACTCTCCGAAGCATATTAAGCCTCTTTTTGACCCTCCTTAGTAAATTAAGGGGGACCCTCCGAAGTAACTTGGGTTATTAAGGTACCCTCCAAAGTAACCCTTCGAGGTAAGCTAAGTGTCTTGACAACCCTCCGGAGTAACCCTCCGGAGTGACTTAAGCCTCTTAGCAACCCTCCTTATTGAAAACTTAGGGAAACCTTCTGGGGCAATTTGAGAAACGGAAAATATCCATTTAGGGTTGGGATAAAAGGTCAACTAACAACGGGCGTGCATATTAAGATCATAGCAGCCCATTTAACCCAAAAATTTGTGATCAACTTTGGATTCTAGATCGGGTGTGTCAGAAGTACCCGAACCAAATTTTTTTTTATTGTGATTTTGGTTGTGTGGTTGCCTTGAGCTACTTAATAGGAAAGCTCGGGCAATCCGGGAAGACACAGAAGAAGACCTCGGTGAGTGTATTAGGCAGATACACACTCACTTGAGAAGAAAAGTTGTTCCCTGCTCTCGTGCACTTGGAGCGTTCCGGGTGTGGGGGAGCTTTTTCATAGACTTTAGAAATTTTTCGATTAGAGGTTGCCTTGGGCTACTTAGTAGGACAGCTAGGGCAATTGCAGGACACCTAAAAGAAGACCTCGGTGGCTGTATTACGCAAACAGAGTGATTTATATATTTTCTTTGTAAATTTTTTTTTCTCAAAAAACCCAATTTTTTGAAGTTTCTGTAGAGGTTTCAGCATTGTTTCAGATTGATAGAGCACTGTTTCAAAATGTACAATCAGCTAATTAAATTGTTTAATCGGTCGAATTACACCAACTCTTATTGTGTTTTGAGGTTTTTTGAAAAACTTTCATTTTTTTGGTAAAACTATAAGTTTTGAAATTCTTACCATTGACTTAACATGCACCAAAAAACATTATTCTTTCTTGCAACAACCTACACTTAGTCGATCATTGATATTTAATAATTACATAGCGTGCGCCGATATTTGCACACAAATCCCAAAAAAGTTTCGTTTTTCTTACCATTCTCTTAACATCACACAAACCATGAAATTTTACCAATTCTATTCCCTATCGTAATACATTGTAGACTCTATACCCAATGTTATTACATAGCTGAGAGACCTGCTGTTCTATTCCCTGTCTTAAAACATGCGGGAAACTTTTGAGTAACCCTCCGAATAGCTCCGTGGATAGAGCTAACGACTTAGAGATTGGAAAAGGAAGGAATCGGAAGGTCCAAATTTGATAGTTATTGGCCAAATTTTTGTCTCCAAACCAATTTTGGTCCGGTTTTTTGCATAATTCCAGTGCCGTACGGGGCTACTACGCTCGTTCCAATTATTTTTGGGCACTTTCACTGAGAATTGCGGAAAAAGTCTTTCAGAACCTATATAGGTGGTGAAAAAAGGCCATTTTGACAAACGCGTTTTTGGTAATTTCTCAAAGACTAGCCAACCGAACGGGATAATTTTGGTACCATAGGTCGAAATTTTTGACAATTTTTCCGGGCCGCAACCGTTTTTGGGTTGATAATCTCGGAAAAGAAAAATTTTTTAGAATTTGTTGGTTCGGAGGGTCCAAATTTTAGGGAACCCTCCGAGCGGCAGAAAAATTTTATAAGATCACCTTTTTATCCAACTGGGAAGGTTGACCGTGTCAGCCAACCTGGTTTTAAGTCAGTTACACCGCATTCGGAGTCTTTATCGCGGTAAAATAACCCTTTTTCTTGATTTTTAGGGAACCCTCCGAAGTAACCCTCCGGAGTCAGCTAAACCCCTTAGCAACCCTCCTTAGTAGAAATTTTCCACGAGACCCTCCGAAGAAGTTAAAACAACCCCCCATAGAGAATTTAGTTTGTTTTGACGCTTCCTGAAGCTAGTTGAAGGCCCTTCTAAAAGAGGTTCAAAAATTTGAAAATTTTGGAAGAACGCTCCGAAGTAACTCTCCGAAGCATATTAAGCCTATTTTTGACCCTCCTTAGTAAATTAAGGGGGACCCTCCGAAGTAACTTGGGTGATAAAGGTACCCTCCAAATTAACCCTTCGAGTTAAGCTAAGTGACTTGACAACCCTCCGGAGTAACCCTCCGGAGTGACTTCAGCCTCTTAGCAACCCTCCTTATTGAAAACTTAGGGAAACCTTCTGGGGCAATTTGAGAAACGGAAAATATCCATTTAGGGTTGGGATAAACGGTCAACTAACAACGGGCGTGCATATTAAGATCATAGGAGCCCATTTGACCCAAAAATTTGCGATCAACTTTGGATTCTAGATCGGGTGTGTCAGAAGTACCCGAACCAAATTTTTTTTATTGTGATTTTGGTTGTGTGGTTGCCTTGAGCTACTTAATAGGAAAGCTCGGGCAATCCGGGAAAACACAGAAGAAGACCTCGGTGAGTGTATTAGGCAGATACACACTCACTTGAGAAGAAAAGTTGTTCCCTGCTCTCGTGCACTTGGAGCGTTCCGGGTGTGGGGGAGCTTTTTCATAGACTTTAGAAATTTTTGCGATTAGAGGTTGCCTTGAGCTACTTAGTAGGACAGCTAGGGCAATCGCAGGACACCTAAAAGAAGACCTCGATGGGTGTATAAGGCAAACAGAGTGATTTATATATTTTCTTTGTAAATTTTTTTTTCTCAAAAAACCCAACTTTTTGAAGTTTCTGTGTGTAGGTTTCAGCATTGTTTCAGGTTGATAGAGCACTGTTTCAAAAAGTACAATCAGCTAATAAATTATTTAATCGGTCGAATTACACCAACTCTTATTGTGTTTTGAGGTTTTTTGAAAAACTTTCATTTTTTTGATAAAACTATAAGTTTTGAAATTCTTACCATTGACTTAACATGCACCAAAAAACATTATTCTTTCATGCAACAACCTACACGTAGTCGATCATTGATATTTAATAATTACATAGCGTGCGCCGATATTTGCACACAAAACCCAAAAAAGTTCTCTTAACATCACACAAACCATGAAATTTTACCAATTCTATTCCCTATCGTAATACATTGTAGACTCTATACCCATTGTTATTACATAGCTGGGAGACCTGCTGTTCTATTCCCTGTCTTAAAACATGCGGGTCTACCCCCCTACATCGCTCCTCTCTCCACCAGGTAGTCACTCAACCTAGCCAGAGAAAAAACCACGGTTTCATTGGTCACATGCTGCATTTCGGCCGCACTCATTACCGAAAAGCTTAAATATTTTCTTGGCATTTGCGACGCCATTGCTGGTAACGCTGCTACAACCCCTACTCTTTGCTTCCATGATAACTTGCCGTTCCTTCCATGATAACGATTGGTTTTTGTAAAACGTGAACCTGCAAAAGCGTCCCTTTGGTATAACTACTTCATCATGAAAGAACCTCTTCATTTCTTCGAGAGTTTCGTTGTACCCTTAGGTGGGATCAAATTCTGAAAGACCTAAAAGTAGGCTCCCGTTGAGTATAATTTGGTCACTTTCGCGCTCTGTGAGTTGCGTCTGCATGAATCATTAAGCTCTTCCCGACACCTTATCAATTTCCTACCGCAGAATTGCTGCGATGTCTTTTTAAGTTTCGTATTCAGGTTCGAAATGTGAGCGGTGGAGACTTCTCATGACCTGTCAGCATCGTGTGTGTTCTGTCTGGTCTGATTTTCACAGTTTTCAGTGCTCGCTAAATTTCAAGTTCGTGACGTGTCTTTATTTTCAAACGAACTTTTAAAATTTTTTTCTCGAGAATTCAAATTAACCTCTCCCAATTCGTCAAATTGCAGGATCAGCTCTGTGCAATTCTGCCAGATTGGCACAGCGCAACCTTCCGGCGAAGCACGAATTAGAGAGAAAAAGCCTTAACAACGAAAAAGTGCTTGAAAGGAGGGTCGAAGTATTCTGGAAGTTTCAATTTTTCAAAATTTCGATTAACAAGCGAGTATTTCTCAGAAATACGAAAAACGGCCATTTTGACCGAAAAAGTTGAGAAAAACAGAACAACACCAAATAGAGTAGAAAACAGTCGCACGAGAACACAGAAAAACAAAGCCTCTTATTGTGACGATCACGCACGATAAGACCCTTAGCGGAAGAAGACAGTGGGAAAGGAGGCTCTGGTGGGGAAGTGGTGGAGAGCAGTACCCTCCCGGCCACGAATTGGGAGAGATAACGACGTTATCTCGAGGAAAACACGGAAGCGGAGGCTTGGTCCCCCAGAGACTGATATATGGTGAAAGACTGTAGTAAACTAACTTGTTAGCTACTCTGATGCCATAGAACTTTGAATTGACACCGGTATTATTTGATTTTTTAGAATATGAGTAGCTAGGTAGAGGAAAGGGTCAATCCATCTCCAATGGATTTAATATAGAATAGAACTGTCACCAAAAATAAAATAAAATAGGATATTCGAGCCGTGTTTTTAATAACAATCACGTAGTCCGAGGACCCGAGACTCAGCTATGTGGTTGTGTTCGCATGTAGACGAAAGCTGATCAAAAGTCGTTTGACTGATGGCCTAAAAATAGTAACTTTTTACTTAGCCCTAAGCAGACCAGAAAATCAACTGGCAAGGTCGAGACGGTGAAAAACGAGTAAAATTAAGGTAACTGACGCCTGCCAGTCGTTAATAGGTACTTTTTCTTCGCTCCAATGCTGTGTAGTATTTGGGCGAATGTTACATAGACGTTTTTATGGCGCTCCTGGGTGGGCCTGTTAAAGGCATGAGACCATCATGATCAGCAAACGTTTCAGCGATGAACCCTCTGCTCCGGGCGTATGCCCGAGTTAGAGGCCTTAATGACCTTTATTGTACTAGGGGAAGGTGCGTACCCTTCGCCTAGTACTATTTAGCTTTTTAACTTAGTTAACACCGAAAATTCCGGGGGCCGGAGGGTTAGGTGGGAAGTCATGAGCCCGCTTGTCCCAAGGTCCCGGGACCAAAAACAATTAAAGATAAAGCGTAAAACCAAACAAAATCAGTGTATAACCAAGAAAAAGCCAAAAACAAACTTATTTGAAAACAAAAAAGTACAAAAAACAGTAAAAAATCCAAAAAAGACCAAAAACAATAAAAAACATAAAATGACAGTTTATATGTTTTTTCCGGACGAGATGTGATCTGACCTTCCTATTTGTTGTTGTTTCAGATTGATTTATATCATTTCTGATAGAAAGATTGTGTGTTTTGGTGACGGGTTGGGTACCCTCCCTTGAGTGTAATTTGAGTATTTAAGCACGTTAATGGTGATTTTGCCGGTGACCGGAGGGTAGAGTGGCAAGCTGACCGACGTGTTCCACTATCAACAAGGACATCAGGGACAACATCCACACAACGATTGTTGGGTATCGTTGAAACAATTTTAGTATCGTTCGGGTACTATTTCATTAAAACTTAAGTGGTGGGGGGCACGATTGGCGCGGTCCGATTGTACCCTCCGTCGATCACAAATTTCCGAGTTAAGGGTCTTAATTCGGGTAATTTGGTGCAAAGGAGGGTATAGTAATATTCATTAACGACTACTAATAGATTATTGTCCCTACTATATATTACTTATCTCCTATTTAGACCCGAGAAACACCAAAATTTTGTCGAAAATTAATGATTTTCGACCAAACTATAGACCCCCAAAATTTTGGATATCCGAGCTTTTCCGAACAGCAAAAAGCTTTTATACAGGGAGTTACTGCGCAGTTCGGTCCCTCTAACTAAAGAAACCCTACGGAAAAAGACTTAGTAGAAGTTAGCGAAAACAAAGATTTTTCTATCAAAATTTTGATAATTTTCTGAATTTTGTCAATCTGTTTCGGGGATCGAGTTTTTGAGTTTTTGAAGTTACAGCAATAAAATTTTTTGTGTTAGGAGCGTGCTAGCATAGCGTGCTCGGTTACTAGAGAAATTTTTGAGTAACCCTCCGACTAGCTCCGTGGATAGAGCTAACGACTTAGAGACTGGAAAAGGAAGGAATCGGAAGGTCCAAATTTGATAGTTATTGGCCAAATTTTTGTCTCCAAACCAATTTTGGTCCGGTTTGTTGCATTATTCCAGTGCCGTACGGGGCTACTACGCTCATTCCTTTTATTTTTGGGCACTTTCACTGAGAATTGAGGAAAAAGTTTTTCAGAACCTATATAGGTGGTGAAAAAAGGCCATTTTGACAAACGCGTTTTTGATGATTTCTCAAAGACTAGCCAACCAAACGGGATAATTTTGGTACTATAAGTCGACGTTTTTGACAACTTTTCCGGACCGCAACCGCTTTTGGGTTGATAATCTCGGAAAATAAAAATTTTTTAGAATTTGTTGGTTCGGAGGGTCCAAATTTTAGGGAACCCTCCGAGCGGCAGAAAATAGAGACCACGAGACCCTCCGAAGAAGTTAAAACAACCCCCATAGAGAATTTAGCTTGTTTTGACGCTTCCTGAAGCTAGTTGAAGGCCCTTCTAAGTGAGGTTCAAAAATTTGAAAATTTTGGAAGATCCCTCCGAAGTAACCCTCCGAAGCATATTAAGCCTCTTATTGACCCTCCTTAGTAAATTTAGGGGGACCCTCTGAAGTAACTTGGGTGATTAAGGTATCGTCCAAAGTAACCCTTCGAGGTAAGCTAAGTGTCTTGACAACCCTCCGGAGTAACCCTCCGGAGTGACTTAAGCCTCTTAGCAACCCTCCTTATTGAAAACTTAGGGAAACCTTCTGGGGCAATTTGAGAAACGGAAAATATCCATTTAGGGTTGGGATAAAAGGTCAACTAACAACGGGCGTGCATATTAAGATCATAGGAGCCCATTTGACCCAAAAATTTGTGATCAACTTTGGATTCTAGATCGGGTGTGTCAGAAGTACCCGAACCAAATTTTTTTTTTATTGTGATTTTGGTTGTGTGGTTGCCTTGAGCTACTTAATAGGAAAGCTCGGGCAATCCGGGAACACACAGAAGAAGACCTCGGTGAGGGTATTAGGCAGATACACACTCACTTGAGAAGAAAAGTTGTTCCCTGCTCTCGTGCACTTGGAGCGTTCCGGGTGTGGGGGAGCTTTTTCAAAAACTTTAGAAATTTTTCGATTAGAGGTTGCCTTGAGCTACTTAGTAGGACAGCTCGGGCAATCGCAGGACACCTAAAAGAAGACCTCGGTGGGTGTAGTAGGCAAATACACGCTCACTTGTGAAAACTGTGTCCTGGGCTTCGTTCTTTTGGAGTGTTCCGATCGAGGGAAGTCTTTTTCTTTAAGACTAACTTTTTTATTTATCTATTCCTGAATCATCACTGCTTTTTATAAAAGATTGTTTGATTTTAATACAGCAGTGACTTGATAAGAGTGTGGCGGTAAATTTATACTGACGAAAGGTCGCTGTCATCTGTAGGATATTCTTATCCAATTATCAATTGTGTTTTGTGTGTTTATATCTTGTGAAAATTTTGTGATACTGTTGAACTGTACTACGGGGTTGACTTAGCATCATATCAATACTGATTAGGCCCTGTGTATAACTTTAGCTGAGTCACAAAATTTATCATTGAGAAATCCAAGAGACATTTTTGATACTTACGAGATCGAGTAGGCAGCGTTAAGTAATTTAACTTGAACTTGTTTGCGGTACGTGTGCATTGCCTTTAATTTGTGCGAGTATTACTGTTTAATAAAAAAAATGCAGCGTACGGACTCGTTAGGATCGACTACTAAGATTCCTAGACTGAGCAAGGGAAGCACGCGAAAATTTAAAACTAGGCGTAGCCAATCTTCGTTTAGCAGCGCTTCCGACGTTTTTGCTGAAAAAGAATCGACTAAGGTCAAGCTGATCTTTCAGTGTGCGATATGAAACTAAGGAGCAAGAAGAACCTCGATGTTGATCAAGGGCGGAGCGCCGAGACCGGGCCGGAGAGTGAAACGCTTGTGGACCCCTTTGACAAAGGGGAACGGACGCTTATTCGACCCGACTTTGAGCCGAGCGAGGACCTCGAACTGGAGGAAGTCGAGAGGACGGAGGAGGCCTCGGAGCATTCCGAGGTCGAGCCGCGAGAGGAAGTGTTATTCAGGGGAATGTCCAAATCGGAGACTAAGAGTCATAAGTGGAGAAGAGAATTTTCACATTCAGCCAATACCCACTCATCTCTGGCCAAGCAGAGCAACAACGCGATGATGTCGAGTATAAGCCCGAGTGAAGAACAACCGGGTTCGAAGGCCAAGAAAAGCTGGAAATCTTTGTACGATGAGCGCATGGCGTCACTACGAACTGAAGGTCTGTCTTCCAGTTATGACCACCCGGAGATAACCCATCCGGATGTGAACTTCACACAGTGCCCAAGGAATGTTATGAGCAGGAAGGCGTCGTCCGCCTCGCCGACCAGGCTCATGTCAGATGGGATAATAATGGGAGCGTCCTCGACGTTCCACAGGTTGATGATGTCGATGGGCAAGCAAAAGGGCGGCGCGTCATCAAGTACCAGGCTGCAACCGCAGTTGACGTCATCTTCTCTAGGGCTAACCACGCCATTGGGGGCAGCTGGCGATATAAATGACATGTTTGCTGGCGTAATGACTGGTCTGGATGAGCTGAGACGGGACATGACTAAGAGAATAGATCAAGTTGACGAGAGAGCTCACCAGGGTCGAGAGTATTTGAGAGATGAACTGACGCACGTGAAATCGCAGGCGAGAGTTGATCAGGCTCAATTGATTCGCAACACCGATCAATGCCTGGCGGAGAGCTTGGCACAGGCAAACAAGGAGTCAGAGGAAGGAGAGGCTAGGATGAAAAGAGAGATCGAGCTATTGTTGAACGATCATGACAATACATACGCTCATACGATGACTAGCCTGGAAAAAAGGTTAGATGCCAAATCTGACCTAATGATGCGGAAGCTTGACGAGATTTTAAATGGGAGCAATCGGGAGGAGCGTTCCAACCGAAGGGAGCGCTCACGCCAGGTGAAAGATGGAGACGGCACATGCAGCTATGCCGGGGCCCAGCAAAGTTCGAGAACGAACTACGAATCTAGGAATAGGGAGCGGCCCAGGGCAGCCCCCTCGAGGCCTAGCTGGACGAATCCAGTCCCGCCGGAAGCAGATGCTACCCCGGAGACAAGGTTGCCCACTGTGCCACAGGTCAGGTCAGTGCCAGATCTGACTACGGTCTCGCAGGACACAACGATGTATGCCTCGATGTTTGAACCTCTGAATAGATCCCTCGAAACATTCATCACCAAGCTCTCGAAGTCAACCGAGAGAGGAGAGAGGTCAAGAAGGACATTGAAGAAGCCGAAATCATACAAGGACGAGTCAGACGGCTGCATTGATACTTGGATAGAGGTGATGAAGTTGCACTTTGAAGAAGAGAGTCTCTCCAAGAAACAGGAATGTAGCGCATTAACAAGCATCCTGGAGGGTACTGCCCTAAATTGTGTAATGGCGAAAAGAGCCAATGAAAGAGACAGCGCTCGCAAGATATTGGACATCCTGCTGAACCGTTTCGGCACCAGGCTATGGTGAAGTTCGAAAAGAGGCGTCAAAGAGATGACGAATCCATAGATAAATTTTTGGACGACCTTGAATTGCTTAGGAGGAGAAGCAATCCCGATAAGAGAATATCCGAGCGAAACTTGGCGATTGCTTCGAAGTTCATGGACGGAGTAAAGAGTGAGGAGTTGAAAACGATGTTAGCCACACACTTCACCTTGTCGCTTGACCAGGTACCCACGCCTGATGATTTGCGTATGAAGTCCGTGAATACTTGGTCATAAAACCAAGGGCGCAAAACCGTTACAGCAACTATGGCAACTACAGCGGGACAAAAAATAGCGCGAGCTCCAGTTGGTACAAGCCTCGCGACGACATGGATAAGAGAAGGTCATGTGCGAATCGTGGTTCGATGGACCATCATGTTTCCGCGTGTTCTGCTTACAAACAGAACATGAAGGCAATAGGCTACTTTCTCGACGACGTCGATGCGACCGACGAGGACCACGAAGAGTACGTTAGAGGGCTCGTCATGAAATTTGGACCGAGGTGCTTCTTCAGTAAATTGGAGGGACACTTCAAGTCGGATTGCACTTAGTGTTGGGATGCAGTGGCGGACAAGAAACACCCCCGCCACGAAGAGGCGCTTTCGGTTGTCAAGGCCAGTCGAGCACGTCTGATGAACGAGGCCGAGTCTCGGAGAAAAGAGACGACACCGAGCACCTTTACGACCAAGAAGGTGAAGACCTTGCCTGACGAGGTGGTAGCCTCGAACCTGGAGGCAGAGTCGGCCGGCCCACTTAAAGTAGATTGAGGTTTGGCGGCAAGGACAGCGTTACTGAATGTCAAACAGAAACTAGCCACGAAAGAAGTGGAGCAATGGGTAAGGTCGGAACTGGAAAGCACAGATCTTCGGGAAAAGTTCAACATTCTGAGTAAAACGACGGAAGAAGAGGACAAACAGGAACCCAGAAGGCAGGGACTAAAACTGAATGTCATATCTGGTAGAATTTTCGGAATGACGAAAGAAGGGACGAAGATAAAGTCCATTATCTCAGTCGCAGGACACCAGGTGGTCAAGAACTTGAGTGAACCATCCGAGATTACACTAGTCCACCTGGACATTTATGCAGACTAACTGAGGGAGAAAGATCCCAAGCTGGATTCCAGGGCAGTGCGAGCGCTGCTCACGACAGCAGGTCCGAGGCTGTTGAGAGTGGATGGACATTACATCGAGGTCCATGGCCCATATCCGATTCTGATGAATGTGGACGGTATCAATATCTACACAAAAGCTCACGTAACTGATGCGAGTGATCAGGTAGCCCGGAAATACATTGGCCAAGAAGAGCTGAAGGTGCGACGAATAGGACACAATGCAATGCTTGAGCAGGATGCGGTCCACATAGGTTGCGAAGCCGATCTGGCAGCACATGTGCTAGATGTGCAGGGCAGACAACTTTCAGTGAAAGGACTGTTAGACACGGGTGCAGTGGTCAGTGTCATTCCACTCAAAACCTGGACTGACATGGGCTTTGACAGGTCGGATCTGATACCGACAAACATAAGACAGGCAGCTGCCAATCAGGGAGCAATCTATGTGACAGGACGGACCCCTATTATATCACTGCAGCTTGGGGAAGACATCTTTGGATGAGCTTCCTGGTGGTGGAAAATTTGGACGAATCCGATCAATTCATCCTGGGAAAGAATTTCGTGCGCAACTTTGATGTCACGATCGACCTCAATGACGGGTTGATCAGGATCAAAGATCCGGAGAGGAAGTATGAAAAGAAACCTCTTAATAAGATCTTAATTAACCAGGCTAAGCTGCCGATTTTTCTTGATCGAAAAGTGAGATTGAAACCAAACCAAGCCGTGGTAGCGACGTTTAGGATGAGGAATCTTAATGAACTCAGTAATGACAGACAGGTGTGCCTGGTACCAAATCCAAACAGTAAGAGCTCGTCTATTTTAGGAAGAAGCTTCTCACTCACTCAGAGCGGACTGTGTGTGAGTGTGTTGTTGAACACAGAAGCAACAACAGTGACAATACAGAGGGGAAACAAACTTGGCTACGCATTGCCTCTGAACACAGACTTTCAGAGTATGGAGAACTTGAAAAAATTTGATGTAACTAAATGTCCCTTGCATGTAAACCAAGAATGTATACTGAAGAGAGTAAATGAATTGAAATCTTCTAGGAAATTGTTTTCAATGAAGTCGGAAACAGATGATGGGTTGTCTAGTTGTTCGAATTTTCCTGAGAGACCGACAGAAACAGAGTTAGCAGCGGATAAGCCGGTACTACCTGAGATAGAACATTTGAAGGGTAAAATATCAGACAAGGAACTAGATTCGCTCAGGGCGGTGCTAAGTCGGAATGCAGGCGTTTTTTCGAAACATAAGGCCGACATAGGTTGCTGTAATTTTGTAGAACACGAGATTGAGATAGAAGAGGGCTCGGTACCTCATATGAAAGGGGCGAGAAGAATGACCCCCCATAAGTCGGAAGCGTGCAGGAAGGAAATCGAGATGTTAATGGAGTACGACATGATCGAGCCGTCAAAGGCCCCGTGGGCTTGTGGCGTGGTCACGGCCAAAAAGAAAGGGGGGCAACTCAGGTTTTGTTGTGATTTCCGTTATCTGAACGCGGTGACTATAAGGGACGCATACCCGATTCCCCGCATCGATGAGAGCCTATCAAAGCTGGGAGACGCGAAGTTCTTCACGACGTTAGATTTGGGCTCGGCGTTCTGGCAAGTGCCACTCCGAAAGTAAGATCGTGAAAATACGGGCTTCGCGTGCGAGCTGGGATTGTTCCAGTGGAAGAGGATGTCGTTCGGATTGTGCAACGCGACGGCCACATTCCAGCGACTGATGGCCCAGGCACTCACGAGTGTGACGAAGAAATACGGGAACCTCATCATGTGTTACGTCGATGATGTCGTGATTGCAACGCCAAACCTAGAGGATCACATAGAGAGGTTGGATGAGGTGTTTACATGCATGAAGCAGGCGGGACTGAGATGTAAACCCTCGAAGTGTGAAATCCTCAGAGACTCCATAAAATATCTAGGCCGCCTGGTGGATAAACATGGAGTGAGACCAGACCCCGAAGCGGTCGAAGCGGTTTTGACCTTGAATGCGCCCAAGACAGATACACAACTGATGAGCTTTTTGGGGTTTGCTAACTATTATCGGGAGTTTTTCAAGGGATACGCCGACAAGATATACCCCATGCAACAGTTGATGAGAAATAAATGCAAAAAGTTCACTTGGACCGATGAGGCACAAGTTGCATTTGAAAACATTAAAAGTGAACTTTGCGAAGCACAAGTCCTCGGCATGTCAACAGTGAAGGGGATGTTTGTGTTAGACACGGATGCATCAGTGGTTGCGATATCAGGCATACTTCACCAAGAGCAAGAGTGAAACGGGAGAACGGTTCTCCATCCAATAGCCTGCGGAAGTAAGGTCTTGAGCGATACCGAGATGATGTATGGCGCACCAAAAGCGGAAATGCTCGCGGTGATCACTTTTGTGGAAAAGTACAGGGCCTACTTGGGGAGTGCTCCCTTCAAGTTGCGTGTGGATAATCGTGTCCTTGCCTGGCTGAAAACCTATTCGATGGACCAAAGTTATATTGGTCGTTGGATCGTGCGCCTGGATGGATACCACATGATCATAGAGCACCGTACCCGTGACAAGCATCAGAATGCTGATAGCCTCAGTAAGATGACAGAATTCTATGAGCGCCTCGAAGAGAAGCAGTTTAAACAAGCGGATATCAAAGACGGGTTTTCATTCCTAGACAAGGAGACCTACGACAAACTACCACTCACTAAGTGGCTGGATAAGTCAGGGCACCCTATACCAGGACACCCGGAACTTCCAGTGGAAACGGCCGCTGAGATAAAGGTTTTAGCCAGGGGTGAACCCGTTCCGCTGGATCTGCTAGTCCGATCCAATCTGGTGCAGCAGGAGCTTACCAGGCTGGGTATAAACAGCATAGCTCTGCTAAATAGGACAGTGAATGTGGCGCCGGACGTCATGGGGAAACTTCGTGACTTGCTGGATAGAGAAGTCGACAGACATGATCGTGAGTGGATGGAGACCATGCAGCGATTGACCGTAACTGAGAAAACGGAGAAGAGGCCGGTGATCATTCGCGGTCGCGATATGGAACGGGATTGGCGGTCGATAGTGAACCAGCTGGTGACCTCAATGCCGAAGGATGTCTTGTTGAGGACTTCATCCACAGAACGTGAGAAACCGACCTCGGTCCAAGTCACTGAGGAAGTCAGGGTCAAGTCGAAATCCAGCTTCACGAGAAAAGTACATTTCACAGATGCAAAAGCAGAATACGAGCCGGGCTCAGATAGCTCTTCCGGGGACGAAACAGTGTCCGGGGAGTCGGACACCTTCAGGCCCGTTCAGGACGATTTGTCCGGGGAGAGGTTGATGAGACCACCTAGGGACAGAATTTTGTCCGGGGAGTCGGATTCAAAGCGACCAATGGACAGAGTTTTGTCCGGGGAGTCGAGAAACATCACAGACAGAGTGGAACGTGATGGTGTGGAATCACTCGGCTCAAGTGATGACTCGAGGCCTCAGTCCTGGGACAACACATCCGAGACTACTTCCAATTCTGATGTATCGGATTTTGCGATTCATTCCTTGTTGGTGGACTGGAAACAGCGCGGGCTGGACAGGGAAATGCATCAGGATCCGGACAGAGACAGATACACCTCCGATGAGGAGGGCACCGTGGTTGACAATGCTGCTGATGAGCTCGAGCTGATAGCAGTTTCCAAACGCCCAACCAGATTACTGCCACATGGTACGGTCGTCCGTACCAATCTGGAGCCATCTGTGCAGGAAGCGACGCCTTTGAAGAAGATATGGTGCGTCAAGTTGATGGACGATGCTCATGCTCCGGAGATAATGAGCGGGCAATTAAACGTAATAAAAACGTATCTGAAAGCCAGATACCGGCTGTGGGACCTCCTAAGGGCTCAAAAAAATGACAGAATGACCAGCAGTCTGAAAAGATGGATCGAGAATGGAGCACCTGACAAAGGAGATTTGGAAGAAAACCGCTACAAGATCTTGAAGCAGTTCTACCTGAAAAGAAAAGATTTGTTGTACCTGAACAAAGACGGAATCTTAGCCTGTAAACGTAGAGAGGAGGACAAGGTCCTTTACAAGTACAACTCGATAGTGTTACCACAGTTATACCAGAGCGAATTGCTCTTTCGTTCACATGACCAAATGGGCCATCAGGGAGTGGACAAAGTGTATAACAGGATACAGAAACGATTCGAATGGCCTGGTTTGAAGAAGGCGTGTGAAAAGTGGATCTCTGCGTGCTTGTCGTGCCAACAGGCGAAGGACCCCAGGGAACTAAGATTCCCTCTGCAGTCAATAGAATCATCGGGAATCAATGAAGTGGTGCAGATTGATCACCAGAAGATATGCATGACAGCCACGGGCTATAATCAGGTGTTGGTAATGATTGATCAATTTACGAAATATGCAGAGGCAGCACCCTGCATGACAGCATCAGCGGAAGAAACATGCGATCTTTTGATAAATGTGTGGATAGTGAGGCACGGCTGCCCCATCACGTTCCAATCGGACAATGGCAAAGCATTCGTGGGTGATCTCACGAAGGAGTTAATGAAAAGGTCGCAGGTAGCACAGGCCCACTCGACCACTTATCACCCGCAAACGAATGGCCCAGTCGAGAGGCAAAATCGCACGCTGGTATCCATCTTGAGAGTTTATTGCTCACGCTACATGGATGACTGGGATAGACACTTACCGCAAGTGATGGGTGCTTACAACAGCACAGAGCACTCCACCACGGGAATAAGTCCGCATATGATGCTAACGGGTCACGAAAAAGCGCTTCCGTTGACGTTTTTCTACCCTGAATATGAAGGGAAGAGAACAGCACCGCAAACGTACGTGCGGGATGTCATTAGAAGACAGCAGGACCTCAATGACTTATGCAGGAGGAACACGCAACAAGCGCAAATTAGACAAAAAAGGAGGTTTCATAAAAGGACTGCCGATGCAAAAGCCTACTCAGTGGGCGATTACGTCTGGGTGTTTCAGGAAGTAGTTCCACCAAAAGGAACCAAAAAATTATTAAAGAAATGGCGTGGCCCATTTCAAATAACAGAAGTGCACCAAGGAGGTCGGTTTGATCGACTGAGCACAGGAAGAGCAGCTCATTAAGAAAACATCAAACCGCACAATGCCTCATCAGATGACTGGTGCATCCCAGCGGACATGCAAGAGGGAGACTATTTGATAGTGGATCCTGCTTGTGAGGTGAATGAAAGAGGCACTCGTGACAAAAACGACGGAAATGAGGTGGTGGATGATTGCGATCTACCACTGGACCTAGAGTTGACCGAGCGAGTAGAGGTGGATGACGAAACTCTACCTTATGCCGAAGAGGACTGGGACTGCCCAGAACAGACTGAATTTGACAAGGGAACACAACCTGACTTTCCTCTCACCATGGAGACACGCCAGTGCAAGAAGGGAAGGGATAAGAAAAAGTACAACCCGTATGGCGAGGATTTCGTCATAGACAGGATAGTTTTAAATGATATGATGGAGTCGCTGTTGGGACTGGATGAAGTAGCGGTGCCAAGAGAGATCGACTTGGTAAATGACATGGATCAAGATTGGATCGACGATCGCTCCGAACCAGAAGTGGAGTTCGAACCAGAGGTGGATCAGACTCATGAGCAAGAATTAACGAACTTGCGAGTGCTCGAATGGCTCCACGATCTGCCGACGCATCCTAAAGAGACAATCTTGACGATTCAGGATGTTGATAAAGACGGCATCAAATACGTCAGCCATGATAATACCGAGTCCAACTGGGTCGCTCCAGATGGCCCTCTTCACGTTCCGCAATCCAACCTCGATCTGCTCGACTTTGGGCGATCGACGAGGACGTCGATGGATATTTTTGTCCGGGGAGTGGGGGTAGGACTCACCCACGCCGAAAACCTGATCATTAAAAAATTAAAATTGGCAAGAGAAACCGGGGAACTGGAAACGGAAGGCGAGAACGCTAAAGAACGCCTTTCGGACGGATTTTTGAATCTTATTTCGACCTACTGAACCATTATTCAAACAGTATCGTCATAACGGACAGCGATTTCATATTCACGGAACGTACATGCGCTATAGCGATAACCGCGGACGTAAGCTTCAAAACAGCACTAGCGGCTGACTTTAAAAAAGAGTATAAGAATATCGAGTTTTTATGGAAACAGAGGCCTGGTGTGGAAGGGATGATAGCGCTGCCCCCTGTTGCATCACAGATACCAGGGAAATATTTATGTTTCCTGGTTACTAAGGCCACTGATAGGCAACACGTAGATCCAGAGAGTTTGGTATTGGCCTTGACTCGACTTAGGGATTTTCTGGTTGAGAGAGGAGTGACCTCTCTCTCGTTACCAGTCTATGATCCCATTAGGGGAAAGCTACATCCGAGAGAGTTGTACGCCCTTGTACACGTGATATTTTCAGAAACTGACATAGAGGTTTACTTACATAAAAAGTACTATCTGAGCATATGCTAGGAGTTGCATTCGGCGATAAGTGGTTTTTATTTAGTTCACTTTATAGAGATTAGGATTGAGTTAGGTTAGCTACTAGGGATTATGTTTTTAGGTAATAATGTAGATATATGATGTTTATGTGTTATGTTATTGTTAGGGCATGTTTTATGTGATGTTTATGTCCTGAAAGACCAGGAGCGCTGTCACTTCCAGGTATTGAAAGTGACAGCGCTCATTCGTGTTACCTCGATAAGGTTGAAGGTGGACGATCCACCTTGGTGCTAAGTTTTAAATCAGTAACGAAGAAAAATTTCAATGGATCGTTTTAAAGAAAAAAATGTGAATGATGTTTTATCCTGAAAATGGGACCGCATGAAATGATGGTTTTAAGTCGTGACTTGTTTTTTAGATCTTGATTGATCAAATCTTGTTTACTGAATCAAACAAACTCGAAGCAACTTCACGACACGAGAATAATCACGTTAGAAATGGGTGATACAAATGATTTAAAGGAATTCCTCTCAGCGAGTCTAGGAGCGACTCTAGACGAGATCTATCAGCGGCTGATTGATTGTGATTTTACACGAGAAGACCCGGGATTGGCGATGTTTGTGGTCGCGCTCCTCAACGCGTTGGGACGAGAGGGTCGAGGTAATCGCCCCACGGAAGTGGTATTGATGCTGGCCTTCGGTGAGTCCGGGACCGCCGAGAGAGGTCGAAACCGATTGATGAGATGGCGCCGAGGAGAAATGTCCGGACACGGCTTGGCTCGTGAGCCGGGACTAGGCGAACAAAGGGATCACCGGCTAGGTGAGTTGCCCCTACCTGTTCAGCCCGCGCAGCCGCTCATCGGAGCTAAAAGACTACGTGATGGGCCGGTTTCTTGTTTCAAAAACATGATCGGTTTCTTGTTTCAAGAGTGGAATTTAATTTTCAGATTTCCAAGAGAATAAAATTTTTCTTTGATCCAGTTTTCTCAAATTAGATTAGTTTGTCGAAAAGTGTTAATGAAAAATTGTACTAGAAACTGAGAGAGCTTCAAAGCCATCAATTTTTTTGTTATGTCTTTTAATTTCAAAACTTGAGATTTAGAAAAAATACCTCTCTGTTTTCTGATTTACTGGCATCCATTGACTATTTTTCAACTGTAAATTGACGATGTTTCAAAATCTTAGATTCAATAATGCAGTAATTCTACAACTACTTGGCGAGGCGTGACCAAAACTAATGTTCGACTTTCCAATTAAAATAGAACTTGATTTTTGCGAGGCTGAATCAATTTAAGCAATTTTTAGAGTTTTTGGCAGACAGCACGTAAAAAATTGTGCCCACTGCAATTAGAATACTGATTTGACAAATTATCATTGCAACTAATATCAAATACCAAAAATGTGGAATGCAAAACTGAGCTGTAAAATCGATAATGAAGGTTTGCATTTCAACAGAAAAACGTTTGAGACCTTATTCAAAATTTCGTAGTAAAACAAAATAATTTGAGTTTATTTTCAGCAAAAAAAATATTTGAAGCTTCGTTAGTTTAGTTGACAAAATTAAAAAAGCTCCGAATTATTTTTTTCAACATTCTCTCAAAAAAAATACGTTGAACTCCCTCATAAGATAAATTTGAAACTTCCTTAGAGGTAAATTTTTTTTTGGAAAGGATGGAGTTAGAAAAACATATAAGAACATAAATATATATTTTATTGTTCCCATAAAGACACTTGTCATACAGTTTTTGCTAAACTACTTTTGATTAACTTATGAATGAAATTTACTATCAAAATTTTGTGTTTTGAATTTTTTTTTGTTCAATTAGAAATCGATCGCCGGGATGAATATGAAAGACTTACAGCAGGAATCAATTAGTCTTATGTTACTATCAGTATAATAGTGAACCTTTGGAAAGAAGGTTAAAATCATAATATTCTTTGCACTTGTCAGACTTTGTAGATAAATTATTTGAATTGCATTTAAGTTGCAGGTAAAGTATGTGCGATCCCCCCACCCAGAGATTTGATCCCCTGCGGACCCCTCGAACTATTTTGAGATCTCAGCCATTTTTTACTGACGACTAAATTTTTTTCTAAAGGCGCGAAAATATAAGAATATTGAATATTGAGGGGGATGCGAGCGCCGGAAAAACGCAAGTTTTGTCTGCGGCGTAGAAGACTTGGTCAAAATAGTGTCTTCATAGTGATTTGTGAGTGCTCAGTTCTACCTGAAAAGAAAAGATTTGTTGTACCTGAACAAAGACGGAATCTTAGCCTGTAAACGTAGAGAGGAGGACAAGGTCCTTTACAAGTACAACTCGATAGTGTTACCACAGTTATACCAGAGCGAATTGCTCTTTCGTTCACATGACCAAATGGGCCATCAGGGAGTGGACAAAGTGTATAACAGGATACAGAAACGATTCGAATGGCCTGGTTTGAAGAAGGCGTGTGAAAAGTGGATCTCTGCGTGCTTGTCGTGCCAACAGGCGAAGGACCCCAGGGAACTAAGATTCCCTCTGCAGTCAATAGAATCATCGGGAATCAATGAAGTGGTGCAGATTGATCACCAGAAGATATGCATGACAGCCACGGGCTATAATCAGGTGTTGGTAATGATTGATCAATTTACGAAATATGCAGAGGCAGCACCCTGCATGACAGCATCAGCGGAAGAAACATGCGATCTTTTGATAAATGTGTGGATAGTGAGGCACGGCTGCCCCATCACGTTCCAATCGGACAATGGCAAAGCATTCGTGGGTGATCTCACGAAGGAGTTAATGAAAAGGTCGCAGGTAGCACAGGCCCACTCGACCACTTATCACCCGCAAACGAATGGCCCAGTCGAGAGGCAAAATCGCACGCTGGTATCCATCTTGAGAGTTTATTGCTCACGCTACATGGATGACTGGGATAGACACTTACCGCAAGTGATGGGTGCTTACAACAGCACAGAGCACTCCACCACGGGAATAAGTCCGCATATGATGCTAACGGGTCACGAAAAAGCGCTTCCGTTGACGTTTTTCTACCCTGAATATGAAGGGAAGAGAACAGCACCGCAAACGTACGTGCGGGATGTCATTAGAAGACAGCAGGACCTCAATGACTTATGCAGGAGGAACACGCAACAAGCGCAAATTAGACAAAAAAGGAGGTTTCATAAAAGGACTGCCGATGCAAAAGCCTACTCAGTGGGCGATTACGTCTGGGTGTTTCAGGAAGTAGTTCCACCAAAAGGAACCAAAAAATTATTAAAGAAATGGCGTGGCCCATTTCAAATAACAGAAGTGCACCAAGGAGGTCGGTTTGATTGACTGAGCACAGGAAGAGCAGCTCATTAAGAAAACATCAAACCGCACAATGCCTCATCAGAGGACTGGTGCATCCCAGCGAACATGCAAGAGGGAGACTATTTGATAGTGGATCCTGCTTGTGAAGTGAATGAAAGAGGCACTCATGACAAAAACGACGGAAATGAGGTGGTGGATGATTGCGATCTACCACTGGACCTAGAGTTGACCGAGCGAGTAGAGGTGGATGACGAAACTCTACCTTATGCCGAAGAGGACTGGGACTGCCCAGAACAGACTGAATTTGACAAGGGAACACAACCTGACTTTCCTCTCACCATGCAGAAAAAGTACAACCCGTATGGCGAGGATTTCGTCATAGACAGGATAGTTTTAAATGATATGATGGAGTCGCTGTTGGGACTGGATGAAGTAGCGGTGCCAAGAGAGATCGACTTGGTAAATGACATGGATCAAGATTGGATCGTCGATCGCTCCGAACCAGAAGTGGAGTTCGAACCAGAGGTGGATCAGACTCATGAGCAAGAATTAACGAACTTGCGAGTGCTCGAATGGCTCCACGATCTGCCGACGGATCCTAAAGAGACAATCTTGACGATTCAGGATGTTGATAAAGACGGCATCAAATACGTCAGCCATGACAATACCGAGTCCAACTGGGTCGCTCCAGATGGCCCTCTTCGCGTTCCGCAATCCAACCTCGATCTGCTCGACTTTGGGCGATCGACGAGGACGTCGATGGATATTTTTGTCCGGGGAGTGGGGGTAGGACTCACCCACACCGAAAACCTGATCATTACAAAATTAAAATCGGCAAGAGAAACCGGGGAACTGGAAACGGAAGGCGAGAACGCTAAAGAACGCCTTTTGGACGGATTTTTGAATCTTATTTCGACCTACTGAACCATTATTCAAACAGTATCGTCATAACGGACAGCGATTTCATACTCACGGAACGTACATGCGCTATAGCGATAACCGCGGACGTAAGCTTCAAAACAGCACTAGCGGCTGACTTTAAAAAAGAGTATAAGAATATCGAGTTTTTATGGAAACAGAGGCCTGGTGTGGAAGGGATGATAGCGCTGCCCCCTGTTGCATCACAGATACCAGGGAAATATTTATGTTTCCTGGTTACTAAGGCCACTGATAGGCAACACGTAGATCCAGAGAGTTTGGTATTGGCCTTGACTCGACTTAGGGATTTTCTGGTTGAGAGAGGAGTGACCTCTCTCTCGTTACCAGTCTATGATCCCATTAGGGGAAAGCTACATCCGAGAGAGTTGTACGCCCTTGTACACGTGATATTTTCAGAAACTGACATAGAGGTTTACTTACATAAAAAGTACTATCTGAGCATATGCTAGGAGTTGCATTCGGCGATAAGTGGTTTTTATTTAGTTCACTTTATAGAGATTAGGATTGAGTTAGGTTAGCTACTAGGGGTTATGTTTTTAGGTAATAATGTAGATATATGATGTTTATGTGTTATGTTATTGTTAGGGCATGTTTTATGTGATGTTTGTGTCCTGAAAGACCTGGAACACTCCAGGTATTGAAAGTGACAGCGCTCATTCGTGTTACCTCGATAAGGTTGAAGGTGGACAATCCACCTTGGTGCTAAGTTTTAAATCAGTAACGAAGAAAAATTTCAATGGATCGTTTTAAAGAAAAAAATGTGAATGATGTTTTATCCTGAAAATGGGACCGCATGAAATGATGGTTTTAAGTCGTGACTTGTTTTTTAGATCTTGATTGATCAAATCTTGTTTACTGAATCAAACAAACTCGAAGCAACTTCACGACACGAGAATAAACACGTTAGAAATGGGTGATACAAATGATTTAAAGGAATTCCTCTCAGCGAGTCTAGGAGCGACTCTAGACGAGATCTATCAGCGGCTGATTGATTGTGATTTTACACGAGAAGACCCGGGATTGGCGATGTTTGTGGTCGCTCTCCTCAACGCGTTGGGACGAGAGGGTCGAGGTAATCGCCCCACGGAAGTGGTATTGATGCTGGCCTTCGGTGAGTCCGGGACCGCCGAGAGAGGTCGAAACCGATTGATGAGATGGCGCCGAGGAGAAATGTCCGGACACGGCTTGGCTCGTGAGCCGGGACTAGGCGAACAAAGGGATCACCGGCTAGGTGAGATGCCCCTACCTGTTCAGCCCGCGCAGCTGCTCATCGGAGCTAAAAGACTACGTGATGGGCCGGTTTCTTGTTTCAAAAACATGACCGGTTTCTTGTTTCAAGAGTGGAATTTAATTTTCAGATTTCCAAGAGAATAAAATTTTTCTTTGATCCAGTTTTCTCAAATTAGATTAGTTTGTCGAAAAGTATTAATGAAAAATTGTACTAGAAACTGAGAGAGCTTCAAAGCCATCAATTTTTTTGTTATGTCTTTTAATTTCAAAACTTGAGATTTAGAAAAGTTACTTCTCTGTTTTCTGATTTACTGGCATCCATTGACTATTTTTCAACTGTAAATTGACGATGTTTCAAAATCTTATATTCAATAATGCAGTAATTCTACAACTACTTGGCGAGGCGTGACCAAAACTAATGATCGACTTTCCAATTAAAATAGAACTTGATTTTTGCGAGGCTGAATCAATTTAAGCAATTTTTAGAGTTTTTGGCAGACAGCACGTAAAAAAATTGTGCCCCCTGCAGTTAGAATACTGATTTGACAAATTATCATTGCAACTAATATCAAATACCAAAAATGTGGAATGCAAAACTGAGCTGTAAAATCGATAATGAAGGGTTGCATTTCAACAGAAAAACGTTTGAGACCTTATTCAAAATTTCGTAGAAAAACAAAATATTTTGAGTTTATTTTCAGCAAAAAAATATTTGAAGCTTCGTTAGTTTAGTTGACAAAATTAAAAAAGCTCCGAATTCTTTTTTTCAACATTCCCTCAAAAAAATAATTTGAACTCCCTCATAAGATAAATTTGAAACTTCCTTAGAGGTAAATTTTTTTTTGGAAAGGATGGGGTTAGAAAAACATATAAGAACATAAATATATATTTTATTGTTCCCATAAAGACACTTGTCATACAGTTTTTGCTAAACTACTTTTAATTAACTTATGAATGAAATTTACTATCAAAATTTTGTGTTTTGAATTTTTTTTTTGTTCAATCAGAAATCGATCGCCTGGATGAATATGAAAGACTTACAGCAGGAATCAATTAGTCTTATGTTACTATCAGTATAATAGTGAACCTTTGGAAAGAAGGTTAAAATCATAATATTTTTTGCACTTGTCAGACTTTGTAGATAAATTATTTGAATTGCATTTAAGTTGCAGGTAAAGTATGTGCGCTCCCCCCACCCACAGATTCGATCCCCTGCGGACCCCTCGAACTATTTTGAGATCTCAGCCATTTTTTACTGACGACTAAATTTTTTTCTAAAGGCGCGAAAATATAAGAATATTGAAAATTGAGGGGGATGCGAGCGCCGGAAAAACGCAATTTTTTTGGTCAAAATTTTCCAAAAAACGCCCAAAATGCCTTTTTTGGCCTGTTATCCAAAGTTTTGTCTGCGGCGTAGAAGACTTGGTCAAAATAGTGTCTTTATAGTGATTTGTGAGTGCTCAGAATATTAATTTGGTCGACGTAAAAAAATGTCAGAGAAATTTCGAAATTTTTTTGAAAATTCGCCCTCTCGAGAAAGTCCTTGATCCACCCCTGTATAGCAATATACTCACATATTCGATATACGCGATGTTTTTGTTCTCCGCTAATTATTAGTATTAGTTTTTTTTTTTGCTTTTTCGATGTTTTTCGACGAATTCATTTCAAAAAGTCAATAGGCACAACTCATCCAATGTCTGCATTTGTGTAAAAATTGGGTAATCTCCGATAACTTCAAAAGTGCTAAATTGTAAACATTGTTTAAGGTTGAAAAAATGTTGGAAAGTGTGATAACTCAATGTTCGGGCCGTGATGGAATGTAAAATTAGTTAAAAAAACGGAACGTTTCTCGAACGTTTCCTTGAGAGCGTAGACATTAAAAAGCTGTCAAATTAGCACTCTCTTTGTGAAACACTGAGTATTACAGTCTTGCAATTAACTAAACGCAAAGTATAATATCTATTTGATAACAATACTGTGTAATGCTAGCGCAGCTAGCTCTGTACAACATTCCCTACCAGCTGCAGGAAAATGTTTTTGCAACATGTGGTAAACTTGATAATACTTATCAGAGTATAAAATCTCAGTTTTGGCTTGTTTGTTTTTCGAATGAGTTTCTTTGAATTTCAACTTTTTTGTAGACTCTTTTGATTTTTTTCCCCCGATTTATTAAGCCTTTTTTTTATAACTTCGGTCATTGATTTCTCAATGCTTCCTTGTGTCTAATATGATCTTTCCGTGCTTCTGATTGAACAGTATTTTTCAAGTTCCCCCAAACGTATGTCTGCATAATCTCTTTGTTGCTTCCCTAAAGCCAACTCTGTTTTGATTGCTTCTATCAATGGCGTTTTTACTTCTCGATAATTTTATGCGTCCACCTCAAATATTGACTGTTTCAACTTAAACAACCAAGTGTGGGGTGTTTCTTCATATTCTGTTCTTTTCTTCTCTATAAACTCCTTGCCTGCTGTGGTTTGTACATCCTCTTATTGTTTTAATTCCATGGCAACCGGTTTTGTTTGTATTTTACGTAATGACATTCAAGAAGATTCTTGAACAATTTCGTTCCGGATGAGTTTAACTGTGGCATCATAACGATTGTTTAGCCGAACTAAATCTTCGTGAAATTTCTCGATTAATATTACGACATTACGACAATGTTTTCAGCATGTGTTCATTCTCCACGGGTTCTCTAAAAATTTATTATCTGGTCCCCATATCGGGCAAGTAAACCTTGTAACACTCGATTGAACCTTCCAATTAGTCGCGATTGGTATTTTTTGCCCTATTGCTTTTTATTGCTGACTGTTGTAAAAAGAGCACAATTTATTTCTCCTAATATTCGTTAAGCAGGTAAAATTTCAAAAATGGGATTTGGAGAGAACAGAAAACGGAGTTTTTGGATCCAACAAACGCTTGCTCTAAAAAGTCATTCATTGTTTTGAAAGTGAACAGATTTTAAAATAAAAAGTTAGTCAGCAAAATTTATATGTCTTTTGTCTTTTACAGGAAAATGATTTGACTCATCATGCGAGCATAATTTCAGAAAAAATTATTTGACTCATCATGAGAGAATATATTCAGAAGTTTGATTTGATTCATCATGCAAGCATATTTTCCAAAAGCATGCAGAACGCGGATCAAGTATCGTCAGAATCTATGACGCTACGTCAATCAAAAGTAATGTAATAAAATTAGAGAGCACAACCTATCCACTGAAGAAACGCATTAAATCATTTTTTCCTTAACTTCCAAAAGTTTCCTAATTGTGAACTTTTGGAGCTTCGAAATAATTGTAGCAGTATTTTAAGGACTCTGAAGGACTCCTTCAGATACGAGCACTTTTACCATTTAAGCATTTGTTTGCCCGACGATTAAATTGAAAGGATTTTTTTTAAAGATTTTTCTACGTTTCTTTTTCACAGAGTTTCAGAAAAAATTTTTCATTTTTTTCCAGAATTGTTCTGTGAAAAAGAAACGTAGAGAAATAAAAAGAGAAGTTAGGATATCTCGACAAGTTGAAGGATCTGGAAAGTTCTTTTCAAAACTGGAGGGGCCGTACCGTTGTACCACTGGAGACGGCGAGGTTGCGCAAACGCACTCAGCTAGTTTGTCCGAACACATAATTTTTTACGATTCATTAAAACAATTTTTGAGTGCACATTTTGTGTTCAAAAAAGAATCTTCAAGTTTGTGGTAAAAAGTCGACATTACATTAAAATTACTGTTTTCAATTTCAGCGGGCAGTAAATCTCAAGTTTTTATTCTTATAAAATTTGCATCCTCTTCATTGTTTTGAGCATCTCTCAATATTTCGTTTGCAAAAGTTTTCGCAAGTAACCTTGCACAAGATCTTTTTGTTAAATTTCGACATTTAGGCAGCTTGACGCTCACTCCAAAGTTATATGTATCAATTTCTAAAAATTTTCATCTCCTGTAGCATTTGCGTCCTCTAGAGGATCAGTAACCTTGCTTTCGTCTTACAACAAAGATTTTAACAAAGGTTCAATTACCTTTTTAAACACGGAGCATCTCCATCTTGATAAAATTTCAAAACTTGTAGGAGCTTTTTTACCCGACCCTAAGCTATGCAGTTCAGTCAGTAGGTCTGCTGACAAGAATCATCGCAGGATAGGAGTTCTGAAGACGTTAGCCAGTTCTTCTTCGGGTCAGTCTAAAAAACCTACTTTTAACTAACAAAGACTTAATTCGCCCTAATTCAGATTATGCCTCCCAGCCTGGGCGCATGTCCCAGCAAAACTTCTCTTTATCTCCTGCAGTTCACCCGAAATCAAGCTATCCGTGTGATGACTGGCTCAACTTTTATGAGCTCGATATCCCACCTGCACATTGAAGTAGGGAACCTGAAAATTCCAAAGCACAAATCCCTTTTAACTTTTCAGATTTTAATTTGCAAATCACCCGTTTGGATCTCGCAAATCATTTTTATCACTCGTATTCCTTCACGTCAAGTTAAACAATCCATTTTAAAAGCTTTTGAAGACAAAAAGCTCATTTTTAACCAATAAAAACTTGTCACTAAAGCTTAAGGATTCAAAAGAAGTATCCACTTTTGCCTAAAACCACCACAAGCCCATCCTCAGACGAAACCATACAAACATCGTAACCATAACTTAAGAAGAAACCCCGCCCAAAAAATTCTTTTTATCCCACCTCTAAACATCGAACCCTCTGAACAGTTTAGTCCCAGAACCACCCGATGTAAGCTTTTCTTCCTCCCTTTTCACTCCCTCAGACCTGTGGTTAAGGCCTTTTGAAGTAGCGAAATTCCTCAGCCTGCAGACGGATGAGCAGAACCGGCCCTGAATGGGCTAAAGAAAGAAAGAAAAGTTATCTGTTGTTGTGTCACAGCACATTCTCTGACTGAAGAATCTGCAAAAGAGTAATTCTCCTGAGATTTGACAAAATCTCGGTTCTGAAATAAACATTTTTAAAGACGTTGCAAGGAGTTAAAACTCTTATATAGGTCATGCTATTTTTTTGGTTAGTTTTATTTAATAAAATTCTGAAAATTATTTTATGTAAAAATTCCCCTTTTGTTTTTGACATTTGATTTTTTTTAAAGTTCTGTTTCATTTTCTTTGCTAAAAGGAAGGTAAACTCCACTATTGAACAGCAAAAACTCATGAAAAAAATGATCGGTTTCTTGTTTCAAAAGTGGAATTTAATTTTCAGATTTCGAAGCGAATAGAAGTTTTCGTTGATCCAGTTTTCTCAATTTAGGTTATTTTGTCGAAAAAGTGTTTAAAAAAATTGTACTAGAAACTGAGAGAGCTTCAAAGCTATCTATTTTTTTTAGTTTGTCTCTTAAATTCAAATCTTGAAATATAGAAAAAAGTAACTTCTCTGTTTTCTGTTTTACTGGCATCCATTGACTATTTTCCAACTTTAAATTGGCTATGTTTCAAAAACTTAGATTCATTGATGCAGTAATTCTACAACTACTTGGCGAGGCGTGACCGAAACTAATGATCGACTTTCCAATTAAAATAGAATTTGATTTTTGCGAGGCTGAATCAATTTAAGCTATTCTTAGAATTTTTGGCAGACCGCACGTAAAAAACTTCTGCCCCTGCATTTAGAATACTGATTTGACAAATTATCATTGAAACTGATATCAAATACCGAAAATGTCGAATGCAAAACTGAGCATTTCAACAGAAAAACGTTTGAGACTTATTTCAAAATTTCATAAAAAACAAAGGATTTTGAGTTTACTTTAACCAAAAAAATATTCGAAGCTTCGTTGGTTTAGTTGAGAAGATTCAAAAAGCTCCGAATTTTTTTTCAATATTCTCTCAAAAAATACGTTGAACTCCATCATAAGATAAGTTTGAAACTTCCTTAGAGGTATAATTTTTTTTTTGCAAAAAATAGAGTTAGAAAAACATATAACAACATAAATATGCATTTTATTGTTCCCATATAGACACTTGTCGTTCAGCTTTTGCTAAACTACCTTTAAATAACTTAAGAATGAAATTTACTATCAAACAGTTTTGTTTTGAAGTTTTTTATTGTTCAATTAGAAATCGATCGCCTGGATGAATATGAATGACTTACAGCAGGAATCATCTAGTCTATGTTGTTATCAGTTTAATAGTGAACCTTTGGAAAGAAGGTTCAAATCATGATACTCTTTGCACTTGCCAGACTTTGTAGATAAATTATTTGAATTGCATTTAAGTTGCAGATAAAGTTGCAGACTCAAATTTTTAAAAACTAGCCATGTTAAAACTGAGTCCACTATTTTTTCTTAGAGTTGAATCTACTTTCAAAACAGTTTCTACGCTGACATTTATGTTTGTACAGTTTGAGTGCTTAATTTGTAAAAAGTTTTTACTAGCTAATTGTTCCCTGTAAAGATACAAAAAACAAACACTCGAATAAAACAAGGGCTTTTACTCGTTCATTTTACATATGATGAACAAAATGAAAATACTTTTTTTCAGTGTTTGCTTTTTGTCAGTTTACAAGGAAAAATTAGCTTGTTAAAACTTTTTACAAATTACGCACTCACATAGTACAAGTTAAAATGGCAACAAACAAACTGCTTTGAAAATAGATCCAAATCTAGGAAAAATAGTAAATTCAATTTTAACCTGGCTAGTTTTTTTTTCAAATTTGGAGAGCTTTTTTCACTAATTGGTCATTTCCATCACTATTTGGTTTCCTTCACTTTTTCTTTCACTATATGGTCATTTTCTCGGGATCAGACAAGTCAAACGTTCAGTTGTTTCAGTGCATATTTATGATTGCTGAGTTTCAGATTTTGACGTAGAATCTTTTGACGTAGAAAAAAGTTAACGCTTTGAGCTCGAAAATTAAACATTGTATGATACTGTAACTATTTCAACAATTTAACCAGACTCAAAAACAATCCTCATTTTTTTGAGGCCGGCAAACTGATCTACACAAATAAAAAAAAACATCACTGTTCAGTTAAAATGCCGATGATAACATGTGTTTTGTAAAGACAAGGAATATTTAAAGTTCTAATATTTTTACTCCAGATGCTTCTTTAGAGGTTTCTGCACCCTTACAAGACACCGGTAGCAAAAAAGCCGCTGAGAATTTACCATGATCATCGCTAAAAATATAAACTATATGTTGTTAGATTGTTTCCAAAACTAGTTTCGTCTGTAATTTTTCCATCTCACGTACCTGAAGAATAACACTTTTAAGCAAATTTTTGCGAAACTGCAGACATGTGTATTTAACTCAGAAATAAAAGGACTCGGTCAGCTTGTCTCTCTTATCAATATCCGTTCAGTATGTGTCTCTTTTGTTTTTATAAAGAGAAATAGCCATTAAAGCACATGAGTCTGTATGAACGGATACATTAAAAATTGAAAACCCAAATGATTGAAAAACTGTTTTCTGAATGCTACTATTTGAGGGGACGGATTTTTCCTAGTTTTCTTATTCGATCTAATTAATAATACTTGTAATCTCAGTCAGGTTCTTGAATTTGTAATATTTTTGGATCTGTGTTTTCTGCCTACAACTTGTACTTACTCTAGGAAAGTATCTATTATTAAAAGATTGAAAAAAATTTACAAAGAAAACAAAAAAAAGCATATCATAAACTTTTAGGAAAAAACACTTTTAGGAATAAACTTAATTTTACCATTCAGATCTGAAATTTCCGAGGTCCAACGCCATAGTTATTTTGCATCTGCGTAAATATATGTTATTCCCAAGCCTTCTTGCTAAATGCTGCTCTTAGGGAAATTCTACATTTGCTTTTTTGTAAAGCTAAGAATCAAATAAACTCACAAACTTTTTTGATCGGTACAAACTCTTTGATTTGCAGATGTTATAAAACTCAGAGTCTTTCGATTTGCTTCAGAATAAAAGGATATCTGTCGGTTTGTTGTCCGCTTCTAAAGGCAGAACAAAATGACCAATCATACTTTTTTGATATCCAATAAAAAAGTACGAAAAAGTAGACAAATTTTTTCAAGGTCAATACTCAAAAATTTTTTAAAAAGTGGTTAAAAATTGAGGCACTTCTGTTTATTGTTTCCCTATTATCAAATGATCACACACGTGATCAACAGTACGATGAGCCTTCCTTGCTTCTTCTTGTGCTGTGTTTGATTTTGCTTTTAATTTGAAGCTTCATATAAGGGTTGTACTCTCCTGCCAAGAGTCATTGGACATTGATGTTTTCTGTGTTTTACACATTTTAATTCTGGGGGCATTTTGTGTCCTATGCATCCTAATGTTTAGCAACTTTTGGGTCAACAGATTCACAAAATTGTGTACTTTTTAATGAAAAACGTTTAAACAAGAAGTTAAAAAAGGAGGTTATGGACAAATGGACAATGGTTGAGTATTTGAAAAGGAAAAGATACACAATAGTGAAAAAATTATTTATTTTCTCATTTGGCCGTTAACTTTTGTACATTCTTCTTGGAAGCAATCAATCATTTGTCTAGTGATGTAAATCGTATGGACTGATTGGAACGACCTTTGAACCACTTAATCCTCCCTACCTTGATTTTTTATTATCATCATCGAATCCGGATTTCATACTTGCACGCTTCGGTTTTAATTGCACTCTTCCCTATAATCAAAATACTATGAGCCTTGCTTGCTTCTTCTTGTGTTGCGCTGATTGTGCGTAGTTTAACAAGATGCTTCATAACTGGATTGTACTCTGCTACCAAAGGTCATTGCTCAATGATGTTTTCTGTGTTTTACAGAAGCTGAGCATGGGGGAGTTTTGTGTGCTACATATCCTAAAGTTTGGCAACTTGTGTGTCAACACTTGCTCCAATCCGATGTTAAAAGAAAATTGAGAAAAAATTTATCATGTTCAAACTGATTCAACAGATTCACTAAGTTTATGTTTTTTAATAGAGAACTTTAAATTAAGTAGTTAAAAAAGGAGATAGACAAATGGATAATGGTTAAAATTTTTAAAAGGAAAATGTACACAATAGGGAAAAACATCTATTTTTTATCATTGAAAACATTTAGTTTATTTTTTTTAAATGTTTTTTCTTGGAAGCTTTCTTTTCTTCATCTGTTCATTTAATTCCTAGAATGTCCTTTGAGCCTCTTGATACTCCCAATCCTGATCTTTCTGGTGTTCACCACCGTCGATTCCGGATTGCTGCCATTAGGCTTTGGTTTTGATAATTTTTTGATAGTTTTTTTCCCGAAGGTCAGTCCAATTTCGGATGAACCTTCTTTGTTTTTTTTGCTCTGATTTTGATTTATCGTAGCTTACCATGAAGCTTTTAATATATACCCGTTTTGTGCTTCGCTACCAAATATCATTATTCATTGACATTTTCTGTTTATTACAAAATCTGGTTCTGGGGACAGTTTTTGTCCCCCACATTTTCTAAAGTTTTGAAATTTTTACGGCAAAAAATACCCCAACCCGATGATTTTTGAGAAAAAAGTATCATTGTCCTTTTGATTAAAAAACGTAATCACAAAACTGTAAGTTCCTCTCAATCTAAAATTATCAGTTAAACTTAAAGTAGATGAAAAAGGCGGAAAATTGCAGTGAAAATGGTATCAATAAACAAATGCAATAAATAATTTGAGAACTTTTCTGCCACAATCGTAATTTGACAGTGTGTTTTAAAATCACTAACGACACAAAACTAATTGTAATGGAAACATATATCTTAAAACCTTTTTTTTGAGGTCAGAGAAAGGAAATTTTCCACATTATAGCGATTATGCGCTTTTCTTGTTGCACTATGTAGTGAATATCACTCAATTGGTGAGTGGTTCAGTGTTTTGAGGAGCAAATCGTAATAGAGTCTGTCTCAAAAGCTGCGTATATAAACAGAAAAATTTTTGCATTGAAAAAAAATGTTACCACATTTAAATGGCTACAAGTAATCATTAACAAATTTTTTTTGGCAGGGTTAGGTAGAAACTGTTGCTCAACCGCTCTTTAGTATTGGCTGAAACCTATTGTCATGTTGTGTAGAATGTGAAAGATGAAGTTTTTTTAAACGACTTTTTGCTAGTATTTAATTTTTGTAAATCTAGGTGTATACGATGTTAACAACTGATCTCATCGGTCCCCAAGTTAACCCCAAGAAGATCTTGACGGTGATAACTAAAATTGCTGTATAATATTTTTTGGAAGATTACAATGGCTACTTGACGCAATAAAGTTTTCACTTTGATTCTTGTATATGTTTTCGTAATCACAAATTTACAGTATTAATGTTTTAGTGAATTTTGAGATGCCTAAATGTATATGGTTATTCTTCTCAGCTTGCTTTTTTGAAAGGTATTTTTTTTTCGAGAAGCTGTTTAAACCGGTAGGTAATTAAAAACTCAAGTCAGAAAAGAAGCAATCTTTTTCGAAATGACATCGGAGTGTTTAGTTTCTAGAGTGGCATTGAAGCTTGCATATCCGAGGAGAAAGCTTAGTTTTTGGAGAGTATTGTGAGAGTTAGTGAGATAGTGTTGTGATGATACATAAAAAAGGTTAAAGTTGAAACATTTGGGTACTTTTTCTCACAGCTTGCAAAAATGATCAGATACTTTAAGAAACAGCTAATAACACAAATGAAAAAAAATCACTACAGGAATTCAGATACTTTAAGAAACAGCTAATAACACAAATGAAAAAAAATCACTACAGGAATTAGATTTTTGTTCCTGTTATATACATTACTTTTTTGAAATTTGAGAACAGTTTGGTGTCAGCTAATACCTTTTCGTGATTCCCTCCGATTTTAATTTATTTATTTTGCGTGTCTTGCCAAATGCCATTCCTTGATAATTAAGTTGGAGATTTAACAATTTTTGAATTAAAAAAAAATCTTGTATTTACATATAGCCAAAATTTTCCGCTTCTGCTCTATAAAACTACAAAATATCTGCTTCATTATTTAAAAATTTAATCAAGAGTGATTAGTCATTTTCTAGAATTAAAAGATTTGATAGAACTTTCAGTTTGTTTAAATGATAGATGCAGTAGCGTATTTTACCTCAAAATCGAAAAAAAATCAGTAATTTTTGCCAGCTTTGCTTTTCGATGAAACTAATTTATAAAATCTCTTCATTTTACAGAGTTTGAAAATTTTGGCGCAAGACTTGTTTGACGAGGCATGAATTTCATGGGAAATTGTCACAATTGATCGATTTTTGAGTTGAACTAGAGTTTATTTGTTACTAGGCTGGATAGCCTCAAGTAGTTTTTTTTAGAGTTTTGGGGGAGACCGCCTGAACAGATTATGCCTCTGCATTAAAAGTAGTTGCCCACAACTGCCAATAGTATAAGAGTTATTTTTACTGAAAAAAAAGATAAACAAAATTCATGCCATATATGAAAAGACGTGAAATTTAAATCTGGAAATAATGACTAATAATGATATCCAAGAGGACCTGAATGAAACCTTGGTTTTGAATTCCTCAATCTATAGCTCTTGATTGTTCACGCTTAAATTAGTTTAGTTCAGTGTAACGAACAAATTTGCGAAATTCACTTACATTTGCCAAATCTGTTTACACTTACAGAGTCCACTGATATCTGTGGAATCCATTTTCAAATTTGAGGAATACGCTTACATTTGCGGAATCCGAGTTTTTCTATTCAGAAACCACGGAAGTTCCGTAAAATTAATACCTTAACAGTCTGAAGTGACCTACACACAAAAAGATTTCAGTGACCTACATATAAGAAATTGTAGCGTGTATCCAGTGCACAGTTTGTCCCCGTAATTGAGAACTTTCAGCAAAAATAGGCTGGAAATGAGAAGTGTGTTATAATTTGAAGAAGTAAAAGAAGCACAGATTTGACTTTATTCAAAATATATTTTCAAAACTTTGAACGAATGAAGTCTCAAAACCAAAACAACAACGTTATTGAAAAGAAAATTTGTGACAAAAACAAAAAAGTTCGGAACTTTTTGTTATACTTTTTAAAAATTTTGGGTGTTTTCTATCAAGCAATTTCTCGGGTCGTAGTCCTTGCCTTGACAAAAAATTGGCACGATTTTATCTTGGCAATTGTAGACATGCGCCACATTATTTTTTTTGATTGGAGACCGGCGTCACCAATACTTGGCATTTCAAAACAGGCTGAAAAAAGCCACTGCAACCGACGCGACCCAAAAACCCGTTGCAACCAGCGCGACATTATGCGTTTGGTGTGATGGAACAAAAAATCCAAAACATTTCATGAGCCATGTCAATCTTTTTACGTCGCGCCGCCAAGGTCTTTTGTTATTAGCGACGCTATGTTTTCAAGTCGTGCCGCAACAGATTTTTGATGTCACGTGACTTCAAAAATCAGTTGGCGTGACTTAAAATGAAATGTAGAATTGGTAATTCTAGCAAATTTTCGACTTAGCGTATTTTCTGCGCATTTTATCCTAACATGATAGTGAAAATATTAGTAAATTTGGTTCAAAATCGGGTTATGGTTAGTTTATTGGGGTCGTATGACTTTGTTGCTTGGGTCAGGATTTGACACCGAAGTCAGATGTTATTTAAGTAAGTAGCGAAGGGGGGATTTAATTGATAAGAATCATACGACTTCGGTACTTACCCGATTTACGATGCCAACCGCAGGAGGATGTATTTACAAAACGTGAACAAGTTGATAAAAACCCCGGACTTGGGACCCGTCAGCTTTGACAGGGGGAGTAGGTAAAAGGGAAAAACCATAGGGGGCAGTTGTGATTAAGGGGATGACAGCACCGATATGAAGTGGCGTGACATTAACAAAAACGGAGCACAAATAGAGATAAGAAGAAGTGGAGGTTAGAGAGCGGATTAAAAAGAGAACGAGTTAACGAGCGTAAGATTCAGTAGGTCCCAGTTGTGGTCGCTATCTGAACTCATCTGTTAATTGTTTCACAGCGAGTGAAGTAAGAACGTAAGTCGAAGTGCCTTGTGGAAAATTAGTTAGAGCAGAAGTTAGTACAAGTCAGAGAGCTTAGTCGACACGTGTACTGACCGAGTACGCAGAGAAGAAATTGTTAAGTGTGTACAGATCGCAAACCATTCTGTTGTATATTACTAAATTATATGCTGGCCGAATTAGTAGGCCCTTTGTATTCATTCAGACTTATACATATATTGAATTCATTTGAGAGAAAGGAATTCGTTATACGCGACTTCAAGCGAGATATAGCAAGCAAGAGCATCACTGACTAAGGGGGAGCAATAGAATACAGTAGAGGACAACTCACCACTAAAAATAAACCTTTCGGGATTGTCGTTAATACCGAGCCTTAGTGCCCCCCTGCTTTAGCACGGTAAACGGGATAGCTTCGCAAGACTGTGTGTGAAAATCCTAAAGACGACATTGGCGCTCCTGGGTGGGCTTTGTCCTAGACTGAAGTTGCAAACGAACGAACAACCATCCCGTGAGCAAACACGATGATGAACAACGACGATAGAACGATAGAGCTGCATTGGCAGAGGCTGCTGTGGCGGCAGCGAATGCTTTGGACAGGCAGCAAGGAGTCTTTGGCTTTGGCACCATTCGCCCCGATCGGTTTCCCTCCAGTAGCTATCAAAACTGGGCCGACTGGAGGAAGCATTTCGCCTGGGTTGCGGATGCTAACAGATGGGAAGATGAACAGGCTCAGATGGTGTTGCCTACGTGTCTGACAGGATGGGCTCTGGATGAATTTACCAGCATGCCAGCCCACTTCAGAGAGGAGGAAGACGGTTTCCCAGCGCCAACACTTGCACGGATGCTGGCCGAACTAGACCAGCGTATGATGCCCTTCCAAACTCAAGCAGCGGCTAGGGCGGATTTCAAAAGTCTGATGCAAGGAGACAAGGAGGGTTTGAGGGAATTCTCTCGGCGAATCCGATCACTTGCAGATGTTGCTAATGGAAATGTGGGAGCTCAAGCTCGAGACGATATGAACCGAGAACAGTTCATAGACGGGCTATTTGACGTGGACCTTCAAGACCTACTTCTGCGAGAAGATCTTGGAAGCCTAGCGCAAGCAGTTGCCCGTGCCCAAGCCTTGGATCTTGTGAATAAAACGTCCAGGGCCAGGAACCGGAGAAAGTTGCACCTTGCGAGGGTTGCCGAAAATGTCCCAGAGCCGGGTGCTGAGGCTGGTCGGAATGTAGGCGGACAGATCCCTCGAAGCCAACCAGTGGGAGCTGGTCAGGGACGTCAGCAGGCGAGCAATGAACCCGCATCGACCAACTGGTGAGTGTCCAGAATGATCTGTTAGCTCAGATGCAGAACATGACGGCCATGATGGGTAGGTTTGTTAATTCTATCATCCCCGTTCCCCACCCGGAAAACTTACCGCGGTCGGAACCTTCCCAACGACCCCGACAACTATACGAACCCCAACCCGGCGAGAATAGATCGAACTTATCTCCTGGCCTTGGAGGTCGTTACGGAATAAAAAACCAGATACCACGTGGGAACTGTTTTGGCTGCGGCCAGCCGGGTCATTTTGCGAAGGAGTGCCCCCAGAAGAATTCGGATCATTTAAACTACCAAGGGCCGGGGCATTGAATATGCATCAGGGAGGTTTTGTCCCGGCCGAGATAAAGAATCAACATCGAGTAAATTACCCATCCGCCACTTCCAACCCCTCTATGTACCGCTTGGACCCCACGACGAGCCCTCAGGTACAAATGAGAGGCGAAGGCTTTCGAGGAACAGAGCAGGTTCAGACTTTATTCCACCAAACGACCCCCAGTCGACCGGAAGAACCTAAACAAATCACGAGTATCCAGTGTCAGACAGAGAGTTCCTTGGAATTCGTGAGTGTTTGCCGAGGGCCCGAAGCGCCATTCGGGCTAATAGCGGAAGCGATTTTGGGCGGGCTACCGGTAAAAGCACTAGTGGATACGGGAGCTACGATCAACCTAATACGAAGCGAGGTGTACCATAATTTGACTACAGCCCCACCGTTACGGCCCTACAAAGGGACACTAGAAACAGCGGATGGAAGGCAAGTGGGAGTCGAGGGATGGGTGACGGCTAATTTGGAGCTAGGGTCAATCCACGATGAGGTCGAGGCCCTGGTGGTGCCTGAGCTGAAAGCGGAGATGATCATAGGACTTCGGTCTTTGAAGGAGCATGAATGCTCGTTAGATTTCCAGTGTGACAACCTCTGGACGGGACGGAAGGAGGGATCTATAGTTCCCCTGCAATATGAAAGGTGACCTCATACCCTAAACACTCGCCAGAGGACGATAATTACTGGGATGTAAACTCGTCGCATAGTACCCCCTTAACCGAACCACACACTTCTCTTGGTGGGTCAAATGTCGAGTCATCATATGCCATGGGGGATGTTGTAGAAGGTTTGCCCCCCGTCAGTCAGGACCACGAGGTTCAGGGAATGCAAGAGGAAGGGTCGATGGACTTTCAGGTACAGGCTAAACGACATCTAGATGAAGATATAGAGAAGATTCTAGAACTGGCAGCTCCCGAAGTGACAGGAACGGAGAGGGACCGGCTGAAACAGTTGATCAGTACTTATAGAGACGTGTTCGCTTTGACAGATGCCGAACTTGGCCAAACTAAATTGGTGACACATCGGATTGATACTGGAGACTCGGCCCCTATCAAGATCCCCCCCATCGAAGATCTCCCGCAAAAATGCCGATCATCAGGGACGAAGTTAAGAGCATGCTGGAGAAAGGGGTGATTCAACCCTCAAAAAGCCCTTATAGTGCACCAATTGTCTTGCAAACGAAGAAAGACGGGAGTTGGCGGTTCTGTGTGGATTATCGGAAGCTGAATGATGTAACGGTCAAGGACGCATTTCCGATTCCGAAGATACATCAAACGTTCGATGCTCTTAACGGGCAGAAGTACTTCTCTTCCCTCGACCTGGCGAGTGGGTATTGGCAAGTGCCAGTAGCCGAGGAAGACCGACACAAGACAGCCTTTGTGACACCGGATGGAGGATTCTATGAGTACGCTATGATGCCCTTTGGGCTGTCCAATGCTCCAGGAACGTTCCAGCGGCTCATGAATGAATTGTTTTGGGGACCACCTGTGGAAGTGGGCCCTAGTATTCCTCGATGATGTGCTGGTGTACAGCAAGTGCGAAGACGACCATTTTGCACACCTGAAGGCTACCTTCCAGCTACTACGGGCGGCAAATTTGAAACTGAAGCCGAAGAAATGCAGGTTGGTACAGAAGGAAGTGACTTATTTGAGCCACATAATTGGAAATGAAGGTATCCAAGTGGATCCCAAGAGAGTTGAAGTGGTTGAGAACTGGCCAGTGCCCAAAACAGTTAAGGGGGTGAGGTCTTTTCTCGGATTCTGCAATTACTACCGTCGATTTGTGAAGGACTTTGCCGGGATTGCGAGTCCCCTGTCCTCTTTGACGAAAAAGAAGGTGCCCTTTATCTGGAACGACGAATGTCAGATAGCCTTCGATAGACTACGGAAAGAACTTATTAGGGCCCCAGTTCTGGAATTTCCTGACTATACGGGAACCTTCATACTGGACACGGATGCGAGCAATACCAGCTTGGGCGCTGTACTCTCGAACGTCATCAACGGGGAGGAGAGACCACTTGTGTACGCTAGCAGGGTACTATCAAAAACAGAAACGAATTACTCAACGACAAAAAGAGAAGCCTTGGCTGTGGTGCAAGCGGTGAAATGGTTCAAACCCTACATCTGGGGGATAAAATTTGTCCTTCGCACCGACCACTCCAGCCTTCAATGGCTCTTTAGGCAGAAGGAACCCGATGGAATGACCTTTCGAATGCAACAGCAACTTCAAGAGTTTGACTTCAATGTAGTCCACAGAGCTGGGGCTAAACATGGAAATGCGGATGGCCTTTCCAGGATGCTAGAAGAAGGGCCCGACTGGATGCCAGGGGAGAAAGAGAAGGCATTCGGGTCTTGCCCAGAGCCTATGTCTCTCGAATTGGCCTTACAGAAAGCAAAGCAGCACCAAGTCGAAACTGTCACAATGATCAGCGAGACCCACGAAGAGGACGAGGAAGAAATGATTACCTGGGAACGGACGCCCTCTGAAATATCGACTCTGCAAAGAGAGGATGACGCGATGTCTCAAGTGTTCTATTGGGCGGAGTCGGGAGGCGACGCGGGTGATATGCAATCTCTGGGGACAAACCTCATTCCCAAAGAGCAGGCGATACAGTACGGACCCGAGGCCCTAGCTTACTGGTCTAGATGGAACGAACTAAGTATCCGAGGGGGGGGGTGCTTTATAAAAAATGGTTCCCAAGGGATGACTTGCGTCCGGTATTGCAGACGATTGTTCCTGCAACCGGGCGGAAGGAGATCCTCAACCAGCTGCACTCCTCGCAGATTAGCGGCGGACACTTTGCAGTTGAAAAGACCCTCGCTCGAATTCGTCAACGGTTCTGGTGGCCCACTATGAGGACAGACGTGGAGAAGAAGATACAATGGTGCCTCACTTGTGCAGCGCGGAGCACAGGAGGAAAAAAGAGGGTCGCTGGGCTTGTCCCGTTTAAAGTGGGGATCCGATTCAATACATTGGCGGCGGACATCCTAGGGCCCGTGACGTTGGCAGCAAAGTCTCGTGCGAAGCACATCTTAGTGATGACGGACTTGTTCACGAAGTATGCAATTGCCGTCCCACTTGTATCCACGGATTCGGCAGAGGTGGCCCGGGAGATAGTCGAGAACTGGGTACTCAAGTTTGGGGCACCGAACATTCTGCATACCGATCAAGGGAAGAACTCTGGGAGTAATCTCATCCTCGAAATGTGCCGACTGCTGGGGATCGATAAATCCCACATTTCCCCGTACCACCCCCAAGGCAATGGACAGGTAGAACGTCATAATAGGGTAATCGCGGATGTCATTTCAAAGTACTGCGCGGACAACCCCCGGACATGGGATACAGTATTGCCCTACTTGAATTTCGTCTATAATACTACCGTCCACCGAACAACCGGTGCGACCCTTTCAATCTAGTACATGGACAGGAATGCCAGTACCCAATCGACCTGTTCTACCCAAAACCCTACGACGAAGTTCCGACACAGGATGGGTTTGTAGAATGGCTCGACGAGCAATTCCGGGACGCCCATAGCAGCGCTCGAGAGCTACTGGGAACTAATCAGCGACGCCAGAAGGATCAATATCGGAAAAGAGTTCATGGAGAACCGTACGCGACGGGAGACAAAGTGTGGGTTTGGGCGAAAGAGAAGATAAAGTCGAAGAAGTTCTTCCTACCATGGGCTGGGCCCTATGTGGTCTTGGCCAAAGTCTCTGAAGTGAATTACAAGGTGGCCAAACCCCCCACCCCCGCAAAGACCCGGTATTTGCATTTTAACATGTTGAAGCCGTATGTAGAGGAGAACATGCAATCCAACGAGACTTCCCACCCTAAGCGTCCGACCCCTTCACGGTCGGTCAGATTCTTTGACGACCCTGAAATTAGAGACGACGAGTTGGAAATGGCTATTGGAGAGACCCACGAGTTAAGACCATTGAGGTTACCTGCCTCACGACTACCTCCGAATGCCCGGGTGAACGACAAACCCCTAGAGAGCCCTAACCCAATAGAGGATCCGAACCAAATCGAAGCCGAAGTAGTGGAGACTTACGACGCAGCCGAACTGGCGACCAGAAGGGAAGACGACCATCCGAACGCGCCAGCGGACCAGGAACTCGCTCCGCCAGAACCTAACGAGTCCTTGGAGTTGAGGGGAGAGCACGGGGCAGAGGGCGAGGGCCGACCTAGTCGTAGACGGCGACCTCCTGTTCGCTTTGGGATTGACGAGTTCGAGCGGGGCTAACTCCAACACCAATCAGACAAACACTATTAAAACTTTCTTTCCCCGTTATACTTATTAGCTAGATAAATTAGGTTGTAGAAAGCAAAAAAAAAAAAACATTAAAAATAGGGCATTCAAAAAAAAAAAAAAAAAAAAAAAAAATTTTTGCTATAACTTCATAAGGGGGGAGACCAAAACTTAAAACTTAAGGGACATCTTTAATCAAATTAATGGTTATACTTTAATGGTTATAGGCTTTCCAAATTCCAGGGGAAAATAGATACTTAGGGATGCGATGGTCTTATTCATTTAGTCTTTCTTTTTTATTATTATTATTGCTGTTTAGATCGTGAATTGTAATCTACATATGAACTCATGGCTGGTCGGGCTGGCAATCCTCTTGCTACTTGGAGTATGGCCCTCATCGGCAGTGACGATCAACCATACCGCCGGAGCAGTGTTCATGGCGGAGACTCCCCTCATCATTGCGAGCGCAATGGAAACTTCTTGGGTTTCGGTACCATTCCCCGTGGTCCCTGCGATTAATCGGACACTCCTCGATATAGCCTTCCAGGAACATCAGTATATGTTGGCGGATCGCTGGAAAGAATGGGATGGCAAGATCTGCGGTGACAACATCACTACGGAAGCATTTGTGAATCTAACCTACCTGGCATTCAAAGGCATTGAGTACGAAATTAGTGAAATAGAGGCCGTGCTCTACGAGATGAAGAACCGAGCTACGACGTTCGTCGACAAGCACGAAAGGAGCTCCACGAGAGTAAAAAGGTGGATCAAGCCAGCGCTGGGAGGAGTTGCGGCGGCCATAGTGTTAGCTCCGATACTCAAGGAAGGGTTTTGTCACTACTTCTCCTTTTTTGGTCTTTGTGACGGAGACTCGAACTTGGATGAGCTGGGCAAGGAAGCTTCGTTCTTGGATGGGGCTGTCCGGACCATCGTACTCGAGACTGGGGAGAGGTTGCATCTTTTGGGCCACTCTCTTAACAAGACGCAGACCCAGCTGAAAATGATATCGCACGACTCGAATGCAAACTTCGAACTGTTCAGGGGATTATTGAGGCATGTTCTAGGTGGGACAGACTACCAACGAAAGGAGGAAAGTGCCTGTAAGATGTATAGGTGGAACTCCCTCTATGGACAAACATTGAAGTATTCCACAGTGATTGCGAACCACTCAGCGACTTTTGACACCATCAGAGCCGAACTGATAGCGTTCAAAATGGCGGTACACAATTACGGGTATATCTTGGACGATGCGTTGAGTTCCTTGACGCGAGGATATATTCCCGCTACTCTTGTTCCCCCGGAAGTACTGACGAGTATCTTAGATGGAATTCAGTTGGATAAGATGCAAGAGGCTATACCCAGGAACGAACTGATGACGTACTATGGATCCGAGTTGGTGCAGTCGACGGTGATCACGGAAACGGGGATCAACGTTTTGATTAACATTCCTGTACACCACACGATGGGCCTGCACGACGTCTATCGGACGACTCCTCTTCCCCAGCCGGCGAATGGGGGATCGACAGCGACTCAGTATAAGTTTGTAAATACGCACTTGCTGGTGTCGGAGAGACGGGACAACTTTGCAGAAGTATCTGGAGAAGTGATCTCAGCTCACTGCAGTAGAAGCAGCCGGTTGAAGCTTTGCTTCCGACCTTTCGCGATGTCCCGAAGTAGTGAATCATCTTGTCTAGCAAGTCTCTTCTTCGACTTGCCTACAAATGCGTTGAAGTTGTGCCCTCAGGAGGTGATTGTTCTGCCAGAAATCCCCACGGCTGTGTACCTGGACGACTCAACTTATTTGGTAACCTCAAGGGACGATGATTATACGCTTTTCAACTACAGCAGAGAGCTAAGGAGAGGGGTGAACCCATATCCGGTTGCAGAAGTTGCCTTCTACGACCTAGTTGCGATGGTAGGATCGAAACGCCAGATGGTGCTTTGGTCCTAGTGCCAGATCCACGCACCTGCCAGTACGAGACTGGATTAACGGTGACAATCAGACAACACCCGTTGATCCGGACCTTGTTTGCGACTTTGGAGGAAGCTGAAAAGAACCTCCCAGGAGTCATGATACCGGAGATCTTACGAGAGCAGGCGAGGAGCGAGATGGTCGAAGCACTCCGACTCAATCTGATCAAGTTGCCAGAGGGGTCGGTGGACGAAGAAGCCCTATCGGAGATTGCCAAGCCCTTTGCTGATGAAATTTTACGCAAACACACACCTTCTCATTGGCAGATGATGCGCAGTGGACCTGTGCAACTAAGACTGGTGATCTGACTGTTGGTCGCAGTCTTTTTAATATTGGGCTGCGCGTACTGGCGTTGTTTTTCAGGGAGGGCGCGTTTACTGGGAATTAATAGGCGTCGCCAACGAGGCGCGGACTTCGAGGACTCCTACTGTTGTGCGCCACCAGGACGACATCGAGGGGTGCCGCCACCTAGATACGATACCAACTACGAGGGTGGAACACAGAGACCCAACAGTTATCCCCAGGGACCCTCCAGAGATGATTCGTTCTCTGGGCAGATATACCTACCCCCCAGAGTACCCGCTAGCTCATCATTCGATGAAGTGAACCTTACCAGGACCACAGAGGGAAGTGGGGCGTCGAGCACACCGCTGATGGGACGAGGCTTTACCTATATGCGAGGCAAGTGGAAGGGGGTTTCTGGACGTGGACCCCGGATCGGTACAAGCGCGCTGATGGACACCAGTCTGTGAGGAGTGGAGGATGAGGCGACCAGGAGGGTGAGAACCAGTCCGACCGGTTGTGAGTCTAAAACATTTTATATATTCATGAACTCAATATAATGCTCATCGTATTCGGTGCTACTATACTAGGGTGTGACCCCACCTCATGGATATCATTATTTTTTCGTTTCAAACATTCATATCTATCTAAATGGATGAGGTTGGATCACACCGTGAGGAGTAACTTGATAGCAGTCATGTCCCCGAGTCAGATCAGCTGACCCCTCATTCATGATATAATCATACGTGCTTTTATTTGACGGGGACTGACTAGAGGTTTGCGATCACACGATACAATTTAGTGAGGGTCATTAAACACTTAATCAGGTTAATTTAGCGCAAGCTCAGGCTAATTCTTAGCATACAAGACTTTCGTGACCAGGCTTGCAGGTTAACCGACGAACATGACAGATTACAATCTTAAGTAAAGGCAACCGATTGATTGACGGGCCGTCGTGTCACCTCGATACGAACATCTGAACAGGTGAAGATAAGGGAAAAAGAGAACCACGGAGGCTGAAACCGTGCATTGTTACTACCAAAATTCAGTCGTTAAGAAACCTTCGAATTTTAATAAATTCTCTAAATTACAAAAGAAAAAAAAAGTCGCTAAAATGACAATTGTGTGGAGATCCTTCATCCTCCGAGCCTTCTTCACCATCCTAGACTACCAGGAAGAAGATGAGAATATAACTCTTTCACTTAGAGTGGTGCCTCCCTGCACCTATTGGCATACACCGCCTCCTGGCATGAGTTCCGGTTGTTTCTGCGAAGGCAGGGTGCCCCACGGCCTTTCCGACACTACCCTAGAGTCGAAGAGACGGTGCCGGATGTGAGCACAGCTCTCTGGAAGTTCAATCCGGGGGAGCCCGATCTGGAGAGTTGCTCAACTGCGGGCCAATTTCATGTACATGAGCCAGCGCGGGACACGGCAACTGACACTTGCTCGACCGAGGGTCAACCGCCTTCGGAGAAGTCTGGGCGGGAGAGATTTCTCAGTTGGGAGAGTGATGAGGACTCTGCAAGCACCCACTCAATTTCCCTCTCCGACATAGCAAGGGCTAGGAGGAGGAGGCCGAGTGATAGGCCCAAAATTAGGGACCTCTTTGACGAAATCAGACATACCATTGGCGAGGAAGAATATCGGGCGCTCCAGGCTCAATGGGGAGAGGGGAATTGGTCAGACGAATATGACGAATCCTCAACCAATTCGGGGGCCGAAAGTTAGGAGAGGACAGTTTATAAACTCTCGCTAATAACCAAGGAATTTATAAAGGAAGGAACTGATTAAACTTATATCTCAAACTTAAACTTAACTATAGCTTATACCTAAATAAAGTATAGATTGTATATAGTCAGTAATTCAGTATTTAATGAAGAAAAAAAAAGGGAAGAGAAAAACCTAACATTATTCGGGAGAATAATAGACTAGAAGGGAAGACTGTAGAATTGGTAATTCTAGCAAATTTTCGACTTAGCGTATTTTCTGCGCATTTTATCCTAACATGATAGTGAAAATTTATTGGGGTTGTATGACTTTGTTGCTTGGGTCAGGATTTGACACCGAAGTCAGATGTTATTTAAGTAAGTAGCGAAGGGGGGATTTAATTGATAAGAATCATACGACTTCGGTACTTACCCGATTTACGATGCCAACCGCAGGAGGATGTATTTACAAAACGTGAACAAGTCGATAAAAACCCCGGACTTGGGACCCGTCAGCTTTGACAGGGGGAGTAGGTAAAAGGGAAAAACCATAGGGGGCAGTTGTGATTAAGGGGATGACAGCACCGATATGAAGTGGCGTGACATTAACAAAAACGGAGCACAAATAGAGATAAGAAGAAGTGGAGGTTAGAGAGCGGATTAAAAAGAGAACGAGTTAACGAGCGTAAGATTCAGTAGGTCCCAGTTGTGGTTGCTATCTGAACTCATCTGTTAATTGTTTCACAGCGAGTGAAGTAAGAACGTAAGTCGAAGTGCCTTGTGGAAAATTAGTTAGAGCAGAAGTTAGTACAAGTCAGAGAGCTTAGTCGACACGTGTACTGACCGAGTACGCAGAGAAGAAATTGTTAAGTGTGTACAGATCGCAAACCATTCTGTTGTATATTACTAAATTATATGCTGGCCGAATTAGTAGGCCCTTTGTATTCATTCAGACTTATACATATATTGAATTCATTTGAGAGAAAGGAATTCGTTATACGCGACTTCAAGCGAGATATAGCAAGCAAGAGCATCACTGACTAAGGGGGAGCAATAGAATACAGTAGAGGACAACTCACCACTAAAAATAACCCTTTCGGGATTGTCGTTAATACCGAGCCTTAGTGCCCCCCTGCTTTAGCACGGTAAACGGGATGGCTTCGCAAGACTGTGTGTGAAAATCCTAAAGACGACATGAAACAAGTGGCGCGACTCAACAAAAAAACGGACTTCGCAATTCAAGTGAAGATTTGTGGCGCGGTTTAGGAAAAGACTGGCAGCGAGAGTTTCATAAAAGCCTGGCAACGTGAACTCAGAAAAAACTGTACTTTGCGAATTTGACCCCGCGAAACTACTGAAATCACAATAAAATAGGTATGCGGCGCAACGTAAAACTTTTCTTGTGAAGCGGATCTCGACACGGGTTATCAAACTTGATTGTTTTTGTTTCATTTGTTTAAAAAACACTCAAAAGCCCAAGGAGATATAATTTATAAGCTGCACAATTACGTTTGCTTAGATTAATAAAATATTTTAGACTCTTTGAATTGAAGGTTAAAACATTGGATGTTTTCGCATAAGTGAAATATTGCAGGTAAAATCATTGAGGCTCATTTTAAAAAATATTATCGGAGATCAAATTAAAATTTGTTTTCAATTTTCAAAAAGTATAATAAAATCAATGGTATTGTAATGTTCACGAATAACGTAAAGCCCAAAAACCTGATAATATGAGCTATGCAATTTTCTGTAATTGACTGTAATTTTCTATGTGTAGAGCTCGGGTGGTCTTAAAACACGGAAAAATATATTCAAAATGTATCGAGCTGAATAACATAATTTATAATTGAAAAACAAATCTTTTGAACATGCAGCATGCAATAGTTTACGCAGCTAGTTGTTTCGCACCAAAATTTTGAGTTTTGCAAAATAACAATAGTACTGTTAATGTTTCAATCAGGCGCAGATGTGGAACTTTTCGACCTTTACTTTTAAGGTCGAACAAGTTGATTTTCTGAGTGGTCCCAGAATTGTATAAAAACAATTGACAAAATTTTCTGCGCCGCAGGCAATATTTTGAAAAAAAAAGGTCAAAATGGCGTTCTTGGATTCTTTTGGATTAAATTGATTTAAAAATTTTGCTTGTTTGGCGCGCGCACACCAAAACCTTTAGAAACAAATTAGGCGTTTTTAGAAACAAATTAGAGTTGGTCGAAAGTCCCTCCGTGACATATGATGTATTTGAATTTAGTTATATACAACAATTTGATGTAGAAATTGATATTAGACGACAGTTTTTTTCAAAAAAAAATCGCTGAAATTTTTATTTGAAAAAAGTTTGATAAACTTGGCCATCAAAAAAAAAGAAAGTACCACTTCTCATAAGTAATGCTGCAGCTCATTTCAAAAAACTAATATGACTTCAATAGAAAGTTGAACAGATGAAAAAATGGAAATCAGGATTCGAGTAAAGGAGAAAATTTAGACGAGATTGAAAGTATCAGATGCAGTAGTTAATATAAGGTAAGACTTTTTATAGACCGATATATGGAAATGAGATCAAGTTTCTGGTTTGAACTCCAGTTTGAGAAGAACCGAATATTCTCCTCTCTCCGTTGTAAAAATTTTGCTATCGTCAACTGTGCAGAGTAGTCTACAGATATTCTCGATCGGTTCAATGCTTTCAATTTTTTCGAGAGCTGTCTCTGTTTCGTTCTCACTTTTGAATATTTCTTTCTCAAAATTTAGTTTGTAGATCAAACACACTAATTGCCTACTATTTCCGTTTTCCATTTTGAAACCGATTGCCCACAAAAACCCATCTAGTGAATTTGATGAGTTTACACTTGTTGATGGCATCCAGATAATGTTTTCGCAAGTGTTCAAGCCATCGAGTGTAAAAAATTTAACATGCACTGGCTGCCTTGTTGATTGATGTTGATGTTCAAAATTAGATTCTGGTGAAGTTTGTGGTGTAATGCACTGAGAAGGCAGTGAAACCAGAGCTAATCTGATGCAATTCCAGCCACTAGTCATCAATAGAGTTGAATCATTTAACATCACGTTGTCACCTGGCAGAGGGACGTCGTTAAAACTAATGCTTATTGGAATAGTGCACTGTTTGATTTCATTGCGATAGACCGTCACACCGCACCATTTTCTATCTTTAGGGCTCCTAGAATCATGTACTGCCAGCAACATATAAAAACCAATATACTCTGCCATTTATAATCCCATTAGTGTTTATTGCTCTAATCGTCCGCAAGTTTTTTGTATTCACAATCTCTACTCGATTTTTAGAGTCGTTATTTTTGCTACGTATAGACAAAGAAAGGTTATTGTTTTTATCCAGTTCAAGATCAAGCAATTCATCACTATCTCCTCTCGTCTTTTCAAATTTACCTATTTCAGTTTGTTCAAAAACTAAAACAATAAATGGATTTCGCGTCATACAAAATATTTCTCTGGTGTATGTATTGTAGCATGCCTTGAAACCGATTGCAAATTTTTCATCGCCAATTTTGCTTTTGATTACTCCAACCAAACTTCTCTTTCTTTTTAAACGAACATCCGTATTTTCCGTTGTCATTGTACTGGGACTGCCATCAGTCTTACATACACTCCCATCTTGCCGTGAGGTAGATTGATGCAAAACATTTTTATCAAGACATGCGCTTGTCTGATGTACTAAGCTAGTTGCTCCTTCGCTAAGCTGCTCGTCATGATCTAAACCTGAAACTCTGCAAACTGACTCGATATCTTCTTGGTAGCAATCTTCAAGTTTCTCACAGAAAATCGTTACGTATTTTCGCTCCATAACTTCAAACTGGCTCAAAAATTTTTTCTTGAAATCTTGGAAGGACGCTTTGTGAGAACTAAGCAATGTTCGAACTGTCTCCGATTTTGTTTCAGCTTGCTTCACCGAATTCATTTTCAAAATAAGCTTTTGTTCCTTTTCGGCTGTTTGCACTTTTTGATGCATCATATTCCAGTCCTTTGACGAAAAAAGACTATTCAGTTTATCGCATTCTGTTTTGTATTCGGATAGGCTCCTTTCGATCTGTTTTTGAGGTTCTAGGTTAACCCTGATCATACTCACCTTGTGTGTTTTCCAATCGACGTGATCAGTGTCCCATCACTGTTGACACAGAGAAACCTCGCATACATTGCAGAAGAAGCGAACAAGATCTTCAGAATGGTTATCGCAAAAGACGAACGATTCTGGATGAGGCTCAATATTAGATGAGGCCATTGATGCCGCTGTAGAAGTTCCTAAATGCAATTTATCACTATTTAAATTTAAAAAAAAAACGAATAAATGTAAAGATTAGCTAACACATGTTTTTGGCGTTTCTGAATTGTTTTCAGACATATTTCATGAATTTAGCCAAAACTTCTTGGTCCAGACTGCAGATTTAAATAACATTTGGTTTAAGGAATATAAATGACTCAGATTTATCTACTTTTGCTTAAAAAATCAAACTATTGCTTCTTCATTTGATTAGATTATACTATAACAATTAGATTATACAATTTGATTTTTTTCTGTTTTTCTGCTCTTGGACCCATTCTGCTCTTAGACCATTCTGCTTTTTGCTACGCCACCAAAGTAGGGGAGGGGTGTTTGTCGCGAGGATATTACAATCTACTATAATATTACAATACAGGATGTTACAATCTACTATAATCCATTATAATCGATTTTTTCAAAAATTCTCCAAAAACAAGACACGCTACAAAACTTGAAATAAGCTTTCGAAAACTTGTTTAAAAAAATCGATTTTTTGTTTTTTTTTTGTTTTTCAGAATAAAAATGGTTTATTTCTAACCTAAGATAAGTGTAGAATTGGTGATTCTACTGTATTAAATGCTATAGTAACCTGAGCGTAAGATTGATTCGTCATTAAGTTAAGTTGTACAGCAAACAAAGGGTAAAGTTCGAAACAGTTGAACCCTCGAAGATATAGTCCCTCTTATGGCAGAAAACTCAGGGGGAGTAAGATCTGCAATCCCCCCCCCCCAATGAGAACTACAGCGGCTAGGTTTATGAAACTAATAGGACGGATACTAGAGATGATTTGACCCGGACATGCAAAAATTCATAACCCTCGGATCCCCCGGTCCCAAGTGATAACGGTTCCCGGAAGTACAAATGGCCCTATCAGAACACGGTAACTAGCGGTCGGAATGGAACCAAAATATAGCATGTTGTAGGCCTAGTTAAGGGGAGCTTAAGTTTGGAAACCCAGACTCCTCAGACCCCCACTTCCGGTTTCATGCTATACGTAAACAAACCCACCCCTAATTTCCGGAAATCGTTTCTCGGCCTCCAATGATCGCAAGGAGCTGAAACTTGGAGGGATGATAGGTAGTGGCAAGATACATCTTGTTTCATAATTTGAACCAAATTCAGCAGTTGAAACGGAAATTATTAGCACTTTGGAAAACCACCCCTTAAACCGGAAGTAGGCAATTTACGCAAAATAATGAGGAGGGCATATCGATTTTATGGCGGCCTCAGATACTTCAACTGATCCCCGAAAAAAGACCCCTTGTGATTGAAACCCCTCCGACGATTCCTTTCGGTGTTAATAGCCTTTTCCTGGGACCTTAGAAATGGTTTAACTCGTGAAGTATTAATGGGATATGAAGGATACTTGGTAGTTAGGACCCCCATGGTATTCAGAACCCAAATATGGAAGTTTGACCCCGATTGACCCCTGAGTGACCTTAAGTTGACCTTTGGCTTTTTTACCTCAAAATTGCATCGAAAGCCCCAAGATTAACACCGGAAAGTGGCGTATTTCCCAGCCCAACCCCTAGAAATGAGAATGGGTCACTTTGCTAAAAGTTGGGGGAAATTTTATATATTGGGAACTAGAGCAGAAAATGATAGAGATATAGCTTTTACATTGCAAGCTTGGAGTAGAGGATTTAATTTAAAGTGGAGTTGGTAAACATTGGGTTCAATTTAGCTTGGCGAATGCGCTATTAATAGAATATCAATCAGATTCAAAGAAAAGTAGTCCCAGAGTAAATTGGTAGTAATAGAGGCATAGCATGAGTTAAGTTTCCTAAATAGTATGAATGGACGGGAAATTCAATTGGCTTCCCGGAGGTGACGTTTTTGATTTAATTTGACCCCTAATAGACGAACTACGTTCCCCTGATAGCTAGAAGGTCGGGATTGGAATAGAGTACAGATAGAAGTTTTAGATGCTTGAAATGAATTAGCTACAAATGAAAAGGGTCACCCCCTACCCTGGGGAGGTTGGAACGCTAACAGGATAATTAAAATGAAGACCTTGGGAGGATTTCTGAGTAAACATGGCTTGGTTTAGAGGTTAGTTGGACTCGAGAGCTGAAGTTCACCGAGTTCAGGAATTGGTTGATTGGAATCGTATGAAATTTGTTTGCTCGGTCAAATTGTGCCAGCTTCCGCATACCGGGTATCTAATCAGCGTGAAAAGATTGATAAAAGAAACCGAAGTTGGAATAAGGCAGAGTTGACAGGAGGAGTGATATAGCCTTAAAACATATGCGAACGGGTAATTTAAGTGGATGTCAGGACTGATAGGGAATGGTGTGACTTAACTAAAACTAAGTGTAAAGAAAGATAAGGAATTGAAGGGTACCGGAGAGCCTGTAAGAGTTAGAACAGTTGTTGGCTACTATTAAGAGTAGTTGGTTCTCGTCACAGATGAATCATTGCGAGCGAATCGAATAGTTGGTTCTCATTTAGTTAGAGAACGAGTTAAAAGACTTGTTAATGTGAAGGTTAGTTAAGCTATCAGAGGATAGCGGAGTCGTTGTTGAACATTTGATATGCAAAAAAGTTCTCGAGGAGAACGTTAGTTAGTAGTAAGGTGTTAATTGAACTGCAGGAGGCAGTTGGTTTAAGTAATAGTAATCGCGAACCCCTTCCTTTAATTGAATGATTAATTTAGATTTCAGCCAATTATAGGCTACTCTGATTTTGGTTATACTCATTTCTTAATTCATTCTTATTATTAGAATTTTTGTTGCGATCGATTATTGGTTGACGTGTGAGATACAGGGCACAAATCGCGGGGCGAGCATTACAGTACAGTACAGAGCAGCCAACCACCAAATCAACCCTTTTGGGATTGTGAACATTATTATGAATCGGTTGCCCCGCTGACCTCAGTACTAAAGGTAACATATTGCGGCGGTGTGAAATGACGAGCAGGACCGGCCTAGAGATATTGTGAATTCCCCCACGTTTACAAAAGGAAATAAGAAATTTCTGTACAATAAATACGAGAAAACTCGGGGAGATGATCTATTAAACATTTCTATATAGAAAACGAACCTATGTTGGGTACGGGTACCGTTCTGAATATCTAAGCAAAGCTGTAAAAAGGCTGGAAAATTACTGCTTACTGTGCGACGTCACTCCTGTCATGTTTTCTTTTGCTTACGACCAACAGAAAACAAGGAAATTGATCGGAGTGAAAGTTTATCTATCTCTAAGTAAGTCTAGCCTAAAAGTAAAAAGTGATGTGACTGTTTTAAGCATCTTTTTCTGGCGACTGATTTTCGTAACTTTTTAAACTCTTTTCTATCTAGCATTAGAGTTAAGTTTCCTAAGTAGTATGAATGGACGAGAAATTTAATTGGCTTCCCGGAGGGGATTTTTTGGTTTAATTTGACCCCTAATAGACGAACTACGTTCCCCTGATAGCTAGAAGGTTGGGATTAGAATATAGTACAGATAGAAATTTTAGATGCTTGAAAAGAATTAGCTACCCATGAAAAGGGTCACCCCTACACTTGGGAGGTCGGAACGTTAACGGGATAATTAAACTAAAGACATTGGGAGGATTACTGAGTAAACATGGCTTGGTTTAGATGATAGTTGAACTCGAGAGCTGAAGTTTACTGAGTTCAGGAATTGGTTGATTAGAATCGTATGATAACTGTTTGCTCGGTCAAATTGTGACAGCTACTGCATACCGGGTATCCAATAAGCGTGAAAAGATTGTAAAAGAAACCGAAGTTGGCATGTGGCAGAGTTGACAGTAGGAGTGATATAGCCTTAAAACATGTTCAAACGGGTAATTTAAGCGGATGTCAGGACTGATAGGGAATAGTGTGACTTAACTAAAACTAAGTGTAAAGAAAGATAAGGAACTGGAGGGTACCGGAGACCCTGTAAGAGTCAGAACAGTTGTTGGCTACTATTAAGAGTGGTTGGTTCTCGTCACAGAAGAACTATTGCGAGCGAATCGAATAGTTGGTTCTCAGTTAGTTAGAGAACGAGTTGGAAGACTTGTTAATGTGAATGTTAGTTAAGCTATCTAGAGGATAGCAGAGTCGTTGTTGAACAATTGATATAGAAAAAAGTTCTCGAGGAGAACGTTAGTTAGTAGTAAGGTGTTAATTGAACTGCAGGAGGCAGTTGGTTTGAATAATAGTAATCGCGAACCCCTTTCTTTAATTGAATGATTAATTTAGATTTCAGCCAATTATAGGCTACTCTGTATTTGGTTTTTTTCATTTTTTAATTCATTCTCATTATTGGAATTGTTGTTGCGATCGAATATTGGTTGACGGATGAGATACAGTAGGAAGAGCACGAATCACGGGGCGAGCAGCACAGTACAGTACAGAGCAGCCAACCACCAAATCAGTATTGGGAATCGGTTGCCCCGCTGACCTCAGTACTAATGGAAACATATTGTGGCGGTGTGAAATAGCGAGCAGGACCGGCCTAGAGATTTTGTGAATTCCCCCACGTTTACAATAAGAAATAAAAAATTTCTGTACAGTAAATACGAGAAAACTTGGGGAGATGATCTATTAAACATTTCTATCTAGAAAACGAACCTATGCTGGGTACGGGTACCGTTCTGAATATCTAAGCAAAGCTGTAAAAAGGCTGGCAAATTACTGCTTACTGTGCGACGTCTCTCCTGTCATGTTTTCTTTTGCTTACGACCAACCAAAAAAACAAGGAAATTGATCGGAATGAAAGTTTATCTATCTCTAAGTAAGTCTAGCCTAAAAGTAAAAAGTGATGTGACTGTTTTAAGCATCTTTTTTTCTGGCGACTGATCTTCGTAAAATAAAATATCTCAGCGGACCCCGATGCACACAGTGCGCGTCCCGTAGCTATCCGTAGCCATGCTGAGATTTGAGCTTGGACACTCTTGTTCTCACGGGATTTGGTTTTCTTTGCGTCCTTTTCTGGTGTTCATTAGGTCATTTTTTCTGGATACTTAAAATATCAATATCTTTGATTGATTCTCCTGGTTCTCTCAAAATCTTTAGTCTCTTCTTCTTTGCCTGCGTTTTCCTCAGGATCAGATCAGATTCATCAATTTTCAGACAATTTGGGTCAAGTTTTACCTCTCTTCAGCTCCTCGATGCTGTTTCCGGGCAATGATCCAGTGGGGGCTGTCACAGATTCAGTGGGAGTCAGTAATGCACAAACAAGTGAAACTGATGCAAATGAAGTTTTGCCTACTCTTGAAGGCCGTTACCACCGACAGGGGGAGCTACTTCTACAACTTTTGATACTTCTCAAAGAGTATCATCAGCATCTAGTCCTGATAATGTGCAAATGGAGATTCAAGTTTCTCCAATCTACTTAGATACACAAGAAAATTACACAACTCACGATGAATTTGATATATCTGATGCCATTGAGTCTTCTCTTCACACTCCAACTGCAGACAATCTGCAAAATATTTCTTCCCCCACTCCTGACAATTCGATACATTTTAAACCAAAACGTTCTACATCATACAAATCAAGAGAACAATCTGTAAGTGATGAAGAACATTCTACTGCTTTGAGACTTGGCATTCCTACAACTAATAGGACTGGTCGGATGATTCGAAGACCTGCATGGCACTACGATTATGATTTTTCTACTGATGAAAACTGTTTTTTTTACAATGGCTGCTAGTGTCAATGGCAATGTTCCACTTAATTATGAGGAAGCAATTTTGTCAGCTGATGCTAAAAAATAGCAAGCTGCAATGCAAAATGAGTTCAAAATTCTTGTAGAAAACAAAACATGGGATCTTGTGGCTTTACCTTCTGGAAACGAAAGGCAAATAGGTTTTTGATATAAAGCGTAAAAGCGATGGTTCAATTGAATGATATGAGCACGTTATGTGGCTAAGGGATTTAGTCAAATTTATGAACAAGATTATACTGATATTTTTCACCTACTATTAGTATGACAGCAATTCGCTCATTATTTGCCATTGCAGCACAGCATGGTTTAAAAAACCGACAAACTGATATCAAAACAACTTTTCTGAATTCTATTTTAGATGATGAAATTTTCATTGAGCAACTTTGTGGTTTTGAGTCTGGTGAACGTAATGTATGCAAGCTCAATGTATTTACGGTTTAAAACAAGCGAGTCGAGCTTGGTATCAGTTTCTAACAAAAACTTTATTGGAACTTGGTTACTTAAGAAGCTCTGTAGACACCTGTTTACTTTATCATCCTAAGAAAATGAGTTTCATTGCTGTGTATGATGATGACATGATAATTTTTGATGTTGACAAAGTTTCAGTGCAAGAGCTGATTGCCAGTCTTGGTAAGCGGATTCGTATTGAAGATAAGGGCGTTGCCGAATAGTTCTTGGGAATAAAAACTAACGTTGGACTAATCGAAAAATGGAATATGCAAAATTGCAAACCTGTTTATGAACCTGTCGTTACATCTAAAAATGCAACTGAAGATAAAAGTCTAACAGATTGTTCCCTTTTTCAGCAGTTAGTGGGGCGTTTTTGTTTTAGCTGTAACAACTAGATATAAGCTAGCTGTAACAACGGATTTTGCTTTTGCAGTAAATTACTCTCTCAAGCGTGCAAAAGTCGAACAGTACAAGACTTTTTTGCAGCAAAAAGAGTACTACGCTTTTTGAAGGGCACGACTTATTTCCTGTCTTATTCACGACATGATAATGGTCTAGGTGTTTTTGCGTACAGTGATGTTGATTGGGCAAGCGACGCCAAGACCAGAAAATCTGTATCTGGCATGGTTATTAAATTAAATGAGTCAGACTCGCCGGTATTTTGGCGAACTGCTAAATAACGTTCGGTATCATTATTTGCGTGTGAATTGGAATATATGGCTCTAATGGCCTTGGCTCAGGAAGTTTTTTTCCTGAAACATGTATTTGAGACTTTTAAATATAAAACTACTCTCCCTATTTTGTTTAGTGACAACCACGGAGCAATCTGTGTAACTCATGAAACAGCTTCAAGATCGAGAGCCAAACATATCGACATTAAAGTACACTTTTTTCGAGAACAAAACGCTCTGGTAAGATAACGTTAAAATATCTTCGTTCTGACGGCTCCTAGGTTCGCAAAGCTCCTAGGTTCGAACCTACTAGTATTATCAGGAAATTTGGTCTTGAATTTTTTTTAAGCTAGGCATATTTTTTTGGCCACAACAAGGATGTTTTTGTGTGTCGCAAAGAAAGTTTAGTTAAACGCATAGAGTTTTTCTTTTTATCCTTAATTTGTAAATTACCGAGTGTATGTTCTTTTTTGTTTTGGTTTGTTTTTCCAAATTTTTTTTATTTTAGTTTTTTTAGTCAGTTTTCAAAAAAACTGTTTATGTCTTATTTGCTTGTATTACAATGAATGTCAAATAAGAGTAAACTATAGTTATACATCAGACTTTTTAACAACCCACGCAGAAAAACTAATTTAAAAAAACTTCATCGGGTACTTTTTTGAAGACTTTTGTCGGAAAATTCTGTGCTCTTGTTGTTGTTCCGACAATTTAAAATTGGGAGACCGTTTAGGTTTGCGTGTGTTTTGGTTCTTTTGCTTTTTTTTTCCACGAAAAACCAGTTTAAAAAAATAACCGTCGGACTGGATTGAATGACAAATAATTTTAAAACCCTTTCAGTCGTGATTCGATCGGCTTTTCTCCAGTGTTGATTTAAACCAGTGTGAATTTTTTTGATTTTTCGTCTCAATTTGAGCGAAGAAAGCAAGCGAGCAAGCTTACAGCAGCTTTTTTATGAGATTTTAAAATCTAAGCCTATAAAACTTAATTTTGAGAGAAAAAGAAAGGTTTGGAGTTTTGTAGCTCCATTCTGGGAACCAAAAACTTCAAAAAAACTGGAAAACTTACTGCAAACAAATTGAAAAAAAATGTTCGAAATCTTCTCACTTTTTTTTTCTTTTTTCTAATCAGTTTTTTGAAAAAATGATTGTGCCTTATTTGCTTGTTTTATTATTATGCCAAATAAGCCTGAACAATCTGTGCTACAACTCCTATCTAATTTTACCTCCTACTATATTAGTTTTAGCAGAAGACTATCCAATTGATTTATTGGCAACCTTTTGGGCTTGATTCATATCAGATCACAAATTTAGTAGTTTTTCCTAGTCTTAAAAAAACTGATTTTCAAATTCAAAATATAAATAAATTGCGGATATCAAAATTCACAAATCACAAAAGAAATGGGGGAAAAAGCTTTGAATTCTAGAGCGCATGTGCAATTTTTTGTTAGCTGACTCGCCTATGGATAAGTCAAACTTTGATCTTCAGAGCCCAAAACAAAAAGTTGCCGGTAAATCATTTGATTAGTACTCTGCTAAGACTAAAGACATTAAATAGAAAGTAAAATAAGTAAGGAAGTTAACCTTCTCTCATTTTTCCAATTTCCAAGTTAACAACTTGTTTAGCAACATGAACTGAAATTTCCGACAATTTCCTTGTACAAATTCAATTTTATCATCTCAGGCTTACTTGCGGTAAAGAAAACGATAAAGCATGGCACGGCAAAGCTCCTAGGTTCAAACCTGACCAGTAATATCAGAAAATTTTGTCCTGACAAATTTTTTGGCTACGGATACTTTTTTTGGGCCACATCAAATATTTTTTTGTAAGTCGCACAGAGAGTTTAGTAAAACTCAAAAAAAAAATTTTTTTCATCCTCCTGCAAGTTTTAAATTACTGAGTGTATTTTTTTTTGTTTTGGTTTGTTTTTCCATATGTTAACGTTGCTGTGAATCTTGAAGAAAATGGGGTCAGAACCAGCCTCGAGGTCGTTTTTTTTCCGTCCTCCGACAAAACGATGGAAATTCTATTGAAAAGGTAGTTTGGTTTACTGCAAGCGCATTGAGGCTGTTTGCAGAGTTATCAGTAGCGTTCGAAGTTCATAGTGCCGCTGGCCCTAGCACTTAGATTTTCTGATAAAGCTCTGCAAGAGTTTGAGCATAGGTACCGAGAAAGTCAGAGAACATTGTTTTTTAGGCGCAGAACCTCCCTCGCAATACATGTTGCGAATATTGCCTGTTAACTTGGCACTATAGAGAATGAAAACACTTTCGGATATTTTTTCTTTGAAAGTCACGGGAACGTTAACGCTGTCTGAATGTCTAATAGACCCGTAGATTCATCTCAGGTCAATTTTTTTGAGAACTTTTAGCTCCTGTTTTTTCTGTGCCGGTGTTAGTTTTATAAATCTGCTTAGCTTGTTTCACAGCCATTGGACTCTGCTCTTTTCTTCACATCACATTTGCTTTTTGTGCCGTTCGACCAAAAAAAAAGATTGCACGCTAAGAAACTTGACAATTAACGACGTCATTTACAAAAAAAAGGGAAGGGTAATTTAAAAGTTACGAATTTACAACAAAAACAAGAACTGCAACCCTTCCTGGTAGCGATGAAAGTGCTTCTTCGGTGAATATAAAAAAATAGAAGGGCCTGGAGTTGTGCTCCAGAACTGTTATTTTGAAAAAAATCCAGCATCTGTGAAGGCCTGAAACTATTTTTTTAACATCCAATTTCAATTTCAAGATAAGAGAAGCTAGGAAGTAAGAAGAAGTCCATCCATCTCCAATGGATAAGTTTGTTTTCTCTGCTCAACAAAAACAACATTAAAACAGTAACATAAAAATTTTAATTCATCAGCCCTGCTTTGCGGAGTGACCTCATGGTCTGCTGATAGTGATACCTAGCCAAGAATCCACTAATTTCATTTTTAATTGAGTTAATTTGCGCGGCTCGGCTGATAGCTTTAAGACAATTAAATTTTTGATACCCGATGTTATGAGAACCATATTGAAATGCTATCCTTTCACGCTAGTCAATCTTTGTAGGATTTAGCTTAAGTTTCAGTCGGCATACTCTTCCGGGCGAACGTTACAATTCTTCACTTTATGGAAGCCTAAAAACCTGGAATGGGTGAATAGAAGAAGGACTAATAAAGTAACATCGATTGAAGCTTCCAAGCACAAAAATTTTGATGGATTCCGAACAAAAGAAACTGCTCGTTTTCAATGGAAAACCCGAAATTTTTCTTGTATGGTGTGAAAGATTCCTAGCTTATATTGAAGATAAAAAACTATATGTAGAATCTGAAAAAGTTAGCAAAGCCAACAGAGATGCTGTTCAGAGGAAGTTGTATCAGGAAATCATTATACACGTCAATGATGCTACTTTGCAGATGATCATTGCTCAGAATAACAGGAATGGATTCAAAATATGGAAATACTTGGTAAAAACATTTGGGCAGATTCGATTAAGCCAAATCATTGTGCTTTGGCAAGTGTTTCTGGAACTCAAGAAGAACGGTGAATCGACTATAGAATTTCTAAGCAAAGTGGACAACATTGTGTTCAAACCGCCGATGAAAAGATCAGCGACAACCTGAAAATAGCGATAGTTCTTGAAGCATTGCCGCACGAATACGGCTCATTCATAGCTGCAATACAGTTCCAGCAGATATCGTATCTACAATTGGAAGAGCGACTGATTGAACGATCACTTGGGGGGAGCTCAAACAAACAAGATACTAGTTCTACGTCCATTGCGGCTCCAGCGATTCATAGAACTGGCCGAAGACGATACAATGGAGGAACTGGACAAGGAAACAAGAAAACGTTGTACTGTACAAAGTGTGGACGCAACAATCACACTACTGACAGGTGCTATGCAAAGCAGTATGTAAGCAAGCAAAATTCGAGCAATCGTCAAGGCGGTTTCTCTGGGTTTGCACTAACTGCAACTTCAAATGGGTCGATGGATATTGAGATAGACTGTGGATGCACGAACCATATCATTCCAGACAAATCAATGTTCAAGACGCTTTCTATACTGGAAGGGGACGGAAGTGCGATGTTTATTACTAATGGGGATGGGACGCAACAGCGAGTACATGGTGTTGGAGAAGTTTGCCTATCATTCTACGATTGTTATAAAGGTAAGTACACCCACTTAATCTGCAGCGAGCATTGTATGTGCCGAGCTTCAAATTTCATTTGATATCAGTTTCACTTCTAGTTAAGCAAGTAAACACAGTGATGTTTAACCAAATACGCATATACGTGTGGGACAACAAAAATGTCTTTTTCGGTTTAAACATAGTGCAAAAGAGCCCAATATGTCGGCATTGTCTATTGCTAAGTGGCATGCAAGGTTTCCTCATGCAAATTGTGAAACATTGAAGAAAACTGCAATTCAAGCAGTGAAAGGCATGGTCATCTCCGATTCATTGTCAACCGATAAGTGTATTTCGTGTTCAGAATGCAAGATATCTACGTCTGGCATACCTGAAAAAAGCACAAGTTAGGGCAACACGAAAATTTTAACTAGTCCACAGTGACGTTTGTGGACCTCTCCGGAATCATTGCATGGAAACAAATATGCAATATCTTTTATTGACGACTTTTCAAGATGTGCATTAGTATATTTTATGGCCTCTAGAGGCGATTCGTTAGCAAAACTTTTTTTTTCCTAATAGGTGGTCCAACCATGTAATGTCACTGGATTTACACTCAGGTCAGATAATGGTGGAAAATATTTTTCACATAAATTTCAAAAATTTTTTGCAAGAACAACAGCATTGCACAGCAATTTACCAGTCCTTATTCTCCTCATCAAAATGGTATAGCCGAGAGCTATTGGCGAACGGTATTTGACAATGCAGGGGCTCTTTTATTATCGTCAAAATACCAGAATCTTTTTGGGTAAGGGCAGTTGATACTGTAGTATGAACAAGAAATTGTGTACTAACATCTGCTATTAATGATCATAAAACACCCTACGAAATGTTTTTTGGAAAGCAACCCAGTGTTTATCAATTAAAAGTTTTTGGTTGTTTATTTATATCAAAAAATTAAACCCAGCAGCGCAAGTTTTTACCCAAAGGCAAAAAGGCAGTTTTTTTCAAGTCCTGCAATTATTTTATAGGATTTTGTGAAAAATAAATTTTATCGCTCTCTGAACGTGACATTTCACGAAGAACAATTCCCAAGTCTCGATAACGGATCAAGATCTGCTATTGTTTTGCCTTTTCCGGGCAATGATTCAGTGGGAGCTGTCACAGATTCAGTGGGAGTCAATAATGCACCAACAAGTGAAACTGATGCAAATGAAGTTTTGCCTACTCTTGAAGGCCCTTACCACCGACAGGGGGAGCTACTTCTACAATTTTTGATACTTGTCAAAGAGTATCATCAGCATTTGGTCCTGATAATGTGCAAATGGAGATTCAAGATACTCCAATCTACTTAGATACACGTGAAAAATACACAACTCACGATGAATTTGATAGATCTGATGCCATTGAGTCTTCTCTTCACACTCCAACTGCAAACAATCTGCAAAATATTTCTTCCCCCACTCCTGACAATTCGATACATTTTAAACCAAAACGTTCTACATCATACAAATCAAGAGAACAATCTGTAAGTGATGAAGAACATTCTACTGCTTTGAGACTTGGCATTCCTACAACTAATAGGACTGGTCGGATGATTCGAAGACCTGCATGGCACTACGATTATGATTTTTCTACTGATGAAAACTGTTTTTTTTTACAATGGCTGCTAGTGTCAATGGCAATGTTCCACTTAATTATGAGGAAGCAATTTTGTCAGCTGATGCTGAAAAATCGCAAGCTGCAATGCAAATGGAGTTCAAAAATCTTGTAGAAAATAAAACATGGGATCTTGTGGTTTTACCTTCTGGAAACGAAAGGCAAATGGGTTTTTAATATAAAGCGTAAAAGCGATGGTTCAATTCAACGATATGAGGCACTTTTTGTGGCTAAGGGATTTGGTCAAATTTATGAACAATATTATACTGATATTTTTCACCTACTAATAGTATGACAGCAATTCGCTCATTATTTGCCATTGCAGCACAGCATGGTTTAAAAAAGCGACAAACTGATATCAAAACAACTTTTCTGAATTCTATTTTAGATGATGAAATTTTCATTGAGCAACTTTGTGGTTTTGAGTCTGGTGAACGTAATGTATGCAAGCTCAATGTATTTACGGTTTAAAACAAGCGAGTCGAGCTTGGTATCAGTTTCTAACAAAAACTTTATTGGAACTTGGTTACTTAAGAAACTCTGTAGATACCTGTTTACTTTATCATCCTAAGAAAATGAGTTTTGATTGCTGTGTATGATGATGACATGATAATTTTTGATGTTGACAAAGTTTCAGTGCAAGAGCTGATTGCCAGTATTGGTAAGCGGATTCGTATTGAAGATAAGGGCGTTGCCGAATAGTTCTTGGGAATAAAAACTAACGTTGGACTAATCGAAAAATGGAATATGCAAAATTGCAAACCTGTTTATGAACCTGTGGGACTAAATTTTCAGTGCTAACTCCCTGCTCCTAAATTCATCGCGCGTGTTCAAGCCCGGTTACTCTTTCCTTTTATGTATTGCCTCTATTGTTAACAATTTTGTTCGGTTGTTTAACCTCGAGGTTGTTGATTTTCCGCAGAGAATTTCCCTGGCAAAACAGGTTGCGAACCTGTGAATTTGGCACTATTAATGATAAAAACTACTTTCGAAGAAACCTATTTTTTGTTGGGCCAAGTGAACAAAAGCGAAGCTTTGATAAGTATATAATAGATCCTTAGCCTCATATCAGGCCAGTCTTTTTGAGTCACTTTCAACTCAGGTTTATTCTGTGCAGGTGTTAGTTCTCAATTCCCAACCATCTGACTCTCTTTACTTCAAAATATAGTAATGTTTACTCTTCTATATCTAGAACGTTCCGAGGACTTTGACTGGATAATTTGATGAAAGGACTGTTGACTGTAACCTCGGTTACTATGATATTTTCGACCTTCTGATTATATTGTTTACTTTTACGTCTATGGAATTTAGCTTTGACAGTAACTGAATTCTGCTCCGATCATTTGAACATGGTAAGGAACTTTGTTTTCAGTTTGATTGAGTTTTTTGCTTTCCACGTAAATGAAGAAGCACAAAAAATCATCTGATTGGGTCGAGTGATATTTCAAATAAAGCCTGTTTAGTCGTGAAACGAAAGTTATTATAATTTCTTTTTAAATTGTCCCAGAATCGAGAGAAACTGTTTGAAATTTTTAACTTTCAATTCAATTCAACTACGAGCAACTAGACTTTTTAATAGAAAGATAGGCCATGAATTTTGTTTTACTCTTCCAAAAAAACTTTTCAAATGTTTTTTTTTTTCAGAGCGGTCCGAGGAAAAAAACTGTAACAATTCAAAATTTGACTGAAAAAAATAATTGAACAAAATATAAATTGTTTTGCATCATTTGTTAATTTTTTTGTTGCTTGAAAGGGTCATTTTTCTTAATTTTTTTTGCTGATTTTGTCTGTTTTACTGTGGTTGTTGAAAACAACTAATATCTAGGCTTTTCTTAAAGTTTTTATTACGCCCCGCATGATTATTAATAATTTGAAAAAAAATATATCCAGTATTTTCAAGGATTTTTGTCGGAACTTTCTTTGTTTTTTTTCCCCAGGAACTGGCTATCATTTTTTTTTTTTTTTATGTTGAATTTGATTTCTGAGTAGCATTTTTTTGCTCAGTTTCACCAGTAGAAGTCATGCACCATATTTTTACAATTTTTAAGAAAATCCATATTTTGATGACAAAGTTTCGAATTAGTTTCAAAAAGTTTTTGTTCCGTGTCGTTAATCTCTTCTTTTTTCAGCCACTCAGTTTTCAAATAGATTTATAGCTCGCTCGGTAGTAAAGAAATGTTTTTTTTTGTTGATAATACTTTGTGTTCACGGAATCCTCGAATCCTGCAAGTTTTAGTTTCAACAGTATAATCAATCATCACGGAGAAAATAACGAGAAGTGTAGGCGTAGGCTAACGTCTCGTCCAAAAATGAAATGGTTTTTGGAAATCATGCGGTGCTTACCCAGACCTTCACGCTGAATTGAAATTTAAGTGATGATTTGTTACTGTGGGAATGATTTTGTGCGCCAGTATGATTGGAATTGTTATTACACAATCATTGGTACCAAAGTTCTTATTGGTGTTAATCACGCAAAGAATTTGTGATACTGGGTCTGAAATTAAATCTTTGTGGTGTTCTGAATTTGTCAAACTTCAAACTGGATCTTATTTTAGATGAGTCCAACGGATCGTTTTGAAGTGTGGTCTCGCCAGGTCGCTTAAATATCCTTGAAGTACTTCAAGTGGATGAAGATAAAAGAAAACGTGCAAATACTTCTGTTTCGGGGCCAACTTTAAACGAGTTTTTTTTAACTGGACCATACCTCTAAACTAGTACCCTGAGTCCCATTTTATCATTCTCAATTTTTTGCATAGCTTTAAACTATGCCTACATTACATCCAATGGATATGTTAAAATGCACATTGAATCGCAACGTAAAGAGCAGAATTTCTTCAAATGTAAAAAAGTCCTTACATCAGCGCTCGACATGCTTTGTTAAATTCAATAGCATAAGTTAGGCTTGAGAACATATCATAGAGTCTTACCTTAAATGGCTTTTTTCCAGTCCTCCCCCCTTTGATTTTTCTGAAAATCAGTATGTGAAATTCAATTCAAATTAATTTTTCATGTTATAAACTGCATCAAAACCTGTCAGCGTGAACAGGTGAACAAATTTTGACAACATTATTCTTTCATGCAAACTTCGGTATTTTTGAGCAGCCTATTTTTGTAATTTTACCAGGGGGTGGGAAACTGGAATAGAGACACATAAATCTTGCAAATATGTTTTTGCCTGTTCAAAAAAGAAAGCAAACAAAACATTTTCGCTTTTCATTTCTAATAAAACAGACGTCCATGAAAGCAAGTTTTCGTAGCTCATTGTCACTTCGTTTGGTTCAAGTAACTCACCATCGAATTATGCGTAAAAGAATTCAAAATAAACTTAATTTTGTTTTATAGAATTGAAATGAATATCGTCCGGACCTTGGCGAAAGTGTCATCAGGTTTGTTTGTTTTACAGACTTTTTAATGATACCGTTCCCCTTAGCAACCATAATTTGTTTTAGTTGGAGGGAGAGTTGGATTGAGAAATGCCGCAGCTGCTGCAGCATCAGCACCCAAATCAGATAAAATTCAGTCAAAATCAGCGGCATCTGGTCAAGTTGTTGCTGTCATTGGAGCTGTTGTTGACGTCCAATTTGACGATGAATTGCCCCCAATTTTGAATGCACTAGAAGTTCAAGGTCATGAATCCCGATTGGTTCTTGAGGTTTGCACGTTTCCATTTCTGAGACTTTTTGCGGATTTTTTTTTTTTTGGCGTCAAGATGCTGTATCAGATGAAACTATTAGTTCACTTATGTGGTATTTGTGGATTTTTTGGTCTTTTCCTGGTGGAATTGTTTTCTAATGGGCCATAAAGTTTCTACAGCTTTGAAATTCGCCTGCAATTTGCCAGCTGCTTAGACAGTTATCGTCAAGGTGGAAAATTCAAATAATTGCCATTTGAGTTTTGATGACATAAGTCAACCTTATTGTAGTTATTAAACCGTGAAATAAGTTGAAGAGAGCATATTTCTTGATATAAACAAGATAGTAATAGCAATTACTAATTTGAACTGTAGGAAAACAAGTCGGATCAAGGCTTCACTTATGCACAAATTAGTTTTCAAATTATAACATGCAAGTTACATGCGGGACATGTCTGTCATAGTTGCTTTTTCATGGGACCACTATCATAAAATACTGCTCGTAAAAGTCTTCCTCCAAAAATGCCGGGATTAACGGGACCCATCAAATTTTGAGCTCTTTTGTTCGGCTTAGTATTTTTGATTGAGAATCTTACCAGGAACACTGATATTCAATGATGGTTTTCCGCGGAAATTGTATTTTTGTTTACTATAGTTTAATGTTAAGGTTGCTCAACATCTTGGTGAAAATACAGTGCGAACAATTGCAATGGACGGTACCGAAGGATTAGTCAGAGGGCAAAAGGTAGTTGATGTTGGGGCACCCATTACAATTCCAGTTGGACCAGAGACATTAGGAAGAATTATTAACGTCATTGGAGAACCCATCGATGAACGTGGACCACTGAATGCTAAGAAGTAGTTTTCTTGTTTTCAATTAAATTTGATCGGGATATTGTTCGAAAGATTATAGTTTAATATTTTTTACTGATTAGACACCTGCCAATTCACCAAGACGCACCGCCATTTGTTGAAATGAGCGTGGAACAGGAAATCCTTGAAACCGGAATTAAAGTGGTCGATCTCCTTGCGCCCTACTCGAAAGGTGGAAAAATTGGTAAGCCTTATTTTAGAAAACCATGTCTTGCTGTTATAGTTAATTATATTAATTTACTGAGTAGCTTTAATCACTATAGCTTATTTAGTGGATCAATTTTCCAGGTCTTTTCGGAGGTGCTGGTGTCGGTAAGACTGTGCTTATCATGGAACTGATTAACAATGTAGCCAAAGCGCACGGAGGATACTCAGTGTTTGCGGGCGTGGGAGAGCGAACAAGAGAGGGAAATGATCTATACCACGAGATGATCACAGGAGGAGTCATCTCCCTGAAGGACAAATCGTCAAAGGTTAACTAAGATTCGACTAACATAGTTAAGACTTGTGTAGGTAGTGATGATTTTGACAAGATCTTTGGATGAGAGGGTAGTAGGGTACCGCACTGGGGGTGGTTTTCATTGTCTACTTAGTAGATGGGGGTGGGGTTACCTCTTTATAAATGGTTACATTGGAATGCGAGAGTAATCAAAGTCCCGATATTTGAATTAAATTGTAGGAGAATTTCTTAATCAGATTGTTCAATCATGAATAGACTTTTTTTTTTCAAAAACAAAATTTGCTCACGCTCTAATTTGGTTTCGCGGTTTGACTTTCGATTTGTTTCAAGTTCAGCTCATTTCTTTTGCTATCGACCATCGAATGGGCAGTTTTTGAGTATGGACTACTTTTTTGTTTGCTTGTGTTCATTAAATTTCCCAACTGTTTGCTGGCTTATTTTCTTTCGTTAGAAAATTTGTTCACGTTCAATTTTGATTTTTCGCAGTTTGACTTGTGATTTATTTTTAAGTTCAGTGCATTTCTTTTGTTAAAAGGAATGCAAACTCCACCATCGAACAGCAAAATTGTGAAGGTCACGAAAAACGTGATCGACTTCTAATTTTGAAAAGAGAAATTAATTATCAGATTTCCCGGCGAAATAAAAGTTTACCTATTGATCCTGTTTTCTCAAATCGGGTTAATTTTATCACAAAAGTATCCACCATAAATTTTTCTACAATTTCAAAAGAGCTTTAAGGCCATCTAATTTTCAATTTGCAATTCAAAACACATTTGAAAAAACAAGTAGTTTTTTTTTAGTTTCCTTGCGTCCATTACTGTTTTCCAACTGTCAGTTGGCTATGTTTGTTGAATAAAATCTGGGCGATAATCAGTCGATATCTTTTCTATCGTAACATTTATCTGAAACACCCTGTAATTTGCGATTAAACAAAATTGTCAGTGATTTTTCCGACCACTGAAAGTGGGAATGACTTGGCTTTGTGTGTGTTTGAAGTTTTTTTCAAAATCAGGTATCACAAGTGTTCGTCAGGATGAAGGTCCAATCACGACTGAAAGAGCTTCAAATATTCGTCGCTATTGAAGCTTTTTTAATTCTGGATTGGAGTGACAAAAAATCAAGAAGTTTTCTCAGTGTCGATATAAAGGGGTTTGAGAAGTTAGCTTTTAAATCTAATTTCGAGCAAATAAATGCCCAACGAGTAGAAGTTTTTACAGGAAACGTTCTTTAAGCCGCCAAAAACCTAGCTATACTCCTAAAAACCTAGTTTTTGAAGCTTCAATTTTTTGAAAACAGTCGATTCTGTCTAATTCTAATTTTTACTAACTAAGTTTTTATCTAGTTCCTATCGCGCGCAGAAAAGTGACATAAATGATATAAGTTTTTTTTCAATATAGATTTTCATGAATGTGGTTGGAACTCTGTGCTACGTTTCGACCGGCTACCCACGTTACTTTTTCGCGGTTTGAATTTTGATTTTTGTAAGCTCAGTTCATTTTATGACAACCATTTCCTTTGGCATATTTGTGTTCTGATGATTTGGCGTCTAACCACGTGTTGTCGGCTTAGTGAACCCTTGCAAAATATTGAAAGCTTGTTCAATGCTAGTGGCTGTGTTTGTCGTCTGTTTTTCTGAGATGGAGTTTTTTGTATTTCCTAAATAGTGATGAGTTTTTTGTGACAACCATTTCAATTGGCGTATAACCTCGTGTTGTTGGCTTAGTGGACGCTCGGAAAACACTAAAAGCTTGCTTAATGCGAGTGGTTGTGTTCTTCGTCTGTTTTTCGATATTGATTTTGTCGTATTTTCAAAAAAGTGTTGAATTTTATTACAACCATTTCTTTTGCTTTTAGTTTTCGGATCAGTTGGGGTGTAAACACGTGTTGTTGGCTTTGTGAACCCTTGCACAAAGTTTGTTAATGGCTAGTGGCTGAGTTTGTCGTCTGGTTTTCTGAGCTGCAAATTCTCGTATTTTCTAAATAGTGCTGATTTTTTTTATGACAACCATTTAGTTTGGTTTTGTTTTTGGAACAATTGGCGTCCAACCACTTGTTGTTGGCTTAGTAGTTGCTCGAAAATACTAAAAGCTTGTTTAATGCTAGCAGTTGTGTTTCTCATCTGTTTTTCCCTGATTTGTTTTTTTCGTAATTTCAGTTTTCAGGTGATTTTCATTTCACTGACCATTGCAATGGTACGCTTTCTTTGTTGCGCAAGTGATGCGAAGCTCGGCTTCACTTCTGTGTAAAAAAAACTTGAAATTGGGTATATGAAAGTTTGAAACTTTAGACGCCCGAAAACAGAAAATTTGTTTCTAATGGTGATCTAAAAAATGATCTGCATCTTGGAAAAATAATATATAAAGTGATACATTGTTAGTTATGCTTTGGAAACAATTTATTATTATTATTACGAAGAGTGGTCCAAGATTTTGTTCAGCAGACTTATTTTAGCTAGTTGAAACTGAGAATTAAAGTAAAGTTGTTTAAAATTTTGGTGTTTTGGCTGTTGAAGCTTTGAATTACAATTTAATTTAAGGTCACAAAATTTTCACCCAACAAAAACAGGAAAAAGATCAAGAATATGTTTTTAAGAATTAGTTTGGGAGAAGTAGACAATTTTTGATAGTTCAGCTCCGTTTTTTTTGCTTAGTAATTATGTGTCTTGTGTTCTTTGTTACTCTGTGCTCGAAATCATTTGTATTCAGCTAAATGATCAGCTAAAGTTTTTCAGAGCCGATTCGTTTTGTTTAATTCATAAACCTTTAATTCGATAGGTACCTGAATTTGATCTCAATCGATAATGTTTGCTGGAAACCAAAACTGCAGTTAAGTTATTTTTAAGTTACTGAGTGATTTTAGCAAATTTTCAATATGTTGACTGATGTTTCGAAGAAGCAATTTCTTATAGGTAGCGCTGGTGTACGGACAGATGAATGAGCCCCCAGGAGCACGAGCTCGAGTAGCTTTGACTGGACTGACAGTTGCGGAGTACTTCCGAGACTACGAGGGACAGGACGTGCTGCTGTTCGTTGACAACATTTTCAGATTCACCCAGGCTGGTTCTGAGGTGTCTGCCCTGTTGGGTCGAATTCCGTCTGCTGTGGGGTACCAGCCGACTCTCGCCACTGATATGGGTACTATGCAGGAGCGAATCACAACCACAAAGAAGGGATCAATCACATCAGTACAGGCTATCTTCGTGCCAGCCGATGATTTGACAGATCCGGCGCCTGCCACCGCGTTTGCCCATCTGGATGCCACCACTGTGTTGGACAGAAGTGTCGCTGAGTTGGGAATCTACCCAGCCGTGAATGCATTGGACTCCACTTCGCGTATTATGGATGTGAATGTGGTCGGAGAGGAGCACTATAACACTGCTCGAGGAGTACAGAAGCTGCTGCAGGTACGATTAACTAAATCCGAATTAGAATTCGTCTTCAACATTAAATGGTAATGTTTTTAAAATCGAACGATATGATGCACTTCAAACAGAGTTCCGTGATATCTGAACTTTCCAAACTGGTGCAATAAAACCAAAATAAGTTTGCAACGTGCTTGTAATTACAAGTACAGCGAATAGATTCAGACACCATACTGCAAATATAGATGAACAGTTTCGCATAGACCGCAATCATTTCAATGAAAGTATTTTTTGGATTAAAAATGCTTATAAAATAAGATGAAATATAGATCGTCGAGAATTTTAGGCTAGTGAGATAAAAAAAAATTGTTGCTAAGTACTAGCGTTTTATGAATAGTTGTTTCAACATCTTGAAACGAGAAATGTGTAAGGCCGTCACATTTAAAATAGTTGCTAAGAATGTCTACGAATGAGGTTTGGTGAAATCAGTATGGGCTGATTCTTTGTTTCATGATTTGCACTTCAAACAGAGTTCTGTGATAACTGAACTTTCCAAACTGGTGCTATATAAAACTGGATTTTAAACTACTTTTACTTTATACAAAGCCAAAAATAAATATATATCCAGAAACACCGACGTTCAACTATCTTAGACGGATTACTGCATTTCGTATTAATGTCTCTATTAGTGAACCTTATACGGATGCTAAATTGTTAACAGAAGCTTGAAGTCAACTTTCTGTATTTCGCAAAGAAAGCCTAGATTTGCTTTACACTTCATTATTTGTTTTTCATAGCTCTCTAGGTTTTTTTGTATAAGACCCTTCACACTGTTCTAAGACCCTTCAAACTAGTTGCTACACCTTTCAGTTTATGATTAGAGAAATTTGGATATTGATTATCTGCATTTCGTCTTAGCCCATGTCTGTTATATCGTCTAACTGAGATTTGCTAAATAAATTTTTGAACTTTTTGTCAGCCGGATTGTTTTATTTGACCGGTCTAGAGATAGTTCAACATAAAGTTTATTATCTTTTTTCTATTGCTCTCAAAAATTATTGTTCTGTATATTTGCACTTGCGAGAGCAAGTGTGTTTTTATCGGGAACAAGACTAGCTTCGCAAGTGTTCTAAGACCATTCAAACTAGTTGCTCAACCTTTCAGTTTCTGGTTAGACAAATTTATTGATTATCTGCATTTCGTCTTAGCCCATGTCTGTAGTATGGTCTAACTGAGATTTGCTAAATAATTTTTTGAACTTTTTGTCAGCCGGATTTTTTTATTTGACCGGTCTAGAGATAGTTGAACATCAAGTTTCATCTTTTTTCTATTGCTCTCAAAAATTATTGCTCTGTATATTTGCACTTCGCAAGTGTTCTAAGAACCTTCAAAGAAGTTGCTCAACCTTTCAGTTTCTGATTAGACCAATTTTGATATTGATTATCTGCATTTCGTCTTAGCCCATGTCTGTAATATGGTCTAACTGAGATTTGCCAAATAATTTTTTGAACTTTTTGTCAGCCGGATTTTTTTTATTTGACCGGTCTAGAGATAGTTCAACATCAAGTTTACCATCTTTTTTTCTATCGCTCTCAAAAAGTATTGGTCTGTTTATTTGCACTATATTGTTGCGATGCAATTGTTGTGCCAAAATGTGTTCATTTTGATCCAGCTATTTAGTACAGCCAATGCTATGGATATCAACACAGACTACATTAAAAATAGCCTTCTAGCTTCATGGTATCATGTTTCTGTAGCGTAGAGGTAGGGAAAGAGACCAGCAGCAAAATAAGAGGGTTCGAACTTGGGCAAGGTCGGATTTTTTAAAGAATTTTTTCGTATACAAGTTTAAAGGCGTCCGCTTTACAAATTGATGCATGTTAGTTGGTAAATTTCTTTTCACATTGACTGGTACTGCTAATACATCATAATTGGCTTGCGTCACTTAGCAATTATGTAGAGTCATAATTGGCGTGCGTCACTTAAGAAATTTTGTAGAATCAAAGTTTTAATCAATCAGTTTTTTCCAGAAGCGTTGTGGGTCATATTTTACTTGTGTATGCGTAACTTCACCTGTGTTAAACTTGCGAAGCGGTTGTATTAATACAAACCTTTTTTCCAAGTCACAAGAAACGTGCTACTTTTGGCGGCACTTTTGAATCGGTAGGCTGCGGTAGCAGTATAATGTCATGTGCTTTAACATTTGATTAGTAAAAAGTTAACACAGTTGATGCAATTTTAATTCAAATGAACCCAAAAAAAATATTTTCAAACAGCAGTACAATAATAAAAAGCTCGATTTCAGAATTTTCAACTCAATGTAAATCACATTTTTTTGAAATATCGTGATTGAACAAGCAAAGCTTGTGTGATACTATGAACTCTTTTTTCCAATCAAAGCAAATTTTAGTATTCATTTTGATTGTGTTCATTTTGACCAATAACCAGCTATTAAGTACAGCCAATGCTAAGGATCTTTACAGACTATTATATATAAAAAGCACTTCAGCTTCAAGGTATCATGGATATGTAGCGTAGAGGTAGGAAAGGAGACCCGCAACAAAAGAAGAAGGTTCGAACCTGGGCAGGATTCTTTCGTATACTATAATTGGCTTGCGTCAATTAGCAAATATGTAGACTCATAATTGGCGTGCTTCACTTAAGAAATTTTGTAGACTCAAATTTTTACGCATTCACTTTTTCCCAGTAGTGTTATCAGTGATATTTTGCTTGTGTTTGCCAAGTGCAACTTTGCATCTGTGTTAATATATATTTTTGCTTATGGTTTCATGCAAAATTCTGTATTTTTGTATTTGGTGTCCCTTTTGCGGTAGCGAATTAGCAATTTATTATTAGATGTAGCTTGGTTCTTAGTGGCTAGTTTTTGGGCAATTTAGGCATTAGTGGCTAGTGCGTGAGACTCAAGTTGCTGTGTTGATTCTTATTTCCTTGTAATATTTTAAATCACTAGCTTTAGGGAGAAAGTCTGACTATCGAAAAGGATATTAATTGTCAGATTTCCCAGCGAAATGAAAGGTTTTTCTATTGATTAAGTTTTCTCAAATAGGGTTTATCTTAACAAAAAATTGTACATCGTTAATTCTTCAAATCAAAGATCTTTAAGGCCATCTATTTTTTTTCCGAAATTCTAAAGTTGAATATTTTCGAAAAAACCAGTCAGTTTTTTTAAGCTTCATATCATTGATTACTCATTTCCAAATGTCAGTTGGCTATGTTACGTTTTTTTAGAATCAAGAGTGAATTTACACTTAGAGAAGATTTTTTTGGAATATAATTTAATTCTGACGTGCTTTATTTTCGTAATGTTTAAAATTCACATGTAGCCAAGCATTTATTTGTAGCAAGCCAACGAATGGTTGGTTTAATCTTGCAAATAAAGACGAAATTTATTTAAAGCTTGAAGCGAGTGTATTAGTTATGAACCGAAGACCATTAATTCATGCTCATGGTTTTACTTGACTCGTTATTTGGCTTATGAAACTGTATATCCCTTTTGAAGTATTCAAAGTCATAGAAATAAGATACTGGTACAACAAATGATAATTTCTAGGACAAATATGTTGAGAAATTATCCAAAAGTCAACCTAAAATCTGTTGCTGACCTGTTAATTCGTTAATTTCGTGTTCTCAAATATATCGCCAACAAGACCACTGTCTCTCGGCTATACAAGCTGACCAATAACACTTATTTCACACATGCACCATTTTTTACGCGTGAATTGTACCAGAAATCAAAATTGAACAGGTCTTGCTTTTATTATGGGTTGAAATTGCATTTGTCTCTTTTGATCTACAGTTGTATCAATAGTTTTGAACTAATTTGCCAACGTTGCCGTGGTGCGAATCCAATTGCAGTATTGATGTTGTGGTGCTGTGTTTAGGACTACAAATCTCTGCAAGACATCATCGCCATCCTGGGAATGGACGAGTTGAGCGAGGAGGACAAACTGACTGTGTCCAGAGCTAGGAAGGCACAGAAGTTCCTCTCACAGCCGTTCCAGGTGGCAGAGGTTTTCACGGGCATCGAGGGCAGATACGTGCACCTGAAGGACGCCATCAAAGGCTTCCAGGACATTCTCAGCGGTCAGTCAGACAATATTTCCGGTGGTTTGAGTTCAATTCATTGAGTTCTGCAAAAGATTGTGGACAACATAACATAAATACGTGAAAAATTCATTATTGATATTATACATTTTTAGGGTGTTTTTTGTTGTCCATCTTTAGGTTACTTTTTTGTGCATATTTAATCAGGAGTTTTTGTCAACATTAAAATTTAACACTATCTATTATCAAGGTTTAAGATTGTTAATTGATTACAGGCGAGATGGACCAGTACCCCGAGGTGGCCTTCTATATGGTAGGCGACATCGAGGAGGTGAAGACAAAGGCAGAGAAGCTGGCGGCTGAGATGTAGTGTGAATGATAGGACAAACAAAACATATATTGAGGACAGCAACACTTACCATGAAAGAACAAATGCCAACTAGTCAGAGGGACGATCATTCTTCCTACCTATGCACATACGTCACAGCAAGCAAACAGCTACCCTTAAACGGTCCCCTTAAACTGAATATATCAATTGAACGTTTGAAACTGAACAACCAACTAATAATGAACTGTAAAGACGATCCTCTATAGTAATTGGACCACTAATGTGATTAAAGTTGATGTCAAGTGAGCTAAACATAACCTAAAGTTTACACGACGTTACTTGAACTTAAAGGTTTACAGAATTAATTTTTCACTGAATCTGTTTTAGGACCTTGAAACTGATTTTTTTTTTAGAACTTACAGTAGATTGAACCAGCTTGACGGTAACAGCTGTTACAACCTCAATGGATCGGTTTTTTCCAAACAATATTTGCGCCTCAAATAACACTTGCTGGGGGCACGTTGAAGTTAGATCAAAGCAATTTCAATCATGGTACAAACTCCGAAAATAGCTAAATCAAAATGACAAAAATGAATGTTTCGTGAAATGGAACGAGTATTTTTTTGTATAACATCGATGACTTATATATTTATTGCCAGCAGTCCTGTAGCTACATTGAGCTATGACTGTTGTTGAGATTGCTCGTGTCGAAAAATGGCAGTCAATTTATAAGAAATTTTCTGCGTAATTTTTACATAAAATGTTCGCTTCGCTTTAAATAATCGCGTTCTGGTTTGAATTTTTTTTCATCCCTGACATCTAAGCTGTGATTATGCAAAAAATAGAATTTTCAAAGCGGGTAGGGAATTGGACGGCCTTTTCATGTCAATAAACAAATTAAGGAAACTAATGTCGACTGCTCAAGTCCTGGGTTTGCAAATTTGTGTTATCGGGATTTGAAATTTGATATCTATAACAACTAAGGGTTCGTGCGAAGTCCAATGTTTGAAACTACGCATTTCGTTCAGCATCAGAAATCAATGCAATAGATATCAAAGACGTACATCCAGGTTTAGCTGGGCTTCTAGTTGTCTTCCAATTTTTTCCTCTTATGAATTGTATCGTAAATAGTGCTGAGCTCTGCTTCGTTTTTGTGTTGAGATTTGTTTCTTTTTGTAAGTACCGATTTCACTAACAAACAAATATGTTGTCAGATTGGTGGAGGGATGTGTTTTAAGTCTAAAAGCTCTCAGACACTTTATAACCTTCAATGCCAGAATAATCAAAATCATAAAAATCCAAAAACTTGTTTACTAGCTTTTAATTGAGTTTTGATTCAGTGTAGCGACCAAAATTTCATGATTATACGCTGATAATGTCATTATGACTACGCGATAGCTTTCAGAACGTTTTGATTTTGAAAAGTTCCGATTCAAATCCTTCTGCTAGTAAGTTATGCTAGCAGTATTCGCAATAATGCTAGCGCAATCGAACCCAGCAGTTGTACGTAAAACACAAGAAAACTTTAGGTTCACCCAGAAGAAAACGTTGCCAAGACCTTTGTAAGTTACAAATAAATGCAAAAAAGTAGCAAGAGGCTTTTGGCGAAGTCTACTAAAAAGTTTCGTTCTCCACAAAGTCTAACTCAAAAATAGAGCATGTGAAGTTTTTGTAAAAAATCATCGAATTTCCTTTTTTAAGAAGAAGTTTTCGAATAATTAATCAATTTGTTCGAACAAGGCAAACGTAAAATTGGAACAATAGCTACTTGGTGCTTTTACTTGATTTTAAAATTTTAAACTTAATAATTTTCTCTCCTATTACCTCTTTTTGTTGAAAATGCTTAAAAAAATCATATCAAAAAATGAGCAAAATTCGATTGATTTTTCGCGTACGTCAACCACAAAATGGTAAGAGCGGCAGAAATTGTAAACTCTTTATTTAGTGAGCTTTTTTTCTACATGTGGATCAACCGGCTGTCTTGGTTATCAACAAGGATTCGAATAGGTTTCTGACAATGTTTTCAAAAACGAAATGCTCTATACCAAGATTTGTTTAAAAGAATAATGCAAAAAAAATAATTTGCTTAAATCTATTTGAAGTTGTTTATTAAACATGTTCGAAGTAAATTTTCTCCTCAAGAGTCCAATCAGCGTTCATTAAGAAAAATTATTTAGTCCCGATTATCGGAAACTAAAACATAATTTGAAATAATTTTCCCAAGGTGGAGAAATACTGGTCTGTTTATTTTTGACATTTTAACTTAAATTTAGTGAAAACTTATTTGAATTGCAATCAATTTTTCGAAGAAAAATTTCAGAAGTTTGATTTAAAATACTGTAAGAAGCCATCCTTACCTTGAAAAACACACTTTTTCAAAAAAAAAAAGTTTTTTTTTCACAAAGTTTTTGTTTGTTCTGATTTCTGCGCTGCTTTCTGTGCACCGGGAAAGAACAGAGTCTTAGGGTTGCGCAACAAAAATAATAATTTGAAAACTTCAGGGAAAAATTTGGTCTGAACTTCTGTTTTTCAGAGGCAATTGGAAAAGAACTTAGACAAAATTGAAACGCTGACATCAAAAAAGATTTTTACGAAAACTTAAACGCTATATTAATTAGTTTTCAGAAATTGAGGCGCTTTTTATCACTTGATCCAATACTTTTATGTGCATAAAAAACTGCAGGGAAGCTTAGACAAACTTTCTGAAAAAAATATAACTTTCAATTGTTTGTTTTTGAAAATAAAAATTGTCTTCATTATTGATTTTGTTTCTCATTTTGTCTGGTAGTTTCATTTTTTGCCATTTGCGAAGCAACGAATTGTTTTTGTCTGAAAATAGAAAAATTGTTTTAACTGACAATCCTTGTGATTTTTGTATGGCTTGCTCAAGAAGCATTCATGTGGCGTTAAGTTCTGATTGGTGAACAACTTTTAAGCTTCGTGAGATAATAAATGAGAAAGACAAGTAACGAGGACAATTTTGATCAAACAGAGTGATAATTTGTTTTTTCTTTTAGTTTTTATAGGGTATTTTTTAAAAATTATTAAATTAAAATTGTTTCAACTGACATTCTCTGGTCCAATTTTGTAAGTTTTGACTGGCTAGCTCATGAAGTAACGAGGCGCTCAAAGGATTGTTTGCTTAACCAGAGAAAGAATGCATTTCTTCTAAGTTTTTTAGGATATTTGATTCCACAAAGAGATCAATTAAATTTCAACACCACAGAAAAAAAAACTTGAATAGAGTTGTTTTCTTTTTTTGAAATAAAAAAAAATATATATCCACTATAGAAACCGATTATATGCAAAAATAATAATTTCAGTAAATTGTTCCAAGTACTTTGAAATCTTCGTGTTTTTTTACGGATTTGGTATAAAAAAAATTAAATAATTTCAAATTTTTTTTGGAATGAATGTATATGCTGATTTTTTTTTCTTTCGGACCAATTAAACAAAAACTGACAGAGTAAGGGTATCGATCCGGATACCTTTTGACTTCCAAGCGAGTATGCTTGAGCTAGACTAAAATTCTGAGTGCATCGTTTCTCGAACAGTACCTTGATAGTTTAAATATGCGAATTATTTATGCGTGGCAAAATATTTGCTCTCATAATCTTTCCAAATTGAATTGAGACCAATTCTAATTGAACATGTTAAATTATCTCAAATGTCAACGCTTGCATTTGATATTGGCAGCACAACATTTATAGTTTATCAAAAAAAATTTGAACACAAACTATTCGAGACTTTTTAAGGGGCAGTCGCACTATTCAGGCTTTTCCACTTAAATACGAGCAAGCAGCAGCCTTATTAGATTTTTTGCGAGTTTAGTTGAGACGCAAAATTATTTTGAACCATTTCGATCAGCCAGAGAAGCAATTTCCTTTTTCCTCTAAGCTTGAAAGTGCAATTTTTGGATAATTTTCTTTTTCAGGGTACTTTTCACGTACAAAATAGGTTTGCCATAGAGGTCAATTAAATTCTATCACCGCAGAAAAAGAACAAAATGGAAGTTGCTTTCTTTTGTTCAAAGTAAGGAAATAATTATCCACTATGGAAACAAAATGCTGTCTTCCTTATTCAAAACTGCTTTTCTATTTTGAAGGAAGGAATCAGCGATAATTGGAAACAAAATTGTACATGTGAATGTAAATTTATATAAATTTATGTCGCCTTCTGTAGGTGTACAATCATGGAATAAAATTATACTACACCAGAAAGCGGGGAAGTCACTTGTGTAATCCAGATACCTGCTTCCTGTTAGATTTGGCATATTTACAAAAGCCCTTCATTTTGAAATTGAACAAATAATTAGGACTATAAACCAGCAACCTTGCTTTCTTGGAGCGCGTGGACGCGTGATCAGGTTTTATTGCACGGAATATTCCAGAATATCAAAATGGATTTGAAGAGAGTTCAGCGACAAAATGAGGACAGCCGGCAAAGACAGGTAATTTGGAGAGTTTAATTTAATCACTGATATCCTACCCCCCCCCCCCCCCCCCACATACACAATTACAAAAACACACACAAACATTCATCTACACACTCTCACACACATAGAGCAAATGGCTGTCTTGCCGAAACTCTTGAAAGAAAAAATAATTACAAAAATGTTTTAAAATCTTGCAAGAAATAAACGTTAGCCATTTAGTGAAAACTTTGCTCCTTAAAATAGTAAATATGATAAAGCGTTATCAATTTTTGTACCCTGCAATGAAATTCCCCGATTTTATGAAGACAGCTGTAGAAAAATTGGTTCGGTTGTTCAACCAAAAATGCGTTCGTTAAATCAAACCAAAGGGGAGGGGGCCAAAAAGCCAACACCCCCCCCCCCCCCCCCACCCGCTCGAAAATGGGTCATCCACCAGCCCCTTAAGTCCACCCCTGAGTTTTTTGTACCATTTTTTGTCCTCAAAAATAAAATAATCTAGAAAAATTCAATCTAAAACCATATAAAACACTAATCTTTATCTACATACTTAGTGCAATTTTCTTGAAAAGCCAATATACCCAATCCCATTAGCAAGTTATGGGAACTATTGCTCATACTCAAATACAAAAATTGCGGCTTCTGTTTTCAATGTTTTTTTTTCAGCGAGACACCTTCAAAATATCAGTCTATAAATGCTACTGCATTCACGATTTCGATTGCTTTGATAGCAAAACAAGCAGGGGCGACAGGACAAAACGTAGAAAACAGACAAAGAAAACATTTTTTAGAAAAAAAACTCAGGGCTGTGTGATAAAATATTACTTTGCTACAGCTAACTCTACTTAATACAATTAAAAGAATAAAAAGATAAAAGTAAATTAATCTGAAAGTTAAAACCTTAAAAAGTGAGAGAGCATTCTCTCCACCGGAGAGAATGGAAGTGTCAAGGTCATACATAAATGACCGGTTAAATCAATTAGATAAGTCATGAGCTAAATTAGATTGAATAGAAAAGTGTAATCACATCCATCCTCAAAGCAGGAAAAATTTTAAATTGCGAAACTAACTATCTAACTAACTGCTCCGTTTCTCCCTTTTGAGAGAGAAATTGAATGTTTAAGCACCGTATTTGTGCATCAAGTTTATGTAAAATTTATCAAGTGAAATTAAGTTATGCAGTTAAACATATCATTTCCACGCTCGATTTAAATAAAAGAACTGACATCCGACGGATGGAATTACAAAAACTGACTATTAAAATCTGCCTTAGGCGTTATATAAAATTAAATTCCAAAAAATGTAACTAAAAAATTACCATAAGGTAAGTAAGACGGCTAATTTTCTGAATATCCAAACAAATAGATTGAATAGAGGACACTGATCCAAAGGAAGGTTATTTTATAAACTTTAGACTTTACTGCCCAAAAATACAAAGTTCGGAGTTATAAGAGGTTAGCGAAACAATCGAATTTGGAGGGGTTAACAGTTTTATGATAGGAAGAGCACCAAATAAAGCGGTTTGTATATTTTAAAAAGTGAGTTTCGAATTAACTGCTCTTAAAACAGTTGATAAAGCTTTCCAACTCTGTATTAAACAATTCACTGTCTAGGTCCGTATCCCATCATAGTTGTCGATAGCAATTCCTAGAGATTTATCAGTCGAAGAAGGAAAAGTGTAGTGTCCGAAAGTAATGTCAGATCTTCATGAAGTGCTGATGGATGATTCTCGTTGGAGTTGTTGTTATCCAGGACGATCGGATTCGAGGCTGAACCAGATGTTTTTTCTACTTGATCTATAATATCTTTGAGGTAGCTTTTACCGTAGAATTTCGGAGGGCGCACGTTTCGGTTTGACCGACGAAGAAGCGGCGCGTTACCAGAAATAGGAGAAGACTGATGATTGGATGCAGCCTCGTCCGAGGGGTCGATGATCTCATAGACAGGAAAATTTACCGAAGGCTCCTCAAGATTCGTTGTAATTGTCTTATTTGTCGGATTAGTTTGAGGATTGAGGCTAGATAAAATATCGGCTTTGTTGGCTAGTGGGCTGACGTCTGGTTTAGCGGGAATATTGCCAATTGGGCATTCTGGAGTTGTAATGTCGTCATTAGAGTTGTCGTCTTAATTCTCAATCTTCATGTTTTTATTTGTTGTACGAGTTTTAGCAGTGATATTATCGTGAGATTGGATCACCAAGGCTCTCGGAAATAATAGGGTCTCCAGCTATCCATTCCCAGTCGATAATATAAGAAGTATCCGAAGGAATAAACATTGATTCGTCTGAAACTAAATCAACTGTATTGAGATTCGGCTTTTAGAGCGGGATGGCTGTTCTCTGAAAATTTCATTGATGATTTCGAAACCCTCGTCTTAGCATTTTTGTCTGAAGTGGCCAACTCGATTTGTTTTCTGGTCTTCGGTGCCTGCTTTCTAGATGGGTTTGATTTATATTGATTTGCACGCCTCGTACCTACTCCAACGTCTGAGTTAGGTTGAAATGAGAAAAATATGTTTCCTTTAAAAGATCAGAATTTAGAACATTTCAATGTCGGTGGAGCGATGTCCGATTTTCTGATGATTTTTCTGTTGGAAAATTCTACCGTAGAACTACAGGCATTTACAATTTTTTGGCTTAGCTCTTTGTATAAAATATTTCCAGTGATGATGCTCTTGTTCGTTTTCCGTAGGGTTTTACCTTTGAATGGGATCTGGAGGGGCATGCTTGACGAAGAGGTTTTTGAGGAAGATGGGTAATCCGATTCATATCCATTCTCCAGTGTTTGGTTCTTCTTAGGGATCACGATATCCTTGCATCTATCCTCCGCTCTATCGTCAAAATTCCAGTCCCGGGCCCTTTCCTTGCACAGAATCGATTTCCTCTTCTCTTTTATTCCAAAGGAAGGTTTACCAGATGCAAATTGTTTGTATATAGTGAAAAGTGTTTAATTTTTGTTTGATAAGAAGATCAAACGTTCAAGATAATTTTCGAGATAGCGTCTTGTAATGTTTAAATTGAAAATCTTGAGCCTTTGCTAAATGTTTGATTTTTACAGAAAATACATGTTTTTCAAATATTCCGTTGGAGCGATGGTCTCCTAGTGTACAGTATATTTAATTAATAATGTTCGAGTCAGAAAGTAATTTGAAATACTGATTGTAAAACAAGATGCATGATCCACTCGAATGGAGTAAATTATGCCGTGAAGGAAAACATAATCTTGAAGAAATTGCATAACTGTTTTTGACGATGGGGATGTAGTAATTTTCGCCGATGGAAACCATGAAAATCGATCGATGCTTAGTAAAAACATATTTGGTTGTGCCCCAGTGGGCATCCAAAGGACCAGCGAAGTCTACGTTGGTTTCATGTAAATGCGGAAAATAACTAATTTGAAAATTTGGAACTATACTTTAAATCTTACACGTCTTTGTGCATTCTGAACAATTTAAGCCATGGAATTAAAACTGTCTGTTTATATGAAGCCACCTGATGTATTGAGCTAGGTATTTGATTCCGACCTGGGAGGGACTTCTTCATGGCATTTTTCAGGGTAAAAAGAATCTCTACTTTACAATCCATGTAAAACATTCCGTCGGATTCGTGTAAGTCTCTTACAAAGTGGTGGAAATATGGAGAATTTGCATTAATCGTCTCAAAAACATTCTGAAAGGCTTCGAATGAATGGGGCTCACTATTGAATGAAACTGTTGCTCAATGGAGCTCACCATTGGATGAACCTCGGTTAAGAGAGCAATTAATTTAGCATTAAAAAAGTTTAAATCCAAAGAACGTTCGGGTTACTTCAACTTTTCATGGCATTTATTTACATGTTTTTCATGTTCGGATAACAATGGAAACTCTAAAGAAACTTGAATATCAGAAGTGGGCGTATTAATTGCATTTTTTTTTCCATAAGTACAGTTTTTACAGTTTTTTTATCTAAAGCGGAATTAACTACGCTATAACTTAAAAATTAAAAAACAAAAAACGCAGTAGTAGAAATAGAAATTTTTAAAAGGCAAAGATTGGAATGCTCCGATGGAAAACATTTCGAGGTACAGAGTTTTGTTCGATTATGTTTTAAATTGCAAAGTGAAAGAGCCGAATTGATATCTTTTAGACCTGATGCTAATAGGGAATTACGTAATCTTGCATAATCAGATTTTTCCAAATGTAAAGCAATCGCAATGCATGACTATCCGAAGGATAGATTGCTTTCCTAATTTTATCAAATTTAGCAACTACAATTTTTTCATTATAATGTGAGGGGGTAAGGTTTTTCCAGGTGGATTTCATAAAATTAGGTCGATGAATCCCATATCTTTTCCTGTCAGGTGTTTAACAGTAAAATTGATAGGTAACAACCAATCCCCCCTTCTTTTTTATCTTCTGTGGTATGTTTTATTCCCGTGATTTGTTGAAAGCGCGGAAAGTAGGGCTTTATGGTCTGTAATTACCTGAAAATATGATCCATAAATATACTTCTTATAATGTTCAACCGCCCAAACGACTTCTAGGAAATCAAATTGGTAAGTAGAAAAGTTAGATTTGCAAGTATTTAAAATCGTGATGCAAAAGAAACCGTCTTCCAATCGTTCCCATGCATTTATTTTAGAGATGCCCCTAATCCGTTATATTACGCATCGTTTTTCTTTTTGTTGTTACTTTTTACATCGAAGTGGCTATTTTCTGTCAGATTAACTTTTGTATGATCTTCGTTTCAATGGAAAATATATTTTTTACTTAGCAAGGGCAGGAGAAGATTTCCTAAAAAAGCTAAATTAGGAACAAATTTGATGTATTGATTGGTAGACCCTAAGACTTAATTCTTTCAGGTTTTTAGGGATTAGTAGATCCTCTATTCCTTTTGTTTCAACGATCAGGGGGGAAATTCCTGATTTTGAGTTTTTAAATTCCAGCCATTAGGTTTTAGGTTTTCAAGGTAAAAAAAATTAAATTTTTTTCTGGAAGAAATTACAATTTTACCACTTGACGGCAAAGTTGTAATTGTCTAAAACTGATGAGGTTTTAAAGACTGTTCTGTTGTGATCAAAGAAGCTTCCTTTGAATTTAATTAAAATGTCGTCGAAATAACAGTTTGTAAAAGGGATCGTTCCTAACGTTGAGTACATTACTCTTTCAAATTCGTTAAGCATGTCGCCCAATCCATCAAAAACGAGTTAAAAACTGATAAGTGCTGGCATTATCACCGCCGACTATACAAAAGTTACACTGGTTACTAAAGCCAGCTGATTATAGGCATTTTTTAAATCAAGAATAGTGAACCATACCTCTCCAACGGCATCATTTGAAATTTGGGCTGCTACGTTATTTAAAAGTTCGTGGATAATTGGCATTCGGTATTTGTTTTTGCAGATTTAATTGTTGATAAATTTTGAATCTAATGCTAGCTTGATCGATTTGTCTTTTTTACAAGTATTAACGATCGGGTTACTGAATCAATTTGAGTAGCAATTTCCCATCTTCTGAATATCTCCTTCGGCTTCGAGCCGGTTTACTTCGGTTTTAATTGAATCGAGAGGAAGAGGAACGCGTCTGACTTTTAGTTGGACAGGCTTTAATGATTCGTGGAAACGGATAATTTTAATCTTTTTTTTAATGTTTCCAATCAGAAGGAATAAATTTTAAAAGGTTTTTGGGTTTTTGTTGATTTCCTTGTCTTTTCCGGCGGTGGAAATAAAACTTTTTGATTTAAATTTCTAGTTGTTCTGGAAGTGAGGGAAGTACTTCCGTGAAATTTCGATCCCCACTTTAGGCAGGTTGCCATTTCCGAGGATGTTCCGCTCATGACTTTCTGTCAGCAAAAGATGACAATCTTTGTGTGACCATCCATTTGAGACAATTAAGAGTATCAGTTTGGCGGTAATGTTGATGGCATGGTCCGTGAACCCGCAGTATAAGTCCTTAGTTGCTGACCGGATAAATCTTTAAATAAGGGTCTCATAGTTTCAATTAGTGAAGAACATTTCTCTTGAGTAAATTGATCGAGGTAGCAGAGCCCACTTGAATGTTTAAAATTACTGGCTTTTCTTCCCCGAAGCCGATATTTAACAGTTTTCTGTGTTCTTTTGTATCGTTGTCAAACATTGTAGTATTGTTTAATACAGAACAATCGTTATTTTTTGCTCTCTCCGGGTTCTGATCATGCATTGATCACACCACAACAGTCTCTATTTACACGGTCCATATTTACATCCGGATGGTACGCAGGATTAAGATCTGTATTATCTACAATTCGAGTCTTTGCAATGTTCACATTTTACCAAGAGATTTACATAGTCTGGTGATGTGGCCTTTGTATTTACAGGATGTAAATGTCGTTTCCTTCGCTGGATAAAATGCAAGGTGTCCTTTTAAGAATGTATTGCCACGTTTCATACAGGTATTGCGCCATTTGATATTCAGGGTTGGCTCTCTTTTGACGTTAAATGGTTATAAAATTTGTGTTTCGGTTGTCCGTTGTATATAAAACTCTTAGCTATTTTCATGTGATTGGATACTCTCTTTTAATGTATCAGACCAATGTTATTGGCTCCAAAGGTGGTATAGTTTTTGTCAGAATCTTTGTTTGTAGGTTTGAATTTTCATGTTGTTTATAAAGATATCCCTTATCCCTTCTTCCTATCCGCCGGATTAGTCACTTTTCTTGGCGATTTCAGCTAAGGCTCCGCAAAATTGTTCTAATAAAAATCTGTCACGTTGCTTCCTATTTAAGAGTTTGTGCCTTTCAAATGTGACGTTTGATTTCCTGACGAAAGCGTTTGCTAAGTTTTCCCAAAACTCTTTCAAGGAAATTTGAAGTATTTTTATTCTTGTGAATTTCTGACCAAAAACTTTTTCCTTCGTTTCCTTGGGTAAGGTAGAGGATTGAACGGAGTTTCTTGTCAGCTTCTTCTGTTCTCACTCCGTTAATTTTTTTATTTCGCTTTTGATCGATGCCGCTCCTTCATCATCGCAGCGTTTTTGTTCTGAAAATAACTCTCTGTTCGTGCTTTTCGTTGGTTTTCCGATTGGTTCTCCGTCCGATTTTCTAGTGCATGTGGATGAGGATGGTGCCTTTCCTTTGGACTTGGAAGATTTCCGACATGTACGGTTTCTTATCTCGCGATAATTGCTAGTTGGAAAAGATCGCTCCACTCTTAACAAGATTCTAACAAAGATTCTAACCGTATGGTTCTAACGAAATGAAGGTTTTCCTCTCACGATTCATTCGTTGTTTGACTTCGCCACGATAAACTACTACTTTGTTACAGCTAACTCTACTTTACACAATTAAAAGAATGAAAGGATAAAAGTAAAAAGTATCTGAAAGATGAAACCTTAAAAATTGAGAGAGCATTCTCTCCGCCGGAGAGAATAAAAGTGTCAAGGTCAAACATAAATGACCGGTTAAATCAATTAGATAAGTCATGAGCTGAACTAGATTAAATCAAAAAGTGGAATCACGTCACTGTGAGTTATCAAACAACTTGTGAGGAGACATTTTGGAAATAGCTTTTTTCGTAAAATTTCAGCTGCCAAGAAAGGTTTTTGGATGGGGTTAGCTGTTGAGCCATAAAACTGCCTGTAATTTGCGATGTAGACTGCTACCATCATCCCCAAAAAAATTTTCTAAAAAGGAAACAGATTTGAAATGCTTACCTTTAAGGCAGATTCACAGCGGAAACTCACGACTCCATATAGACCACTTCAAATACTTTACATGGTTTTTTTCTCGTCCTGAAGATGTTATCATGGTGATAGACAAACATGGTATAATTTTTGTTTTTCTCTGAGAATGGAGCTAAAAAAGCTTTGTGGACAGCTTTTTCTAATTATCCAAAAGAACTAGATTACACCAAGAAATGTCAAACTTATGATAAACTATGATTTTGTTGTTTTTAGTATAGCAAATAGTTTTTATGAAACTTATACCACAGAGTGTACGGCTGAAAAAAAATCAACTGCTTATATTTTTTACTGGCTGAATTTTTTGCTGGGCTTTTCAATAAGTTTATGTTTTGTTGCTCCTTGAGCTGTCAATTTGAATCAACGACAAACGCAAAAATCAGAGTATTTTTTCTGGAGGAATTTCGTAAAAAACCAAAACCTAAAATTTTCATTGAAAAAAAAATTAAAACAAAATCGATTATCTGGCGCGGCGCCTTTATACATTTACGCAATTTTTTTTCCGGTTTGAAATACTTTTTGCATATATTTAGCAAATCAAGTTAACAACTTTTAATTCTTTAAAAATTAACATAAATAAGCGCTAAAAAGGTCATTTTTTCTTCAATACTCTTCAATGGCAGTCTAAAAGTGTCGTACAAATTGATTCAACTTATGGAGACTGAAAACGAGCGGAAGAAATTGTTTCAAATTTTCAATTTTCAAAAAACAAAATTTAATTAAAAAAAAGTATACTTTTTTTGAAGTGCTTCGGCTCAGGGAATTAAAGTCTTTTTGCTCATTTTTCATTTGGGTGATTTGCACTGATTACATAACTTTAAATGTGTTTGGCAAATTGGTAATGAAGATTCATTTTTTATGGTTTTTTTATTCAGACCAACCAAGATTATTGGCAGCGTCAGGATTCACCTTGGCATCTTTGGTTTCCTGAGCGGATTCGCTGGAGACCGGCTAATTGGGGTTTCGTTTAATTTATGATACGCAAATTAACTGTCTGGCAAAATATTCAGTACTCTTAACCGTTCAAAATGAATTGAGGCAAGCTAGTTTCGTCATTTTAGTCCGTATACGACTCAAATTCAGCACTAGATTATTGAAATTGACATTCGAAAAATTGTAGTATTTCGAACAAAAAATTACTTAAACTGTATTTCTAGAACGTTTGAGAGGCAGTCGGAACGGAATCTTCAAATGTTCACCCTATATTCCCCGAGCAGCCTTGTTGAAAGATAACTGCAAGTGAATAATGTGGCAAAGTTTCATGCAGACATATTGACTTTCGATAGTAGAATATGATTTATAGTTGATTTGGTCCCTCTAATCATCGCTCTGCGAAAACCCAATAGACTTAAAAGCTATTAAAGTTATATAGTTACATAGTTTTGAAGTGCCTTTATCCAAAAAAGCAAGTCACTAATTGTGATAAAAAGATAAAAAGTTCTTTGAAAACAAATTTTTTAAAAATCACAAACTATCTGTAGAAAATACCCTCTTTATTCGTTTTTTTCTATTATTTTTTTGCTTAGCAGCCTTCTGAAATACCATTACGTTTTAAAGTTTTCTCTTCTTTTTTGATTTCCAACGCTGAACCAAAACTAGTTGAGCTTTGAGCTTTTCTACAAAAACTGGCAACTGAAAAAGTTACCACCAAATTTTTTTGAGCTGTTGACTGATAAATAAATTTGAAGCATTCCAAGTCGTGATTTAGCAAATTTTTCTACATTTTTCTCCATTTCAAAAAATGTGTTTTTCAAGTGATATTGGACTATTTAAGTATAAAAACACCTGTATTGACAGTTTGTCATAAGTTAATTACAAAAAAAAACAGTCATTACTAGACCAAACTGTGCATTCTGTGCATTGTATGAGGATTCCACAACAGGCCAAACTCAGATTTGTCGCAGAATCCACTTCACTGCTACTTTTCTTTGAACTTCTTTGCTGTTATTGATTCCAAAAACAAATACTTGAAACAATGTTCCGCTCAAAATTGCTCCAAAAATAGACGAATTTGCGGAATCCGCAACCGTATTTGCGGAATCCAGAACAGTCTGTGGAGTCCACAAACAAACAATAAGACATGTGTCTTGTTAAATTAAGCTGTTGCGGAATCTGCATTTGTTAGCGGAATCCGCAAAGTGTAAGTGGAATCCGCAAATTGTAAGTGAAATCCGCATTTTTTTGCGGATTCCGTTTACATATATGTATATATGTAGCATTTAAAACTATATCTTTTAACAACAGGATTTGATTTCACTAGAATAGGAATTTGCTAGATCTGAAACTTCGTGCTCAACTTCGTGATCTAAAACCTCGATGCTCAATTGAAAGGTGCCAAAAAGTCAGATACAACAAAAAATGTTCAAGTAGTGATTTGATTGAAAGTTGTAAATGCTGTGTCGTTTTTCAAACGTCAACCAACATGTTTTTTCCAGTTTTTTCAAGTTATCTCAATAAAACTAATCTTTAGTTTGAGGCTCACTTGGCTCGCTCAGTTTTTTTTTCAATAAATAATGAAAAACAGCCACAGAAATAAAAAAAAAACTCGAAGCTGATTTGTTTCTAAGGCATTATCGAAGAAACTCTTGTCACAAGATGGTTCAATAAAAAAGTTTTACGCTTAGATTGTTCAGATAGTTTGTGTAAATCCATAACTTGCATAAAGAGCAGAGATGTTCACTAGTCTCATTTATCGCATTCGATTTTTGATAAGTTTGTTTTTCGGGCGAGGATTTCGTAGTAGCTTCGTACACTTAAAGGGGGGAATTTTAACATTTAAAAAAGATCAATTGATTTTTCAAACCTTCCCAAAAACTTTTTCTACACAAATCGTTATTAAAAATGGTACGATCACTAGAAAAATTTAACTTAAAACATATAAAAAATGTTCACAAAAACGCATTATCAAAAAGGTATAATGTTGGATAGAGTGTGCATGTGAATGCGTGTAACGGGGAGGGGGGATACTGATTGATTACGTAACCTAGATTCATGTGTTTTTTTCCATCCCAAAACGCCAGTGGTCATTTTCTTTCTGACAAGAATCTCTCACAACGGAGCCTTTAATTCCTTCTCAATCTACAAAAAAGCCGCAGCATTTATACCCGCATAATCAAGTGAACGTCGTAAAAAAGGGCTTGATTTTCCTATTTTTAATGAGTATGAAATTTAGAGCTTCTATCAAAATCTAAATCGGTATCAATATATCTGACTAGCTAGCATCTTTGTTTTGCTGCAATTTGCGGTATGCAAATCTATTTTTTCTCCAGGCAGTGGAGCTGAAATTTGCGTTTTCAATGGTTTTTGTAATTAAGTAAAGAATTCGGTTTAATCGAAAAGTCTCATTAAAGGAGGCTTTAGGGATCGAATTTATGATAAACTTGGGTTATAAGCTTCTTTTATGTAGAAAAAAAAAACAAATTAAAGCCGAACGATTTCAAATTGCGAAAGCAACACACGGTAGGAAAAACAATATTTTAATCTTTTTCTGCATTAACTGTTTTTTGTATTAACTCGGAAAACTTATGCAAATACTCAGTTTTCTTATCTTATAATGAACTGTCATCTTATCGAGCAATTTGTTACTTGAACTTCTGCTTGAGTGACCACAACTTTTGACAGAAATTGACAGGTATGTCAGACTTAAAAAATCAATCGTTACGTCCCATCTATTATTCCTAATGTATTTTCAGACTCTCCCAATTGAACAATTCAAAACGATTTGCTTTTTTGTTGAGACGCTTGAAAAAAAGTTAACCTTGAAAAAACTGATTTCATTTGACTTCAAAAATCTTGTTTTCATTTTCACCTCACCGAACATATAGAAGAATGAAATAGTAAACGGTATGATTAAAAATTAATGCAACTTCTCGTTTTTTTCTTTAGATTTGCACTTCGCTTCATTTATTTTAATTTAAAGTGCAATACGTGCACCAAATTTTGGTCTCAACATTTAAATAGAGGTAAGTCATACTCATTTTTTTCTAAATTAAAAGCTAATGAGTGCAGAATGAGTTTTTTTGTTTTGAAAGAAATGATACTTTTAGTTTATGATGTTAAATACTGTTCAATGTTGTTCCGACTTTCGTAAAGAAAGTAACGGAATATTAGTGATCGGGGTGGTTTTTTCTTCTGAAAAATTTCTAGCCAATTTTGAAGGGATTTTTATATATCATTGAAAAGGTATTGTTTTCGTGAGCTGAATTTTGAGAAGATATTTCACCTGTGATCGTTTTTCGCCAAAATGCCAATCTTTAAACCCCTATAACTTACAAAAAATGATCACAGGTGAAATATATTTTCAAATTTAAGCTCAGGATAAAAATACCCTTTGAACGATATAAAATTTTAAAAAATCCGTCAAAAATGGCTAGTTAAAAAGTCGAAATTTGTCTAAAGAAAAAAAACCCACCCGAGCACAAATATTCAGTAAGTTTCGCATCGAAAGTCGGAACAATAATTCCAAATTGGTTGAATTTGCTGTTTGTCATAATTTTACGTTATTAGGGGCAAAAATTATCACTTTCTACGTTATATGGCGTGTGGGCAGATGATTTAAAAAGCTCAAAAAATGCGTTTTTTTCCTTTTTTTGAAAAAATCATCATTTTTTCTTCAAGCGAACAGTGCTCCATAGACCTTACAAGACAGCGGGAACAATCATGGCTTTGCCCTGCTACGAGCAGTCTTGTATGTTTTCGAAGATTCCTTTTTCATGACTGGGATGATTCAAATAAACTCTTAAGCGTAATTGTCAATTTGAAACAATCTTTCAAGCGCTGTTATCTTTTTGTTCACAATTTGCTTGATTTCTACAAAGTTTTGAGACAGGAAAATTAACCAAAAGATTTGATTTTGATCCGCAAAACTTGCATAATCTCTGAATTATATAAATTTTTCCTAAAACTGACTAGCATAACAAGTCAAAACATAAAATTCTAAAACATTATACAAAAAAGCATCACACTTTCGCCCTGAAGTTCGGAAGAAAGATATTGTAAACCGTTCGAATACTTTCAAACGACTGACTGTGGCGTTTAATGTTGTCATTTTTGTTGCTGTTCAGACTCAAAATTCTCCCTCATGTTCAGTTTTGAGATTTATTATACTGACAAAAAATTCCGCTGTTGAATTTGATTTTTAAAATCATTTAGTTTTTTTGAAGAAAATTTAATTTGTAGAGAGTTAATGCTAGTTATTTGAAATTTAATAGTAATTATTAATAGCGAATCACCGATTACTAATTTCCTGCTTTTAGTGGTACTTTTTATCCGATACTCGACAACAGTTTTCTTCGAAACATGAAAACAAAAACAAAAAACGAAAATTCTATTTTTTTCATTTTTTTAATCAAAAAAGAATTTTGACAAAAAAGACACCCAAAGAGAAAAATTCTCCCCATTTTCACTGGTCGGAACAAAACGCAGGTCGTTCAAATTTTTTGTTCCCCTTCTTTCAGTATATTAATTACAGAACATTTCATCTTATACAGTGAGATTCCGGAGGAATAAAAATGGTTGAATCAGAAAATTTTTTGAGTTATTTCTTCCTGTTTCTACATGGTTAGCCGGGTTTAAATCCAACTTGACCGGATTAGTCCGCCAGTAAAAATCATCGCAACAGTGAAAAAATGTTACAAATATCGCCATCTGTTTGACCCCGCAGATTTTTCTAGGGGGCGGGGGTAATGAAAATTTTGTTGACCTTTTTTTAGATCGACCAATTTGAAATTCCGAGCTTTCTATACGGATCCTATTTTGCAAACTTTTGAGAAAAAAAACAGGCTAAAAATGATGTTCCAATTAAAAAAATTGATCAAAAAGTTGGGTTTTTTTTCTTCCGGCGCCCGCTACTCCATCTAATTAAGTTAAATTGGCGTGGAAGGTAATGTTTGCAAGCCAAAAACGGATCTCGTTAAATTATAATAAAGGGGGACCCTTTGAAAAAATTGGCAGCCAGAACTGAGGAAAACGTGAGCTGGGGGTCACCCGACACACCCACGGCACGCCTTTGATTTGACCAGAGATAAATCAAGAGATACAAAATGCAGTTTTGTTCCGTCACTAATTCAAAATTGGACCAATAAATAGGCAGTTTTGGATCTATGATCGGAATAACCTGGTGTGGAAAACAGATATACATTGTCTAGACAGTCGTAATGTGATAGTTGTGTTTGTGGTACTAGTTTACTTGTTTGGTCCCGTGACAAAATTAGCTCAGATGGTTGGTCCCGCCTATTTTCTAAAAAGAGAGCCAGCACGGCATTTGACCCTACGCCTTGGGGTCAGTAACCATATTTGTATCCCTTTGGATGGCAATATAGAGAAATGAAAATGGCTACTGTTAGAATTTAGCCACATATTATACCTCGGATTTTATTAGGGACCTAGCATTTTTCAAACAAGTAAACTAGTACCGTATTTGTTGTATTAGAGACCTTAAGTGACACATTATAAATTGAAAAGGTTACAAAAGTGAGAGACAACCAATTCGTGAAATAGAAATTTTGAGAAAAGACGCAATCAAAAAATAACTCAATTTTATGTGGCATGCATTGGTGGAATTCCTGGTAGGCGAAGGACCGAATGGGCAAAATTAAAAAAATCAGCCAATCAGATTTTAGTATTCTAAAACTGGAAAAAAAAGCATGAAAAGCTCAAAGAAAGTGAACGTTTCCAGGGACTTGATATTATTACTGGCCGAAATATGCATAAAACCTGCAAAAATATGCAAATTTTTTGAATTGTCACTGAACGCCAGCAAATTGGAACAATTTTTAAATTTTTCAAGCGTTTCGTTATAAATAAAGCAATGTATTGCTTCATTTAATTCCTTTTGTTTGAACGGAAATTGACTTTCGACTTTGTTTTTGTTTTCGGTCCTTCGCTCATGATGTTTTCGCCCACTCGGTCCTTCGCCCATTAGAATAGTCCCGTGCGCATCATTTTGAATTTAAAATGCAAAAGTGTCAAAACAGTGTCTATCTAATTGCGCTAATAGCCGGATGCTAAGCGGCACGCATGCTGGTAGGCCGGTCTCCGAGTTACTTTCAACGCCTAGTCCAACCCAGGAAACCTTACTACGTTTTATTGAGTTATTGAGTTGCTCTAGAAACGCTGTAGCTCTTCTGCTAAAGTCAGTTTTTTTCGAGCGCTGTCTTTTTTTCTGCTGAAGTCTTTCGTCCTGAATTTTCGAAATTGATATCCTGTTTCTGCTCATTTTTCTGAAATTGATAGTTTTTTTGTCATTTAATTGCTTATTTTTGCAGGCTATTTCTACTAAACTTTCTAATTGATTGTTGAACTTGAAATTGCGCTCCGACATCAAGTAGAGCAGCGAAAAAAAGAAGCTCAGTTTTTCAATCCATGTACTTTTTAGGCATGCATTTCACATTTTATCAAAAAAGTATTTGACAAAAATTGATCATAACGCACTCTTCGTATTATACATTGGAACCTATCACGACATTAACTAAAAAAAAAGGATTCAGTTGTATTTGTGTAACTTTGAGAAAACAATGATGGCTAGATTGATTCAAAGCGCTTAAAAATGTTGAGCCAATTTGGGACAATTAACGCACGATATATTTGAAGCAGGCTAGTTATCATAATTGCTGCATGAGAAAAATCTCACAGTTTAAAAAACAATTTGAAACCTAACAGAAAGCAATTATAGCGCAATTTTGTGATTTTTAGTCAAGCAATTTCAGATTTGCATACTTTGGGCCGTTAAAAAGTTTTTTGCCATTTTTTTAAGGAAGAAATGCGATGCCACATTTGATACTATTGCTCTTTTCGTTTGCTGTCATCATAAAGAGCAAAACAAAATAGCCCATTTATTTACGTAAGTCAATTTAGAATGGGTTAAATGAATTTTTACGATAGAAAATAAAATCAAGTTTTTTGCATAAAAAATGGATTTAAATCGATTTAAATGGGTTTTTGCAAAGTAGTAAAAACCATCACTTCTCAACAAAACTGATTTAACATGACAATTTGTTTCGAAGCTTTTGCAAACTTAGCAACCCAAAAAAGACTCAAAGAGAACAGCAGAGAGCAAAAGTCCATTGAGAAGAGTTTTGTAACACAAACTTTTGCGCTATGTGATTACCTTTTAAAATGTGGCAAAATAAGGATTCCCGTGGTAACTAGAAACACAGTATGTAATTTGTTTTTGCTAATTGTCAATTTCGTAATCAACGTTCTAGGTTCAATTTTGTTAGGCATACATTATACCACAAAAATATTCAATATAAAACAAATCATTTTGCTGCAGAAAAATTAGATGGTGGTGATCCTCATAGCTTGTTTTCCGTCCAAACAAAAAAACGAAAATTCAATTGACAAGCATATATTAAAATTTTGTTTCCACTATTTTTATATTGCTTGATATTCTAGAAATTCTGCATACAATCTGTATGTATTCTGTAAAAAATGAGTATACGAAAAGATGTTAGATAATTAAATCTATTTAAGTTTTTTCTTGTAACATAAATGTGTAGGAAAAGGAAACCGAAAAGCGTTGACATTAAAGGATTTAAATCGATTTAGATTCGGTTGATATTGATTTTTCAGCTAGATATTTGTAATGAGATAATCGATTTTAAATAGGTTCGAATGAATTTTTTTAAGGTCTCTGCTACATTACCTGACTCAAATCGGTTGCAAACCATTTCTTGTCAATACGGGCGCTTCCTTGATGTGAAAATTCATAAATCAGTTCTTGAGCATAAATTGAATTGAATGGTCTCTGGGGTTTTTGAGTAAACACGCCACTCCGAATGTAGAAAGACGGAAATATTGAAAATGAAATTTAGTCAGGAAGATTAGTCATGAGGTCATGTTAGAGATGAGTTTCAAAAACTCAAAAAAAATTTTACATTTTTTGAAAACCAGCGAATTAAAAGAGAAATGAAACCAAGCCGAATACACTGGCGACAAAAAACTATCAGGATCAGCAAACGGGTTGGTTGGTTTGAGTGCTTGCCAGTCCAGAGAGACGTCCGAGGCAAAATACCGACACGTAACAACTTGCTTCAGCGATTAGAAGTTTGTTTCAATTTTGAACGATTCTTATTGATCGAGCGAGTTTGTTTCATCGTTCGAATATGCAGGGGCTATTTTCCAGATGGAGGGACCTAATGATAGAAAAACTTCAATCAATCAGAATCAATATAATTGTTTAGTTGCAGATAAGTTTTCGCATTGAACCGAAGTCAAAATTAGCAGAAAATGAGATAAAAAAAGCACAGTCCGTGCAGTTGCAACAAAATCGATGTGTTGTTTTTCAATTTTTCTTATACCACATCTCTGAAAAAAAAACACTTTTTTTCAATGTGGCTTTGAATCTTCACTTATCTGCAATATGTTATCTTTGTAATTGGCCTGTAATAATTTTAGCGTCCTGGACTTTTTTTGCTCATTTTGAGATTTTCGTGATTTCTTCGATATCATTAAATAGTCAGTCTTATTTGGCCAAAAAAACCCAACATTTGGACCCTCCATTTTTAGCACACCCCCAGTTAGGCAGCTCAAGAACCATGGGGTCAGATCGTTTAAATGCTAAAACTAAACTAAAAATTGCTTAAAACTGCTTAACTAGTTATAAATATCAAGTGAGCAGTTCAATCATAAAACAAAACAACAAACTACCGTTGTAAGGGTCTAAGACAAAAAAACTTCCAGTCGAAAGGACTTCAAGCCAGGTTTCAACTTTTTCAAACAGTCTAAGCCCATAAAGTCGATTCGAAAAAACAAATAACAAGGATGCCGTCCACATGTTGGACCAGTCGGTTTTTGAAATGCACTATCTTAAAACTCAAGAAGTCAAGATTTCCTTTTTTCGAGAGGGATCCCGAATCACACTATTTTAAGCTAAAACGGCAATTAACCAACCACTATGAGCCTGCGGGTTGTTTCAATTTTTTTTCTCAAACGCAATTATCTAGCCTCATTTGTGCATACTTATTCGATATTTTACTTGTTATTATCAAAAGCACAACATTGAACAATTTTGAGGCACTCTTTTCTCATTAGGAACCTCGATTGTTTCTCGGGACTCCTCTGTCACACTTGTAACACATTTTCAACTAGAATTAAGAGATCAATTGTTCGCATCCATTAATTGAATAATTTTTTCAAAAAGCGATTAAGAAATTAGAAAAAACAATAGTTGAAAAATTATGTTGATTTATATTTTAAAGTTTTGACTATAATAATCATTGTATGCTTTCGCAGGTAATTCTCGTCCAAGTTTTGATCCAAAATATTCAATCTTTGTAACTTACTGATTCAACAGTTCTAGACAAGTTATAGGCAAAAAATTTTCAGACAACTCAAAATTTAAGAGAAAAGCAGAAGTTATAGAAAATATCAATGAAAAACTTGTTGGCAACAAACAAAAACTTGCTGCTCTGGATTAGAGCCAATGTAAAGCAATATTGATTTAGCTATGTCGAGCGCATTTTGCTGTTGTTTTTCATTACAAAAGTAATTAAAATGTCTCAAACTTTTTGGTTTGTTTAGACAGGCGTTGCGGGAGAAACAAGTTTGTTATTCCCCAGCATGATTGATACGTGGTCTGAAAACTTTAGTTTAAAGTATTTCAAACTGTAATTGATGGAACCAAAAGTACAGCAATTCTGCATAGTGCTGAAACAAAAAATTTTTAATTGATTATCGCCTTCTGAAAAAATCAATAAAAAATAATCACTTATTGTTGAAACAAAGATCAAAAATAGTAGCTTTTATTCAATTAGTAAAACTTTGTAAAAGTTTTTTTCTTTGGATAAAATTATCTGGACAAAACGCACAAAATTGAACTTTAAAACGCGTTTTTCTCACTTTCGATTGATTTTAGACAAAACTGATGAAAACCAAAACGTTTAGAAATTTATCAGAACTTTTATCTTGGTTTTTTTTTTAAAAAAACGGTTAAAAAATTTAACCTCAAAATTTGCATTGTTTTTGACTTTTTTAGTCAATCACAAAATTACACTTAAATGAAATGGTCAATTACAGACAAAACTGTTGCAAAGAGAGTCTTTTGTAGGTCCCAATAAAGTTTAAGAAGGGTATTATTATCTTCAAAATTTTGAGCAAAACGTTTTTAAAATGTTTTCAGGTGAAAAATTGGTAATATGTACAGTAAAAATGACACTTTTTGTCTACCAAGAAAAACAAATTTAATTGTACGTTTTCTTGGAGATTATACTCAATTCAATGGTTGTTGGGCTCTACAAGAATCTCACTTTGAAATAATTTTGTCAATATAAGCGTAATTTTCGATTGACAAAATAAGCCAAAAATAATCCTTTTTTTGGGTAAAATGTTGTTTCCGAAATTCAAAAAAAAATAAATCCAATAAATACTGTGAAAATTTTAAGCATGTTTGGTTTATTTCCTTTTGTAAGCCAATTTGAAAAAAAAGCGTTTTAAGTTTCACGTTTTGTGCGTTTTGTCCTGATAATTTAAATCAGCGCTGTATTTGCTCCATTTTTTCTCAATTAAGACCGATTTTGCTTTTGGTTTGCCATACCCATGTTTTGCTCAATAAAATTTTAGCTGAGCAAAACATGCGTATGGCAAAGCATATGCATGTTGAAAAAGACGCTTCAACAAAAAACAAATTCAAACGTGTACTTTTGTTAATACATATTTTAAAACAAAACTCGTCAGCTGGGGTTTCGATAAGTCATAAAATTTTTTAAAACTTGAGCTCGTATTAAGAAAAATGCACAAACAAAAACGCACGCTATTTAATTTTTTTAAACTTTGTGTTTCGATTTATTTCATCCACATACCTAGTAAATTTATACGTTGCATCTGATAACGTATCAAAATTGTTGCAAAAGAATTTTGGTTTTGAGTTTTATTTCCTTTTTGAGTATTTTTTTGAAATTTGAGTCATTTTTGATTTCATTTTTGAAATAATGCCCTTAAGAGTTCCGCGAAAAATTGCTAGTTCAAAAATTGAAAATTTTAAAGAGAAAAAACCACCTCGCGCTCAAATATTCTGACTTTTTCTTCAAAAATAGGATTAACGAGAATCCCTTTTTGCTGTACGAGAATCCATATTTGCTCTACGAGCAACAAACCAAACTTCGATGCGAAAAACTCCTGTTGAAAATCTTAAAAATAATTGTAGATTTTCAAACCTTATAAAAGTAAAGTTAAGTTGAGGGATTCATTTTTTTAAAACTTGGTGGGCAAACTATAACTCTTGACGTCCGAGAGTTCCGTTATTTTTTAGCATTGCAGCCGATTCGATGGTTTTTGTGGTAGCTAAGTGCTAAGTTTGTGCAAAAAAACGCGCTAGGATAAAAAGTTTTTTCCTTATTCGATGCGATTTTTTTTTTCGTTGCATCGTAAACTGTTACCAATTGGGGATCCTTTGGGTGGTCAGGGGGTCGAATTCGACCCTGAATTTTCAGATCAGCTTTAAAAGAAGAAAAGCGGGTTCTTGAACAGAACTTTTAGGAGTGGTCTGAATTCTGAGAGGGCGAGTAATATATTTTATTGCGTTATTTTACTTATGATAATTTTTGATAAAAAGCAGTTTGAGACTAAACATTCTCTTAAAGTAAAATAAATGTAGCGGAACAAATAAAGCTGAATGCAGAAGGTAGGAAGATAGCTCCGCTAGTTATCATCATAAATCATAATTTTCTCTTCTCTTTTTTTTCAACTTGTGCAGCAACAGTCCGAAAAAACCCTCTCGCGTTTAGCACCCGAAAGGCTGTCTGTACGTGTAGATTGGATTCTTTTCAAGCCTCTGGATGAATTTCGTCTAAGATTCTAATCTCGTTAAGCCAAACAATACCGTTGCAATTCCGCCTCTTAAATTGACCGCGACGAACTTGATTGCAATTAAGCCTGTTGAAAAAGCAAGACGTCTTACCTGTCCACTCCCCCCCTAACCGCTCCCCCCTTATCCTCCTCGTCTCGTCCGCTGCTTGCTACCCCAACTCACAATTCACCGTCCCTGGGGGTACCTAAAATTCCTTCTAGATGGTAAAGCGGTTTTAATCTACCTTGATTTCAGTCGCTAAAATTCCCATCTAAAATAAAAAATATCGCAATTGCTGTCTCTCGTTTTACCCTTAGGGTGGAAAAAAGGATTTTTCAAAGGTTAAAATTTACCACTTGTATTTGTACTTATTTTTTCTTCACGTATTTGGTCTTCAATTGAGTTTGCAAAATTATTCGCTCCTTTTTTCTTTTTTGCTTTTTTCTTTTTTTTTAATTCAAATAACCTTAGTTCCATTCTGGGAGAACTAAATCAGCTTGAGGAAAAAATTGATTTTTGAATTGCTTTGAAAAGTCTCTAAAAAGATCATTGAACATCTGTCTGCTTTGACAGTACCGAAATGGTGCACTTCTGACAAATTTTGAGTCAATTTGCCGATGATCTCAACTAGCTCAGGTATACTTTTCGTTTAAATTTGTCTCTTTAGTTTTTTTTAACCAACTTTCAAAGAAAAAGTCGGAGAAAAGGACTTTTTTTCATTTGTTTTTTTTGTATCATTTTTTATCACCGAAAAGTAGTTCTGACGCGTTGGCGTTGCACATTAAACGGCATTCAGGGCTTCAGCTTGATTAAAGAAAAGTCGAAGCCATAAAAAATTGTTGCCAAAAATACCAATTTTGGATGCATTTACAAAATTCTTTCTGATAGCCAATTCTTTTTCTTGCAAAAAAAAACAAAACATTTTTTTTGCTGCAAAATAAATATTGGCTGTCAAATAGGGGTACTTTGAAATAAAGGTCGTGTTATTTATCCAGTACATCCTTTCATTACAACTTTGAGCCGAGACTTATTAAAAATCTAACGCCTTTACTTTTAGAATAAATGGGCTCATGAGAAAAATGGTATGAAAGAAGAGAGCTTAAATGTATGTTGCAATTAGCCTCCGTCCAAACCTGCTGCTAGATTTTTTTCTGATTTGTTCTTCATTTAAAGAAAAACAGCTCAAAAGAAAGCAGTTGTCTGATACATTTGACCTTTATCAATAATTATCAATAAATACTATCAAGCAGCTCCAGTCAAAAGATTATTTTTTTGCATCTTTTGGCGACTAGCTTGAAAAATTTGTTATCAGACTTCAAATGATTTAAGCCAAGTGCAAGCATTTGAAACAGATAAAAGCATCCTTTGAATTGCCTTAAGAGCGGAAGCAGTCATCATATGGACATATGGACATTGCGAACCATTTAATTTTTCAATTTATTTTTTTTTGTACTTTTTATCCTTAACTCAGAACATGTCTGAAATTGTGGCTGAAATTTTGAAGTGATTTTGGATTTTTCACAGTGAAAATTTATAGAAACAAAAGGCAAAGTGAAGAAAATTGATTGTAACCAGAAGCCAAATTGAGGAAATACATTTAAAACTTTGGTGGGACTTCAAACTTTCAATGGAAAAAAAATTAAAATTACAAAAATTTTTGATAAAAAAAAATTACGCTTAATAAAAAAACCAAACTAATGAATAGTAAAGTTTTTTTCGACGATAAAGTAGATTTTAGTTTGCTTTAAATTCACTTACAATCACCGGAATCGGTATATCTGATTATGAAATCTCCAACCCAATTGATACAAATTCTGACAACAAATTGGTCTGAATCTGCGTCTTTGTTTTCTTATGCCTCGGGCTTGTTTGCCAAACTTTTGTATCAACAAGTCAATTCGACCCAAATTTGACGCCACGTTCAAAAATATAGCGTCTATAAGCTCCAAATCCGAGATTAAGTGGATCGGTATATGGGTTGGGAAACGGGAAATGATTGAAAGATTGTAAAGGTTTTATTCCATGTTTGCAAACTCAAACCTTCGGGCAATTAAACAGTTATTTTGAACCATTCTGTTCAGTAAATTAAATGACGCTTCATGTTTATTTATTCCTATAACATCGTCCCATTTTTGACTGTTTCATAAGTTCAGTCGAAATAATCTTCAAATAAGTGGCGCAGAAATTTAATGGGCTTCCAAAACTCATTTTGCAAGATGTTTACAAAACATTGAAACTTATAGGACACGGAAACTTAGTCGTAAAAAAATTACTGAAATTGCAGAACGAAGCTTATATACCTGGTAGTTTAAATTTAAAACAACCATCGCTCATTAGTATACTCAGAAAATACTACAGCAAATTTGAGTTATTCTTGAGTTCTATCTGGCTTACTAAATTTTGATTCTTTTTTTTTTACAAAAAAGAGTTTCAATTATAACCTATACAATAACTTAATTGATTAGCTAATAATAAGTTACAATGCGTCTTTACGAGCGTGCAGCTGTTGACAGCAGCGTGGAGCCAACACCTGTAAGCAGCCCACAAAAAGAACTGTCGAGTAACATGAACAGCCCACTTCTGGTTAGCAAAAACCCAGTTATAACTAATAAATTCACTGCAAATTTCTCTCTGATATTTGCAGAGAATGTCTGCCGAAGTAGCTCTAATCAACCAGGCTATTTTCGACCAGGGTTCTTCAGTCATGAACAACTCGAGCAAGACCTCCCGGATGAGGAAAGGTGCGTGGGACAATTTGACTGTGGAGTACAATCTGACACTTCCCAGGAGCCACAAGGCCAGGATGGAGTTCTTCCGGGATCTGATGCCGACGACGCCGCTGCTTCAGACAGCTGAAAGCCAAGTAAGTTCCCAGCTTCCTCAAAGAAGAAACGTCCCTTCGATAATTTATTCAGACTTCGCAGTAAAAAACCAGCAGTTGTATAGTATTTAGAACGTGCAGTCAAAAAACAGCGGAAAAACGTTCACCTTAAAATATATCTATATAATTTTTACATTAAAAACATAAGGTTTTTAAACATTTAAGATGCTGAAAAAATCTCCCTCAGGAAACCCGAACCCTTACCACCTGAAGGATACCCATTTTTGGTAATTTCAGACATTAATTTCTGCCTGAACAAACCTAAAAAGATGCCCTAAGGCACACGCGGCGAAAAATGATGCCTTCAAAAAACGCCATAAACAGCATTTGTGGTGCTTTTTTCCTCAAAAAAATGGGTTTGTTGAAAGTTGTAGTGGAGCTCGGAATCAGAATTTAATCTATCTAAAAAGATCGATTATTTTAATGCAAAACTTAGAACTCGCGAAAATCCAAGATCCGTGCCTGGTTTTCTGCAAAATTTTTCAGGAAAAAAATAGTTCAAAACGAAAATTCAATTTTGATTTGGTTCAATTTATCTTGGAAAATTTGCGACCGCACCTTCGTGACGAAAAGCAGATTAAATTTTAACTCGCTTGGCGAAGAAAAACATCCTTACCTCACCCAAAGTAAATCTAATTAATTATTGAAAGTTTTCCAAAGCTGCTTCCCTTAGGCGCAGGAGATTGTTATCGTAAATGGCTCATAATGTTGAATATTTTATGTGCCTTTGTCAAGTTCAAAAGACTTTCTTTAATCACATTTTAACTATCGTCTCTGTGATCAAAGTCAAGTCCTCAAGTTGAATGTTTCGTGTTTCGAAAAACAAAAGAAAGAGTTTTTTTGTTCAAAAAGTCCATTTTTAAAATTAGCTCAGTTTGTTATACTTTGATTCTATTTGAGCCGCTGATCTTGTAAGTTATTGTTCCGACTTTCGATACGAAAGTAACGGAATATTTGGTGCTCGGGGTGGGTTTTTTTTTCTTCAGACAAATTTCGACTTTTTAACCAGCTATTTTTGACGGATTTTTTAAATATCATTCGAAAGGTATTGTTCTCCTAAGCTCAAATTTGAAAAGATATTTCATCTGTGATTTTTTTCGTGAAGTTATGGGGGTTCAAATATTGCCATTTTGGCCAATTTGGGAAATTAACGCGCGATATATTTCGGGCTATTAACGTGTAAGCGGAGATTTAATCCGTTCTAGAAATCGTTCCAAATTGGTTGAAAGAAGCTTATTTGCCATAATTGATGTGTTAATAGGGGCAAAATTTATCAGTTAGTACTTTTTAAGGCGTGGGGGGATGATTTTCACAAAAAGTTTCAAATTCTAAAAAAAAAAGATTTCATTTTGTTTTATTACTTTTAATTTTTTAATGTTATTACTGCTCCATAGACCTTAAAAGTCAGTCAGAACAATCAGGGCTTCGCCCTGATACGAGCAGTCTTGTTTATATTAAGAAAACTTACAGCATCAACTTCACAATAAACAATATGATTTTTGTCACAAAAAATTTAGTTACAATTTTTAATTTCAAGAGTTCGACCCACTGACCACCTTAATGATGCCCCTTTTGATACTATTTAAGCACACAATTTTTGCTAACCAATTTAACCGTCTTAAGCCTGTCTTTGTTTTGCTTGTTGTTTTTCTGAAAAAGTTGCAGAGAAAATTGGTCAAAGTGTTGTCTTTGTGATGATGGTGATATGAGAGAGCTCGGAAAAATACTTTGGACGTTCAAAAAAAATTTAACAAAACTTCTAAAGTTTTTTTGAAAAGCCGCACCCACATGGAATAAAACTTGGAACCGAGTTGCTTTTAGGATGAGTCCGCTCGTGTTTTATTAGGGCGATGTGATGCATATATTTGTTTCCAGGTCTCCTGAATGAATTTAAAAAATTTAGAAAAAAACTCAAATTATTTGCTAAAAAATTGAAGATGGAATATATTTTTCTTTTAACTCAAGGCATGAATTCCTGTGAAATGGTATTGAAAAACACTAGTAGATAATTACTTTAAAAATTTTGGTACATAAAACACAGGAAACTAAAATTTGCCTCGAGAAGAAGCAACAATGAAACCTATTTATATTTACTTTGATGAAAAAAATGAGTGTATTAATGCTAAACACTGAGCTCTCCTACAAAACATTTATTTAAAATTTATCTGCTCCAAGATACTATCCTTAAAACTGGTTTTAAAAACAAATTGGTTCAAGTTTTCCGCTGGATTCGATTTTTTAATTTCCGAGTGGGGAATTTTTGCTGCCTTCACATTGCCTGAGCACAGAATTGATGTTAAGTTTGTTTTTTTTAAAATTGAAATTGAAATCGCTTTAAATGAGCAAATTCTCATAACAAATGAGAAATTTGAAAACTGGCTCCGTTTAATTAAATAAGACTGTTTATAGGTATAATTTGATACAGCAACAGATTTTGCTTCAATTTACTTTAAGTTGAATTTTAGCTCCTGCTGCTTTAACATTGCCTTCACAAAGAGTTGCACGAACATAGGTTGAACGCTTAGAAAAATTCGTTTGCAGAATCTAAGCAAACGATCACTTTGGTTGTTCGAAATTTTCTTCACCGATTTTCGATGAAAATGAGGATTAAATATGCTTGAGGTCTATTTTTTTTTCTTTCAGACCAATTTCTGAAGAAAAAGTTTAGACTAGGTTTTGCATCTGGATTTCTTTGACTGGGTTTTGCATCTGGAATTTGATACTGGACGATTTTCCAATTAAGGGTGTTCTAGACGCATTAAGCGAAATGTGTCTTGACTGCTCGTCTACAATTTTGAAGACTTTATTTATGCTGCTGAAAATGTAACACTATTTGTAAAACCGAACACAAAAGTATTCCGAATTGAAATCAGCCAATCTAACTGGCCGTATCAATGTCCCGACTTTCGATACGAAAGTAACGGAATATTTGTCCTCGGGGTGGGTTTTTTTTCTTCAGACAAATTTCGACTTTTTAACTGGCCATTTGTGACGGGATTTTTTTAAAATATCATTCAAAAGGTATTGTTGTCCTGAACTCAAAGTTGAAAAGATATTTCACCTGTGATCATTTTTCGTAAGGTTACGGGGGTTTAAAGATAACCATTTTGGCCAATTTGGGACAATTAACGCACGATATATTTCGCGCTATTAACGCGTAAACGGAGAGTTTATCCGTCTTAGAAATCGTTCCAAATTGGTTAAAAGAAGCTCCATCGCCATGATTGGTTTGTTACAAGGAGCGAAATCTATCCTTTTGTACTGTACTTTATATGGCGTGTGGGGAGATGACTTTCATAAAAAATTTCAAAATTTAGAAAAAAAAAATTTCATTTTTTTTTTTTCATTGAATTTTTTTATGTTGCTATTGCTCCATAAACCTTAAAAGGCAATCAGAACATTCAGGGCTTCGCCCTGATACGAGCAGTCTTGTTATTCCGACTTTTGATATGAAAGTAACGGAATATTTGTGCTCGGGTGGTTTTTTTTCTTCAGACAAATTTCGACTTTTAAACTAGCCATTTTAGACGGTATTTTTATATCAATCAAAAACTATTGCTGTCCTGAGCTTAAACTTGAAAATATTTTACACCTGTGATAATTTTTTGTAAAGTTATGGGGGTTTAAAGTTTGCCATTGTGGCCCATTTTGGACAATTAGCGCGCGATATATTTTGCGCTATTAATGCGTAAGCGGAGATTTAATCCGTCTTAGAAATCGTTCCAAATTGGTCGAAAGAAGCTTATTTGCCACAATTAATTGTTACAAGGAGCGAAATTTATGTTTTTGTACTTTATATGGCGTGTGGGGTGATGTTTTTAATTTAAAAAATTTAAAATTTAGAAAAACTTTTTTTTCAATTTTAATTTATCACATTTAATATTTTTATGTTATTACTGCTCCATAAACCTTAAAAGGCAGTTGGAACATTCAGGGCTTAGCCCTGATACGAGCAGTTTTGTTTCCTTATATGACTCAAGTTTTTAACTAATATTTGAGTTTCATATAAGTATAGCTTACCACAAAAAATTGGGCAGTCGAAACTGAATAAAGGGCAGTCGAAACACTCAGGGATATGTCCTGATGATTGACCAGTCTTGTTTTAGTATAACTCCGGCCTAAGAAAAATGGAAGATGCATCAAAATTTTCTTTAACAATTTATTTGACTAAATAAAGTCTTTGTTTGATCAATGACTGAGATTAATGAAGACGTATGCTATTCTTTAGCAAACTCTAACAAAGTATTTGTTTTGCCATACGCGTTTCTATCTAAAATTTGATGTTCTTCATTCTCGGTATCTTATAAAAAAAAACTTGAAAGATAGAAATTATTCTAAAACATACTATCAAAAGTTGTTCAAATTGTAACAGGGAATTTTTCGCCAATGTTTTTCCCGCAGAATTATTTTCCTTTTTTTTCTTATTGCAACTAGCAAAGCATCCTGCACTGCACTTTTGTGGAGCATGTTTGATGGCAATGGATTACTTTAATAGTCTTTATGAAAACATAAGAAAAATTTCTAAGGTAGATTAATACTATTTTTACCCTTGCAATAGTAAGGTTATTGCAATTGGGTACTAGACATTTTTCCGTAAAGAATTTTGTCTACAAGACTTATTGGACTCATTGAACTGTTGGTACATTGGTTCATAAAAAAATGCAAAATAAGTAGTGTCTTTTGCATGCTTAGCCTGGTGGTTACAAATTTGCTTGGGATGGCGAAAGTCCTGAGTTCGAAGGTCCTGAGTTAAACTGCAGTTTTTCGGCATTTTAAAAATCCGGCCAAATTAAAATTTGCATTTCACATGGGTTATAATTTAACCAGCTGGATTTGTTAAAATTGCACTTTTTTCAACTTTCGTGTCTTTTTCATGGGCTTAAAAAATTAAGGCCTAATAAATATCGACTTAGTGGCCTCTTATTGCGTCGTTACATCCGAAAAAAATCTGTGCGCGTGTTTGCTTTGAAGAAAAGGGACTTGAATTTTTTTAAATTTCTTATCGGCATGAAAGATTTATGCTCAGGTTTTTTCAGCTTTGGTACCACTTGGTAATTAAAAATTCAAATTAAATCAACCTGGCGAATCTGGCGTAGATAGAAAAATAACTCATTGAGACGGCAAAGATTTGAGGTTCGAATTTTTTTTGCTTTTTCGGATTATCGTTCGTCTGTTTATTTTTGTCGGCTTAGTTCTCGTAGCTCGCTGCTTCAGCTTTATTTCACATGCTGTAACCTCCATGCTTGAGACGACAATGCCCGGTTCGATTCTAGTTGACACTTGTTTTTCTTGCATATAGAAATAAGTGGCTAATTTAGTTTATTGTATGTCTGCTTATTTTTTTTCTGCTCACTTCTGCAGAGAGGACGGTTCTTAAAACATGGCTTCTCTATAGCATTCCCAAAACTCACTGTAGAGTTTCTAATGGTGCAGGCAATTTGGTTTTTATGATTTTTGGGTTTTTGTTGCAATTTCTATTGACCAATTTGAATTTTTTCCGTTTGATTTTCATAACATTCACATTTGAATGGCAAAATGTGCGAAACTCAACTTCGCCTCAGTGTATATTATTTTGTAGATTTAGCATTTTAGCAGTTAGACTTTGGTTATTTTTTCCAGCTTAGGACTATACATAAAAATTTCGAAAGTCAATGTAATCAAATTCTGAACGTTGCAATTTCTGCATTCTTGCTTCGTAGGTAAGCCTAAGTATAATTTGTTTTAGGGGGCGGATTTAGAGGGAAATGGTTAGAGATGCGACCCCCTCACCCAAAAAGTTCCCAATTTAGTAATGTTTTTGGCCGGCTAACACTGAAATTTTTCTAATGGCGCATTTGGCGCCAATATTAACTAATTTTGAAGAGAAATGCGCGTCAAAAAACGCAATTTTTTAGTCAAAGTTTTCCAAAATACTCAAAAGCGATACTTTAGACATTTTTTTTTCAAAAATTTGCATTCGGCAATTGTCAAAATGTCAAAAAAGGGTTTTTGTAGTGTTTTGGGAAACGCTCAAAAAATCAATTTGGTCGAACTGAAAAAAATAAGGTCAAAATTTTTAAAGAACTCTAAAAATAAAGTTCGAAAATCCCCCTCGAAAAATACCTAGATCGCTCCTGTTTGTTTTCAAAAAATGTAAGTTGTCGTTTATTTTTTCATATTTTTGTTTTACTTGTTTAATGCGTTTTTTAAATTTTTTTTAACTCTTCTTTGGCTTTTAATTATTATACGGGTGAGTTGTTTTTATGTGTGAAGATCACAAAATGGGGTTGGGAAGAACTTTGGGGGGTTCGAAGGCGAATTGGGGTGTAGAGGTGTGTGTACCAATTGACGCGGGGTAGCGGAACTACTTACGCAGTTTGGTGTTAAGCATGGGCGAGCCAGGGTTGACGTTCAGGCCGTTAAGAAACGTGCTCGAACCGAGCGCCCATGGATCATAATCAAATATACTGTCATAGTATGGTCAGTTCTATAAATTTACAAAATAATCAATTAAAAATATATAAAACGGATTATAATCATGATACTTTTCATTTCAATTTAGTCCTTTCTAATCAATTATAATCCATTAAAAATGGATTATAATCTTTATATTTTTATGCTAATAGTAATCATTATAATCGATTATAATCGGTTATAATGGATTTTTTTGAGACGTTAATCATGAAATCATGAAAATTATGTATTCAAAGATATCTATTTTTCAATGTTCTATTTCCTGTTTAGTGCAGTTGCTACGTACCTTTGATAAAATGTTACATTTCACTTCAAAACTTTTATGTGTTTTTATCTCACATTTTCTAATTGAACCCCCCACGGTTTACGATAACCAATCCCCCCCCCCCCCCCCCCCCCCCCTGTTTGCTTTTGAGCATCTGAAAGAGCTTAATTTCAAACATACGACAAAAAAAACCGTATTTTTCAGAAATTCTTATGTGATTTTTAAAATTAATGCAAAAATTCTATTTCTCAGGATTACAAAACACGCTTCGATGCACCATTCTACTAAGCAACTACGCTAAAAAGCCCTATTTCTCAAAATTGAAATTTCATGGATAAAAGTTGTTTTCATAAAATACCAATATTTTGATTGTTATCCGAGAAACCTCAGTGCTGTAAACTTGAAGTTCCTCAAAAATGGGCATAATCTTTTAGGCATGTGACTCAAATTCATGTAATCTTTTGCAGACATTCTTTCTGTTCTTCGTTTGTACTTTAAAAAAACGCGTTACTTCTGAAAATTTTATAGAGCAGAACAGGGGCGGATCTGGAAGGGGGTTGGGGCAGATTTCAAAAAAAAAATTCGGAAATTTTGACAACTTTTTTATAGGTAGGTCAAATTAATTCTCTGAGCTCTCCCATATCACTACAAAGCGTGAGGCGACAATTTGTAAGAGGCGAAAATTCGTAACATGAAAAAATTCGTAACAAGCGTCAATTCATAACAGTAGATTAAGCGGGGAACACTGATTCACGCGCAACTTTACTCTCGTGTCGAATATAAGCGCAGCTAATCAAGCGTAATCTACTTGCCAAGGCCTTGTTACGAATTGTCGCTTGTTACGAATTGTCGCCTGTTACGAATTGTCGCCTATTACGAAATGCCGCCCTACCACTATAAAGACCCCATTTTGAGAAAATTATCTGAACCGCAGGCAACTTTTTGATAAAAACAGACCAAAAAAGCATTCTTAGAGACGTTTTGGAAAATTTGAGTTGGCCGATGATTGCATTCCTGAGAGGGGGATGAGACTTCTCTAAGAACTGAAGAATTCTTTAAGCCTTGGTTGACGTTGGATGCTGAAGGTGTCATTGAAAAAGCAATTGAAAAAGGAATATATTCGTTTTTTAAGTGGAACTGAGATTGTCGGAACCTCACTTGTTGAGAAAAACTCTGGAAACAAAAAAAACGACAACTAGCAAATATTTTTCGTCAGAAAAAAAAATGATTAAATCAGTGCTAAAACTTTCTTGGCTCACATTGCAATATGTTCAGTTTTGAATACGGAAGTTTTAATGACTACGCGTTGCTTGAGCGCATCAGTGACATTAATTTTGCATTACTCCAGATAAAATGATCACATTTAAATTGAGCAGTTTCAAAATTGGCACTTTTTGAAGATTTCAAATTGTTTTCAAGTACCAAGTGACATCGCAATTATTTGGTTGCATTTGGAACGCCTGCCACCAACTTATTGCGTGCGAACGTTTGTGCATCTTTCCAAATCCCACGAATAATTATATGAAAAAGTACCTGATGAAAAATTTGATTCAAAATGGAAACAAAAACAATTTGTGTTCCGAATTTCGAAGAAAGTGAGGAATATATCTGCTAGGGGTGGTTTTTTTATTCAGACCAACTTTACGCAACTTTGTTCCACGGGGGACCGAGCTCTTACTTGCTCTGCAAGCGCCAAGCCTGTTATACATACCACAATAGTAACCTGCCTCAAGGTGAGTTTGTTTAATTGAGGCATCTAATTGTTTGTGTTAACTCCATACACGACTGGAATTTTAACTCCTACAATTTAATATGATCAGCCTAAAAATGATACTTTTGCCAAAACTTAGTTTACCAAAAACTATCAAAGACCAATCAAGTGGCAGTCGGATCACTCGAGGGTTTGCCCTGAGACGACTAGTCTTGTTTGTTCAAAGCAAATTATTGATAGAACATTGGTTGAGATTAGTAAAGTATAATCCGTTTTACTACATTTTGAAATTATTGATTGTTATGCAATTTGCATGATCCGCCTGATGATAATTTTTGTAGTTCAAAAACGCACACACTTTGTTTTTTCTATTTAGAGTTTCAAAGCTTTATATTAAAGAGTTGTATAAAAATGAAACTAAAAACGAAATAAAATTATTTTAAACTTTCGAAGAATTATTTCCATCAAAGTTTCTGTAGAGATCCTTTTGCGTTGTTTTTTTTCACATCATAGACTGATCTTTACCCTTGATTATTTTTTACCGTTGATTGATAATCTTACCAGCTGAAAAATAAATTATTCTTGCCAAGCTAAAAAAAATGTAGTGACCTTCAATCTTGAGGTTATAAATGTTCGAAGATCATCATTTAGATCCATTTGTAAAAAACAGTGCTCCGGTTTGATAAAAGTAAATATTTAAAACCTTGTTTTTAAAAGTCTTAAAGCTTCCTACAAAATTGTGATTTCAAATTTTTTTACAAGATAAGGACTTTTTTTATAAGAAAGTTGTAAGACAAGAACTTTTCCTCCAAATCTTTTCCAAATGTTGTTTTCGTTTTTTTTTGAAAAAAAATTTATACAACCAGCTTCAATGTTTAATTGTTCTCCGATATCGCAGAGTGCAATAACGGAAACTCGCAGACTTAAAGATTTTATATAAGTTTACCGAAAAACCCACTCACTTGTCAGTTCTTTACTGATTTTTGTAGAGTTAGTTTTTTTTAATTGCTTATTTTTGCAGAATTTTAGTCAATACACACCTGAACCCCACATTCAACACGTTTAAAATTTTATAACATGACTCCTCAAAATTGTTTTTTTTTTGGTATCTTCAATTTTTTTTTCAGCTGCTTATTTCCTATAACTGAAAGATTTTGAAAAAATTTTTTGTTTCGGAACTTTTTTTATTTAAAATGCATACATCATAACCGCTATCTGAACATTTTATATGCATAAAATTAAAAAAAAGAAAAAAATTTCCAAAATTGATCTTTTTTCTGTTTGTTCTGTTGAGAAAAACGTACAAAGTGATTTTTGGTAATTTTTGTGTTTTGTGAAAAAAAGCTTTCTAAGAATTTTTCTTAAAAGAAAGTTGTAGGATAGCGGAATTTTTTTTACAAATCTTCTAAGAAGTTCCAAGATTGGGGAAGTTTTGTAGGATTGTCAGGTGGGTATTTTTTTACCCGTAGTTATAACGTGATTTTCAATGAAATTTTTATTACGAATTGAATTAATTCTTGCTAAACCATCTAAGCTTTACCTAACCAGACAAATCCATGAATTAGAATTTTTTATTTGATTTTGAGCGTCAGGGGAAGGGTTTCAACTTGGGACTTATTTTCAAATCGAAAACACAGAAAGCCGTTTGCTGCGCGAGTAGTACATAATGAGCCGTCCATATTTATATTCGAAGAAAAAATTTTAACCTTGAAAAAATATATTTTTTTTTGTTGATTTTTTTTTCAATTTTTTGCTTAGAAAGGGTCACTCAACTAGGTTCAAAAGCAAGAAATAACGGTAACCAATGTCGAACTAACGTTACAATTGGGAGTCCTCCTCTCATTGATTTTAGTCTAATTAGGTCCTTAAAACTTAAAAATTCAGACCAATTTTTTTTGTTACTAAGAGATTTTTAAGAAATTGGATACCATTTTGACCCTCTGCAAGCTTTTTTGAGGCAATCAAAATTGACTAAAAAACAACCCCAATCTAAAGTTCATTTCTTTTCTTCGACTGATCGGATTAAAGTTTTTATTACGCTTTCCTACAATAATTTCCTATACAGACGAAATATCTAAAGCTTTGACTTGCGGCAGACAAACCCGTTGAATTTTTCAAAGCTTGAGGTCTAAGACAAAAGATTGAAATTTTTTGACATCCGAACTTTAAGCCCATTTCGAGTGTAAATATACTTGAAAGAAATTCGAGGGCGGAAACTAACCACAAAGAAACTTTTGTTCGCAAAATTACTTAGATATTCAAATTGGATTACAAAATAAATAAGAAAAAGGAAACTTGGTCTCAAATTTAGATAAAGAGCCCATTGTGAAAAAGCCCACGGGGGATAGGCAAAATGTTCCCGTAGCAATTAACATACATTTTGATTAGCATAAAAATTTTTATTTCTCCTTTCCAATATCAATGTCATGAACCTGCATTTCAGTAGATTCTAATGTAAGTTAACTAAAGTTATTCGATAGTATGGATATACAAAATTTTGTGAATTTAAATTTTGGATCTTCCAGATTTTAATCTGCTAAATGGAAAGCATCGACTTTTTGAACGGTCTGGTAAAATGACGAATTCCAAGAGCAACTACCATTTTTGAGCCCGATCCATTTGGGCATTAAATCTTGAATGATAAATTAGGAAATATATTAAAGCAGCCATATGTGCTTGACAAATAACTCCACGTTGAAAAAAGTATAAGTATTTGAAGCAGTTCATCGATTTGAGTATATGACTTAAGGCCAAATTGAAGGATTCTCCTCTTCACAATAAAGTTAATCCTTCTGAAATCTTGACTTATCTGCCGTCATTTTTATTTTTTCAGCAAGACAAAAAAGCAGGTAATACAATTCGCGTTTTTTTTTTTTTGACGAAATTTTCTTACCACAATCCGATCTTTGTTCGATTTTGCACACAGTTAAACACGTACTTTATAATACAATTTTTTTAAATGCGAAACACACTTTCCATTAGCAAAAAATAGGACAAAAACTTTAAAAACTGTAAAAAGAGGTAAAAAATGGACTTTCAGTCTATCTAGACTTTTGAGTGTACTTTAGTTAATTAAAACTCACTTTGACCATCGAAATTGATCGGACATGAAATAAGGTCTTGTAACCACTTTTTAGCACCATTTTTCCTTCAGTGGTCAAGGGTCGTTGTGACAACACAGTCTATTTTAGTAGCTCTTTTAAGTGTTTTTAAAGGCTTTTGTGATAAAAATATCTTTTATTTTCAAATACAACCAGACCGCAAAGAAATGGTAGTCGCGGTTTTATTTTTCTAAATAGTGTTAATTTTTTAGTTTTTGAAGAAAAAAATTCAGTTTTTTCATTTCACGGTATCAAAAATTTTCCGGTATTTACTGCAAAATTGAGATGATTTTGAAAAATACAATTTCTGTGTTGAACGTAACGAGCTCCTAGGAGCTGTAAATTTGTCTGGTAAGTAGAATAGTTTAAGCGTCTAAACTCATTTTTATTTCAACCAGCGTGTAATAAAAAACCGTTTTTATCTCTAACAGTTAAACATATTCATACAAATTTTATCTACTATAGTGCAAAAAAGAACGAACATCCTCAATTGACTTTAGCGTTTTCCTGCATGACAGACGTATTTATTGTATTCATATTATTCATATGAACCAAAAAATAAGGAAAACTGGAGAAAAAATAATGTTTTGTTCTTTTTTATTCATCTTGATGGAAACTTCAAATCGACTCATTCAATGAAGAACAAAGAATTCTATCGCGTTCGTACAGAAAAATCATTAAAAATTGATAAGAAAAGCTCCTCGCTCACAGACACGCAAACATGTGTTTAATTTCGACCTTAAATAATGAATTTCTTATCCGTGGTACATTCCATTGACCCGAATTTTAAAAGTAAACAACTTTTCCTGAAATTACTAGTTCAAATTGGTCTCAACTGCGTCAAACTGGAAGTCCAAAGGTGAGAAAAATACTGCTCGTACATGGGCAAAAGAGCCCCTGAATGTTACATTTGCACTTAACGTTATGAAGTAAGTAGTTTTTGATTTATACAAATATAAAAAATGGAAATAATTCTCGAACAATTTTTTTTTTTTCCTCCCATATGTTAGGTAAAGCACAACAGGATATTTCTTGCAACTGTCATCCAATATTATGCATCAATTTAATTTGAAATGATTTGATTTGGTATAAATTCAGCTGTGCTTACTTGTTAATAGAACAAAATATATCGCAAATTAGTTGTTCCCAAATTGGACAAATTTGCCATTTTGAAATTATTTTAACCTTATTTAAACAATGACAGGTGATTCATCAGCTTATTTTTACCTCAGTAATGGTATGAAATTTTCGCAGTTGAGATTTTGAAGCTTGCCTCGAAAAAATTAGAGGCGAGAAAAACAACATGATTTCTTAATACATTTTCCCACCACGCAAATACAAGTTGATACCACATGTGAAGGTAAACTGTACTCAAGTCAAAAATCCAAAATGACAAGTTTTGTTGCCCCAAAAATTGCGTTTTTATGAATTTTTATCCTTAACTTATTCAGACAGACAAAACGAGATTTAAAAAAAACTGGAATTTTTAAGTGAAGATGCGTTGCAAAAAGTAACAGAAACACCGACTGAAAAGCGATTTTGCTATAAAAAGCACAGCAAAACTACAAAAAAGTGGTGCCTCCTTGCAATCAATTGCTTATTTGTTTCTTAGCTGAAAAAAATTTGCAAAAGGTGACTCACATAATTGATAAGAACGAAGCACTCCTAAATTGAAGAGTTTAAAAAATGTATGATTTTGATGTGGTTTTGATCAAAACGCAGTTTTAAATTTCGTTGCAGCTTCTTTGTTGCTGATTAGTCATATTGAGGAACGAGAAAAAAAATTCGGAAAAAACGAGAATATTTTTTCCGAAAACAAATTGCTAATAAAAAGAAATTGAGCCCCTAAACAACTTTGGCTTCAGCATAGATGCCCCTGTCATAAGGGTAAGGTTTTTGATTTAAGATTATAATTTAGTTATTCTGCATGAAAACACAGTAAAAATTAGTATGAAGTAATGGATATCTCAAATCATATATGGATATCTCAAACTTTGATCTAGATTGTGTGTTTTGTCCCCTGCCACGGCAATGATAGTGTGCCAGAACGAGATCTCTTTTGACCTCTAGCTTCAAGCCTACCGCAGCCTATCCGATACAAGCTAAAAAATTGGTGTCACGTGCAAGGTCAAGAAAAGCTATGTTGAAAAAAAAATCAGTTGGTTTGCAAGGAAAAACTATGTACTGACTATTCTTCGACAGGCTGCATAGCCTTGGAATGATCCTCTGCGATTTGCAGTAAAAAATGCAAAATTCATTTAATTCGAAGTTAATCATAAACTAGTCTCAGGCTTCGGATTATAGAGTGCTTACATTTGTATTGTGTTTCTGGCGCGCAAACAGGTTGATGCAGTCCGGTAAAAAACTGTTTATCTTTTTGAACCGACCCGCACTCAGTAAAAAGAGAACAGAATCGATTATATTATAATTATAATCATAGTTTTAGCAAAATTATAATAAATCATAAGCGCCAATTTTAGATGTTTAAACAATTTAATATCCATTTCAATGAAAGCATTTTTGGTGACAATTTAATAAATTTGAGTCAATTATAATTGATAACAATTTTTCCGAAAATATTTTATAATCTCTTATAATCTATTATAATTGGTTATAATCCTTTTTTCTATCAAAAAATTATTTTACAAGAAAAATTAAAAATAATCGATTATAATTTAGTTATTCTGCATGAACACAGAGTAAAAATTAGTATGAAGTAAGAAATCAGCAAACCAGGGGCGGATAGGAGATTTTCTCGAAAGGTGGAGGCGGATTTTCAAAAAATGTCCAAAATATTTATCAACCTTTTCTAGGTCGACCAAATTGATTTTCCGAGCTCTGCCAAATCACTTAAAAGACCCTGTTTTAGCCAAATTTTGTGCGCCGCACGAAAACTTTCAAAGAAACAGGCCAAAAACGGCTTTTTTTTTAGGCTAGTTTTGGAAAATGTTTACCAAAAAATCGCGTTTTTTGGCGCGCGCTCCCCCTCAAAGTTAGTTTTTAGGTTTTTATTGTCGCCAAAGTCCAAAGGGTTCGTCACCATATATGGATATCTCAAAACAGTACAAAGAGCGAACCCTTTGGGTAGACAGGGGATCGAATCCCTGAAAAAAGGCGTCCACCCCTGCAACCCCCTCCCTAAATCCGTCCTTGTAGTAAACAGACAGTAAGAAAGTAAACAGTAAACAATCAGAAAAGAAACCAACTGAAAAGCACACAAAACAAAACCAAAACAAAACGAAATGAAGCGATGACGTTTTTTGAATAAAAATGGATTATAATCGATTAAAATGGATTATAATTCAATAAAATTTCAGAAAAGTTTTTTTTTCAAAAAGTAATTGATTACAATCGAATATAACGGGTTTTTGTTTCAAAAAATACTAACATTTCAATCCATTTTTAATCGATTATAATCTCTTTTTTTGAAATTTATGGAGACTGACAATAAAAATCCATTTCAATCTATTATTTTCTCTTTTTACTGAGTGCGGGGAGGTGTTTTGCTTAGAGCCGAACTGTTTGAATTTTGATATTTTCTGGATGGAATAAAACATCTTAAGTGTTATCTTTTGTAGCAATTGAAAAATTAGAACGCCAAAATTGCATTAGTTATCATGCAATCTCTCAGCTTTTACCGGAAAAATTTTTTCGATTCGAAAAATTTTGCAGAAAAAAAACTCGTGTAAGCTTCTATTTCACTCTAAAAAATGCATTCACAATTTTCATAAATGAACGCTTTAAATTTCTCTCGTTTCCTTGGTTACTACAGTTTTTCGGAAGTGAAATGAGTTTTTAATGGTTTTCATACACATTCTTCGCATATAATTACCTTTTTTTTTTTACAAATTATGGCAATCGGCATTGATTGCTATTATCAATTAATGTTTTTTATAAAAAGAGGATGTTAGTTTGAGCATTTTTTCTTGCCTGTCTAGATATGTAAAATAAATGTTGAATTTTCTGCTCGTTAGCATCAGCAGCTTTCGAGCAGCAGTGCATTAGATAATTGTGTAAATGAATGAAGAAAGAGGCAATTTTTCATTATTGGCTTGTCAAAAGGTTGCACTCAATGCGGATGCACAATTACAATCGCTGCGAAGAGACATAAAAAGCCATAAAATTAGATGAAAATCCACGCAATTCCTTATTGATTTACTTCCCGTTTTTCCTCTAGTTATTTTTGTCTCCCGCAGTTTTTTCAATTAGCAATTGGATAAGGAATCTTATACAGTTCATGGATTTCTAAGCCATTGACCAATTTTTCTATTTGGTACATTAAATTGGCTAATTGGGAGAAAAAAATACAAGAATAAAAGAGTTTTATCAAGCATTTTCAAATGGAAATCTTGTCATCTGAGACCTTATATCATCTGAGACCTTAAAAAATAATTGCATTTCCCCCAACTCAATTTTTATTTTATGAGATAAATTGGCAAATTTCAATCAATCGAAAACTTCAAAAACACCTAGAAACAATTTATTCGGCTATTGGCTGCATTCGCTCTTCGATAAATTTATTATAGTGATTTTTTTCTTAAAAAAACTCTCCAATAAATGCTATTTTAAGTTTATTTCCACAAGTTTTATCATTTATGCAACTGGGTTATAAGAACTATAACGAGCATTGAAGCGACAATTTAAGAGCTGAAGATAACATAATAACTACTTTTGGAACAAATTTGCCAGCCCGACGTAACTTAAGTTGGTAGACTTTATGCTCGTCGCCAAAACCCGCAAAGCTATTTATCTGTGCGGGCTCAAAATATGACCACGATTTGTACGCCAACTTCTAGTTCCGGATTAAATTCCAGCGTTACAACTCCAGAAAAACCCACTCCCAATGTTTTAGAAGAAGTTTACAAGATTCCAGTTATTACAAGTCAAAATAAGAATCCAGTTGTGTCCGCACCAAACCAGAGTAACAAGGTTTTCATGTGGCGTAAAGACAGCAAAATGCATGATCAAATTATAGCTCCAAAAATTGTCCCCAGTCAAAATTCAAACGATGGCCAGTTAGCTATCAAAAAGTATAGCGATATCCATCCAAAAAACGCATATACATTTTCAGAACAGAATATCAATTAGAAAGTTGCTGTTTTTTTCTAGGTTTTTTGGGCAAATTTTGGATGAATTTATTTTGATGTTTAGAGATCAAAATTTATTTTTTGAACTACAATTTTTTTTCCAAAAGGCGCTTTGAAAACTGAGCATTTTAGTTTTTCGTTATTAGACAAAGGTAAAATGAAACTAATTGTTAAACATGGACATCGCTATAACCTGAAAGAACACCTCAAACTTTACCTCTGAACTCCCCTGGATCAACTAATCCTGGCAATGAAAACCAAATCTCCTCTCCTGGAAAGAGTCTGAAACAGTTGGTGAGTCACAGCATAGACATTGCCGTGTTTCAGATGAGTCCCAGACAGGTCAAGGTCAAGTTCGCCTTCCTCACTGTCGGGGACGTGGACACTAAGTCGCAGAGGTTCGTGACCGAAGTGCTGATTCAGGCCAAGTGGGTGGAGCCTAAATTGAGGGGACTCACAGACGTAAGTTTTGTTTTATATCTCATCTTCGCTTTAATTTTTATCAAAAGTTAACAATTTTCCGAAAAACGATATCACATATTATATCTCTTAACATAGTAATACATAATCATAATCATTTTCTGAACTTAATACTTATTGAGAAAGAAAACATTAATTATTCATTATCCACGGAGCTCCACTGCTGGTAAAATTATTGTTGTTGTCTTAATATCCTAATCAGAAATTGCTACAGAGAATTTACGAAACAAATGTAACGTTCAGGATTCGGCAAAGATACAAGCAATTTTTTTTGTATTCAAATATTTAAAAAAATTTGGTGTGTCCACAATCGAATCCAAGTTTGGTTTGGTTTACAAAAAGTTTTGCTGTTTGAATAACGATTTTTGAATTTAAAAATTTCAAAACAGCTTTAGGAATATCGAAATGATTAGTTTAATTAACCTGATAATTTTTGCAGGAGCAAGTGGTTAGTATTGTATGATTAAATTCCTCAATGTAGCTTTCCTTAAATAACGGCTGACATCATTTAACAAGGTGCAACGGCGAATATGAAATAATAGCTGAAGGTTGCAATAAATAGATTAAGTAGTTCAATTCTTTTTAGTTTGTTCTTTTGGGAGAGGGGAGGATTGGTGGAGGACAATTAACATTTGAAGTTCAGTTGTGCACTTAATAGGCGCACAAAAAGGTAACTGTTTTTCATGGATTCCAATTACAAATTTTCCATGGATTCCGCTCTGAAATATGTGTAACGTAGGTTTTATCGACACATTTTTTGGTCGCGGATTCCGCAATGAGCAAATATAGCTAGTTGTAACGGAATCCGCATTACTAGCAGATTCCGCAAATTGTAAGCGGATCCCACAAATGTAGGCGAATTCCGCTTACAATTTGCAGATTCAGCTTACAGTTGCTCATACCGCGGCAGCGTAATTTTCCCATACACACAAATTAGTTTTTGTTTTCGGATTTTGCAACTTGTTCCGGATCCCGCAACTTTTGAACGATACAGTGCTTCAGCTTATTTTCTCGAAATCTAAAACAGTAAAGAAGATCAAAATAAACTAGCAATGTTGCGGATTCCGAAACAAATATTTTTTTCGACCTAGTGCAAAATGTGCTCGTAAATCTCAAAATACGCGTCTTAAGGAAATGCACAATTTTTTTCTTGTACAAAACTTTCATGAACGTGGCCAAAAACAGCGGCCTTGGTCTACTTCTTCGAAACTTCGCGACGTTTTTTCCGTGTTAGAGTCTTATGTGCTTGCCTTTAAAAAAATCCAAGGCCCGCTCCTTCTTCAAAGTTCGTTTAGGCACGACTCTGTCACATGTTCAAGAAGAAGCTTGCGATGTGTATAAAAGAGTTTTTTGGAACATTTTAAAGTAAAATTCCATTCAAAAAGTTTTTAAGAGAAAAGTTGCAATAATCGACATGACATAAAAATCAAAAACCACTTAAAAGCAGATGATTTAATGATAGGAAGCTTTTTTGATAGTTAACGGTTTAGTTCTAATGAAGGTTCTTAAATCGGCGCTGGTCACCAAAATATCCTATGTACCACAATTCTTGTTCAAAACTTTCAACTTAAACCAATTTTGCACCATTATCGTACAGCCAAAATAATTCAGCGTATGAGCTTTCGTGGGCATTTTTGCGTTTTTTAAGTGGAAGTTGAAGTGAATGAAAAATTTTTAATCAAAAATAGGAATCTTGATTTTTTTGACCAACAACAAATTTTGTGTTTAAAAAGGAAAATTACAAATCATTTGATTAATCGAGGAAAAGCCTGTCTTGAAATGGATTTCAACTCAGTTATTCATGAAATCCATTTTCCGTCTATCTGGTTATTTTTCAGCCTATTAATTATTTTTGCGAGTTTTTTCGAAATTTTCTGGATTTGATTTTGATTGAATGGGTGTCACATAATTTTGCTTTAATTTATCGTTGTCCCTTGATATGCATGTGTCCATTAATACTTTAATCAAAATATTTGTTACAACTTAATCCATTTTTTTTATTCATAAAAATTTTGTTCTGTAAATATATGGAATCATAGAACATTTGTGTAGTTTCATTTGAAAGAGTGCATTTGTTTTTTGTATAAGTAATCAGTGTTATCCAAAGAAAAAAAACGATTGTTCACTGAGACAGTTCCAGTTTAAAGCGTTTACCCGCTCCTCAACTAAGCGTCAGTTTTGTGGTGTGACGAGTAGTTCTACAAGGTTTAATATGAAAACCAATTGTGTCTTAGCCTTATTAGTCCGCATGCTAATTTTCATTTTGTTCGGACGATACAAACAAAAAAATTTGTAAAATTTTGCAAGTGGTTGGGGGACGAGTATAAAGAGCCCATTGTGATTTTGAAAATAAATCCAAACTAAATTTTACAAATTAATTGCCAAAACCTTTTTCAGCTCGGTAAATTCATTAAATCAGTTTAGTTTTTGTCTCAAATCCAAAAAAGGAGTAGGGAAAATGTGTAATTGGCCTAATTTTTATAATCAGACAGTTTTGGCGAAAGAAATATTAAATTCCACCAGACATTTTGTGAAAAGTTTGTCTACATGAGTTTAAATGTGAAAAAAATTACGATTTGTCAAACTGTGGGAATTAAAACTTGCCCATTCGGCCATGTTCTAGACTAACTAACGCGTGTTTTGAAAATTCAATGTATGACACCGAAAGTTTAATGCAATTCATATATGGGTGGTATTTTTTATTGCACTCAAATTGTCCCAAATTGATTTGCGAGGCGTTAATTGGTCACATTGATTTTCTGAATGGACTCCATGCTCAGCACTTAAGATTTGATATTGGTGGCAAATTTATATCATAAAAAAACTACCAAAAAACTTAAAACTAGCTAAAATTTAGTCAGAAATATCAGAACAATGCGCTGATAAAAATGACTAGTCTTGTTGTTTTACATAAAATTATATTTTCAAAGATGTTTTTCATCATTTTAGTAAAAAGTTTGAACAAAGCTATTAAAAAAACAAAGGGTTTAGGGTTGTTTTTTTCTAATCAAATTTGTGGTTGAACATTGCTTAGCATACATTATTTTTAATTAGAGAAATTATTTGACTAGCAATTTCTATTACAGAATTTTGCTTTTAAACGCAACATATAAACGTTTTATTTAACGTTTTTTTTGTCATTTTTTTGAAAGTTAACATTGAAATTAGATATGGTTCTTACATAAGAAACTGTAGAACAGCTTATCATGTTATTGGGACCAAATGCTCCTCAGAAAACCTTTCCTTAAAACTTTTCACTGTCTTTGGATATTGCAGGCGAGCCAGGTTGAGAAGATTGAAGAGCTGTGGGATCCGAAGCTGAAGATCCAGAATCTGGAGGAGATCAAAGGCGGCAGGGATGAGAAATGGCACACGATCAAACTGGGCGAAGTGGACCCAGTGGTCGTGTACAGACGACGTCTGAAGGGCAGCTTCTACGAAAACATGGAGCTCAAAGACTTCCCCAGAGATGTACAGGTAAAAAAAGATTATTGTGGTTTCTGCGATTCGCAGAGGATCTATGAAAGGCTATCCAGCCTGTCAGTTAGTCTTATTTCCCCACATTCCAGACTGAGTTAATTTGTTGCGCGAAGCTCTTTTTTGCGACTCAAGGCCGTTTTTTTGCGTCTAGAACTTTCACGTGGTATTTTTAAGAGATGATTATAAACGGACTATGCTTAGACAGGCTGAATAGCCTTACATAGATTCTCTGTGAACCTCAGAAACCTCTTTATAATTTCTTGGGATCCCAGCTTCGGCGGAACTAGTTTTGGATTCGCAGAGAGAAATAGTTTCGACTGGAAACAGGTTCGGGGATGGAACCCTTGAACAAATTTATGTTTGGCATTCATTTTGGTGCAATTTACAGACAAAAAAACGCTCGGCAAAAGTTAAAATTTCTTCAATATCCTTCAGGTTGGAAAAGAATAGAAAAATCAATAGTATCAGTGATATTAAGGGTATCTTTACTTCCTATTCAATTGTTTTATTTATGCTCGCTCTGGTTTTTTAAAATGCCCACTGGGTGAGCTTTAATGATTTTTGGACAAATTTTCAAAAATGTTGAGCCTTTTTTTAAAATATATTTTGCTTTTTATGGAAAAATTTTCAGGATTTTTGAGAAATTTTATTAGAATTTGATTTTTATGGGCAAAATTCCTGGCATTTTGTACACTTTTTTAAAATATATTGTAGCAATTTATACAATTGAATCTGACTCAGCGGTTTAAAATTTTGCAATTTTGTCGGTTGTTCCAGGACATCTCTGTGATTCTGCGGAGTGAGTTGCCGACCAGTGAGATCGATTTGGTCCCTGACCCTGACGAGTTGAGCACAGTTGAAGTTTCTACTTTTCAGGACAAACAGGAGTGGAGCATGTATAAACATGTAGATGTAAGTGTATTCAAGAGTGAGTCTAATCAATCCTGCTTTTTCTTCATTTTATGACCCCCCATTTCAGTTTCTACCCTACCTCTAATATAATTATAAGTAAAATTGTCTTAAAATTGTTCATACGGCAAATAACCTATTAGATAAATAATATAAATTTAAATTATATAAATATTAAAATTATATATTAAAAAAATTTAGGCTCTTTCGCAAAACTCTCTTTTTAAAAAGCTTTAACTCAACGAACTCAGGCGCGGATCTAGGAATTTTTCGAGGGGGCGGATTTTCTTTAAAAATTTTGAAAAAAGGCCAAAAATGCGTTTTTAGGCACTTTTTGGAAAATTTTGACCAAAAAACTGCGTTTTTTCAGCGTGCGCTCCCCCCTCAAAATTAGTATATATTGGCGCCCAAGGCGCCTTTAGAAAATTTTTAGGGTCCGTCACCAAAAACGGATATCTCAAAATAGTACAAAGGGGGAGCTACTGCATATATTTGTGTTGAGGTGCCGGATTTTGTCTTTATCGATGTTTTTTTATTTTGATTATTATTTATATAGAGGCACTTAGCACAGTGGTAAGGCGTTCACTTTGAAATCGTCAGATCATGTAATCGATCCCAAGCCATGGCAATGATAGTGTGCGAGGACAAGCTCTCACTTGACCTCCAGCTTCAGGTCTACCACAACCTGACCAAATTTGGCTGCAATAGTGGTACCACGTAAAAAGTTCTATACGCAAGTTCTAAAACGGCCTGGAGTCGCAAAAAACAGCTTCGCTCAGCAAAAATAACACTGACTGGAATGTGGGGAGATAATACAAATGGACTATCCTCGACAGCACTGTAAAGGCCTATTGATAGCTCCTCTGCGATTCGCAGGAACTACAATTATTACAATTTATTATTTGTTTAGGTGTCGACGAAATTACCGGAGACTGATGATGATGACAATTTGGACGAGAACCCTTTCCTGAATATCCCCATCATCACTGCTACTGCTAGAGTGGCCAGAAGGTCCACATTTTTCTTCTGGAACGCCATTCTAATCATGGTAAATGAACCTTGACATCTGATTCTGTGCTAGTAATTTGAGCCTACAGGAAAAATAATTTTATTGCGGCAAAAAAAAACGAACATTTACAAGAAACGAACGCTTGCGGCGCTGTGCTCCGATGCGCTTATATTATGCAAAAAAATATTTGATATTACTTTTTGTTGCGTTTTGTTTAGGAATTGAATTAAATACAGAACTGAAAAAAATTGGCTTTTCTTTTCTCAAGTTCGAAGAAATTTTCATTGTTTTTTTTTGCGTATATTTAAGCATGTGATACTATTTTTGTTTAGTTTCTTTTATACCCAATTAAGACCCCAATTTTTTGTGATTTTGTAGTCAATGTTAAAACGAAATGTTTTAAGAGCCAATTTTGTTCATTTTGAAATTCCTTAATTTTTTGGCAAAACTTTGAAAGTTTTTTTTTTGTTAATCTTCCCAAACACAGTTGCATGTACAGAATGATATATTTCTCATCTGGTAACGCGTTATATAGACCATATGGGTTGCCTTATTCAATTTAATTTTATTTTAGAGTCGCTCGAACTTGTCGCGAAAGCGCACTAACCATCTATGAAACTTTCCGCTTATCAAATAGTTTATTTCTGAAAACCTAGGCGTTTTGTTTTTACTTTTGGAAACTGTGAGAAAATTTTTTGTGCTTTTTTGGTTTCATTTTTTACATTTTTTTGTGGTTTGGGCGCAGCCAACTTTAGGTAATAAATGAGCTATTAACTTCGTGGTGTTGATGCGTTACCGGCTACTTAATCTGTCTTAAAAATTTATTCAAACCCGAATTGAGCTGAAGCAAGTTTTTTTTTGTTATACTTTTTGGTTATAAGTTATTGGAAGTTAGGAGCATCACTTTGTGTTTCTCTAGCGTATCGATTATCATTTATAGAACAAAAACTATTCATGAACTTTTTAAAGATTTTTCAAATCTTTGAAAAGATATCATCACTTTCTAAATCGACTAGAAATTTTTCATCAAAATATTGTCACAAGACGAGAACAGCAGGTGGAATAATCAAGATGTCGACCTTTTCAGAGCATTCTGTTTAGTGATAATGTGCCCTTGCATTTGATTTGATTAAAATTTAAACAGTTCCAATTAAATTTGTTCCGACTTTCAGAGAAGATGGAGGATTTTTGCTTGGGCTAGTTTTTCATTCATTCAATTTTAAAACTTTTGAATAATTGTTTTTTTTTTAGACATTTTTTCATAAATGAACCCTATTTTTTCACATTATCGTGCCCTCAGCTCAAGTTTTCAATGACTTTTTTTATTACCTGTGATCAATTCTTGTAAATTTATAGGCGCTTGCAAATTGCATATTTGGCCAATATGTGGAAAAACCAATTATTCCAATTTGATATTAGGCCAGCAATTTTGGTAATATAATTTTGGTGCAAGTCTCTAAATACATCCAAATGCTTTTACTTAGTGTTTTGGGGGTATTTCATTAAATCCACTATTTTATCAAACAAATTCTTTAAAGTGAAACCCGCACTGGAGTTCCATGGATAATATTTCATTTTATAGTCAGTTTAAAATTTAAACTTTAAATAGTCACTTTAAAATTACGAAAAAAAATCGATCATAATCCATCAAAAATGGATTATAATCATAATACTTTTTTTATTAAAATCAATTTTAATGGATTAAAATCGGTTATAATGTATTTTTGAGATGAAATTTTGAAATTTGCATTTTTAAAAAAAAGTTATCTCATTTCTTTTTGGTGCATTTGCTATGTATTACGTTTCATAAATTTTTAGTTTTGAAAAAATATTTCAATTATTTAAATTTTCTCTTCTTTTTCTTTATTACGTAAACTCCATCGCCTCTCTTAACAACCCCCTGCCCCTGTTAACCCCGCCCCCCCACAGTTTACCCCTCCTCATTTTACCCCCATCTTAGTTTAAACCCCCCTCCCCCGTTTACTGAACGTTGGCTGGTTAAGAAAACGTGGCGGCGGGGGGGGGGGGGGGTGGGGAGGGTGGAACAAAAAACTTGGGTGAGGGGGTTGAAATGGAGAATGGGGATAAATAGTTGTTGTTCATACTGAGTAAACCCCCTCCCCTGTCCCCGTTTAATGGTAAATAAACTGGGGGGAGGGGTGTAAACTATAACTTGGGGGTTGGTTTTGGGGGTAAACTTTTGTAAAAATGGGGGTGGGCGTAGGGAATAACGCATGGGAGTGGGGGAGTTTTGGTTTGGGCAAATGCGAATGGGAGGCAAAGTGAGGGGAGTAATTTGAGTAGGTTTAGGTTGCGAGTAGGCCGTGAGTAACACAGAAATTATGCAATTTTTTTGCAATGAATTTGCAAAAAATTTTAAAAATTATAATCCGTTATAATCAAGTATAATGGATTTTAAATGGATTATAATCCATTATAATGGATTTTAATGGATTGTGTTTTTACGAAAACAATCAATTTTTAATGAGAATATAATTGATTTTGTGGTCTAAATTTGCAGAAATAATGGATTATTATGACAACCTTTTAGACAACAATTTTCCATTATTATCGTTTATTATGCATGGAAGTCCGGTGCGGGAAGCTTTGTTTCGGCTATAAGGGCCAGTCAGGAAACTCAAGATGTGTCCCTGATTTAAGAGCAGTCTTGCTATGTTCTGTATTATAAATGGAAAAGTGAAATACATTTGCTAAATTTTGTCTTCTTTGGGCATTTTTTGCTAAGCTAACGAGTAAAAATACAGTGATATTTGATTCTTTGTATCAGGCAAAGCCATAAAATTGAGGCAGAACTTCACTCCTTGTAATTAAATTTTGTTAATGATGTTTGTAGAAAGTCTCCAACTATTTGCAATTTTTTTGCACTGAGACTTTTGTTCAATTGATATCGCTTGATGAAGCTTAATAGCATGACTATTCAATTTAGAGTCGCCTCTGAACATAATATTTAGCCGCTAACGCGATAAGTTGTGTTTGAACGATCCTATATTCGTTAATCTAGACAAAGGAGTTCAAGAAAAAAAACAGGCTCGAGGTTTGCTATTTATGTTTCGACCGAGGCGGGTCAAACGCATGTCAGAGTTCGACCAAAAATCCATAGTCGAGAAGGTCCAATAGTCAAATTCAAAGTTGTTACCGGTCAAACTCTTCGGTTGAACTCGGTGGAAACGTTTTTCTCGGTCAAATTTGGTTAAAACTTTTTCTCGGTCTAACTTGGTCGGTTTGTTCTTCATCGCTCGATTATAGTTGAAACACGAAACATAGATAGCTCTGGCCGAGTCGGTCGGAATATAAATTGCAAACCTCAACCGCGGAAATGCGGAAAACATGCGCTATAATGCATCTAAATTATATGACGAGTACAAAAATTGTACATATTTTTCAATTCGAACATAAATACATCTATTTGTAGCGCAGAGTTGATTCCCTGACTAAAAAAAATTCTCTTTTTTTTTGCTCTTTTTGGTACAATTTTGTAACATCACTTTTTCTCTGAGTGACCCAAAAAAAATAGTTACCTTATCTGAAAGTGAGCACACGCTCATAATCACATCTTAATTTCAGCCTTGAAAAAAGCCCAAAATTTCTTATTTGCAAATTTTATGAAAGAATTGGGTCAAAATAGGATCCGCCCTCAGTAATTTGCGCCCACGTACCATAATTTATTTAGCTTGTGCAAGACTTGAAATGAAAAATTCTGTTTAATCAAGCAGTATTGTTTCAGTTAGAAGAAACTGGATAAAATATTTGGTAGGAAAATAATTGTGGGAAAAGAAACACTTCTCTATGAGAGAGAAGCAAACCAAAAAATAGCTCTCCAAAAACCATGTCCAAATGTTTGGTTGATTGCCTAAATAAGAAGACGGGTTTTATCAGGCGTCTAGACTAGTCTTTAGACTCCAATCCGAACAGCAGTAATTGGTTGCTACTCCCATAATAACTCCCCAAAACCCTTATCAATTGAAGATCTAAGATTGAAGATTTAGACCTTGGGGCTTACTGTGTCCTTAAATTAGGTTTACGGCAGATTAATTTCTTTCGATTACTTTTAAACTTTATTACTTTAATTCAAAATTCACGGTCAACCTAACAAGCCGCTTTCAGAGTCCAGCTATTAAAACAAGGAATTGGTTCAAGTTAAAGAAAAATCGTAGCGTCTGGAATAACAAAGTTGCTGAAATATGTTCTTGTGTTCATTCAGGGATATATCTAGTGTAAGTACGGAGTAAGCCGATTTGAGAAAAAAAATGAAATTTTGGTCGGAAGTTTTAAGTGGTCGACCAAATTGATTTCCCGAAATGTCTCATAACGCTATAAAAAATCTATTTTGCGAAGGTGTCTTCAGAAAATATTTCAGGGTCGGTTGGCCGAAAATGACTGTCAATAAAATTATCATTAACTGGTTTGTTTTTCTCAACAAATTACTCTTGTTCATGGCAGCAAAAAACTCGACTTGTAGTGTCTATGGATTCAATAAAAATGCCATTTTATCATCTCTCTAGCTAACTTTAAGGGGGGATGGGGGTGTTTTAATGTTTATTATCAAAATCAGTTTTCTTTGATTCATTTTTTTTTGTATTTAAGATGTGTATAGTGACGTTGAGTTTCTGTGGCTTCGCTCTGGACTACCAGGACGTGAAGTTCCGCATAGCTGGCAACTTGACCTTGCTACTGACCTCTGTCGCTTTCAAGCTATCTGTCAATCAACACCTCCCGATGATACCATACCTCACTGGACTGGTAAGTCAGGAAAAAATAACTATAATAATCATATTAAATTGTTTTCAAGCTAGTATTCCAGTAGTCCTTGTTATAAAACCGCATTTACAACCATTAAACAAACATTAGCCTGAGAGATAGTCATGAGAACTTCTGGTCCGTTTTCAGAATTCTCTGGTTCAGACTTCAACTGATGTTTTGGACCAAATTACCAATACCCCCCTCCACCCATCCCCCCGAAGCCATTATGGGAGAGGTTGTTAATTCGGCTCTGAGTTCGAATTTTTAGCCAATCACAATATAGCATTTTACACGCAGCTCTTAGCAAATTCAATTTAAACTTTTGAACTGAACGCTGGGGTGAAGGATTTTACCTTGGTCTGTTTGGGGGAAAATATAAGCTTGATCCAAAGTTTCAGAACCATTAAGCTATGTTGCCGAAGCAACTACATTTTCCCAATCTTCATAATCAAAAGTCACTGTGATCAAACATTTGTAATCTCTGTGATATAAACACTCGCGAAACAAACCAGAACTAAGAAAGTTGACTCTTGGAGCCATGTTTTGACCTAAAGTGACGAGTCAACTACATGTTTTGGCGAGCAAAAAAGCCGATCTCATCAATTTTCGTACAGTCTTACAGATCAAAGAGTTTCTTATTTAGTAAAGAAGGAATACAATCCCCCTTTTTTGGAATTTTCGGGAAAATTTCAGCAAATAATTTGGTTTGGTAAGTTGGTTAAGTTCTACAACACAGCGACACAAAACAGCGATATAATACAATTAATCCAAAGATACAATACAGTGGTAAAAATGTGTTTTTTGAATATGTTTTGAATACTGTTTCAGAAGATTGGATTCTCATCTCGCAAATGTATGATACTGACAATCAAAATACACTGATAAGGTTGTGAATATTTATTCACAAATTGGATGCTTTTCTTGGTTTGAACTACTTCTCTATTCAGCTGGAATTTGGGCTTCTCCTTCAAAAATACTAGAAAAAAAGAAGAATTGAAAACAAAAGGAAGACGAATAGTTGAACAAAATACAGGCTGAAGAAAACCAAGATTAGATGTGGGCAATTATATTTTTTAAAGTTTAACCCCGAATTGTCTCGTTTTTTTTTCTCACACACTTTCAAAAAATCCAGAAAAAAAACATACTCGAGCCTTTTGTTTTTTGTAGTAGTTTTTGTTGGTCGCTGCCTTAAATATTTTTGACAATTTATTTCAATCTCTTCCCAACAAAAAAGAAAAAGAAAACTGTCTTATTAGACTGTGATAGAGATAACCAATTTCTGAACACACTGAGAACAAACAACCTTTTGTACTTTTCCTTGTCAATTCATCTTGTTCGTTGTAATTTTACTTCGCAAAATAAAACAACTATCTTGGTTCGAAATTTTGTACGTGAAAGCAAAAGTTGAATTCGAATTTGAAGAGAAAACGAATTAAATAACATTTCCTTGCATTTTTTGAAAAACAATAACGCTTCTTGTTAAAGTGTAATGTGACATATCAAAAAGTAAAAAATATACTGGCACTTGATGCTGCAGTTTTGAAGACTATGTCTACTTAAACAATTTGGCTAGAATTGCATTGAGCATAACAAAACATCTGTTTGACAGTTCATAGAAGAACTCTTTGAAGATTGTTTTTCAACTTTTTGTTTTTATTTCACATGACAGAAAAGTAAAACTTAAATTGGCTTGAGGTTAATACGAGTATTGCAATTAAAATTGTCATTTGATTTGATTTATAAACTACCACCCTAAAACTATAGATAAATAGGTTTTGGTGGGCCTAAACAAAAAAATACATAACAAAAAGTCTTTTTGACAGTTCACGGAACAACGCTTTGTTTGTTTTTCAATTTTTGATTGACTTTAATTGCGCATGCCTTAATTGTAAAACATAAATTAAAAAAACATATAAAAATCTTAGACGGACTTTAAAAAAAACGTTTTCTAAATCATAGACGATTCCTGGTTTTGTTTAATTTTCCTTTTTTCTAACTAATTTGCGCATCGCCTCGGTTTTATATAGCCGTTCTCACAATCTACATACGACAGGATCTTCGACGATCAACTTCAATAGCAACAAAAAAAACGATGTCAGCGTGCAACAGATTTCGCATTTGCCAAATGCAGCTCAATGGATCTCTCGACTTCTTGGATAAAAAACTCTGCTCAGTAAAATCAACTCGTTCTTTGAGTTCGTTAGTGGCAGCAGCAGAAGACAGACTGCAGGAACTGAATCAATTTTCAGCGGAAATCATGGATACCGGATCGCCCGAACAAACTAGGTTTGTCAAAGCAACAGCTACAGATATTGCAGTACGCCTCTTACAACTACAGAGTGGCATCAACGATAACGATTCACTAACTCAATACAACGCGCAACTTATCCACGACTTCGAGAGAAGAAACACGAAATCAGACAACGCGCATGCCGACATGGCCCCATCATCAATTACAGACAATCATCGAGCAGAAACAAGCTATTCACTTCCAGACGATCGGAGAGCAGAAACAAGCCAACACTTACAAATTTACGACCCAAACTGCGGATACAACAACTTACATCATCGTCCAAGACATTCTCAACCTAATATGAGCTCCGCAATAACCCACAACTATTCCGAAAGCAACGAACATCCGACAAACAGACAAGATGTTGTCACAGAGACAAGAATTTTTGACAGCAGCCCTCATCCCCCGTCGTTTGCAAACAACAACGCTTTTTCTCAATGCCAGCAATAAACCAATGATTGTCAATAACTTTGGAGATGCAGGTGCTCAGCTGAGTACGGATACAACAATCGAGATCCACGACGATGTAAGTTCGGAAACTGTAGTCTACAACCAACAGCAGCCCAATACAGCAAACAGCACAGTCCAAACAGCAGGGTTGCAAAGCCCATCGTTTGCTTTTACAATTCCGCAGCCTTATCACCTAATGCAACCGGGACTACACGAGTAGACCTACGACAAACTTCACAATCAATTTCCACCCTTCAACAATGCAAAACCGTCAACATTTAGCAGCAATGCCCTAGCGCCCTGTTCCTCAAACGTTATATCAAGCAATCCACAGGCTTCCAAAACAATTGGACCAGAGAATTTCAACCAATACAGAACAAAGCGCGAGCAATGCCCTTCTTGTAAGAACGAACATAACATCATGCAATGCCCACAGTACAGTTCTTCTACGCCACCTCAACGCTACAACATCGTAAAACAACTTGAACTTTGTGTCAACTGCTTAAGCCCTCATCACCTCCGAACTACTTGTGTCTCAAACAACCGTTGTCAAGAGTGCAACGGGTTTCATCACACAAGCCTTCACGAGCCAAACAAGTTTAAAAAATCAACTTTCGTTGTCAACGCCCATCATGACTTGTTTCACAAAACTATGCACCCAACTTTACAAGAACCAGTTTGGGGTTCCGACAATTTTTGTAAACCCGCACCCCAGGAAACCCGAAACTTTAATCAGCAGTCTGCAGATTTTAACCAAAAAAGCAAAGAGTACAAACCTAAAAGTAGATGGTTTCCAAACCAACCAGACCTAAGCCGATATGGTGCCCAGCACTCTAACAAATCAGAACATCAGCTATCAAAAACAGAGATGTCATCGCAACATAGCAAAGACGCAGCATGCGCAGAAAATCAGGGAGGATTCACTGCCTGTGAGTTTTCGAGTTTTTGTTCAGAACAACCTCAATGGTTTGAACAACTACAACTAATGCCGGTTTCATTCTGCCATGGTGAAACGAGCACAACTATTTATGCATTAATTGACCACGGGAGCCAATTTAGCTTCATCGTTGATGAAATAGCAGATAAACTACAATTTCCATCTGTGGAACACACATCAATGTCTCTTCGTTATATCGACATTGATCATGAAATGCCAGTTGCAAAGGTTGATAATGCTGTTCACATCTCACCGCATGACAAACCGGATGTTAAGTTCTCAATGAATAATTTGTAAAAAAAATCCTTGCTTAAACATACCGGCGGCAGATGTGTTTAATTTGAACGAGATTTGCAGCTCTACCAACACACTTCGCCATATTCATTTTCCACACCTCGATCATGGGAAGATTGGAGCTTTGCTTGGTGTAAACTCATTCTTGTTTACATATCCTCTACACGTTATTGAAGGAAACAACTTCATACCTTCAGCTGTGCAGACAAAACTTGGATGGACATTAGCCGGCGAATACCATCTGAACAAAAATAGTCAACAGCGACACTCATCCAAAACAAAACATCGGCCCTTTGTCTTCCACGTTTCTCGAAACAAAACAACAGAGCAACCTCTGGACTACCTTGTACAGCAGTTTTGGAAATTCGAGGAAAACGGAATCACTACACTCAACAAAAACTACAGCAGCGACGACAAGCTTGCTCTCCAAATGTTGGATAACACGACAAGACTTGTAAATGGACGATACGAAATAGGTCTTCCCTGGAAACCCAACTCAAGTCTCAGCAACGACTACTGTGTAGCTCTGAAACAATTGCAATCATTGCGGAAAAGACTCGGAAAAAAACACCGATCTACAAAATTTTTATGAAAAGACGCTAGTTACGGACTTGGAAAGTCTTACGCGCAGCCAGCAGTTTTTACCAAAGAAGTACCTTCTAGATTGTGGTATCTGCCTCACCACGAAGTCGTAAGCCCTAACAAGCCGAGAAAGGTAAGGCGTGTATCAAATGCTGCCTCCAAATTCAAAGGCCAATCTCTAAATTCTAATCTGCTAACAGGCCCAGATTTGCTCACAATACTTACTGGAGTCCTTATGCGGTTTCGTAAGTTTGGTATTAGGACACTAGCTGACATTGAAGGAATGTTTATGCAAATAAGCATAAAAGCAGAAGACCGTTCCTCGCTACGTTTTCTCTGGGATCACAAAAATGTTATTAGACATTACCAGTTTTCAAGACTAATCTTTGGAGCAACTTGCTCTCCATTTTGTGCTATCTACATTCTACAGAAATGTGCCAAAGACAACACCGTGAAATTTCCGCTTGCCTTTGAATCCGTCAAAACAAATTTTTATATGGACGACTACATTCACTCAGCGTCTTCACCCAACGACGCATTGGAGTCCGCTTTCCAGACAAAAGTAGCTCTACAACAAGGCGGATTTAGACTAACCAAGTTTGAATCGAACAGCACTAAGGTACTTAACGGTTTACCAGCCTCGGAAAAAGAAACACCTAAGCCAACAACTAGAGTTCTAGGACAAAAATGGAATTTGACAAATGACAAACTATACATGGAGCCTCCAAAGGCAATCAGTGGAGATGCCCACGAATACACACAACGGAAATTTTTTAGCCTAGTGTCCTCAACTTTTGATCCTCTGGGAATATTAGCACCAGTAACCATTTTGTTCAAAGCAATTTTGCAATCAACGTGGAAATTAGGCAATTCTTGGGACTCATTATTGCCCGCTAACAGTCAGAAAGAACTACAAAAGCTGCTAACCTCTTTGTGTCAATGAAACCTATCAGTCTTCCCCGAACACATTTCACAAGGCAATTAACAACACGGGATATTGTTCAACTTCATACGTTCACGGATGCGTCCTTGATAGGAATGTCAGCAGTCGTTTACGTGAGAGTCGAATATCAACCAGAAAAACAATTGGCAACTCACTATGTAATAGGTAAGAGCAAAGTAGCTCCAATCCAGCAGCTGAGTATTCCAAAATTAGAGCTTGAAGCAGCAATTATTGGATTTTGACTAGTTGCATTTGCTAAAGTACAACTTCAGCTTAACGTCGATCCTGACGTACATATGTGGACAGACAGTCAAGTTGTAATTGATTGGATCAACTCGAAGAAAAAACAAAAAAGTTTTGTGTCAAATTGTCTAGCTGAAATAAACGCTACTCAAGAAAACAATAACTGGCACCATATACCGACTCATCCGAACCCTGCTGATCACGGCACTAGAGGGATAAAACCTATAGATATCGAATCAAAATGGTTAGCAGACCCATCTTTTCTGGTGTCACAATCATCTGAATGCCCACAGAAGTCTTCCGTAATAGAAACTAATAGCGTCTCAATATTCGCATCAGTGTGTGCATCACAAAAACCGTATTCAGGTCCTTCAGTCTTTGACATCAGTCGTTTTTCTTCGTGGAATAAACTTTTGTTGACCATCGCCGCAGTTTTCAGTTGTTTCACAAAACTGAGCTCATCATCTGCAAAAGACCAAGACTTTAACGGAAAACATCAAAAAGAACGACAGCATTCAACTAGTAACGATATGGAACGAGCGAGAAATTGTATCATCATATCAGCACAGCAAGAATTTTTCAGTGAAACGATCGAACATCTACAACAGAAGCGGCGCCTGGAAGCGAAGAACAAACTGATTAAATTCAATCCACACCTTGACCAAAAGCATATGCTTCGTTCGCGCAGCAGGCTCGAATTTGCCCCAACAATGGAGCTTGAATCACGTCAACCGCTGATTCTATTAGCAACTCATCCAACAGTTAAACTCTATCTACAGCATGCACACCAAATTTGCATGCATCAAGGACAAGAGTTCGTCAAATCTTTCGTGCAGCAGCGCTACCACATCATTGGGATACGACAAGTTCTTCGTTCAATCGCTCATCATTGTTTCTTGTGTCGACGATACAAAGCAGACAACTTCCAGCCAATCATGGCACCAATACCACTGAAGCGATATGCCGACGAAAATCATCTTTTCCCGTTCACTAATGCTGGAGTAGATTTTTTTGGCCCCTTCTATATTGAAAACAAAACAGATATTGAGAAACATTACGGAATAATTTTTACTTGTTTTGCAACTAGAGCTGTTCATTTCGAAAACTGTCCAAATCTGAACACTGATTCACTTATGAATGCAACAGGTTGGTTTACAACTAGACGGGGAACTCCAAAAACGCTCACCAGTGATAACGGAAAAACGTTTGTTGGAGCCTCTAAAGAACTAAAAGACGCCATAAAAATGTTTGACAATAGAGCCTGCTCTTTCAAGCTACAACGGCAAAACATCCAGTGGTTCTTCAACCCGTCCTATGGCCCTCATTTTGGTGGCGCTTGGGAACGCTTGATTCAGATTGCCAAGAGAACAATCCTCATCATTCTTGGATGGCGAAAACTCACACTTGATATTTTTCAGACAATTTTAGCCGAAACCGAAATGATACTGAATTCGAGACCCTTGACAATTGTAACTTATTACCCAGAAAATGACGAGCCACTGACACCAAATCACTTTCTCATTCAACGAAATTTCAGCAGCCTTCCACCAGGAGTATTCGACGACAGCATGCCATTAACCTACACTAAAAGGACTCACGTTCAACATATGATGAACCACCTGTGGAAGCGGTTGAAGAAGCAGTACCTACCTTCACTAATGAAACGCCTCAAGTGGAACGAAATGCAACCACCATTGAAGGTTGGAGACATAGTGTGGGTACTGAAAGACCTCACGCCGCGAGGTATTTGGCCGATTGGACGTGTGGTGGAGGAACATCCAGGAAGAGATGGCACAACACGAGTGGTGACCGTGAGAACGGCTTACGGCACTCTCAACCGCCCCACTACCGCTCTTGTTAAGGTTTTTTGATTTTTTTGCAACGCCTTTTGCGCCGTTCCAGACAATTCGGGGCCCCGGGAGTATGTTGCCGAAGCAACTACATTTTTCCAATCTTTATAAATCAAAAGTCACTGTGATCAAACATTTGTAATCTCTGTGATATAAACACTCGCGAAACAAACCAGAACTAAGAAAGTTGACTCTTGGAGCCATGTTTTGACCTAAAGTGACAAGTCAACTACATGTTTTGCTGACTTGCCCTTTAAACTCTGGTAATGTTGTTTGTTGGAATCAAAGATGGTTGGAGAAAATAGTTTGCAGATTGGTGAGGGTTGCTTCTTCGATCTCTATTATCTGGTAGAAAAGCGTTATTACAATTTTGTCCAGAAGCTATCGACGCGGCGTTGATCCTTGTCTGTTGATGCATGCTGAATATTGGTTGCTATAAGGATGCAGTTTGGGTTGTGGGAAAGTTGATGCCTCCGGTACTAAAGAAACCGGATTCATATGAACCATTGGTTGCCATGAAGGTTGCGTTGATAACACTGAGTTAATTTGTGAGGTACTTTGATTCGGAAATGTAGAGGTTGTTTGCGTCAAGGGATATCTGAACGTTAAATCCGAGGTTTTGGTTGTCGTTGTTGTAATGAGGCTTACATCAATATCTTTCGAGATCTGATGAGAATATTCGCTACCGTTGAAATTGTTTGGAAAAACATCAAAGTGTAAGGCATGTTTTTCTAAATTGTAAGTTGGACAAAAAGCTATAAAAATCTGGAAAGAAAATCATTTTTCAAATTCACAAAAAATCATAAAACCTCCATACAACATGAGTGAAATGAAAGTTAGAAATCAGGTAAAAAGTGAGTAAAATTAATGTCTGCTAAAAATTACGTGTTTGTTTTCGACATACCTTTGCTTAAAACTCATGAAAATTTTGTGGTTTTTTGATGATGTTATTACAAGGACAAAAATCAACAAAACAATAATTATGATCGGAAATCAGCTGCAGTGCAAACGTAGCACCGACCATTCCAAACAGTTAGCTCAAAAACAAACAAGAAATCACCAAAATACTGTATTTTTCAATGTGTTGTTGATTGGCGGTGACTGGCCGAAATAAAAAAAAATTTTAAATCATTTTTTGTGAAAACGCTTATTCAAAACTTTGTGAAAATTTATTCAAAATATTTTCATGGCATTTCCAGTCACAATTTTATGGGCCTGATTATGAAATATTACCCAAATATGTAACGGATAAGAAATAAAGACTGCGTTAGTTTTCTTATTTAGTTCTGATAAAAATTGAATATGGAAAAAACCTTATTATCAGATTCCGTGGTAAACTAAAAAAAATACTTTCAGAGGAAATTCAAAAAATAAGAAAATAGATTTTTTATTAGTTATGCAAAAATTTATAAAATAAGAATCAAGACGCCCATAATTATAGCTGGAAGCTTCATGAGTTTGGCTTGATACGAGCAGATTTTTAAAATTTTTAACATTCTGAAAAAAAACAATGCAAAAGTTGATTATTTTTGAACCCCACAAAGTTTTACAAAAAAATTATCACCGGTGATTTCTTTCTAATTTAAAGCTCAGGAAAACAAAGTTTTAGATGGTATAAGAAAATTCCGTAAAAAATGGTTAGTTAAATAGTTGAAATTTGATGGAGAAGAAGCTACCAGAGCACACACTTTCCATTATTTTCTTCAAAAGTCTGAACATCTCAGGAAAGCGGAGCGTTTTTTGGCTACTAGCCAACTTCGTGTTTTATTTAGCTTTTTGTTTTGTCAATAATTTAGCAGTCTCGTATCAGGACAAAATCTGTTGGTTCCGACCTGTTGGCTCCGACTGACCATTAACTTTAAATAAAGACAAATTTTGAACACACGCTGATAGTATCCAATTTTAATGAAAAAGTTTTGAGTCGGTATTTTTTTGCTGGATAATGCGCATACACAGTTTCAGCATTGAATTATGAAACGAGCAGTTAAGTAAAACTATCTTCCCTGCTTTATTAAAGTCGGTTTTGTAGTTCGTGAGGGCAAACCTTCAGTGAAAACGAATATCCACAGATGGATCGCTGGCATAAAAATTGTTTTAAAATAATCTGAATAAAAAACTAAAAACCTAAGAAAAACTCGAGCAAATATAAACCTTAATGTCCTCAAAAGCCAGTACAAAACACCATTTGAAAGATTTTTGAAAAGTTTTTTTTTCCATATATTGGATTTAACCTAATTTTCGCTGAGATCTTTTTTGTGATAAGTTCATATTTGGATGCTTACTTGTATTGTCGGAGTAAATAAAATAAATTTTTAGAAGCACTTCAATAAAAACTGACCAATTTGATTAACTTTGAGATATTCCAAAATAAGTAAAACAAGCAGTTCTCTGAGTTGAACCTGGATATCATTTGGATTAAGAAATTGTACTGTTGTTTCAGGGTCAATTTGTCATAAAGCTCATGAAGAGTTTTTTTGTAAATTCTAACTATTTTAAACAAACTGAATCAAATTTTTGAGTTCGATTATTTCGGAGTGAACTCAATTGCGTTGATTTGCCGCGTTTTGTAGTTGCAAATTATCAGTTTGGTTCCAAACTTCAGACGGTTCTGACTTTTAAACGCTTTTTTAAATTCTTTTCAAAACGATTCTGATGTTGTATCAAAATATGTTTTTTTTTGTGTGTTCAGGACATTTACCTACTTTCCAGTATGATGTTCCTGTGCTTCATGACTCTGCTGTTCGCTTTTCTAGCAGTGCTGAAGGATGACCCCCAGAGAGCCAAGAGGGCAGACACCATCTGTCTCTCAACCCTAGTCCCATTCCAACTACTCTTCCATATACTATTCGGAATAGCCTTCTTCAAAAAGGTACACTCGTTATTTCATTGAATAGTATGATCAAAAAGTGTACATCTATCTTGAATAACAGCTTTTCACGTTTTTCGGCCAAAAGTTCCTGAATTATCTGAACGGTTTTATCTTCGAAAAGGGACACGTGTCTTGCAATAGCGGGATGTTTTTTGTTTTTCTGGCTAAAAATTTCTGAGTTTTTTATTTGAAAAAAACATCCTAATATTATAAGAGGAGTCTATCCCAGGGGCGGATTTAGGGGGAAAGGGGCGGGGGCGGACGCCCTTAACCCCCCCCCCCCCCCCCCCCCTCAGGGATTCGACGCCCTTCCGACCCAAAGGGTCCTCCCTTTGGTACTTTTTAAGAAATCCATTTTTGGCCGACCGACCCTAAATTTTTTCTAAAGGCGCCTTTGGTGCCAATATATACTATCTTTGGGGGGGGGGGGGGGGAGGGGAGCGCGCCAAAAAAACACAATTTTTTTTGTCAAAGTTTTCCAAAACTGCCCAAAAACAGCTTTTTTGACCTGTTTTTTTTCAAAATATTGCCTGCGGCGCAGAAATTTTGGCCAAAACAGAGTCTTTTTACTGCTTTAGGAGAGCAAGGAAAATCAATTTGGCCGACCTAAATAAAGGTCGTCAAAATTTTCGAAAATTGTTTGAAAATCCTCCCCTGGTCTATCCTATCTATCTCATTTCTTTTCATTTTTAATCGTAGGACATGCATCCATTTCCTTCCTTTTTGGCTGACCCGCCCAAAATATATAATTTTTGAGGCACCACCCCCGAACTCTATCAGAAAATCTTGAGTCCGCCATTTTCAAAACACTCAAACCATCCAAAACATGGAAAAGGTACCGTTTGGAAGCTTGTCTGGAAAAAAACATGTCAGAAACCGACCGTGTTGCTGATCTGATGACGTTTTTCAGACTAACAAGCGGCGAAAGGAGATGCAACAAAAAGACCTCGAGTATTTGGTTAGTACTTGTTTAACTTTAAACCTGTTTTTAAAAAAATGGAAAGGAATTTAACCAATTGAGAGATTGACGCGCGCACTTTCAAACTCATCGGTTTGCCTGAAAGTAAGAAACATATTGCGGCCCTCTGTTGTAAATTTGTCCGGTGAAGGTCACCATTTATTTTTACGCTTCAAAAATTTCTCATATGTGGTATTTAACCAACCAATTCTACGCATATTTCTGTTTTTGAAGTTTATTTTTCAGGAATAAATTTTATTAAGTAAAATCAGGGTTGAAGTTGCATTGAAAATCAGGAAAGGATCATTTTTGTTGCAGGGTTTTGATTAATTAATTATGCGTTATGATTTTAGCTAATTATGTTGTAACTATTTGCAATAAATTTACAGCAATTAAAAATGCAATTTCATAAACATTGATGGTGAATTGATGACACATAGATGCATCATGAATGTAATTGCATTTTTAAACCCAAAGATTGCAAATTGATGTGTTTTTGATGGAATATGGATATACAAAACAACATTTTCATAAGCATTAAAGGACGTTGTTGAACCGCGGTCTTACATTGATCATACATATGGATGATTATACTTTTCGCAAAAAATGCAGTTTTTGCAAAAAAAATGCAGGAGTCGAATTATAATTTATGCTATTCACAGGATACGCCCCCCGTGTTTGCGGCGGACGCTTTTCCTTCAGGGATTCGACCCCCTGCCGACCCAAAGGGTTCCCCCTTTGTACTATTTTGAGATATCCATTATTGGCGACGAACCCTTCAAATTTTCTAAATATATACTTGTTTCGGGGGGGGGGGGGGGGCACACGCCGAAAAAACGCAATTTTTTGGTCAGAATTTTCCAAAAAGTGCCTAAAAACGCCTTTTTGGCCGGTTTTTTTTTCCAAGTTAGGACAAAACAGTGCTTTGGGAGAGCTCGAAAAATCAGTTTGGTCAACCTAAAAAGAAGTCGACAAAATTTCCGAAAATTTTTTGAAAATCAGTCCCCACCCCTCGAGAAAATCCTAGATCCGCCCCTGTGATACATGGATGCAAAATTGAGAGATCTATGATACACTTTCAAACTGCAATGCAAACCCAACCCGGGATTATTCCAGAAATAAAACTTTAACAGTTCCTTGTTGTTGTTGCCTGTAGTTGCATCGAAACGTCAATCGGTCAGATTGTGTCGCCCAACATAGTTTGGGGTCATTGTCATTTGAAAAGGTATTTCAAAATCAGTTGTAATCTGGAAATGGATTCAATCTCTAACTAATTTTTTCATCCGCTAATTGAAAACCAACAATCATGTCAGAGCAAAATGCATTTTCAAAATAATCGTTGTGTCGAAAACTCATCGTTTTCGTAAAATTTTTGTTTATTTTTTGTTCTTTTACCATGATAAAACTTCATTCGATTAAAACAAAATGGTAGGCAACTAAAATTAAAATTGTTAATCAAACAATCGACCACGTTAACTTGTCACAAAGGCACGGAGTCGATTGGCTGGAGAATTTTGAGTGGCTGCTTGTTTGATTCACAAAACGTAAGGGTGCCGGAAAAAGTTGTAGCATTGTTAAATTTGGGTGAAGTGCAGATTTACAGAATACTATCTTCGTCAATTACCTCAAATCACCTAATTTATTGGCGTGGATAATCTGTTTTTGAATTTCCAGTGTAAATTTATTGATCTTATGAAATTTTTGTTTTGTATTCTTCCAAAAAATTAAAAATTTGAACGAGTGCTTATGTTGGTTTTAGGAATTGAAGATCCAGGTATTTCTGTTTATTATCATGTTATAACAACTACCCCTAATTGTTCAAAATGTATGTTCCTGTAAAATTCCAAAGTAAGTTTTCGAATACTTTTAATAATTTGATGATCTTTGGGCATTTTCGAGAATTTGAAGTTTTTAAAAATGATTTCAGCAATCTTATTTGCTGAGAAACTGTTTAAGCTGCATGTGTTTCGCCAAATGCCAGGGTCTTATATCTCCTAAATTTTGTGTAGTACTTACAAGAAATCGTCATTTCTAACAAAGTTCCATTTCATTAATAGAGAGGTGATCGTTTTCTAGAGTAGCAGCTACTCACGCATGTTTTAACCTAAAACGCGGAAAAAACATCATTACTTAACTGATACTTTCTAGTCTCTGAGTTTCTGAAGTATTTTCTTAATAAACCAAATTGCTGAATCTTTTTGCCAATATTTTTCTTTTTGAAATTTCAAAAATTACGGGATTTTGTGGTCAGATCAGGGGCGGATCTATGATTTTCTCGAGGGGCGGATTTTCAAAAATTTTTCGAAAATATTGACTTTTTTTAGGTCGGTTAAATTGATTTTGGGAGCTCTCCTAAAGCAGTAAAAATACGCTGTTTTGGTCTAATATTCAGCGCCGCAGGCAAATTTTTGAAAAAACAGGTCAAAGGAGCCATTTTTGGGCATTTTTTGGAAAATTTTCATTAAAAAAACGCTTTTTTTTGGCGCGCGCTCTCCCTCAAAGTTAGTTTATATTGGCGCCAAAGGCGCCTTTAGCAAAATTTAAGGGTCCATCACCAAAAATGGATTTCTTAAAAACTACCAAAGGGGGGACCCTTTGGGTCGGCATGGGGTCGAATCCCTGAAGGAAAGGCGTCCGCCCCCCCCCCCCCATCCCCCCCCCCAAATTCGCCCCTGGGTCAGATCCTTCCAAACGTCATTTTAAAACAGTTCCTAAACTAATTTTACCTGATTCACCTAAAAAAATTGCTGAATTGAGTTTTTTCAGTGTTTTGGGAAAGCTCTTAAAATCAAATTTGCATGAGAAAAGCGTCGTCAAATTTTCGAATCGTCCTGACTCGGTACACAATGAGACTTTTTTAAGAACTGGACATTTTCCTGAAGAAAACCTGGGGAATTTCTTTGCATTTTTTCTGTGTTAGATTTCAAACCCGCCTGTTTTAACAAAAAATGAGGTCAATCGGAAACTATACAAATTTAAAGCCATTTTTTTGAAATTAAAAAACTAAAAGCATAAATACTTTAGGAAGTAAAGTATTTTAACAATTATTTTAATAATTACATAAAAATTAACCATTACATCAAAAAAACACCAGACAAAAAGCTTTAGATTCTCTGAACAATTAAAGTTAGCGCATAATTTATTTTTACCAGTAGATATGATTATTTAATGAATTAAACAATATTTAATTTGTTTTCAGAAAGAGAAAGACTCAAAAGACAGGGTTCGAAAGGAGACAAAAATAGGACTTCCTGATGCAAATGGCTCGCTTGTTGTAAACAACAACAATAACAACAACAACAAAGCTAAGGGTGACAGCCTAGCTTGAAATAAACCAGGCCGAAAAATTCTTGAAAAAAAAATTATCTCAATTATGTTTTACAGACAATCCATTCGAATTCTTTTTTAATTTCATTTTCTGCAAATATCAGAAACTTCAGCAAAAAAAATGGTAAATTTTGAAACATTTTGATTGCTAGCTTTACTGATAGATGTTTATGAGTTGATAGTTTTGTGAGATCAAGTTAATATGCTCCTCACAACCCCCCTTCCTTCCTCCCACCCCCCCCCCCCAGATAGACCGTAATTTTATCTTCCATACACAGCCTTTAATTCAGATTAAGTTTGCTAAGCTATGCATGAAAAACGATTGATTTAAACTGCCCTGGGGGAGGATGTTACCTTGGACATTTTGTGTTTTAAACGTTGCTAGTAATTTAGTTTTAATCATAGTATCAAAAAAAACCGCCGGATAAATAATGCTAGTGACATCTGGCTAGGATAACTTTCTTTGAGAAAAATAATCAAACTTTGTCAACCAATCTGTTATTGCCTGCAAAAAAGTGTCAGAAATCCAAACTCCAAATTTTACTAACAAGCTGATCACTAATTTTGTAGATATTTTGAACCAGATATTTCTGTAAAAATTAATTTGTTTTTGCGTACAAAAATGTACATATATTTTGTAATTTCAACTTGTCATTTAGGTATTGATTTGAAATCCTTTTTTCAATGTTAATTTATTTTATGTGCTTTTATTTCAAATAAAAAAAACCAGCCCAAGCTTATGGAAAGTTGAAAATTTTTAATTTCTTTCGAATCAATCTGTTTTGTTTGCTTAGTTTAACCTTTAAAAGGCATTCAGTTTCAAGAGTGAGCAATCTTAAAATTTTTTTTAGCATAACTGATTAGAAGTTGAATCTAATTGTACGTTCAGAAAGTATGGTTAATTATCTGCATACTTAAATTTTAATAATCGGTTATAATTTTTAATTTTTTTTGCGTGATTATAATTAATTCTAACAGACTATTTTCTTCATAATCTTTGAAATGAATGAAATTTTGGAGCACTGCTCAGTGTATTGAAAAGTTAATCATTGGAATTGCGCCATTACCACGCTAAGTTTTAATTAATCTGTGGTCTTTCTTCTAAAAAATTTTAAGTTTTTTTTCAGCATTAGTAAATTGGTTTCCAAAGTTTTTGTTTCTTAATCTGAGGGCAAAAGCGACAATTAAATGCTCAAACTTTTAATTTAATTTTTTTACTTCAATTTTTACGCACATAGCTCGCATTCCGACAAAACTAGTCCAACACAAAATTAAAACGCAACACAACCTATTAAACAAAAACTAGCCGAAACATTTGTTTTTTAATTTCAGACGAAGAAAAAGATTTAAAAAAATAGATTACTTGAAAGCTTGAAATCTGTATGCTGACAATGAAGTTTAACCTTGCCTTTGTCAAAGCGCAGAGTGGACAGTTTCATACGTATCAGTTAGGGTTTCGAACCAAAATTTCTGCTTTGTTAGACAAAGACGTTTCCATCGGATGGAAAATTTTGATTTTTACTAAATCCCAAAATAGTAAACAAATTATCGATGCTTTGAGTTCGAAAGAGCCAGAAAGGTTCTGTGATTTTTTTGATCTGTCTTATTTTGCATTCTGTGCAGGTGTTGAATTCTTTCGCTTGGCATTAGTCACATAAGAAGTACGGTTAATTTATGTCTCGCAGTTCATCTCCTCGACATGCACGCAGAAGTGCCTACGCAAACAAAAACAGCAAAATCTTTTTCACAATTAGTTTTATATACAATATATATATATGTCTTACTATACCAAAATTTTTGTGTTGAGAATGACAAAATTATAACAGAAAACAAAACTTTGTTAACTTGAACAAACCATATTCGCCTAATTAAACGTGGGTCCAAAAAACAAACAGTTTGTTTCTAGCTACTGTTAAACAAAAGTGATGTTTTACTATCACAAAAAGAATTAAGACAAGTAATTATCTGCTTCCCTTAAAATCTTTTTGTGAGTTGGCAAAAGTGTTCTCATGTTGACTAAGGAATATTAGGTTGAATAAACAATGAATTGTTCGAATTAAAAAATGAGAAACTTCCTAAAATATTAATACAACACTAGCTTGATTCTGACTTTTGTAAAATGAATATACTGTAGCAAGGAGTAGCACCGAGACCTTGTTTCAGTCTAAAATATCTGCATATTGGTTTGCTAACATAAACCGAATACGCTTGTCCCACAAATCTATGAAAGACTTCGAGGTGAAAGTTATAGTCTTTCAATTTTCTTACGCGGAAATTATGTGGGTTGCTTTTTATATGGGAACACTGACATTTAAAACTCAAAAAAATGTCAATACGTATAACAAACACTAAACATTTTCAAAATTTTCTCTTAAATGTCAAATTTATAATTTTATGCCCTTTACGCAGTCCCTACGATGAAAATTTTCAATTAAGTAGATTTCTCAATTAAAGTAGCTTGCATTCAGTAGAACTTAAATTTCATATAATTCCAAACTATGAACGAATGTTAGTCATATTTTTGGCACGCAATTTTCAAAGAAGGAAACCTATCCCATTTGTTCCGACTTTCAAAGAAAATGTCGGAATATTTGTGCTCGGGTGTTTTTTTTCTCCAGACAAGTTTTGACTTCTTAACTAGCTTTTTTGACAGAAATTTTCAATATCACTTGATAAGTAGTGTTGCTGTGGGCTCAAATTTAAAAATATATTCTATCTGTGATTATTATTTTTTTTAATTATGAGGATTTAAAAAATTCCAAATTGGATCATTTGGGACAATTAACGCGCGATATCGGAGGTTCAATCCTTCTCATGAGTTCAAATCGGTTGGATCAGGCTATTCGTCATAATTACTACTTTACTAGGGATAAAATCTATCACTTTGTGTTTTATATGGCTTCTGAGGGGATGTTTTTTAGGAAAAATCTCCAGCTTTTTTCAAAATTATTCAAACGTTTTTCATTTTCTTTTCAATAGTTTTCCTCGCAAGTTTCAAGCAAACACTGCTCCACAGACCTTGTTGGCAGTCTTGCTGGTTTTGCCATGCCCATCATTACTGCTTCAATGAAATTCCAGTATGCATCAGACTCTGTACGAAATCACTCTAACTTTGGTCAAAGATTGAATTTAAAAAAATCCTATTACTTTGTTAATCACGGTACAGAAAGCTCATTTCAATTAACCGGACAAAACGAAAAAAAAACGAGTTTTTCCCCAATTGAGTTAATTTTAGACAAAAAATGACGAGGAAAAGTCTTGCATACAAATTCAGCAGAATTCAAACGCTTTATATTTTAGGCAAATTTTTGGCTGAAATTTTTACTCCAAACCGATATTCTTTGGTTTTTTAGTTAATAACGCCAATACTGACAAATCAAATGCTGATAAAACTATATCGAAATGATATTTTTTATTTCAACAAAATTTAAATGGTGACAAGAGTGCTCGCATCAGGGAGAAATCTTCCGACTATCTTTCAAGTTCTATGGAGCAGTGCTTGCTTTAAAAATGTTGATGGAACTATCAAAAAGTAACAAAAAAGAGAGCTATAAAATTTTGAAAGCAGCTTGAGATATTTTCGAAAACATTTTCCTTCAAACCAAAGAAACCAAAGTTACAGTTTTTAACCCTAGTATCATAGCAATAGAATTGAACATCCGCTTGCGCGTTAATAGCGCGAAATATAACGCGCATTAATTGTCCTAAGTTGAACAAATTGACAATTTTTAAACCCACATAATTTTACGAAACACAATCACAGGTTCAATATCTTTTTAAAATTGAGCTAAGGGTAATATAAATTTTCGAGTGCTATAAAAAATTTGTCAAAAGGCTTGTTAAACATTCGTGTTTGGAGAAAAAAATATTCCGTCTCCAAAAAACGTCTAAAATTTGGAGCAAAAAGTTCAAATTTTTTTTCAAATTATCGTTATTTTTATTGGTTAATAGAAAATGACTTTTTTGGCTGTCCAGCGAAAACAAATTTTTTAATTCTAAAATGAAAAGTTCATGTCCTCCAAATTTTTTGAAGATTACTCAATTGCTTTACTTGCTCGAGATTTTACTAAATCTCAAAAAATATTAACCTTTTTCTCGACAATGGAACATTTTTCAAAATCTTTTGATGACGTTCAAATCACAATTGAAAGGGCTCACATATGATATATTACTCGACCCAATCCAATAATTTTTGTAGTACTTGATTTTTAAATAAACAAAAAAAATTATTACATCCGAATACAAAGTTTCTCCCCATTTTCTATGTTCAAACAGAAAAAATAAATTATAATACCAAACAAAGCGCTTCTAGCAGCCAATTTGTTTTGATAACTCAAAAATTTCCAGAAAATTATGCTGCTAAACTCTAAGAATCATATTGGATTCAAAACTAATTCAATTGTTTAGCCAGCCAATTGTTGATTATATATTAACTGTTTATAACTCATGTCTTTTGATGAGGTAAAACCTTCTTCTACAACGGACACATTAGCGGGTTTCAAAAAAGATGTGAAAGTCTCGTTGTTTGTCCTAAAATAGAATTTATATAGCAATCATGAGTTTTCAGATTCTTTTTAGTAGCAAAATTCACCCAAGATTCAAAAATGAGTTCAGTGTTGTGCTTGCTCAAGAAAAGCATTGGTCGAGGTTTCCTCGATAAAATGGCTGGAGAAACACGTCGTCTCATATTTCTTCTTATTTTGTCCATACAAACTCCTAACATGGACCTGAAAAAACCACACGGTAAGCGTTCTGATTTGTGTTTATTCACTGTCTGTATTACTGGATCATCGTCGACATCTGGTATTTTGAACCATCTGAGAAACAAACTAGTTGCAATCGGATATGAGATAGATATCAATTGAGTTCGGTATCAAAACTTTGACCAAAAGCGGGCCCTTATTGATAGAATATCACCAATTTCAGCTTATTTAGTTTAACACTCAAAATTCGTAATATAAAAAACTGTCAAAGTAAAATTGATTTATTTTCCAAAAAACTTTCAAATTTTGATAAAATATATCCAGAATTTGTTTCATGTTTTTTTTTACTCTCAACAAATTACACATTTTGCTTCCAAAAAAAGTGAGAGCAGAACCTATTTTCATATCGAGCACGTTAGATCGTTCAAAAATCAAAAGTTTGTGGGAACCCATACACTCATTCATGCTCGCTGATTACCAAATACAACACCCTATTTGGGCAGGGGGTTTCGTACCTTAAATGCTTTTTAAATCCTTCGGAGCAAAACTTTCACCTCACTTAAATTCCAATTGCACAATTCGTGGACTTATTACCCTTTAAGTGCTTTCAATCGTCATATTATACATACTTGGTGTTTTAGTACATTTACCACTCTTGGCCTTATGTAACCTGCCATTAACAGTTTAGCAAAATTTTTCAATCCATCGGATTTTAATTTGTTTAATTAAGTGCGGAGTTGATATGTTTAACTTTTTGTAATTAATTTTTCCATCAAACTTGGTGCAGAATAATAATGTGCTTCATTTTTTTCCTTTCCCTTGACGGGGAGAAAAGGAGCAGTTACTTATAGTTATCGCAATTTAAATTTTTTCCTGTTTCGGTCTGAACTTGACACTTTCATTTTCTCCGGCGGAGAGAACACTCTGTCACTTTTTTATGTTTTAACTTTCAAATTTTTTCACTTCTATCCTTTTATTCCTTTTATTGTATATAAGTAGAGTTAGCTGTAACAAAAAAACGTTTTATCATCGGAATTCTTGGAAAGAGCCATTTTCATATTTCAAAGACGGAGAATAGGTAGCCTATGCTATTTCACTCAATCAGAGTACGGAGAACTTTTTCTGAAAACATGGAGGTGATGAATTTCCCAAGAGACATAGGTCAGACCTTGTCAAAGACAAGGAAGGGGGGGTGTTTAATGAAATCAGTGTAAGATGCATATAGCATATCCTTAACTCCGTCAATTCTTCAGTTTTTTTGCAAGTTTAAATATCGGAACATTCTGTGCAACTGATACGGCATCTAGAACCAGTTTTTGCGCATCTAAAATAGAAAATTTGACGGTTGTTTTATTGAGTGTTCTGTAATTGAGGATTCAGAGGGGTCAGAATAATTATTGCCATCGAGATTAACCATTGTTCGATGCAGTGTATCTATCTTAATATGATGCTGAAGTTTGACAACGGTTAAATACTAGATATAATTTTTCGCATTTATTTCTGGCTCACAACTGTGATATCAGATCAGCTTAGATTTAGTCAGAAATGAAAAATTCTAAAAAAGGAATAATTTCTATCATATGAAAAATCAAAATTGAGAATTGAGTTCAAAAGTGAAAATTTGTCTGGAGAAAAAAACAAGACTGTTCGTATATCAAGGCAAAGCCCTGAATGCTCCGATTATGCCCCTTATTCTCTATCGAATAGTTCCAATCGCAAATAAGTTAGTCCACATCATGGCCAAATTGATAATTTTCAAACTCCTAGAACTTTGCAAAAAATGATCGGAGGTAAAATATCTTTTACATTTGGTTTCAGGGAGTCGATATCTTCAGATATATTTTATATAATTTTCTCAACCACAGCGTTTTGTGCTCAATGTTGGCAATGTCTGTTAAAACAATTTGACTAATGTCACTAACATTTAGGTATTTCCGCAAAATTGTTGTATATTTTTAAAAAGAATGTTTTATTTTTTCGCTAGATCTCTCTATTGCTTGAGTCACTCAGTCATGGCTTTGCGAGCATTTAAAAAAACATAACCCAAAATAAAATTTTTTAATTCAATTTTCTCTCCAAATTTTTGGGTTTTGTTCGTAAGCACAAGTGACAAAGACCCTGGTTACATACTACTGAGTCACACAAGTTTGATGGTCTTGCAAGTACAATGCATTGGAAGGACAAGAAATTTTTTTTTTGACGCAGAGAAGATAATGAAAAGTAGGACCTTTTTGAGTTCGAAATTTTACAACCATGTATTGCCCATGCATTGCAAGTGTACCAGAATATGAAACACAAAAGAAACAAGTTTGTGACCGTTTTTGAATTAATTTAATAAAAGAAACGGAAATTTAATCCGATATACAAAAAAAATAAATATTGCATGCTATGTTTTTTTTGTGGAAGTCCGCGCTGGAGTTCCATGGATAATAATCGATTATATTGTCCTTTTATAGTCCTTTTCTATAAAATTACAAAACTAATCGATTATAATCCATCAGAAATGGATTATAATCCTAGTACTTATCATATCAATATAATCCATTATAATGAATTTCCCAAGAGACATAGGTCAGACCTTGTCAAAGACAAGGAAGGGGGGGTGTTTAATGAAATCAGTGTAAGATGCATATAGCATATCCTTAACTCCGTCAATTCTTCAGTTTTTTTGCAAGTTTAAATATCGGAACATTCTGTGCAACTGATACGGCATCTAGAACCAGTTTTTGCGCATCTAAAATAGAAAATTTGACGGTTGTTTTATTGAGTGTTCTGTAATTGAGGATTCAGAGGGGTCAGAATAATTATTGCCATCGAGATTAACCATTGTTCGATGCAGTGTATCTATCTTAATATGATGCTGAAGTTTGACAACGGTTAAATACTAGATATAATTTTTCGCATTTATTTCTGGCTCACAACTGTGATATCAGATCAGCTTAGATTTAGTCAGAAATGAAAAATTCTAAAAAAGGAATAATTTCTATCAAAGCAGGAAAAATAAGGGTCTGAAGTTCTCGTCAAATTAGGGTTTTAGTTCATAGTCGAAGTCATTTGGGTTAATGTCTTGTTTGTGAACGTCGTTAACATCTTGGCTGGCAAGGAAATCTTGTTTTTTATTTGCAGGCCAGGGGTCCCTGGTTTTTTGTTTGATATCCTTATGGCTTGAGTTTTTCCTGTAATCAACGAGCTCCATTTAATTACGGTGATGGTGAAGACACTGCTCTTTTGAGCAAAAGAAGATCACTGCATTGCCGGCTCAGCACTAATTGTAGTCTTGGTAGAATTGTAGAATTATAGTCTCCGTCTCAAACTCTTTTACGGATGGATCTCTCAAAGATAAAGTCATGAAGCAACTTGCCCAATTGAAACAAGCATTGAATCAAAAGAGCGGGTTATGGCTGTTAAGCATTGGGGCGTGCAGATCACTATTAGACTCATTTTTGAAAACCACGTTGAAGCAGTAGCAAGCCCTGAATGTTCCGATTGCACTTAAGGCCGATTGAAAAGTTTTTTTTTGTTGTTGAACAATTGACATAATAATTGAGAAAAACAAGACATGTTTATTGTCACTTTTTTCATTCATTTGGTACCCCCCCCCCCCCAAACACACGCTATGTAAAATACTAATTTATTTTTAATTTCAAACTCAGAACAACAATGTTTTTTGCATCATATGAAAAATCAAAATTGAGAATTGAGTTCAAAAGTGAAAATTTGTCTGGAGAAAAAAACAAGACTGTTCGTATATCAAGGCAAAGCCCTGAATGCTCCGATTATGCCCCTTATTCTCTATCGAATAGTTCCAATCGCAAATAAGTTAGTCCACATCATGGCCAAATTGATAATTTTCAAACTCCTAGAACTTTGCAAAAAATGATCGGAGGTAAAATATCTTTTACATTTGGTTTCAGGGAGTCGATATCTTCAGATATATTTTATATAATTTTCTCAACCACAGCGTTTTGTGCTCAATGTTGGCAATGTCTGTTAAAACAATTTGACTAATGTCACTAACATTTAGGTATTTCCGCAAAATTGTTGTATATTTTTAAAAAGAATGTTTTATTTTTTCGCTAGATCTCTCTATTGCTTGAGTCACTCAGTCATGGCTTTGCGAGCATTTAAAAAAACATAACCCAAAATAAAATTTTTTAATTCAATTTTCTCTCCAAATTTTTGGGTTTTGTTCGTAAGCACAAGTGACAAAGACCCTGGTTACATACTACTGAGTCACACAAGTTTGATGGTCTTGCAAGTACAATGCATTGGAAGGACAAGAAATTTTTTTTTTGACGCAGAGAAGATAATGAAAAGTAGGACCTTTTTGAGTTCGAAATTTTACAACCATGTATTGCCCATGCATTGCAAGTGTACCAGAATATGAAACACAAAAGAAACAAGTTTGTGACCGTTTTTGAATTAATTTAATAAAAGAAACGGAAATTTAATCCGATATACAAAAAAAATAAATATTGCATGCTATGTTTTTTTTGTGGAAGTCCGCGCTGGAGTTCCATGGATAATAATCGATTATATTGTCCTTTTATAGTCCTTTTCTATAAAATTACAAAACTAATCGATTATAATCCATCAGAAATGGATTATAATCCTAGTACTTATCATATCAATATAATCCATTATAATCGATTATAATCGATTATAATGCAATAAATTGGGTTATATTCATAAAATTTTTCAATTATTATAATCCATCATAATAGATTATAATCAATCTCAATGTATTTTTTGAGAAGAAATAATTTATTTAGATAATTTTTAACAAATTTATCTCGTATACTGTTTCGTGCAGTTGTTACATATTACGTTTCACAAATTTTTACTTTACACATAAAATTTTATTTACTTAAGCTTTCTCTATTTTTCTTTACAAGGTAAGCTCCATCACCTCTTTTAACAACCCCCTTCCCCGACTTACATTCCCCCTCCACAGTTTAACCCTCGTCAGTTTACACCCGCCACCTCCCCGCACCCAGTTTACCCCTCCTCAGTTTACCCCCCCCCCCCCCATATCTTTAATCCCCCCGCTTATTCCCCCCGCCCGTTTACTGAATGTGGGCGGGGTAAAACATGGGTCGAGAAGTTGGTACAAAAAACTTGGGCGAGGGGTTTAAAATGGAGAATGAGGGCAAAATAGTTCTTGTTCACACTGAGTAACCCCCCTTCCCCGTCCCGGTTCAATGGTAAACAAACTGGGAGAGGGGGGGGGGGGTTAAACTGAAACTTAGGGGGCGGTTTGGGGGGTAAACTTGTAAACATGCGGATGGGCATAGGGATAAGCGTAGAAGCGTAGGGGAGTAGTTTAAATTCGGGTGTGAGGGGGAGGGGCAAAAGCGGAAGGTGGGCATGAGCGGGGGTTAATTTAAGTCGGTTTAGGTTGCGAGTAGGCCATGAGTAACGCAGAATTGTTGCAAGTTTTGCAATTTATTTTCCCAAAAATGTTAAGATTTTATTTCGTTATAATCAATTATATTGGATTTTATTGGTATGACTTTCTACGAAAGCAATCGATTATAATGACAGTCTTAAATTGCAACAAAAATGGATTACAATGACAACAATTTAGACAAAAATTTTCCATTATAATAGATTTTTATCCACGAAACTCCGATGCGGGAAACGTTTATTTGAGTACAAAACTTGTTTTGTGCTTGAGAGGATACACAAAAACTTTTGAAGAAAAGTTTCGAAACTGAGTTGTAAAAGTTGAAGTGAAATTATGCATGGTAGCCGCATGATTCGCGTTTTTCTGCTAAATTTCTTTTTTTTACTTCGACCACATTCCACATTACGTGCCTTTTGAGTATGACCCAATACGTATGACCACATTACGTATGACCCAAACTGTGCCCTTTGAGAGTTGTAAGTGGGTTCCGCAACCAGAACTCCCCCTTTGTTCTTCTTTTGTTCTATCATTTTCTTTGATTGTTCCGAATAAATTTTAACATTCGTAAAGACTTCCCATGTTAACCTCCATAAACCGAAAATGCTTATCTTATAATTCCATACACCAAAAATGCTTGTCACACAACTTCATACATCAAATAAATGAAAAAATGCTAATCGTACAATTTTCATATAGCTTGAAAATTCTTCGGGGAGTGATTTGTTAAAAGAGGTTGGGAAGAACAGGGAAAACTTTAAAACTCAGATCAAAATTTGTTTTTGCTGAAATATTCTCGTTGAAATGAGTTAAGCATTGGCCTGCTGGAATGAGTTTGCTGGAATGAGTAAAGCAAACGGTAGAGACAAGTTGCTTAATTTTGTGGTGAACATTATGTAATAAATAACCTCTTCTAAAAACAATGCTTTTTTTTCGTATTGGCTATTGCAGAAAATGGTGTAAAAAAACTTCTTTGTTCTTTTTATAAATCAATTTCTGCTGTTGGTCAATTGAGCTCACCTTTAGCAAGCAGAAAAACAGGCTTGTGGTCTTTAAAAATTGATGAATGTATAATGATGATTTATAATGAAGCGAGAAACAAACAGGCAAAAATTAATGATCGATGTCTAAACTAGCCAAAAATTGAAGCTAAGGACACCATAGCAGGCTTTAACGGTCCAGCTGAGTATTTTTTCTGTTGTAACGATTACGTTCTCTGATATTGTACTCAGAATCGGAGATGAATTACGCAAACGGATGAGTACTAGACAATTATTGAACACCAATTTTAAATTGGATCGTAAAATTTCCAGGAGTGTGCAGATTGTTTTTTAGCCATGGGCCATTCTTTTCATAAAATGTTTTACACGTTTTTGGTATGTTAATTAGTCGTAAAAAAGGAGGCAAAAACAATTAATCTCATTAACTTGGTTTTATATTTAATCATCAACTTAAATTTTTTCTTGTTGTTTTGAAATTTTCCTAAAAACAAGAAAAAAAAACATTTTTATTCTCATGAGTTTCAAAAAATGCTGATTAAAACTTTTCAACGAATTAACGATGTCGTTTTCCAGACTCTCTTTGTTATGATTAACGTTTTGACAGCTATTCAGCTGTGATGCGTCATCTGCATTTTGTATAGTGTCACAGTTTATAGTTTGTGTATATCATTGAAATATGGATTGAGCGAAAGAGGGTACGAAAACTAAAACAGAAAAATCCCCTGCTGAAGATATGTTTTGAATTCATAATAGATGAAAATTCTAACCTCCAATAAGGTTTCGCCTAAATTACTAAAAATGAAATTCTGGAAACTTAGTTATTGTTTTTTGTCACTTAAAACCTTGCCAAATAACGTTTTTATGAAAAAAAAAACATCACAAGCTTTCTTTTTCCTGATTCTCACTTTATTTTTCAGGTTCTTTTCACGCTATCTGATTATGCTGATTCAAAAAATTGGTTGTAAGAGTATCATTATCTTTCTCATTTTATTCGGACACTAGAAGTTTAAATTCCGTGAACTTTCGAAACTTCTCATAATGAGAAGTTTTTCACGATCCATATTTAAACTGCATGTGATTTTCGATTCAAAAATTTAGATGGTGAAAACACTGGTTGTTGTTTGTTTTAAACATTTTTTGAGCAAATTTCATAATAATTTCTTGAAAAACCTCCTCCAAAACAATCAACATATTGTCAGCATCAGTTTGCAGATAAAAATTTGACAAAATGGGATGTTTTACCTGATATCTGAACTTATCAGTTGAACAGTTTTTAAACGAAAAAAGTTTCTTCTTCAAAAGATCTTTTTTGATTCAGTTGAGTGGTATAATTAATTAGTAAATTAAGATGCACACCCTTCATAGGGCAGCCAAACGCAAAAGTATCCATTGTTCTTAAACTGGTGTTCAAAAAAAAGGAATCATTGGGTGAATTACCAGCAACTTATGCAGATGAAAAATTGTTGCATATTCATAGAACATAAGGACTCAATTTCGTATCTTTTTTTGATCTCCGTTTAGATAATTCAAGTTATAGTGACAAAGATGCATTAATTTATAACTGCCTGTGGCTGCCTTATCAATGCCTTTTGCAAGTTCTTTAGGAGAGTAATTTTTTAGGTCATAGGACAGTAGAATAAACTTACTAAAATTCCTTGGCTTGGTTTAAATTGAGAATTAATCGACAAATTATGAAACTGAGAGTCAGAAGTCTTAAAATCAGGCATAAATCGTGAAAACAGGCGTGTTGAAATTGGCACAAAAAGCAGTCAATTTTCTCTTTTGTTTGTGTTACACGAGACTTTTTACGACGAAAATCTGAAATTGTTAGTTTTTGAGATCGTTTGTGTCAAATTTAGCTCTAGGCGATAGCTTTGTTTCACTTACAACAAAACACCACAGCTGATAAATAAATGGCTTACCAGACTACATATCTGAAAATGTTTTTTGAAGACTTTGACACTTTACATGAATGAATTTTAAATTTGTTTGGAATTATGGCATTTTTTTGAAAACTTTTCAAGATTGCCGGCTGAACGCAATGGACTTAGATTAAGTGAAATCTTCTGACCCTTGATAAGTTTTCTCTGGCTTTGAAAAAGAAAAAATTCTCATCATCATAATCATTTTGATTAGACAACAATGGCATAGAAGTAGTTATTAACAAAAAAAATTGGGTCACTTCGACGCATAAAAGGATGGTATATCTCTATTGACCTATCGACCGTTTACAGCTTTAAACAACAAAAAAAATTACTTGAAAATGCTACTTGCCAACTGATACAGACTTGTATGATTGCAAGCTATAGGGTTGGAAATAGCACTGTTGATATCTGTGCTGTCTATACTGCAGCATAAATTGACTTGCATTGTGGTCACTAACATCATATCATACTGGTTGATACCATGAGAAGTATTCAAAAAAAGCCCCATAAAAGATTTCGTAAGGAATACCTTTTTCATAATTCAGATGCAAATTATCATGTGAGATTTCAAAATGATCCGCAATTCTTAGGGAAAAAATGGGTCTTTCTTTGATCAGCTCATTTAGTTTGAACACTTGTACTTTAGCATAGGTCCTAAGTTTCTCATCAATCTTATTTTTAAACTCATCAATTTTTTTGTTTTTTGAAATAAATTCTGGTGTAATTTTGAAAAGCATTATTTCTCATTTTACGAGGAAATCATGTTTAAACAGAACCACACACGTATCTACAGTAAACTCATCGTAAATCTCCACAGTAGACTTGTTAAGTTTGACCACATTATTTGTACCATCTTGCAAAATTACAACTTTCGGTTTGTTTGAGCCGTTTTTTTTAAAATTTTTTCATTTTTTTTGTCTAGGAGCAACAGTTTTTACTGGGTGATAATATTTGAGAGAATAGCAAATGTTTGAAAAATACCCATCAACCCTATATTTTAAATAAATTTGAAGTTTTATCTCTATTCATAACCCTGTAAACGCAACTGAAGTCCTTTTTAGACCAATTATGTGGAAGAAAATTTTTCAAAATGTTCAATCAGATAAGCATCTATAACACATGAGCAGTTTTTCTGAAAGACCAAAAAGTCTCATCACCGAGGGATAGTACCGTTTGAGCAACTGAATCCATCACAATACAAAAAAGTGCATGCCATAATACGGAAATGTCAGTTGCTCCTCACACAAAACGTAGGACTTCTATTTCTCAATTCGTTAGAACTAGCTGTAAAAAAGGGCTTCATTAGTTTGAAGTTTTTACTCGGAATCGGAAAAGAATAAATTTCAGGTGATTTTATACTTTCTATAATTGAAAGCTCTTCAGGGAATGAGTTGTGAAATAGCTTGGATAGTATAGGGAAAAACCTGAAACCCAGCACAAAGAATGTTTGTTGCTGAGTTATGCTGAGTTAAATAAATGATTAAAAAAACATCCCAAAAAAACAATTTACGACTAAAAAACTTAATCCCAAATTACAGCAATCAATTTTTTGGAAGTCATTGCCGTTTTGTTTTAATTAGTTTATAGGTAATCTGTCTATTTAAACTCAGCACATTAAGCATCTCAAGAAAAATCACTCAATAATTTTAGCTTATTTTCAATTTGATTTTTTAAAAAAACCAATTGGCTTAAATAAGTTTTGATTTTCATCGATTTCTAATATTTGTTAACCTACTGAAATACAACTGTGCATCAATTTCTTGATTTTACTTTTTTATTATTTTTATGGTGATTTTTCTTGAGTGAAGAATTACTTGGATGAACAAATGATGTTGACAGTTTTTTTGAGCGCTTTGCGCATTGTAGGTATGGCCAGGTAGCTGAATGCTCTAGCAAATGCGCCCACTGAAGAGAGAATATGAGCCATGGTCACGACCAAGTTATTTGACGTCAGTCCCTGAAACATTTTTAAAGTTTTCTTTGTTAGTTAAAAAGCTTTCTTTGTTAGTTTTCTTTGTCATATAAAACAGTTTTCTTTGTTAGTTAAGAGTCCTACTTTGGTATCCCAATTTTACAGAAAGGCAAACAGTTCAGAAATTGAAAACCTACCTTCCAAAATGTGTGTTTCTTACTTGAGTTATGAAAAGTTCATCGGTTTGAAAATCCGTTCTAATTCAAGCTTCATAAACTTTGCCATACGTTATCGTATGACATTTGCTCTGCTTTGCTTAGCTGAACTTACATTTTTATGAGTCGTTTAGCGCAAATGAATCAATACTGGTGATTAGTCTAGGTTGAACCAGTTGATATTTGAATGTTTTTTTTTGGCACTGAAGTGGCCAATTAGACTTTCTAGAAGCTAGGTGTGATCAGTTTTGTACCCCAAATTTTAGCGTAAAACATTGAATTAGCAAAAATTCACATCAAAAACAGGATGATAATTGTTCGCGCATGTACATTTGCGCAGGTTATTGTTGTAGAACATTAAAACTTTTCATTTTGACGTTAACATCAGTTTAAAATTCTGTCTTTTGTAGAGAAAAACGTCAACTTTTCATTTACCCGGTTGTGTATGAAGAGCAAAGTTTGCTGGCCGAACGCAAATACGGTATACAACACGCAGTAAACCATCAGTCCTCTAGTCACCTGAAACCATTGCAGGAGATTAAACAAGTGTTAATCAAATTTCGAAATTTCACGATCATTCTTAATGAAGAATATTTCAAGTGTTTTTATTTTCTTTTTATTTTTTCAACAAAATTTGCATCAAAATGTTAATAGTCCCTCTAAAGTTAAAATTAATTATCAATGAAATTGATAAAAAAGATTTTAAAAACTTAAAGCAATTGGGTTGATAAAATATGCTGTTTTCAAACCTCAATATAATCTCATTTGATGTTACTACATCACGAGGCCAAACTGTGCATTTTGTGAATTGTAAGCGGATTCCGCAACCAGCTAAAATCAGATTCCAAACAAAAATCGTGGAATCCGCAAAAATTTTAAAGGAATACGAAACAGTTTATAGAATCCATGAGCAAATATATAAAATATAGGTGTTTAATAAACTTAAGCTGTCGTGGAATCCGCAACTAGAAGTGGAATCCGCAAACTGGAAGTAAAATCCGCAAATTGTATGTGAAAGCCGCATAAATTTGCGGAATCCACTTACATTTGTAGAATCAACTCACATTTGCGGAATCTTGAACAACTGCATACATTCGCTCGTTGTGGAATCCGCAACAAAACTAATGTGACCACAAAATTGACGTTACAGGTATTTGTACGCGGAATCCATATAATTTTTTTAGTGGAATCCACTTGCACTTTGAAATATCTGACTTGTCTCTGGAATCCACGAACATACAAACAAAAAATTGAGCTCCTATCCAGTGCACAGCTTGGCCTCGTAATGTATAATCTAGCTGAGAAATCTTCTAAATATAATTTTGGTAGCCGAAAATTTCTTATCAGTTATGTCATAACAGCGTAACATTAAGCACCGCTTACCCCAGATTTTTTTGAAACTCAGTATTCATGAAAAATCTACATCTTGTAAAATAACTTCCAAAAATTTTACTTCGAGCAAAATAGAACTCAAAAATTTAAAGGATTCAACAAAATTTTGTACAGGATTTTGATTTGAGTTTCGGACTTTGCAGTCTTTCAAATGTTTATTGATTACCTAATACCACTTAAAATTATAATAACAAATTTGAAGTCCTTTTTCATGCAATTAACGGGCCCATTTTTTAAGAAAAAGATGGAAAGGTTACAAAAATCTCACAGCATGCAAGCAAAAGTCAATTTTTAACAAATCTGCTAGAACTTTGCGAATGATTGATTTCAAGCTTGGAGTTTGATGTCTCTAAATTTTCTTTTGGGAACCTTACAAAAATCGAATTTCCGGGAAAAAATCTCTGAGCTCCTTTCTGATTTCAGAGCTCCTTTCTGATTTCTGAGCTCCTGTCTGAAAGAAAAAAACTCTTTGGGAACCTTACCAAAATCGAAAATCAAGAAAAAAATTATCTGGGCTTCTTTTTGAGCTCCTTTCTGATGAGGTCATTTTTTCCCGATTTTGATTCAGGAGTATACATAAAAGTTCTACTGACGTAGAGCTTTAGAATGATAGCTTTTTGTTATCTCAGGAACGAAAAGTTATGTGGCCCAAAAGAAAAACATGCGAAACAAAAAAAAACTTTTGAAACAACGTTCAGTAATCGTGAAAATATATCGCAAGATATTCATTCACTGCTGAATTTCAAGCGAAAACTTTAACCAGATATAACCAAAATATTCTTAAAAAATACTCTAGATCGGACAATTCTTTTTCCAATCATTTTTGTGGTTACTTTTTCAATCAATTGTTTTAATTCATTTCAGAAAGAGACGGCAATAATTGTGCAGCAAAACTATCATAGACGAATGAAAATTTGGAAAACACTCAGAACGAGAAAACCCGGAAACAGTTCTGGGGTCTCATGGACCAAGAAGATACATAGAGCCGAAAATCAAAGATCCGAAAGGGCAAATAGATTCGGAGGAATCAACATCTTCAGCCGGTAAAAACAATTGGGATTTCGAGGAGCAATAACCTGTAAGAAGTATATGTTTCTAGGTACGTTTCGACCGCGTGCTCGAGGTTTGTTTCGAATTTGTGCTCGACACAAACCTTTGTCTCGAGGATTCTTTTTCGGCCGGGCGCTGACATATGCTAGACTTTGAAAGTCAAAACAAAAAGTGAATAGCTCGACCCAGGTGCCAAGCACTAAAGGGAAGCACTAAAAACCAGTCACCGGAAAAACTAACGGACCACTAAAACCCAAAAGCAGTGACGATTCGAAGAAAACAGCCAGCAACTCCGAGTCAGCAACTCCCCAGTATTGGCTAAACAATGGATAGCACAATCGCTAGAAGACCTTGCCGAAAAGAGTCTCCAAACGAAAAAAGGCATGTTAAGGCAATTGACACAGAAACCTTTTGTGATGAAACATCGGACGTGACAAAAATCGTAGAATATAGCAGCTACCAAGATTACCCAAGATACGGCGGAAAACTCGGTGGCAAATGAAAACTAGGATAGACGGTTACTGCGCAAGTAGCACAGAATTTTCTGACCATAGTCTTTAGAAAACTATTTTTTCTGTTTGGTGAGATAAACCAATTTTTACGTAAAAGCATAACTTAGGCGTATTAGACAGTCATAGTATTAAAAAACATTTTGTAGAAAAATGAGTAGAAAAACTGAAAACCAATTTTTGCAGAAAATTTTTGAACTTTTTGAAGTTTTGGGTTTTCAAAATGAAGATAAAAATCTCCAAAAACTAGTTTTACTTACTTAGAATTAAATTTTAACGTCTTAAATGAAGCATAGTTTAGCTGCTCGCTCGAATTAAGACGAAAAATTAAAAATTTCAAACCGGTTTTTACTCGACACTGGGAAAATTTTAGCGATGATTATTTGTGGTACCTGATTTTGCGCGGAAAACAAGAAAAAAAAACAAAAACACATCCACATACAAAGTTCCTCCCCTTTTTCAATGGTCGGAACAAAAATAGCAGAGGTGAGGAGGAAAGAAAATCTGTATTGAACTGGTATAGAACAAAACTTAGACCACTGATAGAACAAAACGATTTGAGTTTCCTGTCTCTTTAGGAGTGTTCGCAGACCTTACCTCTTATCTAAGCGGTTTAGCCTTCAACACCGATTCCAAGTCATACACCGATAACCAAGTTGTTTCTGTTTCTGATTCCTGGTAAAAAAGAGGGGGGGGTGTAAAATCAGGTTGTAAACCAACAGCTTTGTTGTCCGATCTCTGCACAGTAGTATTGTTGGTGTCAGCGGCCGCCACTCGACTCTTGACTTGTTTGACTCTCCGTTGCAACATTGTCACCAAAGTCACAGTCAGAAGGGCCATGATAGTTATGGTCGGGATGGCCACCACTTCACGCGTGTTCTGAATGAACACATTTGTCCATGATGGAGCACACCTGCTGCGTTTGTCTGTTGCATCAATCCCGCTTGAAACATATATAGGTCCAAATACTTACATTGGACAGGGGCGGACATAAATAGTCGGGCAGAAACTTGATTGACCGAAATTGGAACGACTTACCAATCGAAGGCAACCTGCTACATAATGTGCTGAGTATCCAGATCTTAGTAAAACAAATATCCAATTAAAAATCAATTAAAATGCAGCCGGTTTCGTCAATTTCAACTTCAACAGGCATTGATTAGAATCTGAAAAAAAAAACACAACTAGACATCATATTCTGTACAAATGGTAAAAATTATGGAAATGAACAGGAACTAAATTTTAAAACAGCAACCGGGAAGACTCAATGGACTCGCAAAAGTTCATAAAGATCAAAAAGACTCTTCTGTCCGACCTAATCTGAGCATGATCAATTCGTATAATCACAGCCTTGCCAAGGACTTGGACGCCTTGTTTAAACCTCTTTTAGTGGCAAATATTTGCCTGAAAGATACTTTTGATTTTCTCTCGAAATTGGATGAAATCATCGAGAAAATGAGCTATAAAACGATTTATGGTCAGCTTTGAACGTAACATCGCTTTTGACCAACTTTCCTGTTGAAAAAATTTTTGGAAATATTCTCAAAAACTACCAGACGAATTTCATCTCCGCCCCAAACAGTGAAAGTGCTTCTGGAGATGGCTTGTCTTGATATTCTTTTTTGAATTGATGGCCAAACGTGGCAACAAACAGAAGGATTGGCAATGAGAAGCCCTCTTGGTGTATTGATGGGTGGATTTGCACTTGACATGATAGAAGCGCAGATATCAAGCTATGAGTTCCAACCAGAACTTCACCAGCATTACGTTGATGACTGATTCGATATCGTTGAAAACGAGAACCAGGCGACTATTCTTCTGAAAAGCCTGAATATTATTGTTCCTGAGTTGCAGTTCAAGCACAGAACAGAAATTTAGGGGTCGCTGAGCTTTTAAGACGTTAAATTGAGTAGAATTGGTGACAATTTTTCAACATCTTGGTACGTGAAACCCTCCAACACGGGGCTTCAAATATCGTTCTCATCATATTGCGATCCAAGATACAAAGAAGCGGTCCTTAGAAAGTTTTGCAGAGAGCTTTAACGAATAGCTCTGATTACCACGCTGTCATAGCAGCTTTGACAAAAATTTTGACGTTCGATATTTCTACTGATTCTGACAAGAAAAATGTGTTTTGGATGTTACTATTTATCGAGACTATCAACCATGTGCTAGCCTTGAAAATCTGGGCACTTAGAAACCGTGTCAAAAGATCCCCATGCCCCTACGAAAACTAAATTCAAAACCCTCATGAAACATCTGAGGACGAAAAATGCCGAATCCATCATCTTAAAGTGCGAAACTCGCGGAAAAGCTATGCTCAACAACTTTGGCAGTTCTCATACTTTGCTGCTGTTTTGAAATTTTGTTCTTTTTTATTTCCATAATATACACCAGTTGTATAGATTAGAATGTCTAGTTGTGTTTTTCAGATTCCAATCAATGCCTGACAAAGTCGAAATCGACGAAACCGCATGCATTCTAATCGACTTTTATTTGAATATTCGTTTTTACTGCGAAGACAACCTAATTGTTATTTTTGGGGCTAATGAACCCTATGTTTTTCTAAAAAGAATATTAAATAAGTTGTCGTTACGAATACAATGGTTCTCGAAAAGCTTACCAACCGGGTTCGAGTTGCTCGAATAAAATTGAATACATTTTGAAAATTTTGGCCAAAATACAGAACGTTTTCATTTTCTCGACAAACTTTCGGCATGATTAGATTACATCACCCCAACAAAAATTTACTCAATCCAGTTTGAACATGTTTCAATTTTTCGCCTAATTTTTGCATGTTTCGACTGTTTTGACTTTCTGGATCGAAAAAACTGTCCGTTAATTTGCTCGTGTCATCTCAATTTTGACTTTCGATCATAAGTCAATCAAACTTCTTATTTTGGATTCAAATTTCCTAAAATCGCCGTCCCTGTATTTGATCATCACCTAAAATTAAAAAAAAAACCAAATGGTTTACAAAAGTATATGTTAAATTATTGGCAAAATAGATTATTTTGATCTACTTCACATGGTCGAAAAATGGCGTTCGTCAGGTCAATTTGAATTTTGATGCAATTTGTGATAAAATCAGTGAAATGTTTCTTTCAGACGACAAATTGAGCAAATCTTGGTTTTTTAACAACGTAAAAAAAACGTATTTTGCCAACAATTTAGCAATGACTGAAACAGTGAAAACTGATCACAAGAATGTCATTCGGAATGAGCCAATCAGGAGTAGGACGAAGATTGAAGTCAGGACAGGAATGAAGGCCGCCTTCTGAGTGCAGTTATTTTTGTACCACACGCCACCTGCTCGATAGAGTCTTTTTTCACTTTTTATAACGAATTGATCAAAAGATGTTTTGACAAAAATGATTCTATCTGGCATTGAACTAGCAATTTTGTTTGAAATAATTAAGAGGAAATAGCTTAATCCATAACACAGAAAATCTGTCAACAGTAACAAAACTATTTTAAGAAAAACCGGAAAAAATAACCTTTTCAATTTTTGTTTTCAAATTTTTTTAAGGAAATTGTATGTTTTTTGGCGCAGAAAAAGCGCCAAATTTTTTTCACTGTATTGAATTAGTTTCAATCATAGGCAGAAAAAATGCCAAAACAATTTCACTGTAGGTGAATTAGTTTGACGCTGCTTAATAAGACTCGCTCGTTCCTTTTCTGTGGACTGCGATGATTCTGTCCAGAGACACGAGCACAGCCATCCAGCCAGGGGCGGTCGAGACCACGAAACTGATCATCTGCATCAATTTACAGCTGATGTCAGACAGCTGATAGAAAGTTCCGCCGCCAACTGAAATATTCAAAAGTCAAAAAGTATTATAGGATGAGCTGATTTGAGTCATTGTTATTGGAGATGAATCAATCATCTGCGTAATTGTAGCATTTTTATCAATTGAAATCTTTCTAACTAGTGAGTTATGTTTGAGGTGTAACTCATAGAGTAGTTTCGGATAGGGTACACCGCCTGCTCGTCGCGCTATCTTATTTTCGGCCGGATAGATTCGTGCAACTTCTTAGTCTAATACCGATCCTAATCTTACTCTTATATCTACTAGTCTCAGGGTGTTTAACTAGTCTCTGCTAGGCTCAATAGATCTAGAGTATACTGGCTTATTGCGACTGCTAAAGTTCTCTTGGAGAGGTAACTAATTTCTAAGTGAAATTCAAATCTCTCTGGTGCTGAAATTACAAGTAAATTCAGCATTTACAAATAAGGGGGTTGTTAGTTAGATGGATCGTGATTGGTTAATATTAAATATTTTAGAGAGACAAAATATCCAATTTATAACCAATAAAAAATATAGTTTATATCTGGTTCCACCCATCCGGGATTTAAAGAATTTTGAATCTTAGATCTTCTATCTGTAATGAAGGATGGATGTTGGTCGTTGTTATTTGGCGAGCATCATTTCCTGTTCTGTTCTTGGAGAAGAAAGCTCCAGGAAATTGGAGTCATCGATAGGAAGTTATTAGTTATCGTTTGACAAAAACTTTGACTGTCAAAGAAATCAATCTGATTTCAAGATGGTTTGCTATGATCGTCTGTTCTTGATTGGTTGTGGAGAACTGTGTTTCGATCTGGTTTGGGAATGGTGTGAAGATTGTGCTTGGAGGGGATGCCTTGTAACTCGGATCTGTACGTATACTTGAACATCGAGATGGTCATTGGTCTGATTCAATGAAGTCCTTTTCTGCGAAATCAAGTCGTACTCTAAATCCTTTATGAGTCGTGATTCTGAGCGGCATGTCAGTTGTATTTAGCCATTCTGTAGGTTGAGTGTGATGGGGTCGTGTAGTCTTTGGGTGCTAGTTTTTGTAGTTGTTTGTGATCTATGTACTGCATATTATAATTTACATTTTTTTATAAAATTTTGTTAATTTTAGTCTTTAGTTATGATTTTGATTAATTGTTTTCGCAAAAGCGTTTTAGTTTTATTTCAGTTATTTTTAAGAGTTACTCACACTTGAGTACCTCTTGTCAAAAATCGTGATATGGTCACAAAGCGTGGATGTAGCATGATGGGTTAGGCCGGCTATAGAGCATGCTCAGGACGTCCTCTCTGGTGGGTTAGGCCAGGAAGAGGAGTATGATTTCGTGCTGGTTTTTAAGGGGTCCTGTTTTGTGTTAACTTTTTTGTTATATTATTTTTTGTTTTCCTTTTGTTTCGTTGGTTGTGTCCTTTTCTCAAAAATCAAATTGTTTTTGGTTTGGGTTTGTCTTGCGACTTTTTGATGTTTTATTGTTTCTTTTTTAGACTGGTAATAGTCTTCAAAAGAATAAATTATCCAGTTTTAAGCAGGTTTGATCCGTTTTGGGTACCTTGGGTTTTCTTTTCTTAGTCTTGCTGTTATTTTATGGTTTATGGTTTTTAGCAAGCTGCGTTGGTTAGTTTGGTTATTATATAATTCCATTCCAACCGGGTTAAAGGAAAAGTGGAAACTTGTTTTTGCTTGTTTGAGTTGTTGTTAGTGCAAACTTAAAACTTGAATTCAATATTTTAAACAATTCTTCGTGGGCAAGCTGTGCGATTGTGGATAGAATTTCTGTGCGTTTGAACAGAAGTTATAGAAAAGGTTAGTGCTGCATTTCATTGTATGGTTTTACTGCTTTTAAGACTAAATTTACTGCTTTTGGGATTGAAAAGTATAAATTGATTTTCATCGTTTTTAAGTTTACTACATTTGGGGAAATAATTTAGAAATGAATTTACTACTTTGAATTAACTTTTACTGCATCATTTAGTGCTGTTGGTTTATTAGAGTTTAAAATGGAAAACAGAGTTTATATTTTTATTTGTCTTTTCTTGTTTTGAACGGCTATCGTGGTGTGAAGACTAAAGAAAAAGCAAATTACTAAATAAAAAGGTTAGCTCAATTTTGAATTAGTTAGTTTGAAAAATATTAAGATCGTAGTTACCTTCAGTCGTCGGGGAAAAAACCGTGAGGGAAAACATCGTGAATAGCGTCTGATGTAGTTAGTAGTTTTGCTAGTATGCGTATTATATTTTTAGTTTGCAGCAGTGGCCAAAGCAATTGCAGTGGTTTTATGGTTTTTAGTTCTTCGGTGCCTACTGCAAACTCATGAGGTGTGTTCTGAATTAGATTACAAATTTTATGATTGTGTTGTGGATGAATTCTAAAATGGGTACTTCTATGGGTTGGATATATTCATGCGGAATGATCAGGGGTCGGGATTCTTCGTCGTTGAAGGTCTTCGTGAGGGGACAAAATATATACACATGAGTGACGAGATCAGATTTCCGGAGGATGCCTTGGAAGTTAGTATTTTTAATGCAATACGTGATGTTTAGAAAAATGGTGAGCTGTATTTAGAATTAATGAATTAAAATCTGCGGTGAGGTTGTCGTGATGGTGTGTGTAAATGAAAATGATTTTGGATAAAACGATAATAAGTATAAGTATGTGTTTTCTTAGTTCTCAACTCAACATGATGTCGTGTGAGCAGTGCAAATTGCGTCCTTTTGATGTCAGGAAGTAAAAGGTTAGTGAAAAGGTTTGAAATTTTTCGTGAAAGGGTTCATACGTTTGAATGTCTGATAGTGCTTCTGAAATAATGTTATCATGCCTTTTATCAAGTATGTTAAGTGTGAATATGTATGATGATTTAGTAAAAAAAACTTTTTTGTGATTTGTGGACTAGCAAATTTATCGTCGTCAAGAAATTGGTCGTGATTAGATCTGATGATGTTATGATCGTAATATTCAATTGAGTAGTCGTTAGCGCGGGGTGCAGTGAATGTTTTTAGCAGTTTTTTATATCCTACGTATGTAAATTGTTGGGGAGTGAGTGCTGTGGTTAATCTGAATAATGGGTCTTTATTCCTTTCAATATCGATAGTGGTGTTATAGAGTGATAGCGTAAGGGGGTTAGTGAAATTATAATAAACTGTCCAATGAAGTGTAGGTATTAATACATGTTCATCTACAAAGTGACGTGGTTCAGGGTTAGGGTCGGATTTATTTAGTGTATATTGGGGAAATAAAGGTAGGGTTATTTGAACAAAATTCGTAGTATTGGTGTCGTCTGGATGGTTGATATATTCTCGGGTGGTTCCGGGTTTGGATGGGAATGGGTGATTTGGGAATTTACGTTTAAAATTTCTATAAGCACGGTTAGTACTATTGGATGATTCTGTTGAAGTGGATGAATGAGCTAATGATGGAGTATAATCTGAAATTGGTGTAGGTGTTGGTGGATTTGATGATGTTATTGTTGATGATAATTGGTGAATAGTTAGGGTGTGGGGAGATAGCAATTGTTGTTGGAGTGTTATAAAATTATCTAGTTCTTCGGAAATTTGAATATTATCTGGGGAGTTGTTGGTGGAGCGTTCATTATTGAATGGGGAGTAGGTTGGGGTTACTTGAAAAGGAGTGTAGGGAGATGTATGTTGGGTTTGGATAGGTCGGAAAGGGGTTTTGAGAAGATTGTTGAGCTGGTCGGGGTATGAGTTGAAGGGGATGGTTCAGAATCTGCGAAATCATCGGGAGTTTCGATATCAGAATTATTGAATTGTGAAAGTGTTGTATAAATTGTGATATCTGAGTTAGTTTCAGAAGTCATGCCTGATGATGTAATAGCTTGTGGTGAATCAGGTGGCGGAAAAGCAAAAAGTGGGATAATAGGGAGAGAATTTTGGAGGTTCGCAGTAAGGGAGTTTGATCGGTGGAGTAATCCAACTTGTCTGCTCATCTTTGGCTAAAAAAATGATTATTTTGAGACTGAAAGGTGGTGTTATGGGGTTATTCAAAGATTTGTTCGTATGTGTCGTCAATTGGAGGTTGTTGTGTCACTATATGTTGGATGGGGCTTTGTGTGTGGCTGGTTCTTAAGTTTGGGGGGTTTGGTAAGTTTCGAAAACTTCGTGAGACTAATGATAATGGATGATTATGATGTAGATTTGGCAAATGGGGTGCCGCAGATAATGCGTTTGTTTTATTATTTGAGTCATCCTATGCGTTGGGACTTGTTGATAGTTTTGTTTTATATTTTTTAATTTGTGCATCTAGGAGGATTTTATTTATTGATGATGAAAATATTCCAAAAAATCCTGCAAATAATATGCGTGCTACGCTGGCTTGTCGGTTTACTTGTGTATATGTTGCGCATGTGTTATAGATTCGTTTTAGTAATGAGAAAAGAAATCCAATAAAAATAAACATTGCTTATAAAATAGTCAATCTTTCTAAGATGTATTATGGCCATCCTAGAAAGGCTAAAACTTCGTTTTTGAGTTTTACAAAACTAAAAATATTTATTGGTGAGATATCTTGTGGTCTATATTTTTCACCGTTTAATTATATGTAATTTTTAATATCTTTAAATTATCCGCTGTAATCTTGTGCGTAAATATCTGCAAATCCTGCTGTTTTTGCAAGTTTTCGTAAATTTTGGTCTATTGATTGTCGTTGTATAGAGTCCATATGTGTTAGTAGTTCTTGAAACTGTTGTGTTCTAATGTGATGTTGTAAATCGGATTTAGAATATATACCGATTGATTGTAAATCAATATTTGGGTTGCGAGCAATAGCTCGAATGCTTTCTGGTGAAAACTTTTTTACTGGCTGCATGAGTGTAGGGTATGCTGGAAGTAGGTAGTATTTTTCTTCGTCAGGGTTAAATTTTACGACGTTGTGGCTATTTTTGGATCCACATGGGACTGCGGTATCCCAAAAATATGTTCGTCCTGAAAGTGTATCAACAAAATGTACTTTATTTTTGTAGAATATGGGGATTCTTTTGTAACATCTTTTATCTTCAAAAACATACAATGGTGATACTTTTTTGGTGAAAGTATAAAACCATAAAATGTTTCCTTCATATTCAAGGAAATTTGTTCTATTTCTGGATAACAAATATCCTGCGTATGATATTTTTAGAAATGCTAATGCGAGTGATTGTATAATTTGTGTTCTTTCTCATTCGCATAATTGATGGAGTGTTTCTAATTCAGAAACTGAAAATACTTAAAAAATTCTACTAATTGTGTAGTCTAATTTCATATCTAAGTGAATGTCATAATGTATTGCGCCAAAATAAGTTTATGTTCATTAATGATAGTTCTTGTAAACGTGTGCTTTCACTGTCGTATGGTTCTATTCTTCCACCAGGATTTCCTGCGCTTTTGCGGAGGTTCACTGGGATGTATGATGTATCTTCGTTTATTAGGTGATGTGTTGCGTAGGGGTCAAATTTTTTTCCAGTGGTCATGTCAAAACCTTCGTCGTATTCGTTGTTTAATGATGATGAAAAAATTCCAAAAAATCCTGCAAATAGTTTACGTGGTACACTTGCTTGTCTGTTTACTTGTGTTTGTATAGCGCATGTGTTATAGATTCCTTTTAACAGTGAGAAAAGAAATCCCATAAAATTAAACATGGCGTATAAGATAGTTAATTTTTCTAAGATGTAATAGGGCCATCCTAGAAAAGCTAGAATTTCGTTTTTTAAGGTTACAAAACTGAAAATATTTATGGGTTAAATATCTTGTGGTCTGTATTTTTCACCGTTTAAATATATGTAGTCTTTGATATCTTTAAAATATCCGCTATAGTCTTGTGTATAAATGTCTGCGAATCCTGCGGTTTCGGCAAGTTTTCTTAAATTCTGGTCAATTGATTGTCTTTGTATTGTGTCGATTTGTGTTAATAATTCCTGAAACTGTTGTGATCTAATGTGATGTTGGATATCTGATTTAGAATATATTCCAATTGATTGTAAATCAATATTTGGATTACAATATTCGGTTGAAAATTTTTTGAGTGATTGCATTAATGTAGGATATGGTGTATGGAGATAGTATTAATTTTCATCGGGATTTAGTTGTACTACATTGTGGCTATTTTCTGATCCACATGGGACTGCGATATCCCAAAAATATGTTCGTCTTGAAAGTGTGTCGACAAAATGTACTTTATTTTTATAGAATATAGGGATTCTTTTATAACAACGTTTGTCTTCAAAAACATATAGAGGTGATACTTTTTTGGTACAAGTATAAAACCATAAAATGTATCTTGCGTAATCTAGAAAATTTGATCTGTTTCCTGATAATAAGTATCCTGCGTAAGGTATTTTTAGTACTGCTAGTGCGAGTGATTGTAAGATTTGTGTTCTTTCCAATTCGCATAGTTGATGAAGTGTCTCTAATTCGGAGAGTGACATTTCTTGAAAAATTCGACTAATTGTGTAGTTTAATTTCATATCTAAGTGGATATCAATTTGAATATTACCAAAATAGGTGCTATTCATTAGTGATAGTTCTTGTAAACGTGTGCTTTTACTGTCATGTGGTTTTAGTTTTCCACCAGGTTGACCTGTGCTTTTTTGATAGTTAACAGGGATGTATGATGTTCCTTCATTTATAGGATGACTTGTGGCATAAGGGTCAAATTTTACATTTCATTTTACATTTCCAGTGGTCATGTCGAAACCTTTTTCGTATTCGACAAGTATTTCGGAGTATTGTATTTTGTAGAGTGGGTTTTTGTATTTACATGCAAATTCTGTTTCGTGATAAATTTGAAAACGTGTCAATTTGTTTTCTATATTATGGATGTTTCTAAATTTGTTATTTCCTCTTTGAGTTGGTTTTACTTTTTCAAAGGGGATTGATTCAATAAAATATTTTTGGTGAAATTTAATCATTCTAGCGTGTATTTTTGCGACTTGGAAAACTGTGCAGGTCTCTGCAGGAAAGCATACTATGGTTGCTTGTGTGCGTGTTGTAGGATCGCAATAACCTTGGTCATTTTTGCAAGGAAGTCGAATGCTTTGGTAAAGAATTGTATCGTCTTTTAAATCTCGTGTTAGTTGTACTTTTTCAAGTTGTATTTTCCAATCAAAAAACATTTTTTGTTGATATCCTTTATTTTTTGTATCTGCTTTGCATTTTGAGGGATCATTGATACCTATATGTGGTAACCAGTGTTTATCATGTAGATCGTATGTCAATCTTCCGTGTGTTCATGAAAGGGGAAATTTCTGTCTAGTCTAATGTGACCTTGGTGTTTTTCAAGTTCTGCTTGATGTGATAAGTCTGGGAAAACTTGAAAAAATATAAGTTTTCTTTTTGTTCCATCTTTTTGTGTTAAGTTTAATCGTCTAAGTTCATTCTTACAATCTTGAGGGTTAAGATATAGTAATCTTTCTATGTTACTCTGATAGAAAGATTTGTGGTCTAGTCGGTTTTTATTTCCGTTTGAGACTTGTGAGCAATATATTTTCTTTTCGGAAAATATTGCTGTAAACTTGTATCCTTTTAATGTTGTTGATCGGGATTTTGCGTATAGTGTTGCTATTACATTTGTTCTTTCTATAGCTTGTGGTTCTGATTCGCATTGTGTTACTTGGTTTATAGCGTATTTGTGTAGTGTTTTTTGTTCGTTTTCTTCACAATCATAGTGTGTTACTAATAAATCCCGAGGTCCTGTACGAGGGGATGGATTTGTGTTTTGTTCGGAAAAAATTAGAAAAAGGAGGTGTTGAAATGTAAATATCTTTAAAATATACATATGTATGATAATCCAGAGTATGGGTTATAAAACTTGATATTTCCAATTGTGTTTTTGTTGTATCTATCGTGTTTATATATTACTTCAGTTGTTATAAATGGAGGAGGTAGTGATTGAGCTGTTATGTTTGGTGGACTTAGGGGAAAAGGGTGTTGAACAATATTATTAAGTTTGACTGTGATTTCAAACTTTAATTGGAGACTGTTTTGTTGAAGTATTTGAATGTTATATTCTCGGATATCTTCGTGGATATCTTGTCTATATTGTAGTCTATTAAGTGCCCAACTATGGAGTCGGTTACTTTCTTGATGTTGTCCAAATAGTGTGGGAGGTGCTACGAAAGTATTCCAATCTAATCTTAAAGAGATATTTGACGATGATTGTTCTCGGTATCTAGCGTCGAGGTTGTTTGGAAAATTTATAGGGAAAAGTGTTGGTGAGACTTGACTTATTGATGGTGTTGATGGAAGTGAGAGTGTTCCTGGTAATGATGATAGCGTTCTATCAGAAGAAATATCTATTGGTTCAATTACTATTTTCGGTTCACCTTGAGTATATGGGTGTGGGTGTGATGTCCAATATTGTGGTCGTTCTGTGGTGTCTGGGGGATTAAACGGGTTTTCTCGGATTTGTTGTGATGTTGTGGTTGAACCTAGGTAGTCTGAGGGTATATTTGAGATGCTATATTGTGAAAGAATTGTGGGAGTTTCTGATAGTGTACTGCTCGAAAGTTCTGAGGTAGTTGGTGTTGGTGATTGGGGTATATCAAAATGAACTCTGGGGGTTTGAAAATACCTATTTCTTCGCGGGTGTATAATTTGTCTATGTATCTCAAGTGTATTTTGATTTTAGCTAATGTGTCTGTCTCGAGTGAGGTCTTGTTGCAAGGTGGGATATAAGTTACATGTTGTTTCACTTAAAGATGCTTGTCGATGAACTGGTTCTAGTGGTTCTGATAAGCGTGCTTGTCGTTCTTCAAAAGTGTATGGGTTGTCTTGAAAAGAAATGCGTGTTGATGGTTGGGGGTTGTTTGTAAGTGTAGGTGTTATTTGACTTTCTTGGGATGTGGTTGGTGGGGGTTGGTTTGGTGGTGGTTGATTAGCAATTTTGGAAGATTATTTAAATTTTAATTTTTACTGGAAAATTTGTGTTTACTATAATATTCTTCAATAAAAAGTATCAAGAGAATAGTTGCTAGGGCAAAGGTGACTATTGCTTTTTTTATACATTTGCACATTGTCATGATGAAGGAGATTAAAAATGTGAGGAAAATTATGAATAAAAGAAAAATATCTGTTTGACTGAAAATAGTTCGTATCATTTAGATAGATTATAAGTATTCGTACCTGTAGATGTGGTCAAGGATTTGGGAGAGTTGGAGATATATCTCAAATAGGGAATAGAAAATTTAAAAAGGATTGCAAAAAGTTATAGAAATTATTATTAGAGATTCAAAGGTTTCAATGAAAAAGTATATCAAAAATTGAAATAAATTGAAAAAATTTGTGGAGAGGCTAAGAAGTTTTTGTTTTACGTGATCAACTGTTATGGAAAGAAGCATTTAAGAAATGATTCGTTCGTCGAATATTTTTTAAAGTTTTGAGGCGAAATTCGAGTGTGGTCGGATTATTCATTGATTTTTTGACAAGTGGGTTGAGTTTTGTTGAGGGCTATTTTTTCGGTGTTCGCGAGGTCTTCATAGTATTGTTTTCATTTGTTGGATAAATGGGGGTATCTTTGAAATACTTGTACTTTAGACCAAATGATCATGGGTCTTTTTTACTTTAGGCTAATTTGCTATTTTTGGTTGGGGGACTTTTGAGGTCTGAATTGGGAAAATATTGTTGATTTTTACATAATCTGTAGGGTAGGGTTATAATATTGAAGTAGTGTTTATTTTAGTTGTCAAATTTTAGCAAATTGCTTATTTTTGACCTGGAGGTTGTAAGGTTATAGTTATAGATATGCCTGGAAATTAATTTCTATCGGCTAAATAAGCTTGTGTTAGACATATAATGGTGACAATTTGAACAATTTCTATTGGCTGAATTTGAACTAGAATTGATCGAGGTTATTTTCAGCATGTTTTTACAGAAATATGAAGGTTTAAAGTGATTAAAAAGAATGTTTCTGAAATTCAAATTTTTTAAATATTTTAGATTGTGGGATGAATGTTTTATAGTTTTTTCGTGGTTGACTTCTAAGACGTGATGATTCTCTATGTTCGGATTTTTGTTGTTGATCCTGTGGTAAAATATTTTCTGTTAATTTTCTGTTTTTTTTTCTTTTTGAGGTATTTTTGGTTCTGGTGTGTTTGATCTTTGAGAGTCTATACTTTTCTGTTGAATTGTTTTTGTAATTTTTGTGGTATTAACGTTTTGATTTTCTTCTATTTGTGGGTTGTTTTAAACGATGTGTAAACCCGTGAAAGAATATATTTGAGTTAAATCGCGGAGTGCGTTTTCTTTTGGGTAATAAGGTAATAAGTTGTTACGATGTTGAGCGATTTCTTTTTTATCTAAATCAGTAAGTTTGTATGTTACTTCAGTAAGTTTGTATGTTACTTCAGTTGGTTTATCAATTATTTGGTAGGGTCCTTTTCGTTGTAATTTTTTGGAGATTCCTTTTTGTGTATTAAAATTAGGCATTAAAACAAATGTTTCATTTTTTAAGTCTGTTGCTGGCATGAAGCGTGAATTAATTTGGTTATTTATATTTTGCCTTTGTAACAATTTCTTTGTTACTTTTTGGTAGATTTCATTGTGTTTTTTATCTCATTTTACATTTGGTAGTGTACCGGAAGCTAATTTCAAAACTTGTGGATGATGAAAGTGGTCTTCATCATGTGTGTGTAAGGGTAGGTTATAACAAATTGAATCTTTGTTTGGTTGACAATAACCTTGTGCATTTTTATGAGCGTTTGCTGTAAACATGATTGGTTTTTGTGGCTTTTGATTAAAAATCCTTTCGTATGGTGACATTCCTGAAGTTGTTGTGATTTGTGAATTATAGGATTATGGGAGTAGTTTTACTTCTGTTAACCATTCAGTGTATCTTGTATCATTTCCATTAATGATGCATCTAAGATATTCTTGTAGTGATTTGTTCATACCTTCGAGTAATCCATTTGTCCAAGGTGCATGAGATGTACGTGGCTTATGTTTAATACTATACAGATGTCATAATGTGATGATTTCGTTGTTAATGAATTCTGTTCCATTATCTGTGACTAGTATTTCTGGTAGTCCGAATTTAGCTATCAATGTTCGTAAAATTTTGTGTATGCGTAGTAAGCATTACAATGTGGTACTGGGTTGAGTGCTACGTAGTGTGTAAATGCATCAACAATTACCATAATAAAAGAATTTCCTTCGGAGGATGGTGAAATTGGTCCTTTTGTTTCGAATGAAATTCTATGATTGAAACATAGACTTTGTCCTTTGAAATCTTATTTTGTTGCTATTTGTTTTTGATTTGGATAAGGTTTATTTAATTGAAATATTATGCATTTGTTGCATAATACTTTAATCCAAATCGGTGCATTTGGGAAGTAAAAAATTTGGGTAAAATTTGATTATGTCTTTTCTGATCCTGAGTGTCTTTTTGTATATTGTGTATGGGATATGTCAAATGCTATCAGCATCATGCTTAGGGGGAGACAGGGTACTTTAAAATCGGGTGTTTGATATTCTAAAAGGTCTGTGGTTTCATTAATAGTTGTATCATTGTATTTTCTAAAGTATCGGAGGATTGTTTTATTTCCTAATATTGTGGTATCAGCTTTTGTTGCTTTTTTTTAATACTTGTGCCATGATTTGAGTTGTCGAATTACGGGATCAAAGTTTTGATATTTCTGTAATAAGTGTAGTGTAATTTTTTCTGTTGGTGGTAGAAAAATATTTTCAACTTCTCTTTTTGATAAAGGAATTGTGTCGAGTGGGTCATGAAGATCAAAATCTTGATTTATCGTGTATTTTGAATTATTTATTGGTGGTCCTGATAAATTTATTTTGTCAGTTAAATTTTCTTTTTCTATCAATGGAAAGGTGTCTTTTTTGTGTGGTTGCTGTTTCATTGTTTTTTGTAGAGTATTTTTTTTTATCCAATGTGAAGAAGGAATTGGTTTGAATGTGGATGTTTCTCATAGATCTACTTCATAGTGGTTGTTTTGGCAATCTAAATAGAGTGAGAAATGTTGTAAGTTATTTATTTGTGACTGATCTGTATCAATTTCTACTGCGTATTTGCATTTTAATCTTGGTGATGTTTCATGCTTTTTGCAATGTAGAATTTAATATGTTGTGGTATTTCAACTGTAGTTTTTTGTGTAAGTAGTTCAGGTGGTGTATTTCTACTTAATGTATCTGGTAGTGCAAGATTTTTTCCTGCTGTCCAAACTATATGTAAATTTGGGAATTTCATTAAAATTAATTGAAATATGTAAACTCTATGGTTTGGGTTTGATTTCTGTGTAAAAAGAAATATTATAGGTTTATGATCTGTAAATAGAACTGTTAGAAATTCATATTCGGTAAGTTTGTATATTAAGTTCGGTAAGCGCTCTGCTTGTGTAAATAAGCGAGAACTTGCTGATATAAGATTCGTTTTGTTTGTTCCACTGTGTGATTGTAGCAATGCTGCGCCGATGCCAAAATTCATATTCGGCAAGTGCTCTGCTTGTGTAAATAAGCGAGAATTTGCTGATATAAGATTGATTTTGTTTGTTCCACTGTGTGATTGTAGCAATGCTGCACCGATGCCAAAATTTGCAGCATCGCACATTGCGTAAAATGGTTGATTTGGATCTGGGATTGTATTTGATAATTGTTCTATTAATATTTTTTTAATTTCTTCGAATCTTGTTTGATGTTCGGTAGTCCATTCGAAGTTATTTTGTTGTCTAAGGGTGTTATAGAAAGGTCTTAAGTATAATTGCATTTTGTATACATATTTATTTACTAAATTTAACATTCCAAGGAATTCTTGGATTTTCTTTTTATTTGTGGGTGGTTGAAATTTCTGAATTTCGTTTATTTGTGATTTCAATGTAGTTATAGTATTTCTTTCGATAATGCGGCCAAGAAATTTTACGCGTGTTAGGAAAAAATCTGATTTGTCTGGGGCTGCTTTCCTGTTTTCATTTTTGAGTATTTGATGATATTGTTCTAAAATTATAAACAATTCGTCTTTCGTTTGTGACTGCATGAAAATTTCATCTAAGTATGTGATTGCATGTTTTTTGAGTATAAGTGGTCTAAAAATTTTACTCATAAAAGCTGAAACAGCTGCTGGTCCTATGGAAATTCCATAGAATAATCTATTGAATTCGTATTGTTGATTTCCAAAAGAATTGTGTTAATCGTCGTGACTGTCATCTAGTGGCATTTGATTTTATGCACTATTCATATCTGCGGTTGTGAAATATTTACCATTTATTTTTGTTAGAATTACTTGGATAGGTTCAATGGGCCAATTACATTTATATTCGTCAATTAGTGAATTGAGGTATCTAGCATCTAGAACAATTTTTAGTGATTCTCCTTTAGCTAAGATGATAACTGGGTTGATAAATGTATTACCTTTTAGTTGTTCTTCTTTGTTTACTGGTGATATAATTTCATATTGTTCTAAAATGTCAAGTAGTCTGTTTACTTTATCTTGTAAGTGTGTCGGTACTTTACTTGCTCTTTGCTTTTTGAAAGCTGCCTCAGGTTTTAAAAGTAGATGTAGTGGTGAACTAATTTTTCCAACATCGAATTTTAATGTTGCATAAACTGTTGGAAGTTTTAATAATAGGTCGGCTAATTTATCGAATCCTTTTTGTGTTAGTTGAGAATGTTGAAAATTAAACATTGTTAGAAACTTTTGTTGTTCTTCCGTATAATGTGATGATTTAAACGTTGGTTTAAAATATGGTGTTTTTTGTGAAGTAGTCAGTGTTTCTTTTTTCGTTGCTTTTTATGTTGTTTATTGATAATTCTTCATCAAGAATTGTGGATTGACATATATCTAGTAATTGTAATATATTATTGACTGGATATGCTACTTCGTTTAAGGGTGAAGTTGTAGCATTTGTTTCGCAGTATCCTAAGAGTCCTAAGGGTAGTGTTATCTGAAATGGTGAATTGTTATATACGTGTAATGAAATAATATCTGAGTTTGAATGTTTCATATATTTTCTGGATGAAATTGTGATTCCGAAAAATTTATGGATGGGTTTAAATTCAAGATCTGACATAAAGAAATGTTGTTTGTTTTGGTCTTTATCGTACTGGTGGACTTGTTTGATTGAAAAGTTATATACATTTCCTGATAGTGGTTTCAGGTGTTTTCGTTCCTGACTGTAAATAGGATAAAATTTGGAGAAAAATGGTGGTTGATTGTTTAATCTTTGAAAGAATGTTAAGGATGTGTTTTTTGTTCTTGTGTATTTATCTTTTATATGAAGTTTGCCATTTAAAATGTTTATTGTGGGAATATACTTAGTTATAAATGGTATGACAATGATATTGTTTTTTATGTCTGTAATGTGAAATGTTTGTTTAAATGGTTTATTTAGTATTTTATTTTGTTCCATTGTTCTAGTGGGAACAAGGTAAAGTTGGATGTTTCCATAGTTTACTATTGTTGATCCTTGTGCTGTTGCTAATTTACTGGCTGTCTTTATAGGTGTTAGGATTGGACGTAACGATTTGATTTCATTCCAGGTAAGGATGTTAATAAAATTTGATTCTGCTCCTCAATCAATTAAAAAATCTATTTCAAGATCGAGTGGTTGAACTTCTTTACTTTTTGGGCTTTCTAAGAGAAATGGGATTGTCCAAATTTTTTCTCTTGGCTGTTCTTTTTGTATATTTTGGTAAATGTGATTTGTAATTGAGCATTGTTTTTCGTTATTGACTACTGTATTTATTTCATTTACATTTTGTTCAACTGATACATCGTTTCTTATGGGTCTAGTATAGTAGTCTTGAAGAAGTTCCGATTGATTTTCGTAAATGTGTGAACTAAAGGGTTGTTCGTATACAATGGGTTTGTAGTAGTTTTCGAGTGTGATCATATTAACTGAGATAGTGTTATTTGTATCACTTTCGCTGTCTGTTGATTCACAATTAATGTGGTTTAATTGTAGTTCGGTACTCTCTGTGTTGTCATTATCAGGGGGATTTGAAGTTGTTTCTTCAGTTGCTTGTACCTGATTAATTTGTCGCTGATGTTTCGGTGTGTTACTTCTATATTTGGGTTGCGAATCAGGGTAACGATTGTTGTTTCGATAAGGGGATTGAAAATAATTTATTCGATTGTATTAATTGGGATTCCTATTTTGTGAGTTGTTTCGTGACCTATTATAGTAATTGTTATTGTTTCTTTGATAATTAGATCTGTTGTAGGAAATGTTTCTTGATCTATTGTTTTGGTAACGTTGATTTATGTTGTTTGAATAACTTCTATTTCTGTTATTTGAGTATTTTCTATTTCTATTGTATGATGAATTACGTGATCTATCATTTGAATAGTGTCTGTTCCTAGAATTTGGATAGGAACTGGTATCAAAAAATGCTGTTCTGTTTGAATTTGATCGTGAATAGTTGTTTCTATACTGGTTATCTTGGCTATTTGATCGACTATATCTATTTTGTGAGAAATTTCGTGAATTTCGTTGTTCTGGTGATCTACCTCTATAACTAGTAATTTGAATTATCTGGGAGTGGTTTACCAGAGCTGTTATTACCATGTATTTTTTTGTTTGGTAAGTTTTGATCCTTTTTCCTGAATTGATAGAATGATTTATTTGGTTATTTGTACTTTTGCGGTTTATTCTGGTTATCTTGTTGTTTTTGTCTACATTCAGCAATGCTGTGTCCGTATCTTCGGCAATAATTACACCCTTTCTTGAAAGATGGTTTACCTTTGAAATTGGGGTTTTTCTCATATATGTTCAAAATTTCAGTGACTTTTTCAGTTAGGTCTACATCTGAATCGTGTATGTTGTTTATATGATTTTTTGTTTCTTCGAGTTTCTTTGTGATTTCTGCTTGTTCTAATTTTTTAACTAGATTTCCGAAATCTAAATCTGGTTCTCAGTTTGATGAGGGATGTAAAATTCTCTTTTAATAGCTATTTTTCTTAATTGGGGTGTTAGAGTCATCATTAAAATTTCTGTCATTTTCGTGTTTTTATAATAATGAGTGTTCAGTGAATATACTTTTTGAACTAGTGTTTCGATTTTAACTGCCAATTGTTTAATTGTTTCGTTTGGTAGTCTGCAAATTTCATTGCATAAAACTCTTTGGTGTTGTTTATATCTTTCAGAATCAAATTTTTTTGAAAATTCTTGTGTAAATCTTTTCCAATCTGTTTTTATGTCTATTGGTAAAACTGAAAACCATTTCTGAGCTGCGCCATCAAATGTTGTTTGTATTAACGCTGTGCGTCTATGTATCCAATTTTGATGGAGTGGTGTATTGATTGGTTCAGGTACGATATTTAAAACTAAATTTATTGTGACTGCGTTTAGATAGTCTTCTAGAGAATATTCAGGGTCTGTGCCTGTGAATACCATTAGTGTTTTATTTGATGTTATTGATGATCCACCCATGAGGTATGGACTCATAGTCATTTGTAGTGATTCTTTGGCATTTGGCATTTGTGAAATGATTGTCAGTTGATTTTTTGTTTTTTCTGGTTGTTGCAAATAATATGTTAGTGGTATTTCATTTTGTATTTGCGTTGGTTGATAATAATCAGTATTTGCTGGGTTCTGTGAGTAAAAATTATTATTTTTAGGTTCGTGATTTGATCTAGGTTGTCGCATATGTTGTTCTCGTGTGTATGGTTCAAAAATATCTGGTTGATTTACGTGATAAGAGTGGAGTCTTTGGTTTTGAAAATTTTGTTGATGGTTTTGGTCATGAAAATCGTCAGCATCTGATGAATGATGTTTAGTTGTATAGTAAGATGGTTTTTTTATTTTGGTATGGCTGTTTACTATTTTTTTCTGTTGAAAAAATGGATAGTTTTCACTGGGGTCTGTTGAATTTCGTTTGTAATCATTAAAATTTACAAATTTTGATGTTTGTTGTTGGAAATTTGGTCGTTGTGAAGATGAACGATTATGCGGGTTTGTACGAGGAGGTTTAGATGTTTGTGATCTATTTACAATTGTGTTATAATTTTGTTTTGCAATACAGTTATAATTTTGTTCTGCAAAATTACTTCTGGTGAATTTTCTTTGTTTTTGTGGTGGTTTCGTCATTGGTTTAAATGTTTGGTAATCCATATGTGAATATTTGGGAGCAACCGAGGGTTTAACCGTAGATTGCAATGTTACTTGAGGTAATAAAGAGGTCTTTGGTTTTGGCGCTGTAAAATTTGGATGTATTGGTGAAATACTTTGCTGTGTAGTTGTTACAATTGTTTCAACTATTTCTTCATTTATAAAATGTAATGGTGTTTGAATATCTTGTTGTGTAAGATTTCTATTTCCATTCAGGTTCTCTTGTTGTACAAGGGTTGAATTTAAACTATTATTTTGTCTTCTATCAGGTAAAAATGAATTATAGTTTAAAGGTGTTGCATCTATTGTAAGGGGAATTATCTTTACATAGTCTTTGTGAATAGAGATTATACTGATTTCTCGACTTGAGATGTCTATTGGTGTGTTCCGAAATAATGGATGACACCATTTAGGGTCCCAAATATAGTCTGATTGTTCTGCAATGACAGTGTCGTCATTGGTACTTTGAGGTCTGAAATTTTTTCTTGCTTGTGCAATTAAATCAATTTTATGTGCAAAATAATCAATTATGAACCATGCTAAGATTTTTTGTAAATCATGTTTGACATTTGGTGAAATTTTAGTGTTTGAAAAATTTTTACGAATTGTTTTTAAAAATGCTGAGAATGCGGCAATTTCATTTCTGACTTTTGTGTGTCTTGATGTTTGAACCGGTGATGTGCTTTCAGTTCCTATATTTTCTAGTATAGATACATAACAATATATTAGTGAAAAAACATCGTTGGTGAATATTGGGTTTGCTCTTTGGGAATTTTGGTGTTGTATATTTTTAATGTATTCTGTGAATACTTTTGAAAATTCTATGTCGACCTTTACTGTTTGAATAACATGTTTGCTGTGATATCTACTTTCTGTGCTGAGTTCTATGGTGTAGATTCCATATGGCTGTATTCTGCTCAATATCACAAGGTGTTCCAGCAGTGTCTCTTGTTGTTTAATGAGCCATACTAGAGTTCTTTTTACAGGTTACAGAAAAAAAATCAATTTGAGGAACGTGAAGCTGGTGTTCATCTAGGGTGAAAAGTTCTGGGAAACATTGAATGAAATTTATTTTTGGCTAGTGTTGTCATACTTTTTCAATCAACTTGTTACAATTGAACAATTGAAATGAGTTTAGGCAGCGATAACAAGTAATGCAAAAACTATGTCTACACTTTTTTAATTTCCAAATTATGACTCACAACAAAAATGTCAAAAAGTATATAGAAACAAAAACAATTTAATACATTTTTTTGTTCAAAGTTTTTCAATGGAAGGCTTTTCTTAGATGTTTTGGGCAACTTGCACATAAGCTTTTCACTCATAACATTGGTTTTTTTCCAATGCTTACGTTCTCATCAAAATTTGTCGAAACTCTAACGAAACAATTTATTCATTTCAATAGTTTCAAAATTAAGTGTCGTACAAAATACAACGGTGGTACTACTACAGGGGCGGATTTACGGGGGGGGGGGGGGAGCAGAACCTTTTTAGTGTTTTGGGAGAGCTAGGAAAATCAATATGGTCGCCCCCCCCCCCCCCCGCCCCCTTCGCGAAAATCCTAGACCCGCCCCTGGCTAAAACATTGTTTTTTGCGCTCAAAGGCGTCTGAAACCGAAATAATTTGCCGAATAATTTGATAAAAATGGACATACTGCAATCACTTTATAACTATCACGTGAACTCTCTGATTTTTGAAGTTGTTAAATTAGCAAAAGTTTGGGGCGCGAATGTGTCATCGTACTCACGTATGTAACGTTGAGTCGCCATGAGCACATTATGTACTCGCTTCAAACTTTCGAAGGTGGCTTGCACCCACATCAAAGTCTTGGCAGAGTAGTCGCCTTCTAGTCCTTTTGCTATCAAAATCACAAGTGCCTGTGACAGGAAAGAGACACTTGAAGTTCCTCCATTCGCAACAACTGCCCAAAATGGAGGGGCCGCCCTCAATGAAACAACCCGTCCTGCTCGGGCCTCTTGGTTGAATCCTGCTGAGTTTTCATAGACATCGATGATCGAGATATTGTTGAACTGATTTGATGCGTCCATTTTTACTGATGGACTGAGACTCTGACCAGAAAAGTAAAACAAATGTAAGCAAAACCAAAAGGCTATCAAAATTCTTTTAAACGAAATGAGAAAACAATCAACAAATTCCTGGTAAAAAAAAAACTACGAATAACTTTTTCTCTGTTTAGTTCAACGAACGAGTTGAAAATTCGTGAAATTTTAGCCAAACACAATTAACTTTTATAAAGAAATTCATAAATTTATGAAACCGCTGAAATGGCTAACTGATTTCGAGCTGTATTCCAAAGCAGGGGCGGATCTAGGTTTTTCACGAGGGCGTTGGGGGCAGATTTTCAAAAAATGTTCGAAAAATTTATCGACCTTTTTAGGGTGACTAAATTTTAGACATTTTTTAAAAAGTTTTGACCAGAAAAAATGAGTTTTTTTAGGCGCGCGCGCTCCTCTCAAAAATTAGTATATATTGGCGCCCGTTGAAAAAATTTAGAGTCCATCAGCCAAAAAATGGTATCTCATATTAGTGAAAGGTGGGAGCCTTTGGGTCGGCAGGTGGTCGACTGAAGGATTGATAGTTCCATTTTGACAAAAGATGAAGTGTCAAAATGGAAATTTCTTTGAATTTCCCTAGAATCAAAAACAAGCTGTTCTTCCCAAAAATTGATATTCGGACTGTTTAGTCAAAATAAAATAAATTTGATCAAACTTAACCTAGTAAAAAGCTTTATTACACAAAAAAATTGATGCTTATGGTAGGTGGGAGAGAGAGAGAGAGAGCCTGAAAATGACTTTTAATTTCTCTTTCACAATGTCCCTTGAGCAGTCTTCAGTGGCTAAAAATTACAAAAAAGAAAAAAAATTTCAAATACCGATCAAAATTAATGGCATCAATTCAATGAAGTGTCCTAAAAAGTAACTCAATTTTTCGAAATAGTTGCCAATTTAAAATGATTCGATGCTACCTTAACAATAAGCAAGGATATTGCAACCGGGTACTAATTTTTTCCCGTGAACAACTTTGTCCACAGGACTCAACTGGACGCCTGGACTCATCTCTACTTTTTTTATGATGTATTCAATTTTTCAATTTTCTTAGCGTTCCCGGCCAACTTAGCCTGGAGGTAACGAATATGCCTGGGACAGCGGTGGTCGTGGGTTCAAATTTGACCAGGACCTGTTTTTTTCAAATGGGTTATATTCTGTTTCAAATAAAATTGTTGGTCAATTAATTATCTGCATATCTGTTGTCGGCTTAGTTGTCACATCTTGGAAATGTTTTTTTTTGTGACCGCATTTTCTTTTAATATTGTTTTTAATGTTTGATTTACGTGTACACTTCGTATTTTACTTATCTTGACTTCATATTTACTTTTTTGTTTTTTTGTTTTGCTAATAAAATTCCTCGCCAGAATTATTTCGGCCTATTGACTCAATTTTTGGACCTTGGAAGATAAACACAGTTTTAGCACACGCCTCAGCATTTTTGCAAAAAATTAGTTTATCTCAGAAACTTTCCTAATTCAAAAAAGGGGATATCAATTGACAGACCAATCGCTCTTCTGTGAGCATGCGATCTCCTCAAGAGTCTTTTTACTTGATACTCCGTCTACAGCCTTCAAAAAAGTGTGGCCTAATGTTTGACACATCATTTTGATTTTTTTGTTTTCTCGATAACTACTCCTCTCAAAAATGAGTTTTTAATTCCAATGAATTGAACCATTTTGAAAAGTTACCCTGCATAAATGGCTATGAATATTTTTTGTTGCATATAAAGTTATGGCCCTCGAAACAGTCAAATTTTTGATTTTTGACTACTTTTCGAATCCGTTAGGTGGGGTCTTGTGGGTTCCAATCTTGTGGGTTCTCTGCTTAAGCGCCCATAACCTGCTGTTTACTGAGAAACATTATGGATTTTGGGAAGCCTTTTGAATGTTTTGGTCGAACATTTTACCGTTTTTTTGGAATCTTTTCGAGTTTTCTTATTATTTACACAATCAAACTTGAGTAAAAATTTTTACTGAAAAAACGGATTGCGATAATTGTTTCCGCAGAAGCGTCGATTCTTTAAGTTTCTGTTAAAAAACTTTACCTCCATGAGAAAATTGATTATCTCAAAATTTCTACTCTTCCCACTTGTTTTAGTAGAGGTTTTAGGCAAAAGTCTTAGGCGAAGTCCAATTTTCGAAATCAAACTTTTCGTGCCGCATCAAAATAGCAAACTCATTCAATATCAAATTCGTACCTTTAGTTTTAGCTGAAGGCCCTTAGTTTGTTTTTTATGGAGACAGGAGAAGTGCAATTCACCTAGTTTTTTTCATCATCTAATTTTGTTTTGACTTTTTTAATGTTTGTGTTGCATATATATTGTTACTATTGTTTCAAGGTCATACTGTTTTGATCGCAAACGTAACCGCACTGAGTTCACTATTCCGTACGTAGTTACGGAACCCAGTCAAACCTCACTTAGTTTGTGCTTAGTAAAACAACAGCAAAACTTCGTGTTAAATTACCATTTGAAATCTAATCAGTTTTCAACAAGACTTATAGGTATTGTGCTCAATATCACAAGCTGTTCCGAACTTGTTTGTACTTTTTTTCTGTTCAAACAAAATCAAGTTCCACAACAGTGTCCTATGGTGTTTAATGATCCATACTAGAGTTCTTTTTACAGGTGGTTACAAAAAAAATCAATTTGAGGAGCGTTAAGCTGGTGTTCATCTAGGGTGGAAAGTTCTGGGAAACTTTGAATGAAATTTGTTTTTGGCTAGTGTTGTCATACTTTTTCAATCAATTTGTTACAATTGAAATGAGTTTAGGCAGCGATAACAAGTAATGCAAAATTTATATATCTACACTTTTTTTAATTTCCAAACTATGACTCACCCAACAAAACTGTCAACAAAATAAGATATAGAAACAAAAACAATTTAATTCAGTTTCTTGTTCAAAGTTTTTCAATGAAAGCATTTTTTTAAGATGTTTTAGGTAACTTGCACATACGCTTTTCTCTCATAACATTAGTTTTTTTCCAATGCTTACGTTCCTATCAAAACTTGTCGATACTCTCACGAATTAATTTATTCGTTTCAATAGTTTCAAAATTAAGTGTCGTACAAAATACAACGGTGGTACTACTACAGGGGCGGACTTAGGGGGGGGGTGGCTTCAGAGTCTTTTTAGTGTTTTGGGAGAGCTCGGAAAATCAATATGGTCGACCTAAAAAGAAGGTAGGTGGGAGAGAGAGAGAGAGAGAGAGAGAGAGATAGAGCCTGAAAATGACTTTTAATTTCTCTTTCATAAAGTCCCTTGGGCAGTCGTCAGTGGCTAAAATTTTAAAAATTACGAAGAAGAAATTTTCTTCAAATACCGAACAAAATTAATGGCATCATTTCATTGAAGTGTCCTAAAAAGTAAATCAATTTTTCAAATTACTTGCCCATTTAAAATGATTCGATGCTTAATTACCCTTACAATAAGCAAAGATATTGCAACCGGGTACTAATTTTTTTTCCCGTGAACAACTCATCTGGACGCCTGGACTCATCTCTACCTTTTTCATGATGTATTCAATTTTCTTAGCTTTCCCGGCCAACTTAGCCTGGAGGTAACGAAAATGCCTGGGACAGCAATGGTCGTGGGTTCAAATTTGACCAGGACCTGTTTTTTTCAAATGGGTTATATTCTGTTTCAAATGAAATTATTGGTCAATTAATTGTCTGCATATCTGTTGTCGGCTTAGTTGTCACATCTTGGAATTGTTTTTTTTTGTGAGCGCATTTTCTTTTAATATTGTTTTTAGTGTTTAATTTACGTGTACACTTCGTAATTTTACTTATCTTGACTCCATTTTTACTTTTTGTTTTTTTGTTTTGCTAATAAAATTCCTCGCCAGAATTATTTTGGCCTCTTGACCCAATTTTTGGCCGTTGAAAGATAAACACAGTTTTAGCACACGCCTCAGCATTTTTGCAAAAAATTAGTTTATCTCAGAATCTTTTCTAATTTTCAAAAAAGGGATATCAATTGAATGACCGCTCACTCTTCTGTGTGCATGCGTTCTCCTCAAGAGTCTTTTTACTTGATCCTCCGTCTACAGCCTTCAAAAAAGTGTGGCTTAATGTTTGACCCATGATTTTGATTTTTTTGTTTTTTTGATAATTGCTCCTCTCAAAATTGAGTTTTTAATTCCAATGAATTGAACCATTTTGAAAAGTTACCCTGCTATGAATATTTTTTTGCGTATAACGTTATGGCCCTCGAAATAGTCAAAATTTTTATTTTTGACTACTCTTCGAATACGTTAGCTGGGTCTTGTGGGTTCCAATCTTGTGGGTTCTTAAGCGCCCATAACCTGCTGTTTACTGAGAAACATTTTGGATTTTGGGAAGCCTTTTGAATGTTTTGTCGAATTTTTTACCGTTTTTTTTTGGAATCTTCTCGAGTTTTCTTATTATTTAGACAATCAAACTTGAGATGAAAAACTTTACTGAAAGAACGGGTTGGGATAATTGTTTCCGCGGAACCGGTGATTCTTGAAGTTTCTGCTAAAAAAATTTACCTCCTTGAGAAAATTGATTATCTAAAAATTTCTGCTCTTCCCACTTATTTTAGTAGAGGTTTTAAGCAAAAGTTTTAGACAAAAACCAATTTTTGAAATCAAACTTTTCTTGCCGCATCAATATAGCAAATTCATTCAATATCAAATTCATACCCTCAGTCTTAGCTGAAGGCCCTTAGTTGGTTTTTTATGGAGACAGGAGAAGTGCAATTCACCTAGTTTTTTTCAACATCTAATTTTGTTTTGACTTTTTTATTGTTTGTGTTGCATTGCAAGTGGTGCAAAGCTCGGCTACGCCTCTGTGTTAAAAGATGAAATAAGCAAATCAATAAAACGCCAAAAAAAGTCTACTGAAATAAAACCATCAAATTCAGACGAACCAAAAAAATTAATGGATTTTTATTAAACTTCAATCTTAGAAAATCGGAAAAATGTTAAAAAACGTGAGCTCCAGGAGGTTTGTAAATGTGGCGAGGATGGCGTGAGTGAGGGGAAATGGGGGGGGGAACTAATGGGATGGTTCATAGTGGAGTGATTGGTCACGGGGGTGAGGAGGTTCGGGGGAAGTTGAGTGCTCTGCCTTTGTCTTCCAGCACAAAAAGTTAGATACAGAGCATAGTTTTTCTTGCAAACTTTCTGCAAAAAGATTGAAAAAATAACAGAATTTAGTCATAGACAAAATTGATTATAATCAATTAAAATTAACCCGAGGAAACTTTTATTGAATAAAATTACCCACATTTTACTTTGGTTTGGGTTTTAGTATTGAGTAAGTTTTTCTGCACGACACGTTTTAATGATTCCATTGAAACAATTAAAAGGATCCCAATTTTCAAAGTTTTACAGGATTTAAATCTATTAGAGATCATATGAAAAAAATCATGGTTGTTGATCATTCGAAACATAGCCATTATGATCCTCTGTTGATTATAATTAATTATTTTGATCGCATTTTCTAAATTTCTGTTGTATAGTTGATAACAATTTAATTGATAAACGTCAATTTTATCAGTTTTTGCCCATTTTCGCTTCAAACCATGCATATAAATTGCTTTTTTTGAAAAATTGGCGCATGTAGAACTTTGAAAACTTGTTTTTAGCAGTATAAAATGGATTTAGTTTTATATCGTTTTCAATTGTTCCTTTTCCTGAAATATTTTTTTTGAAACGCTTTTATAAATTTTCAACCACAGAATATCAACATCTTGTTTTATTTCCAAGATTTATTTGATTCAGACAAACTAAAAGAAAACAAGACTACTCACATTAAGAGATTTTGTTAATTGTAGCAAAATTAAAAGACATAAACTATAGGATATACTTTCTTTTGAAGGGTCAGTATATTGGTGAAAAAAGTTACTTTGTCGACTTAGAGAAGTTTTCCGATAAAACTCTTATCGAATATATTCGATTATAAGATAATACAATCATTTGGAAAAAATCACACATAAAATCAATTATAAGTCCATTAAAAACTTTCAAAAGTTTTGCAAATTATAATTGTCAAAAATCAACATAATTAAATCAATTACTTCAGCCTAAACTTGGACGTAGAACGTACAAAATATTGATTAAAAAGAAATGACCTTGGCTATATTATTCCTTAATACATGATTATTTTTTGAATGTGTCAGTTATAATTTATCAATGGTTCGTAGACATCATTCTTAGGGTATGGATGGAATTGGCGGATGGATGGATGGGAGAAAACAAAACATTGTTATCGAGAAAACAAAACATTGTTTTCTCGATAACTACTCCTCTCAAAAATGAGTTTTTTATTCCAATGAATTGAACCATTTTGAAAAGTTACCCTGCATGAATGACTATGAAAATTTTTAATTGATTTTAATTGATTTTGTTGCATATAAAATTATGGCCCTCGAAATAGTCAAATTTTTGATTTTTGACTATTTTTCGAATCCGTTAGGTGTGTCTTGTGGTTTCCAATTTTGTGGGTTCTCTGCTTAAGCGCCCAGAACCTGCTGTTTATTGAGAAACATTATTTATTTTGGGAAGCCCTTTGAATGTTTTGTCGAACTTTTACCGTTTTTTTTTGGAATCTTCTCGAGTTTTTTTTATTATTTACACAATCAAACTTGAGATGAGAAGATTTACTGAAAAAACGGGTTGCGATAATTGTTTCCGCAGAAGCGGCGATTCTCTAAGTTTCTGTTAAAAAAATTAACTCCTTGAGAAAATTGATGATCTCAAAATTTCTACTCTTCCCACTTATTTTTGTAGAGGTTTTAGGCAAAAGTTTTAGGCGAAGTCCAATTTTTGAAATCACACTTTTCGTGCCGCATCAATATAGCAAATTCAATCAATATCAAACTCGTACCTTCAGTTTAAGCCGAAGGTCCTTAGTTGGTTTTTTATGGAGACAGGAGAAATGCAATTCACCTAGTTTTTTTCAACATCTAATTTTGTTTTGATTTTTTTAATATTTATGTTGCATTGCAAGTGGTGCAAAGCTCGGCTACGCCTCTGTGTTAAAAGCTGAAGTAAGCAAATCAATAAAACGCCAAGAAAAGTTCACTGAAATAAAACCAACAAGTTCAGACGAATTAAAAAAATTAATGGATTTTTATAAAACTTCAATCTTAGAAAATCGGAAAAATATTAATAAACCTGAGCTCCAGGAGGTTTGTAAATGTGGCGAGGATGGCATGAGTGTGGGGAAATGGGGGGGGGGGGGGACTTTTGGGGTGGTTCAGAGGGGAGTGATTGGTCGCGGGCGTGAGGAGGTTCCGGGGAAGTTGAGTGTTCTGCCTTTGTTTTCCAGCACAAAAAATTAGATACAGAGCATAGTTTTTCTTGTAAACTTTCTTCAAAAAGATTGAAAAAATAACAGAACTTAGTCTACGACAAAATTGATTATAATCAATTAAAATTAACTCAAGGAAACTTTTATTGAATAAAGTTACCCACATTTTACTTCGACTTGGGTTTTAGTATTGAGTATGATTTTTTGCAAGACACTTTTAATGATTCCATTGAAACAATTAAAAGGATCCCTATTTTCTAACTTTTACAGGATTTAAATCTATTAGAGATCATATCAAAAAAATCATGGTTGTTAATCATACGAAACATAGGCATAATTATCCTCTGTTGATTATAATTAATTATTTTGCTCGCATTTTCTAAATTTCTGTTGTATAGTTAAAATATTTTAATTGATTAATGTCAATTTTATCATTTTTTTTTGCCCATTTTGGTTTCAAACCATGCATATAAATTGCTTTTCTTACGTTTTTTTGAAAAAGTTGACGCATGTAGAACTTTGAAAACTTGTTTTTAGCATTATAAAATGGATTTAGTTTTATATCGTTTTCAATTGTTCCTTTTCCTGAAATATTTTTTTTCTTGAAACGCTTTAATAGTTTTTCAACCACAAAATATCAACATTTTGTTTTATTTCCAAGATTTATCTGATTCAGACGAACTAAATGGTGACAAGATTACTCAAATTAAGAGATTTTTTTGTTAATTGTAGCAAAACTAAAAGACATAAGCTATAGGATATTCTTTTGAAGAGTCATTATTTTGATGAAAAAACTTGCTATAGTCGACTTAAAGAAGTTTTCCGATTGAACTCTGATCGAATTACAATCATTTGGAAAATATCACACATATAGTCAATTATAAGTCCTTTTAAAACTTCAAAAAGTTTTGCAAATTATAATTGTGAAAAATCAACATAATTAAATCAATTACTTCAGCCTAAACTTGGACGTAGGACGTACAAAACATTGATTAAAAACAAATGACCACGGCTCTATTATTCCTTAATACATGATTTTTTTTTGAATGTGTCAACTATAATTAATCAACGGTTCGTAGACATCGTTCTTAGGGTATGGATGGAATTGGCTGATGGACGGAAGCGAGAGAACCTCAATTTTTTCTACAGAAAACGTACTTTTTGCCTCTCAACAAATTTTTTTCTGGTTGGGCAGTACGCGACACAATCACGCCATTTAAAAAAATTCTCAAAAATGAAGCTAGAGCAAAAAAAAGCAAAAAAAGCTCCTACAGCGTAAAAACGCAAAAAACTTCTGCAGGGCTTTCTTTTGTTGGGTTCTGGCTAAGAAAATCTATTGGTCGACCTAAAAAAGCTTTAGAGATGCCTTTCATCATCTCTAAAAGTTTTTTTAGGTCGACCAAATGATTTTCTTAGCCATAACACAACAATTCCATGTCTGCTTCTATAGATCTCCCAGTATTGCTTATAACAAATATTCCCTGCCGCTGTAAACGCTCTGTTAATTTTTTTCATAAAAATTATCCTCAACACGTTATTTTAGTACAAACTGATCATTTTGGCTTAGTTACGTATCACTTCGAAAAAACAGCATGTCCAAGCTTATATTCGAATTTTCTCAAAATGGCAAAATTATCAATTGCCCAAACCATTCGTCACTTTTTTAAAAGTCGGAACAATTGCCATAGAACTAATGGCGCATAAAACTAAATAACTGTTACAAAACAACACAATGCTGCTCGCATATTAGAGTGAAGCCCTGAAAAAACCGAATGAGCTGTAATGCCTTTTTTTCTTCATGTTATCCTTTCACATGTTATGTAAAAAAGAAAACCTGCATTTAATGTCTGTTATCCTAAAATTTGGATCCTCGCGTCAAATTGGATAGGTTTTCTCTGCAACTTACACAGTAACAAAAATGCAAAACATCTCGTGTCAATCTTCACAAAAAAGCCAAAATGACAGCTTTCAAACTCCATAACTTTACAAAAACCAATCATTGATAAATTTTGTCTTATGTATGAGCTCCGGACAGCAATATGCTTTAGATGCTATTTAAATTCCTTAAAATGCTAATTGTTGGTATAAAAATGCTGGTTAAAAAATCATCAAAGTAATTAAGTTAAAAAGTTGAAAACTGACTGAACAAAAAACCACACCAGTTTAGATATTCCGTACTTCATATGACTGACGTAACATCAACACTACTGTAAAACTGCAAAATTTTCAAAGCTTTTTTTTGACAATTAAAGTACTTTTGATTTAAAAATGACGCTGTTTTTGAAATATATACTAGTATGTCCAAGACTTGCTTCTGCGTTTAAAACCGAAATGAATCAAATTGCAATTGAATAAAATTGATGAAGTTAGGAATTTTCCGCGCTTTCTTTCTTTTAACTTTAAATATCTAACTTACTCCCACACGCTATTAACATCACAAGTTGATTAATTTTGCGCCAACTAAGTCTTGCAAAAGACCAAGTACTTGGCCCACTCCATTTTGAAACAATTTTTCAGCCGGGTTATCCCACGTTTTTCTCGTTGAAGGCACACTATTTAACGCGTTAGATGTCATGATTTGGTCCAATTCGCATTTAAAAAACCCTTAACTCTTCAAAGTTCCGGGTTATTTAGCCGAAAATAGTGTGGTGAAAACAATGAAAAACTGTGACGAGGTTCCGGGTTATTTAGCCAAAAATAGCGTAGTGAAAAAATGAATAAAGTTGTGACGAAAAACAAAACTGCGCGTATAAGAGCACTAAAATCTTTAAAATAGCATAAATAAAATTCCATAGAAAACTTGTTAAGAAGTGGAAACTGGGTTGAATAAAAAGTCAACCATGACCTAAATATTTAGACTTAAAAAGAAATTAAATAATCTGGAAAAAAATTGTTAAAAATTAGAGGCAGAGAAAAAAATTGTTAATCTAAAACTACGTTGATTTTGAAATCTTTTTAAAAAAGTCTGTGCAACAAATTACATTACTTACTTCAATTTTGTTGACTCAAAACTTTTCGGCTTATTTCTGCAAATTTTATTTCAACAACTACTTTGAATAGCACAAGCTAAAAAGTATAGAAAAATCAATTTTATGAAAATGTCATTGAATTTATATCTACTCAAGCTGCTTATATAGTTAAAATAAAATGACCGTAAACAATTTGGGAGACAAAATTCGCCAATTATAAGTTATTTTTGATAACAAAATCACTTATTACAATCAATTAAAAAGTATATGCTTTTTTGCAATAAGATTTGATTTTAATTGCCCTGTCACTGAAACAAAACTAAAAATAACTTCACAACGCTCGAAAAAACAAATCTGCATTTTTGCTAATTTTTGTGGTGTATTCTCATATTGGAGGCAAATATTTTAACCAATCAGAATTGTTAGACGTTCCTATTAGCTAAATGACTTTTGCACAAAACCAAAATTTTTATTAACAGAAAATCAATTATAGTAACTATATTAAATGAACCAAGTTAACATCCTGGCCCGCATGGACCAATTGACATTTCCCGTCCCCAACCAAATAAAAGACAAAGTTCACAATTTATTGGACAACTAGCCTGGCCCGCTTGAACAGTCCCCCCACAACCACCCAGTGAAATTTCTCTTCCCCAGCCAACTAAAAAAAGACGAACTCAACAATTTATTGGATAACTAGCCAGTTTGATTGAATTTTTTATACCTTTCGAAATATTGGTGTCCTGGCCTAAAAATTAAAAAGATTTAATCTATGTCTTTTCCTTGTAAAATTGTGGGGGTATAAAGATTGCCAATTTAGCCGATTTGGGACAATTACCTCGCGACAAATAACCCAGGGAACTTTATGCCCCTAAATCAATTGGGAAGATTGTTGATATGATTCAACTTCTTCTCCCAAACACGTTTAGGGAGGATGTTAATTTGCTTTATTTTTTCTGCCAATCAGAACAATGCATTTTACTCGCAGCGGTTAGCAAATTTCATTTAATATTTACGCTGGAGGTGGGCATTTTAACATGGGGTATTTCGACATGATCATAAAAAGTGATAACAAACAAACTTTTTAATAGTTACTTTTTTCCCGAAAAAGGAAACCGTCTGTAACAAATTTTTGACGGTTGGGATGTGAACTAGTCTGCAGTTATTATTAGGGATCAACCGTACCACCTCACTTCCTAACTGTCCTACCGTGAAGCGCCCGTCTCAAGCATGTACAATGGAGTAGGTATAAATAAGGAAATTTTTCTTATAAAAATAGCATGAAATGAAATCGCGCAAATAACATTTTTACATTTTATATGCGGGATTGCTTTTGTATGCTGTCACTTGCTTAGATTCGTGTTTTAATTCAGTTTTTTATGTAAAAAACTTACTTTTCAATAAATTTAGGCTATTCTTAAAGTTGGTTAATAAAGCTCTATGTTTTCTACCCCCTAAATTGATAGGGGGATTGTACTGTTGATAAGATATTAGTTTTGAAATAAAATCATGATCGTTCTGACTTTCGAAGAAATTGACGAAATATTTGTTCTCTGCGGGTAATTTTTGTTCTTTAGAAAAGTTTCGTCTTTGTAACTAGCCATTGTTGACGAAATTTTTTGTTTCAGTCAAAAGATATTGATGTGCTGAGCACAAATTTAAATGATATTTTACCTTTGATATTTTTTATGCTGTTTTGGGTTTTTTTTTGTTAATTGTAGCAAAACTAAAAGACATAAACTATAGGATATACTTTTGAAGAGTCAGTATTTTGATGAAAAAACTTGCTATAGTCGACTTAAAGAAGTTTTCCGATTGAACTCTGATCGAATATATTCGATTATAAGAGATTACAATCATTTGGAAAATATCACACATATAATCAATTATAAGTCCTTTTAAAACTTCAAAATGTTTTGCAAATTATAATTGTGAAAAATCAACATAATTAAATCAATTACTTCAGCCTAAACTTGGACGTAGGACGTACAAAACATTGATTAAAAACAAATGACCACGGCTCTATTATTCCTTAATACATGATTTTTTTTTGAATGTGTCAACTATAATTAATCAACGGTTCGTAGACATCGTTCTTAGGGTATGGATGGAATTGGCTGATGGATGGAAGCGAGAGAACCTCAATTTTTTCTACAGAAAACGTATTTTTTGCCACTCAACAAATTTTTTTCTGGTTGGGCAGTACGCGACACAATCACGCCATTTTAAAAAATTCTCAAAAATGAAGCTAGAGCAAAAAAAAAGCAAAAAAAGCTCCTACAGCGTAAAAACGCAAAAAACTTCTGCAGGGCTTTCTTTTGTTGGGTTCTGGCTAAGAAAATCATTTGGTCGACCTAAAAAAGCTTTAGAGATGCCTTTCATCATCTCTAAAAGTTTTTTTAGGTCGACCAAATGATTTTCTTAGCCATAACACAACAATTCCATGTCTGCTTCTATAGATCTCCCAGTATTGCTTATAACAAATGTTCCCTGCCGCTGTAAACGCTCTGTTAATTTTTTTCATAAAAATTATCCTCAACACGTTAATTTTAGTACAAACTGATCTTTTTGGCTTAGTTACGTATCACTTCGAAAAAACAGCATGTCCAAGCTTATATTCGAATTTTCTCAAAATGGCAAAATTATCAATTGCCCAAATCATTCGTCACTTTTTTAAAAGTCGGAACAATTGCCATAGAACTAATGGCGCATAAAACTAAATAACTGTTACAAAACAGCACAATGCTGCTCGCATATTAGAGTGAAGCCCTGAAAAAACCGAATGAGCTGTAATGCCTTTTTTTCTTCGTGTTATCCTTTCACATGTTATGTAAAAAAGAAAACCTGCATTTAATGTCTGTTATCCTAAAATTTGGATCCTCGCGTCAAATTGGATAGGTTTTCTCTGCAACTTACACAGTAACAAAAATGCAAAATATCTCGTGTCAATCTTCACAAAAAAGCCAAAATGACAGTTTTCAAACTCCATAATTTTACAAAAACCAATCATTGATAAATTTTGTCTTATGCATGAGCTCCGGACAGCATTATGCTTTAGATGCTATATAAATTCCTTAAAATGTTAATTGTTGGTATAAAAATGCTGGTTAAAAAATCATCAAAGTAATTAAGTTAAAAAGTTGAAAACTGACTGAACAAAAAACCACACCAGTTTAGATATTCCGTACTTCATATGACTGACGTAACATCAACACTACTGTAAAACTGCAAAATTTTCAAAGCTTTTTTTTGACAATTAAAGTACTTTTGATTTAAAAATGACGCTGTTTTTGAAATATATACTAGTATGTCCAAGACTTGTTTCTGCGTTTAAAACCGAAATGAATCAAATTGCAATTGAATAAAATTGATGAAGTTAGGAATTTTCCGCGCTTTCTTTCTTTTAACTTTAAATATCTAACTTACTCCCACACGCTATTAACATCACAAGTTGATTAATTTTGCGCCAACTAAGTCTTGCAAAAGACCAAGTACTTGGCCCACTCCATTTTGAAACAATTTTTCAGCCGGGTTATCCCACGTTTTTCTCGTTGAAGGCACACTATTTAACGCGTTAGATGTCATGATTTGGTCCAATTCGCATTTAAAAAACCCTTAACTCTTCAAAGTTCCGGGTTATTTAGCCGAAAATAGTGTGGTGAAAAAAATGAAAAACTGTGACGAGGTTCCGGGTTATTTAGCCAAAAATAGCGTAGTGAAAAAATGAATAAAGTTGTGACGAAAAACAAAACTGCGCGTATAAGAGCACTAAAATCTTTAAAATAGCATAAATAAAATTCCATAGAAAACTTGTTAAGAAGTGGAAACTGGGTTGAATAAAAAGTCAACCATGACCTAAATATTTAGACTTAAAAAGAAATTAAATACACTGGAAAAAAATTGTTAAAAATTAGAGGCAGAGAAAAAAATTGTTAATCTAAAACTACGTTGATTTTGAAATCTTTTTAAAAAAGTCTGTGCAACAAATTTTATTACTTACTTCAATTTTGTTGACTCAAAACTTTTCGGCTTATTTCTGCAAATTTTATTTCAACAACTACTTTGAATAGTACAAGCTAAAAAGTATAGAAAAATCAATTTTATGAAAATGTCATTGAGTTTATATCTACTCAAGCTGCTTATATAGTTAAAATAAAATGACCGTAAACCATTTGGGAGACAAAAGTCGCCAATTATAAGTTATTTTTGATAACAAAATCACTTATTACAATCAATTAAAAAGTATATGCTTTTTTGCAATAAGATTTGATTTTAATTGCCCTGTCACTGAAACAAAACTAAAAATAACTTCACAACGCTCGAAAAAACAAATCTGCATTTTTGCTAATTTTTGTGGTGTATTCTCATATTGGAGGCAAATATTTTAACCAATCAGAATTGTTAGACGTTCCTATTGGCTAAATGACTTTTGCACAAAACCGAAATTTTTATTAACAGAAAATCAATTATAGTAACTATATTAAATGTACCAAGTTAACATCCTGGCCCGCATGGACCAATTGACATTTCCCGTCCCCAACCAAATAAAAGACAAAGTTCACAATTTATTGGACAACTAGCCTGGCCCGCTTGAACAGTCCCCCCACAACCACCCAGTAAAATTTCTCTTCCCCAGCCAACTAAAAAAAGACGAACTCAACAATTTATTGGATAACTAGCCAGTTTGATTGAATTTCTTATACCTTTCGAAATATTGGTGTCCTGGCCTAAAAATTAAAAAGATTTAATCTATGTCTTTTTTTTGTAAAATTGTGGGGGTATAAAGATTGCCAATTTAGCCGATTTGGGACAATTACCTCGCGATAATTTTCGCGGTATTAACGCGTAAGTAGCGACATAAGTGACCAAATATTTAATCATCAATATTCACTAAAAAACGCTTGGTTGAAATTTCGCATCGTTCAATTTGCGAAAAAACAAAATAACCCAGGGAACTTTATGCCCCTAAATCAATTGGGGAGATCGTTGATAAGATTCAACTTCTTCTCCCAAACACGTTTAGAGAGGATGTTAATTTGCTTTATTTTTTCTGCCAATCAGAACAATGCATTTTACTCGCAGCGGTTAGCAAATTTCATTTAATATTTACGCTGGAGGTGGGCATTTTAACATGGGGTATTTCGACATGATCATAAAAAGTGATAACAAACAAACTTTTTAATAGTTACTTTTTTCCCGAAAAAGGAAACCGTCTGTAACAAATTTTTGACGGTTGGGATGTGAACTAGTCTGCAGTTATTATTAGGGATCAACCGTACCACCTCACTTCCTAACTGTCCTACCGTGAAGCGCCCGTCTCAAGCATGTACAATGGAGTAGGTATAAATAAGGAAATTTTTCTTATAAAAATAGCATGAAATGAAATCGCGCAAATAACATTTTTACATTTTATATGCGGGATTGCTTTTGTATGCTGTCACTTGCTTAGATTCGTGTTTTAATTCAGTTTTTTATGTAAAAAACTTACTTTTCAATAAATTTAGGCTATTCTTAAAGTTGGTTAATAAAGCTCTATGTTTTCTACCCCCTAAATTGATAGGGGGATTGTACTGTTGATAAGATATTAGTTTTGAAATAAAATCATGATCGTTCTGACTTTCGAAGAAATTGACGAAATATTTGTTCTCTGCGGGTAATTTTTGTTCTTTAGAAAAGTTTCGTCTTTGTAACTAGCCATTGTTGACGAAATTTTTTGTTTCAGTCAAAAGATATTGATGTGCTGAGCACAAATTTAAATGATATTTTACCTTTGATATTTTTTATGCAGTTTTGGGGGTTTAAATACAGCCAGTTTGGTACAATTGGGATAATTAAAGGTCAATATAAATCATGCTATTGACGCATGAGCGGAGAAATTGTTCAATTTGAATTGAGGCATATTTTTAAACTATTTTAAATCTGCTATATGCTAGTTGCGTTATTTTGTACTTCAGATAGCATGTGGGGTTGAATTTCGCAAAAAAATCTGAAAAAAATCATCAATTTTTTGAAAGCAGCACTACTCCATGGATTCTAAAAGGCAGTCGGAACGCTCAGGGCTTTACCCTGTCCTACGAGCAGTCTTTGTTTTCTTTGTATTTTTTGTTACTTTTTGAAATACTGCTATAATGTTTGAGGAATTTTAAATTAAGGTTATCAAAACCATTCAGTTCATTCAACTAATTGGTCTGATTTTGCTCCTCAGTATCTAATCTTGGGCAGTAAAAGTTGCCAAAAATCAAAAATATGTTCAACAGTGCGGAAAGTTTTTTAAAACTGTTATTACTCATCAAAATTCACTTACAAGTATTTATACTCAAATTGACAAAAATTTAGAAGCCAAAAAAGACTATTACAATTCATACCTCTTGTTAAGCAAAGCAACAATCCCCAAGCACGGCGTCATACATTTTTGTGGCAATCAATTAACTCAGTAAAGTTGTCAAGTTTTTCGCTCGGTTTGCTCCAAAATAAAGTTATATTTAGACAAAAAAGCCAAATTCTCAAATAAAGCTCCATATTTTAAAATATCATCATTTTTTGGCACTGATGAAAACATTTGCAGTTTCGACATTGTTGTATTTTGGCACTGTTGATCGTCCCCATTAATCTGTTTTAATTTGTTCCAATTTGCTTGCATTACTTTGATCCAATTTACTTGCATTATTTACGTAAATGCTAAAGAATAAAATTTTGTTTTTGCATTTTTGTTTTGTATTAATTCAATGAGAGCTAAACATATTTATCAATCAAATCTCCTTACTTTGTTCGCAAGTTTGCTAGCTAATGGTCTGCGAAAACTGAGTGATTTTTTTTCTCTAACCGATATCAGTGTCAATATTGTGACGAAATAATTTAATTCATTTTGTTAAAACTGGAGATATTTAGTTTTTCGGCTATTCGGAAATGCGGCTCCATTCATTAGTCTCTGAATTTTAGTTTATCTGAAAAAAAAGTTATCTAAACTGCTAAAACGTTTAATTATTTGGCGTCAGTCAGTCTTGAGATTAAAAAATTATCGCCGTTATAGTTATTATCTAGTGAATCAAACTGAGTTAAAATAGCTCAGCGGACACTCGAATGGCGTCATTATTTTGACCGCCAGCCTTTGCATTTTTTGTTATGAAGAAGGCGATGAATATATATGCTCGGGTTTTTTTTTCTTTCAGACCAGACCACTTTTACAAACCTCTGGTTTCTCGGGGGATTGAGTTTTTGATCTGCATGTTGGCGGCCGAGTTTGCACATCACTATGGCTCGAGTATTCCTGCCTCAAGTATTCGTACAACTGCTTGCTGCAGTTCAAAATCGTTCCAAATTAAATTGAGTCTGCTAATTCAATTTGGTTTCATTAAACCAAATTGCGACTTTTAACTTTTGATATTATCAGCCTAAAATCCATAGCTTTGCCAATATTTAATTTACTAAAAATTATCCCAGAGCAATCAACACGCAGTCGGAAATTTCAGGGCTGGTTAATTTTTTCGCCTGAATTTTGTTCAATTTTTTGTTTAAATGCGCTGATTGGACATATATACATATTTACAAAAATATACATTTTTTTAAAATTTAACTTTTAGTTTCAAACGGCAGCAATGTGTTTTACTGACGCAAAGATTTGAAATGCATTAGTACTGATCAGACTTTTGAAAAGAGTGGGAAATTTTTGCTTTTTTTTTATTCGGACAACATTTAAAAACACTCTGGTCTCGCTCTGAATCGCTCTCTTGACCTACTTGCCGCCAACCGAGTGTACACAGCTCTATAATATCCCGCCATCTTGCACTGACGAAACTGGATAGCATTTAGCATGAAAAAAGTGCAAAGTGTAGATTAAAAATAATTAAGATGGATCTGCATAAGTTCAATTTAAAATTGGTATAAATTGATTTTAAATCTCAACCTATAAAACATCCAGAATGGTTTGAAATCATCTTAAAACCAATTTTTTTTGCCTATATATTTTTTTATTTTAAGAAGAGATTTAAATCGATTTAATTTTTTTTGAGTTTGTCTTGCTTTCGAGTTTCTGATGCCAATTCACTTTCTACCATTTAGATTCATAGCGTCTGGTAGCATAAAAAAATACCAATTAGTTTTTAAAAACATCAATAATATTCGATATTTTCCTTGCATACTTTCACCATTTAGTTGATTTGTTACATAAGTTTTTGCCCAAAAGCTGATTTGCATTGATGAATTTCTATCATTTCATTGCCTATTTATGAGCTCAAAATAAAATTTACATTGAGCATTTTCCTGGGATCTTACATATAATTTTGCTCAAAAACTGATTTACGTTGTTGCTTTCTCTGATCATATTACGTGTTTGAGCTCAAAAACTGATTTACATTGTTGCTTTCTCTGATTATATTACGTGTTTGAGCTCAAAATCTGATTTAATTGGAGAATTTTCAATTTTTTTTAAACAGGTTTTGCTCAAAAGTTGATTTACCTTGATGATTTACTATGATTTTAATGCATATTTTGAGCTCAAAATCAGAATATTTTGAACTTTGCTATGATTTGAGGAGTAGATTTTTTCCCAAAAGCTAGTTTACATGAATGATTTTCTAGGATGTCGTCGCATGTTGTTGTGCTCAATCATAATGATATTGAACATTTTCTCAGTTCGTTATATAATTTTTGCCAAAATCTGGCTCACGTTGGTGTTTTTTCTGATTTTTGTTGAATTTGGTCATTAGATCTTTTATCCAGCAAGTGTGTTTTTATTTGAGAAATCCAGAAGGAAATTGTTTTAATTTTTTTAATCGCATGTTTTCGCAATTGCAGCCAAAAAATTAATTTATTTCATTGAATGGAACGTTAGACATTAAAATTGATCTTCTTGTGAGTCCGGATTTCAGTTAATTTGGCTGGACTTACGATAGATTTTAGAGAGCCGAAATATCCATTCAAATCGAACTAAATAAAATTTTTAGACAGTTAAATTGATCCAAATTTTTTTAAATTTTTTAATTTTCGTAAAATGTACATTTTTAATCCATTTTTTTCATTTTGAAATCAGTTTAAAATCAATATAAATCAATCTTTACCATTTTGTCAGTTTTTAACACAAAAAATTCATTTTAAATGGACTTCTATATATTGAATTTCAGAAAAAATTAAGGGTTACTGGAAAAGATCCGAAAAACTAATGTGATCAAATTAGTTAGTCATAACGGGGCCAAACTGTGCACTGGATAGGTGCAAAAATTGGTGTCTGTATGGTTCTGATTTCCAGAGACAATTTTGTAAAGATGTTCCAAAATGTAAGGGGATTCCACTTACAAAATTTCCGCGGATTCTGCAAACAAACACCTGTAACGTAAATTTTGTCGGCACTATTTTTTTCGCTCATTCTAAAATAAGAAGCAAATATAGCTAGTTATTTTGATTCCGCAAATCTTTACAAGTTTTTGCAATTGAAAGCGTATTCTACGAATATAAGTGTAATGCAGTTTTGTTTGTTATGCTGAACTGAACCAGTCCTCGCGTGAACAGTTAAGAGGTATAGCTAAAATTGTTCTCTATTACATGTCGAATAAACCCGCAAGTTTTTAACTATAGTTAGTGGAATTCAATAACACATCCTAAGTCATTGATCAACGAAAATTGTGAATGTACCACTTTAGTTTTTGGATTGTATGAAAATGTTTAATAATTTAGTATTATAACCCATGAAATAATTTAATTCAGTTTGTTTTTGTTCTTTTAGTGTTTGCGATTGGAAAATTTTTCTTTCCTTCAGTATTTGAGATCAGAAAGTTTTTCACTCTTCCAGTATTTTAGATGGGAAAGGTTTTCTTTCTTTCAGTATTTGAGCTTGGAAAAATGCTCATTTTTTCAGTATTTCAGATCGAAAACAATTCATAATTTGGGATTGGAAAATTTTTCAATCTTTCAGTATTTGAGATCACAAAAGTGTTACATTTTTAGTATTTGAGATTGGATGGTATTTGAAATTTAGCCGATGAGTTCAAATTGTTTGCAGATTAATCTGTTGGACGGTCTTGCTGATGACCGACAACAATATTTAAAAATACGTAAATTCAAGGCGTAACTATATATGCTACTGAAATCCGAAAACAAAATACGGATTCCGCTTATAATTTGCGGATTCCACGTTCAAGTTACGGATTCCGCTTACAGTTGAGGATTCCGCAAGAGCTGAGTTTTACTATACCTAAATTTTATTTTTTTTATATTCCACAGATTGATCCGGATTCCGCAAATACTGTTGCGGAATCCATTTAAAGTTCACAAAATGCACATTTTGAACTCGTAATGGTTTATTCACAATGCAAAAATTCAATACATTATGACAACGCAACGTTGAGTTAATTTTTCAAAATTGAAATTCAAACGTGGAGGAACACTGCCCGGATCTTTTTCCCCTGCTTTTGCAAAAGGGGCAGATTTTCTACTAGGTACAAAGTTCTGAAGTGCTTAACGTTGATTCATTTCATTATAGGGATGGAGATTCGTTACTAGCAACTGGAGGGGGGATATAGTAAAAGAGATCCCGTAGTTCATTGCTTTACTCCTTTTTGTTGCATGAAGCTTAGTTTTCTGTAAGCAGCTTTCGAACTCCACACACTAAACGTTTGTTCAACTAAAAATGGGTGAAATTATGACACTGAAACAAAGCTACTGAATGGTTGCTTTCCCCCCGCTCATCGATCCCCCAATAAAAAAATTTGAGTTAGAACATCGACTGCACAAAATTTCCACCATAAAAATGATTTTTTTATCACAATTCTAAAGTTCACGTCTGATAAATTTTTCATTGGCAACAGACATTTTCTGAGTATCAAAAGTCTTGAGCTATACAAAAAATGCTGTTCAAAAAAGTATCAATAGTACAATCCCCCCATACGATATAGGGGAATAAAAAACCGGTTTTTTCCGAAGTTGACTTCGAGGGCAAAATAAATTGATCTAGTTAGTCAAAAGTTAATCCATGCCAAATTACCCGTATTGAAATAGCTGGTTTTGGATTCAATCAATTAGTCTTCAAATCACTTGTATATCAACCCAAATCGATTAACAATGTACTTTCGAGAAACAAAAGTTGGTTTGAGTTCGATTTAAATCAATATTTATGAAAAGTTTGGATAAAATTAAGTGCTTAAAAGTTCGATTTAAATCGATTTGTATGAATTTTTCATTTCCATTTACTAAATATCAAGCAAATCTTATTTAGTTCCAGCCAAATTGAAATCTACTTTAAAGAAAATCTGAGCAGATCAATTTTAAGTTCTAACCATTTAAAATCGATATAAGCCAAAACAGTCACGAAAATGGTCAATAATAATCAAACTCTGAGCTCAAAAACATGCAATTAGTTTGTTAAATAAAATCATAGTAAATCAGATTTTGGGAAAAACAAATAGAACGAATAAGAAAAAAATCAATACAAATCGGATTTTGAGCTCAAAATATGCTATGAAATCATAGAAAATAATCAATGTCAACCAGATTTGGAGAAACACAAAACATCAAATCAGGAAAATTGTATAAATAAATCAGATTTTGAAATTTAAAAAATATGCAAATAATCATAAAAACTTGTTAGTTTAATCAAATTTTGAGCAAAAAATGTGCAACAAATCAAAAAAATCAGATTTTGAGCTCAAAATATATATAGAGTCCTTGAATATTATCAATCTAAGAGTACGCGGCGATTTAACACATGATTTAAATTTGAAACGAAGTTTGAGTTTTCAACATTACTTGGTCTTTTAACCTTGGCACCAGATTCTATAGATTCTAAAGCTAGGAAACAAACAAGTCCAACATAAACTCAAAATTGAAAAAACTAGTCGAAAAAAAAATTGATTTAAGTCACTTCAACTCCTTTTTAATCCCCCTAAAAACAAAAAACAAATTCAGACTGGAAACATGGATTTAAGTAAATTTAAAGTCAATTTGGATCGGTTTTTATAGTTGAGTTTTAAGATCAATTGAAACCAATTCTAACATCTGGGAATAACATGTCAAAGTTTTGCATGGATTGTCCTGGACTTTCTGGAGAAGTCTAAGAGTCCAGGCAACTAAAAATTTAAGGCAACTAAAAATTTATCAAACATTTTTGTAAAAAAAATATCAGATTTCTTAGATTTCCTGGGAATGTGCCTAGCAGGTGTCCAGACCTGGTTTTCCAACGTTTTTATCTTGGACTTCTTGGCAAGGGTGTCTATATGGCTCGGGCAGGAAGTCCAGGATTGCCCTGGACTCTTTAGGTTCCTGGTAGAAAATCCGAGGTTATACCCTGGCTTTGTAACTGGGGAAACTAGCTTCGTTTTGACTGTCTCGATCAGAGAAAACACGTCTTTGACAGTGTTCGACCCAAAAAAGCTATGTTAGGAAATTCGACCAAAAAAATGTGTTCAACTGTGTTCGATCCTCCCGTGCTTTGTTTTGACGATCCGACTCAAACTGGCTATGTTTCGAACCGCGTCCAGACAATTCGGCCACCAACAATTCAGCCGATTTGAAATTCAGACAATTCAGCCAAAATTATGCAGACAATTCAGCCAAAGACAATTCAGCCAATAATTGTGACCGCCGCAGTCGCGCCAACGTGTTGCGAGCTTGCCAACAGAGGGTAGGACTCTATACAAAATTTAGAGCCGGTTATCGCCGCGAAGCGGTGACGCGCGCGTAGCGCGCCCACCGGCGACCTTAAACCGAGAAATAACTCCAATTCCAAATTTTTTTCTTCCGAATCTAGGGTTTTGTAAAACTGGCTGAATTGTCTCAGGCTGAATTGTCTGTATATTTCTGGCTGAATTGTCTGAATTTCAAATTGGCTGAATTGTTTTTGGCCGAATTGTCTGTGCGCCGTTTCGAACGAATCAACAAAAAAATGTTTGACTTTGTCCAAACTCTATATTATGCATTTCAACAACTGGCCTTCCTTAAAACTAGTGTACTAAATTGATTAATTTTCATTTGACATATGGATATATTTGATTTGGAGTAGTCTGATTTTTTAATTTGTTGTTGTCAAAAATGATAAAAAAATTTTAGTTCGTCAAAACTTCATTAGTAATTCTTTCTATAGGCTTATACCTATGATCATGAGTAGCATATTTCGTGAATTGCACTATGCTTCGACCTTTTTCTGTTCGACTTTGTGTCGACCATTCTTGATGGTCGACTTTGGGTTCTTCCATGACACGAAATTGTGTTCCATCGAAAGGGCTGTTTTCTACCAAAGATTTTGGGTCGAATTACATCCGTGTTCAAGTGAACTCTTTCAAAGCATAATTCGAGACATGCACCAAGACAAGATTGGGAAAGTATATGATGATTGATTTTTCCGATCTGTACAAATTTTATGAAAGAGATTCAAACTTTGCCGGCTTATTACTCGCACTTTAGCGTTGTATAAAACAAGATATGATTGAATTTTTAATTTCAGGATAGAATCGGAATGATAAGTTTATAAAATTCGAATGATTTTCAGGAAAAAGTTTGAGGAACAGTTTTGATAGCTTTGGGAGAAGGGTGCAGTCAAGATCGAACAAACTCTTATTGAGAAGAGGCAGCAAAAAATTAGCAGCAGAACATCAAGAATTGAAAGTTTGAATCGTTTATTGATGGTATTTTGCAATAAAAAGCATTGGACTCAATTAGAAAGTTCAATTCTTAAATAATTTTGCGTTAAAAAATTCAGCATAAAAAGCATCACAAGAAAAATTGCACAACGGACTAGCATAAAATTTGAATGAACTGATGGCTTCAAAATTCTTAAGTTATTATGATAAATTTTATTATGATGTTACATTCATTCTCCTTCGACTTTTAATTTTTTTTTTCATCTTCATTAGCCAGGTTCAAATATGATAATTTCTATATGGTTGTGATGTTCTTGTATAACTTTCTAGCGTGAGAGGATTTTATTTAGAAGAACAGATGTTCTTGACTGAGTTTTTGAGTGCGTTGCGCATGGTGGGTATGGCCAGGTAGCTGAATGCTCTCGCTCCAAGTCCCACTGCAGACAAAGTGTGTGCCAAAGGACGCACCAAATTACTCGTTGTCACTCCCTAAAGTAAATAATTGGAAATGAAGAGCGATTATCTTTCGTATCATCGTATCAACTAAACCTACACACCCCCTGCCCCCCCCCACCAACCCTTAGATTCCATTTAGACAGGAGCGGAATCAGGAGGAACGTCTTCCCCTTCATCCTTCTCATCAGGAGTTCGTTCCCCTCGCCAATCAAAGGGTCCCCTTTGGTACTATATTATGACATCTTTTTCGGCCGACGAACTTCTAAAGGTGTCTTAGGTGCCAATATACAAGCTGTGAGTTATAGCGCGCGCCAAAAAAAAAACACAATTTTTTGTCAAAATTTCCCAAAAGAGGCCTAAAAACCGCATTTTGCTAGCAAAATCAATTTGGTTGACCTTACAAATGATCGACATAATTTTTGAAAAGCCACCCCCCTTCGAACAATTGTGTGGTTTCGATCTCCTTGAGGTAGATCATGTGAAAATTTATGATGTCAATGATACAAAAAAAATGCAAACTAACAAATCAGTGTGCAATTGAAGCTGGAACGGCTCAAAAAGCGTCTCAGACGATTTTATAAGTTTTATGATGCGGAAATATAATCAAAGAAAACGACTGCTTCTAAAAAGAAAACTTTTCTGAATTGGTTGCTTCTTTTTCATTTGATAGGTCAACTGATTTCATTCCAGAGCAAATAAATTAGATTATAAAAACAGAGCAAAACTCAATAGTTTTTTTTCTAATTTCACATTCAGTTGTGATTTTCTTGAATTTTTCTGGAAATTTTGTATTTTCAGTTTCTAGTTATCAATGATAAATGTAAACATATTGTTCTTTTTAGCTATCGGTCCTCGTTTGGTTATCTAGTGGCTATCAGTGACTACACAGGGTGTTAAAAAAGTCCGACAAAATAAGCTTTTTTGGCGTAATCAGGCTCATCCATTTTTCCTTCTCGAATTTTCCTTTCTAAATTTTTCCTAAAACTATTGACCCCTAAAGCTGAAACTCTAAAAAGAATACTTTCTCCCATCGTTTTTTGAATGTTTTGTGGTGTTTCAAAAAAGGACCAACTTGATTATGCTCTGCAATAAAATATGCTTGCTGTGAAAATTTGTTGATGATGCTGAAAACGTACAGCAAACTATTTCTCCTAAATTTCGCCTAAAATTTGTTTTCAATTTATGACGCCCGTTTTGTTCCACCAAGCTAATATTTTACCCTAAAGGTTGTAAATTTGACTTCTCGCCGATGAAAAAGCGCTTGCTAAAAAACAGCCTTTTCGACAAAAAACATTGCGTGAAAGCCCAAAAACAGTATTTAGATGCGTGAATCTGAGAACAATTCTCCCGATTTTTTGGAAATTTCAGATAACGATCACATAATCTACTTTAAAGAAACTACCTAAAAAACCTAGTTTTTCGTCCGATCAGGACGGAGTGGAAGCAAATATAATGTACTCTCACCCTGTTGCTCATGATGAGCAGTGTTTGTTGGGCTATCCCAAATATGCAGTACAGTACGCAGTAAACCATCAGAGCTAGAGACACCTGAAATAAAACAAGCTTAAAACACAACAATTTTTGTTCCGGTTTTCCAGAAAAAAAACGGACGGAGTGTTTGTGATTGGGTTGGTTTATTTTTGTTCAGTCAAAATTCGGCGGTCAAAATAATAGTTTCTGATAAAGTTATCACATTTTTCTAAACTATTGACCCCTAGAGCTGAAACTCGCAAAACCCTATTATCTCCCATCATTTTTTGAAGGCTTAAATGTTGTTCAAAAAAGGACCAACTTGGTCCTAATCTAAAATCCAATAGGCGCGCCTTGAAAATTTGTTTATGATGCTGAGACATAAAAAAATTCATTCAATCAATCTGAAACAAACCATTAAAATGTTGGAGACGTTTTACTTATTCCGATCAAAAATTAAAACTGCAACGTCTTGAGCTGATAATATTCTTCAACGTCTTGAACTGAAAATATTTTGCTTCACTATTTTTGGTTAGAATTAGCCAATCAAATTTCAGCACCATCTCAAAACGTTTTGTTCAAAATTGTAAGTCAGGTTTTTAATTAACGAATTGGCCAAATTAGAGAGTTTATGGTATTTTCTTCAAAAATATATTATAAACTAACTGCAAGACCTTGCCCAGACCAGTAAGAAAAGTTTTTGGAAAGTCTTCAGGAAAAAATCACCACCTTCACATCTGCTCAAAGTTCGGCCATGTTAGAAATCGGCTTAAAAAAGATTTCTGCGCTCCATTTACCTAATAAAAAATTTGAGCTTTTAAGGAAAATCGTAGAGTAGAGTGTTACTATAACATTGCTTCCCCACCCCCTCATTCGCTCCTCCCCCTCTTCTCCACCCACAAACCCCCCCCCCCCCCACTTTATTCATATGAAAAGAGAAATTGATCACAAATAGAGCAGCCGTGGAGCGCCTATGACGATGAGGATGAAGATTGCAATGAAGACAGGGATGAAGGCTGCCTTCTTGGTGCAGTTCTGCTTGACTAACTGCAAGACCTTGCCCAGACCAGTAAGAAAAGTTTTTGGAAAGTCTTCAGGAAAAAATCACCACCTTCACATCTGCTCAAAGTTCGGCCATGTTAGAAATCGGCTTAAAAAAATGATTGCATATGCAATAACTAAGTAATCACTGCGATGAATGTTTCGATTGTCTGCATTTATACATTGAATACTACAAAATCGCAAAATTAAAAATAAGTAAAAAAAACTTTGTTTTTGAAAAATAATAATTTTAGTCTTGAAACAAAAAGTTGAAACAATTTGAAGTGAAAATCAATGCCTTACTTAAAACTAATTAGTTCCAAAAACACTGCATGTCAACATATTTTGTTATAAAGGCACGACTATTTGTTTGTTCAGTAATACTGAGCTTTTTTTCGTGTAAAACACACGTGTTCAGTTTGTTTCGAGGCCGTATTTGAAAAACTAGTGAATTATATGAAAAAGTGATGCAATCTTTAAAAAACTAGTGCAATTTTTGAAACTAGTGCAATTTTTGAAACACTAGTGCAATATTTGATTGGCTACGGCAATGTTTTCCTTAGAGCAATCAACTAAAACAATAAAGAAACAAAATTGCGGGTTAGCGTGAATGTTTTTTCAAATAATTAAATGCTTCAAATATTTTGTTCGGTTTCATCAGAAAGATTTGATACCAGATGGGCAGCAAATTTTTTTACATCTTGAAATTCATTCGCATCTCGATACTGTGTGTCTCGATTTGTTCACAAAGTTTCTCGATGCAATATATAGCTGTTCCTTAGCTACTACGTAAACTCACCGCGTTGTTATCCAGTACTCTCTGCACATGAGCGGTGTCATTATTTACTCGATTGTTCGTCCCCTTCATTCGCCGTCGCAGCATTACGACCAGGATCGTCGTCAGAACTGCCATGACTAGGATACTCGGGAGCGAGATCAGTTCCCGAGTATTCTGGATGAGTACATTTGATGTCTTCGGAGCACACTTGGCGCGTTTGGCAGCTTCATCAATACCGCTAAAAAGTACTTATGCATAAGGGATACACTTGGGAACCGTCCCCACCCCATGCAATCTAGTGAAAAAATTGTCTGGACAAAAAGAAAATTAGTAAACTAGCACTAGAGCGTTCTATTGTGAATTCTATTTTTGCAGAAAATTAGTAAGCAGAAAACTATTGTGAATTCTTGCAGAAATTTTTGCAGAAAACTATTGTGAATTCTATTTTTGCAGAAAATTTTTGCAGAAAATGAGCGAAGAAAATTAGTAAACTAGCACTAGAGCGTTCTATTGTGAATTCTATTGGTCCAAAGTTCTGATTGGTCGACCTAATTTAATCTACTCAACAATTACCTTCTTCTTGGAAGAGGGGGAGGGGGAGGCTAATTGCTATTTCGATCCCAAAAAAGTACAGATACACGGGCGAGTCGAATAAAAAACAATTGAAGCGTTGTGCCCATCGACAAGTGATTTTATAATTGAGAAAAGGGCTTCAACGGGCTGGCAATTTTACCAGAAAGGTTGGCAAAGTTTTGGCCATACAATTTTGCTCTTTTCACTTCGAAATACCGTTTAAACAGATCAAAAAAATTGGCTATTTTATTAAGATTGGAATCTCTGTAAAATTTATTATATCCACTGAATATAACAGCTTTTATTTAAAAAAGGAATCCTTCATCTCTTGACGACCAAAAAACTGGCAAACAGATCATGAACTAAGTTCAAAGGAGAACTCAAAGCGAATAAAAAATCAAGAAAGATAAAGGAGAGGAGTTGAATTTGGTTTTTGTTTATAACGGCACTAATTTTAGCACAGTCTTACCTCAATTCTGCATGAAATGAAGTGCAAACGCACGACGATGAAAGGACAAATTTAGAACGTTGTGAGTTTTTTCATTTCGTTCATCAGTGTGGGACAACAACCGATAGACTCTCAATTAATAAAACAAAGCGTATAATGTAAATTGAGAAATGGAATTGACAAGAATGTATTCTGTATCTTTCACCAGAAAACAAGAGAGTGATTCTTTTATTCAAAATCAAGCCGCTAACTCGGTCGTCTGGTACCGACATTGATATATCAATCAACATCACCAAGCTCACTCACACAATCACAATGACTTTTAACAATATCTTAATAACACAAAAACATTTTCATAAGGGGCGGCCCTCCTGCCGTACCACACTTCCCCCCTTTCAAAAATTTTTGATCAACAGAAATTATAAGTTGAAAAGTAAGTTAAAATAAGAGTTTTGAATGTTTCAGTTTTAGTTTTCGCTAGTTCTCCTTCTTCTGAGGCTCTATTTTAGGGCTTTTTTTACCTCCTTTACCGCATGACGTATGGGACTGCCGTAGAATTGTGTCTGCTTCCTACTGCGTCCTGAAGTTTGCGACGACAATGATTCTTTCACATCCTGCTCTGCTCTAGTATCTAGTGTGAATTTTTGTGGGGTGTCTGCCGACTTTATTGGGCTGGTTTCCGGAGTTAGTTTACAATTTCTAGGGGGCAGGACTGCGGAGTAACATTAGATTCCGCTACCTGGAAATCTTCCAAGAACACTGGCACTAATTTAGCTGCATCTGAGACAACCTCTGCACCAGGTTGTATTGTGACTCTCCTGGTCTTATAGGATCTTCTATCATCAATCTTGACCGAAATCGGAGCTGTTTTAGAACTTGACGGTTGTTCAATGGGTGAAGAGATCGCCATTGGTGTGTTGATGACACCTCCTGAACTTGACGACGATAGTGTTTGGTCCAATATCGGAACTGGTGGTTTAGGAGTCTGGATCGGTGTGCTCATTCTGGATACGCTGGGTGCAATCCTCCGAAATTTCTCTTGGAAAGGGACCGCCGGTGCTGCCAGTTTTGTTGACGCTGACAGATGTCTCGGGTGTACTTGTGCCTTCGGATCTATCAGCTCGACTGATGAGGAAGATGACGAGAATTTTCTTCGTCTCTTTATTGTTTTTCCGGTTACTGGCTTGCTGGGTTCTTGTCGACCTGAAACTTGGGAACTATTTAACATTTATGAATTGTCACTTTTTCTAATAACTTTCCCTACTTATATTAGTTGAAAAAGTAGCTATGATAATTTTATCCAAAAAACGTTTAAATAGTTGTTTCCCTGACTTGCGATTTACCACTGTCCTGGGTACCTCTACTGATTTTGGATTAGATAAGAGCAATGACTCTAGTTTACATTTTGCATTGGATGTTGGCGAATCCGATGTATCTTGTCTAAATCTCAGAGTCCCTGTTGTTAAGCTGTTTCTGAGAGAAACCGCTAGCAGTTGATATCTCTCTGCTAGTGTGCGAAGAGCCCGGCTCCTTCTTCGTGAGTCAGCTTCTTTTTCCAAACCATCCATTCATTCGCTGATTTGGCTAAATGTTCGAGGGATCTATACTAAGGTGTGTTCGCCATCTGTGTAGTTTCTTGTTTGAATTTAGGCGATACATCTCGGCTTTGGCAGCCCTTCCTCGCTACTTTGATGCGAGGTCTGCTGTCGCAAGTCTCTTTTCTGACCTCTGCAGTCGAGAGATCTCTTTCCAGGTTTTGCTCGTCTAAAAGTAGTTTAGATTTAAAATTGTCGGTCGCTAACGACCATTCAGAATTTAGCTTCCTGCCAAAATCTAATCCAAACGGAGATAGTCTTGTAACTGACTTTTTTGCTATCCGTATATCTTGGATTATCATTTTTGGAGCCGAATTGTTAGCTGGTGGATTATCTTCCAACTGTAAAGTTCCCAATCTCCTTTTAATCGTCTGTTTTGCACGCTCGACCAATCCGCAACCCCGGTGAAATGTGTTTAATGCTTTTTGATTTGCAAAATTGATCTACAACCTTATTTTTATAACCAGAACATTGATTTGTTCTGATTGCCTTTGGAATACTATGCGTAAAAATATAGTTCTCCAAGTATTTTAAAAAGTTGTTGACTCCAGTCGATTTGGTTAGCATTACAGACGGATATTTAGAATAACCTTCGATAGCTCTCAGAATATACAGTTCACTGTCTACACTGTCTTATAAAGGGGCCGCGTAGTCTAGCTGAATTTCCTCCTTGGGAGCATTTAGTAGAGGAAAAGATTTGTAAATTTTAAAAGGACTCATTGGTTTTAATTACCTACTGAATTTGATGCATTCTCTGCAGTTCTTGCTTAGGTTTCTTACGTCCATATGGATCCTCGGCCACCGTAAATTTTGGGTTATGTCAACCATCGCTTCTTGACCAGGGTCAAGAAGCGGGACAACACTGCAAGCGGGACAACACTGCCCGTTGGAGACAATTTGGGATCGCGATTCTGTCATTGATGCAGCTGAGTCCCAAAAGGTCTAGATGTAAGGGTGCTAATCCTTTCTTACTATCGTTGTCTTCTTCAGTCTGATCGGTGCACCTTTGTCTGTTAGCTCGCTGAGTATGTCTGCGTCTAAAATTTCAATCAGTCCCGGTAGTGACTTTTTATCTTTGTTGAGTCTTCTTTGACCCAGTGAGGCTCGATTTACTTGTTTTTTCGTTCGTTTCAGTCTAATCATTCTTTGCTTACGGAAGTTCGCGATTATAGTGGCGTGCTTGGTTCGTCGGAGATCACCTGCTTCCGCTGACGACATTCGTCTTAGTCTCTTCGCCCTATGTCTGCAGGTAGGTCTTGAACAATTTTATGAAGAGGCGCGACTTCATTCGAGAGTCATCTAAGACACATATCCATTATAGGCTCTTCCGAAGCATTCGACAAATCTAAAATTAAAGTTTTTTTACAAGTTGATGATCCGATAATGACAGACTGATGTTGACAATATGGCACAGATGTTTTTGATATTTTACAAATAGGTACAGGAAGAGACTGGGTTATATTACAGGATATGATAGAATGCTCAGAAATTCTGAACGAGAATTGAGTACAACATCTCCGATCTTATTGGTTCCCGTTTGTCCATAAAATAACTGCGCCCTCTCGTGGCGAACATCCATAAAACAGTTTGATTAATTCTGATTGGCTCAATTCTGTGCATAAAATAACCGCGCCCTCTCGTGCTGAGCATCCATAATACAGTTTGCTCAATTGTGATTGGCTCGATTCTGTGCATAAAATAACGGCGCCCTCTTGTGGCGAGCATCCATAATACAGTTTGCTCAATTGTGATTGGCTCAATTCTGTGCATTAAATTAAATGCGCACTCTCGCGGTGTGCATCCATAATACAGTTTGCTCAACTGTGATTGGCTCAAATATGTGCATAAAATAGTAGCGCCCTCTCGCGGTGTGCATCCATAATACATTTTGGCGAGATTTGTTTGGCTTGAAAATTTGCCTAAATTGACTGAGTCCTCTTGCGGTATGAGTCTGTAATTATTAATCCTTTCTGATTGGACAAAGCTACTGGCTAATTTTCTGTCGCCCTCTTGTGGTTTTGTGCAATCGTCAGAATACTTGGTCTGAACAGACCAGTATATGTACAAACTATTGTTTATACAAGGGATGCTTTCTGATACACCCTGTTTAAGAACAGGGTTAGGTACATAATTACATTCTTTGTTGTAAGACTCTACATTCTTTGTTCTACACTCTTTGTTGGTTTTGATTATGCCTGTTGTTGAATTTCCCTCAAGAGCTTTGTGCTCGATATGTTCTGTCTTGGATGTTGTTTTTTCGCCGAACTGATAGGGTTGGTTCCTGTTCGATTTTAAATTAATTTGGATAGTTCTGACCGGAATAAGTATTTGTGTTAGACGGTCCTGAGAGACCCATCTGTTTTTGCAAAGTAGAGGCAGTGACACAGCCTTTCTCTTGAAGGAGAGCCGATTTAATGATTTCTTCAGGAGAATTACCCGGTCCGGTACAAAGATCACGTTGAATGTTTTTGAATCTCATTTTGGCGATCAAGATGTCGATGTCACGGACAACCTCTTTTTTAATGTCAATTGCCCAACCCCTCTGGGCTGCTTAGCCCGAAATTCTCAGGAAGGTCTCCAGACTTTCGCGATCTGATTGTTGCGTGTTGTAGAGATTTATTCTTTCAATAACATAGTTTTGGTCCTTTTTTGAACAGTGTCTCGCAAAGTTTCTCGCAGTGTCTCGCAATTGTAGAAGTCGCGGAAGTTGATCGTTGCGATATCTACATGAGCGTGGCTTTATCAGAATCTTTTAATACCTTTTGTCCCAAAGAGAAGAATAATCGCGATTTGATCCTTTGGTCCGCCTCATAGAAAAATGCATTTGTGTAGTGAATATTGGCGTTACAATGTTTTCTTAGATTTCCGGCTAAGAAAAGTTGTCCAATCCAGGATTCCCAGAGGAAAAAAGGCTCTGTTGTTGGTTTGGGCCAGAAAACTGGTACCCCTATAAGATCAGTTCGGTCCTCGCCGACCGAAACTGCTGAATGCGCCATGTGGGATAACAACCGACAGACACTTAACTGATAAAACAAAGTGTATAATGTAAATTGATAACGTAACGTATTCTGTATCTTTCGCCAGAAAAAAGGAGAGTTATTCTTTCAATCAACATCAAGCCGCTTACTCGGTCGGCTGGTATCGACCTTGATATATCAAGCAACATCACCGAGCTCATTCATACTATCACTATGAGCTTTAACAAAATCTTAATAACACAATAACATTTTCATAAGGGGCGGTCCTCCTGCCGTACCACAATCAGATAATTACACAGAACATAAACATATTCGTTCCAATTTAAAACAAAGAAAATGAAAATCAATAATCCTCGATAGATGATGAAAATAAAACTATGATTAGCAAAATCAGCAAAAAAATTGCAATTTGGGTGTTCATTTAAAAAAACGTTTCATTTTGCGTCACCTGAAACACTTCTACAAAAAGCCGAAGTCCCGTTTAGTTTTGTTTCCAATAATTCCTGAAATGTAATTACAAGTAGTCAAAACAGGCTCTAAATGGTGAAAAACTGAAAACAACCAACTGCAAACTTTCACGGGGAAGCGTCCTCGGGATACAACTGTTCCTGTTAACTATAAATGATTTACCAAAAGCTACAAAGTAAATGAAGAAAAATTTATATATTGATGATACAACACTGAAGAAAATAGAATTGAATTACATCAAAAAAATCAAAAACAGAAAATTGTTTCAAAATCAAAAGGCTACTTTGAACTGAAAAAACACAAGCAAGTATTCTAAAAAAAAACGATTTATACTTGTAGATAAAAACAACGGGAACTCATGTTGTTAAAAAAGCTTCTACACTAAGACAGTTAGCATTCATTATGACGAAAAACTAAAAAAGTGTCAAATTTTAGCAGAGCTCAAAAAGTTCCATTCTATTTTAAGAAATTCATTGCGTTTATTCATTGCCCATGAAAATTGTATGACAAACAATTTTCCACACACTTGATGATTGTATTTGTATGAAAAGCATTTTCAGTGTACGGAGGTCAAGCGGGGTTGCTTCAATTTGGTTGCATTTGTGCAACATTAACGTCAAACCGGCGTACTTTGTTTTTTTTGAAATGTTTTGGCATAATAATTTAGAAATTTTTGCTCTCCATTTACCTATTTAAAAAATTTGAATAATTTGAGCATTTAAGGAAAATCGTAGAGTAGAGTGTTTCTATAAAATTGCTTCCCCCACCCCCTCCTCCCCTCCTTCCCCTCTTCTCCAATAATTCCCCCCCCCACACTTAAAGAAATTGATCACAAATAGAGCAGCCGTGGAGCGCCTATGACGAAGAGGATGAAGATTGCAATGAAGACAGGGATGAAGGCTGCCTTCTTGGTGCAGTTCTGCTTGTACCACACTCCACCTGTTTTTTCATGATCAGAATGAGTCTTATTTCCACACGCGCTCAAACAATCAAATTTGTAAGCATACCATTAGAAACTGCAGGTTTTTAAAGTTTTTTCTAATCCCTGTTTCAGATTCAAACTAACTCTATCTTGAGCGATTCAGCAGAGTTTTTCTGCAGGTTTGGTTTCGAGAAAATTGGAGCAAATAGTTTGCAAAAAAAAACGTTTCCTCATTTTCCAATATTTTTTCATCGAATGTTTTTCTTTGTTTTGATGGGCTAACTTTTTTTTGTTAAGATGGCGCTTGTTTCATCTTTTTTGCGCGATGAAATGCGCTAAAACGATTTCTTACATGGTATTCGCAATACAAAGTCATTGAATTTTTTTCGCCAAACAATAGCGAAAACAATTGGTGCTTAACAATTGCGCTTCGAATTTACAAAAAAAGCTCCTAGAGCTGCTGAATGAGACTCGTTCGTTCCTTTCTTGTGGACAGCGATGATTCTGTCGAGCGACACGAGCACAGCCATCCAATCTGGTGCGGTCATTGTCATGAAACTGAGCATATGCATGATTTTGCAGCTGGTGTCAGACAGCGTATAGAAGTTTCCACCGTCGACTAAATTTTAGAAAAACTTTAAACCAGAAATCTTAACTGCTTGTAGAAAAATCCTCTGTCCAATTCTCGTTACAAGACGAGTGAACATGGCGCTATCTAAGAAGTGAATGGCCCTCAATCTCAACAAAACATTGTCATTTCATTTTTTTCCTCAAGAGAAATCAGCACAGGAAAACACTCAAGGCTAGCACCCGGGTTGACCTTCAAAAATGGCAGGCCAAAAAATAATTGTCAATGCAATTAAATGCAACTCATTGAAGTTTTTAATTGCCCGGGTTGACAAAAAATGGTTATCATACATTTTTCATTTATGAAAAAAATGCTTATTATACTCTTTCATACAATTTCATAGAGTAAAACAATATGTATGAAAATAGCAAAATAAGCATTTTTTCCATATATGAAATTGTATGATAAGCATGTTTCCATACTATGAAATTGTATGATAAGAAATTTTTCGATAAATGAATATTCAGAAAATTTTTGTTTCGAAATTTCATGTTTCAACCGAAACACTAACCAAGGATTTTTTGTCATGAGAAAACCCAGAGAGTAACTGGCAGTTGCCACGCAGATAAACTGTATTTGAGGGTTTCAGCTTTAAAAGTTAAATTTAACATTTTCACATGGAAATAGATACCAAAAAATGCTTTTTTGAATATGGCTAGATAATTTTTAGCTTGAAAATTATGATGGTTGAGAAAAAAAGGCCTGTTTTTTTTACAATTTTATTTTTATTTTTGCAAATGAAACAAAAGATAATAATCGTGTTTACAAGAAAAAACATTTGCATGTGATTTTTGGGTTTTTTGGGTGAGAAACTCATCCTGGACTACGGTATAAACGCAAAAATATCAAATTTCGCATGCAAACTTTTTTTTTCGTAAAATTTATATTTTAGCACAAAAGCAAATTTGCAGCCAAAAAAGGGATTAGAAATTTTATACCTCAAATTTTTATTTTTGTTTATGAAAAAAATGCATATTATACATTTTTCATATATGAAAACTTTAAACTTTATGATAAGCATTTTTCTGACCGAAATTAAAATTATGTTTTTGATTGTCAATATGCCCTCTATCATAGATATACTTAGGTAAATCTATTTAAAGTTACCCAGACACGTTTTTTGGTGATTCTTGAAAATTTTATTTTTTCTATGACAAAATGACTATTTAATAATTTTCATACATGAAAATTGTATGACAAGCATTTTTTATAAAAAATTTTAAATTATTTTTTTAATGACCAGAAAGCTTCAAAAGAGGCAATTAGACCAAAAATGTTCATTAAAAACTTTTAAAATGAAACTGTATGATAAGCATTTTTCTTCTATGGACGTCAACCCGGGTGCAAATAATTGATTGCGCTCTGCCAATTGATTGCAATTAAATTAACCAAAAACACTTTTTTTTAGAAAAACCCGCACAGTCGTCTCAGAAAAAAAGTCACTTCAATTTATGTTGCTTGTTTTGATCTTCGGCAAACTTTGTTACCACAAAACCTGGAAATGCAGTTATTTCTGGAAATCAACAAAAAATACTGGAATAAAGAACTCGTGTCAAAAGTTGTTAGCCACTAAGAGTGATGCTTCGTGCTTGCCATTAACTTTACAATAATTACAAATTGATTTTGGGTTGTGTGAATTAGATGCTAATTGGGTACAATTGTGTTGTAGGGTCCCTTGAAACTAACAGGGGTCCTTAATGTAAATACGAGGCCTAAAAATTGTTCATTTTTTGCCTCGGTGATGCCAATTAAAACATAAAATCATTTAGCGCAAAATGAATCAAGTTATCTTTTTCTTTGCGAAAACTCTAAGTGGCGTCCACTTATTTCACTTAATTATATATTTGTTCAGACGTAGCGTGATTTGGGGCACTTGCTTTTCACTGGGAGGCTTCTATCGCAATTGCACCGAATTATTTTTTTTTGTACAATTAATTTTTGACCTGCCCTCCCTCCGTCCATAGACCCACAAATCAAACCTTAAATTTACATAATCTAAACCTACAGAAGGACACTGTTCATGGAACAGTTATGCAAAATCAGAAATTATTATCATAAACGCCAATAAGTCGTTGTAAACGAAAGAATTTTTTTTGGGATCAAAAAGCTTATCATTCAGTTTTATTCCGACTATTGAAAATTGGATAAAACTTCGTATTGGGGTGTGTTTCAGTCTTTTTAGCGCTCTGCTGTGACATTTGCACAATAACCGGCTATCTTTTTCATACTTGAAAACAACATGAACAACAATTTTGGTGACGAACTGATCGTAAAACAATAACGAGTTCTTTGAGCAAACGAATTTATTCTGATTTTTTGCATGTAAAATTACAAACTTAAATCTTGAGCTTATTATAAGATACTAAGAGCCCACAAACACAAAATTTCCCTTTTTCTAGATAAATTTTCTGAAAAACGCTCAAAAATATGTTTTCTGGCTTTGCATGTTTTTATGCCCTGGGTAAGGAGAAAAGGATCTAAATAATCAGAAGCCATTAAGTTTGTATCTTCAATATTATGTATTGGAGTTTTGATTTTTCCATTTTTTTGCCTGTACAAGAATCAATTAGTTCCCAAGAAAGATCAATCATATGCAAAAGTTTGAATCAAGTGTTTTGAAAAACCAGATTTTTTTGTCATTTGTCTATGGAGTTGTATGGAAACCGCTATGAAACTTTTTCTTAAGACCCCAATTTTTCCATGTTCAAAAAATGGTGAGACTATCATCTTTTGTCATTTCGGGCATACTGTCGCTGCTTTTCCAGAGTCTTCCATTAAAATTATGAAAAGTTTTAGGTTGATAGCATGCTTAATACTTTTTTTAAATATCCTGTTTGGTCATTTAAAAAATGACTGTTTTGAAAAGCAACCAATACATAGCATGTCTCTTGCTCAGGTTTTTTTTGGTTGAATTTTGGTATCGGTGGTTTTCAAAAAAAATGTTTGAGTGCAAGCGTTTTCGTGAAGTGAGTAGAGTTTTTTCATTTCAAAAATTCGAACAGTATGGAAGATGAACGTACCAATTGATTTTTATTTTTTTTACTTAACTCTTATCTCATTTACGTGAAGAGTTAGGGATCAAGTTAACATCCTCGCCCTCAAATAGATCAAGCTCAAATCATCTACCCCAGTGATCATTTTAAAACAAATTGGCTAACTCTGCACGTAAAATGTTTGAATTTGATCGGCTGAAAATTTGCTGAAAACGGCTGCAAATTTAGTACCAAGTTAACATCATCCCCCAAACAACTTGGAGGTAGGATGTTGACTGAGTCTTCTGAGTTAAGATATGATATCGTAAATGCAGTATTGAAAAATCTATACTGATAATAAAGAGTTAAGATGTACCACTGGTAACTATTGTATCTAACTAAAGTTAAAAGAGAATAAAAGTATTGGTTGAATTAAAACCGACTGTAGTCTAAAAAGAGCAACTAGTGAGTCGAAGTCCACTGGACTTCGTAGAGTTAACATTGACTGGTACGTAATTAGGTAATAGAGGTCAAGGTTATAACATACTAAAAAAACTGAATCACAACATTCCCCAGTGCACAAAAATTAATATCTGCCCGCTCAACGATGTAGCCAATATCACACATATACTCCATCTCCCCTCGCTCCACCAGGGCCAAAGAAGAAACAAAACGTAACCGCATTTAGCACCAATGGATTTTTACAGAGAGTACAAGTTACAATGGAGGTAATTACATGGTAATATATACATGCTACATACAGGTTTACACAGATATCAACACTGAATGTACAAAATGATATGTACAATTGGGGTTATGTGGCATTTGTACAATTAAAGAAAACTAACTAACTCACTAACTAGGTAAATACTAAAAAAAAAAGCTCTGGGTATCCAATGGATAAAAGCTAAATCAAATACGTTTAAATACCACAGTTTAAACGTTTTCGGAGTTTGAGACCGTAGAGTTGTATCTAGTATGGAAATTATCTGCTTCTATTCTTACATCGGTATCGATGCCCGAGGATATGTCACTAACGTTGTCATCCTGAGTATTACTGGTCACTTCTACCAATGGTGACGATACCCATGCGGTCCTTGTCGCCTGAGAGGAAGGTGTTGAGAGTTCGTCTTGAGTGGTTTCAGCAACCAAAATCGTATGACGTGGGATCTCGTCAATGGGTGTAAGATAATCCGAGGGGGACGTCGTACAGAATGAAGGAATTTGTTTCGGACTCTTTGCACCGGAAAACGTAATAAGCGGTTCGTCATCGGAGTCTACTGCACTAATGGTCTCCGTACCGAGCGTCACTTGGTCGATAAACCGTCTATCGCCATAGAATTTCGGGGGGCCTGGGTTTCTTCTTACACGATGTTTTGAAGATATCGGGGTTTTTGGTGTCTCCACTGTCTTCTCCGGAGAGCTATCCACTCGAATTGGGTCGTCGCTTGTGCCCGTTGGTAAATTGAATGTTGTCTCAGTGTTTGTCTGGCTTTATATGGTACTCCTTGGTTGATCTAAATTACTATGAAGGTTAACAGTTGGTGTATTATAAACAATTTCCGATTCCGTACCCAAGTAGTCGTCAATGACTTTATCCCAAAGGTCTAACGCTAACGACGAATCTAGATTATTATAGTCGAATTTTGAACCTTTCGAGGTCGTGAAGAATGATCTCCTCTTTTTGCTTGAATTTCCACCCGTTGGTGAGAAAGTCATCGAAGGGCCTCCTATATTTGAGTCTCGTCTCTTGGAAGGGGAATTTCTTTTTCGCTTGCCTGCTAAATCATTACTATTAATTAGCGCTTTCGGTCTTGCCGTGAAGGTCTTAGGAGCTGCCGGTTGGGTTTTGTTAAAAGCTAAGTCCGATTTTCTTATCACATGTCCGTTATCTAATGTGACCGTATGTTTCGTGTCTGACAAAGGTTTACTCCCCAGTGGTTTAAAATAAGGTTCTCCTTCCCTCCTGTTAACTGTTTTCCTAAACCAGTTACCTCCTTGGCTGAAGGGATTCGACAGTGGGGCTCGCTGAAGATTTCTATCTACTTTGTCAGCGGGGTCGCTCTCATAGCCTCTTTCATCAATTGTTCTGTCTTCCAAGTAGCCATCTTCGAACGCGTCATCAGCCCCCCAGTCTTGTGCTCTGTCCTTCGTTATGATTGATTTCCCCTTATCTAAACTAATTGCGTGAGAGACCAAAGATTTCCAGAACGTATTGGGAGATCTATTAAAATGTTTTGAGAAAGGAGAGTATCCAATGGATGATTGTTTCGTCGAGCGTATGTTCCAAATAATTTTATCAATAGCCGTATTTAAGGATGGTTTTGGATCGTTGAACGACATTGCCAGAAGCTTAGCTTTGACCGTGTAAATGAGTCTTTCTACTACTCCATTGGATCTATGATCGCCAACCGTACATAGAATTAGATTAATGTTGTTCTTCTCACAGAAGTTTCTAAAATCAAACGAAGTAAAACATGACCCATGGTCGGCTCTAATGGACTTTGGAAATCCGTGAAGATGGCAGTAATCTGTCATGAAGGTTAAAATTGAAGAAGTCGAAGTGTTGTTTACTACCTTCGCAGACGGAAACTTTGAAAAGCGGTCAATGCATAACAAAAGGTATTTTTCGTTACCCCAGCTCTTGTCCAATGGGCCGGCAAAGTCTAAATCTACTTCTTCATTTGGTTTGGTCAGGTTCGGTAATTTCTCAGTCTTGTTCGTCCCTAGCAACAATTTTAGGTTCTTACCGGCCATTATGCACTGAGTGCAATTCTTTCCATGATGGTATATCTCTCTGTGTAAGTGTGGCAACCAAATGTTTTCTGCCAAGGCTTTCAACCCAAACTGCCCCGGATGAGTCTCGTGAAGGAGTGACAGGAAAGGCGATCGTAATACAGCCGGCACTATCAGTTTGTTATCGTTGAATAACAGCCCTTCTTTCACATGTTAATCCCTCTGGAAGTTCTTTAAATAGGCTCCGAATTTGTCCAATGGTTTGCCTTCGTGTACCGCCTTCTTTACTTCCTTGAGGATTTTGTCTTCGTCCCTCATGAGTTTAATCAGCTTATTCGAACAATGATCTGATAGTGATAACGGGTTGTCTGGCAATCTGAGATCTCCTTTGTATTTGGCCAACAGTTTTTTGTGTAGGTCTGACATTATGTCGTTATTAAAATTCAAGAAGATTCCTTTCTTTTCTGCCCTGAGGGAAATTTTTAACACGTTGACCGATGTAATAAATTCTTGTAATTGTTTTTCTTGATCTGAATTTAATGACTGATTGATTAATAATACTGATTGCGCAAGAAAGAATAAAAAAGTTTTGTCTGATAGGTAAAAACAATTGAAATCAAATTTTGATAAGTTTAAAGGAACACAACCGCTTGTGCAAGACTCTGAACGCGAGTGATTGGAATTACAAATTCTGATAGTGTCGTTTACGTAATTCAGAATATTCGAGAAGAACGACCGCTGGATGCTTTGTGATAAATCTTTCTTTCCACCCATTGGATTATTACAATCCAAGTTACTAATCGTATTTACATCCAATTGATAATACACTTCGTTCTTTTAACAATTATTCTTTTTACAATCGTTATTTACAGAGAGGTTTTCTACAATCTTTTGTACTGTCGCCACTACAAATTCGCTATCGTAGTGTGATGTAGGGAGTGCTTTACCTGAAGGTAGTCTCGACAATAAATCTGTAAATCCCATTTCTTTTCCCGGAATGTGCTTGATCTTAAAATTAAATAGTAACAGTCGATTTACCCAACGGGTTAATCTGCTATGCATAGTTTTGTTGCTCTGGTTTGCATTTAATGCTGATAATAATGCCTTATGGTCCGTCACAATTTCAAATTCGGCACCATACAAGTAATTTTTAAAATGTTCTGTAGCCCAGACTACTCCCAACAATTCAAGTTCGTTTGTAGAATATTTACTTTCGTGGTTGTTCAAAAATCGGGAGGCGAATGCTATTGTTACCCAATTTTCTCCATTCCATTGTTCTAGGGTAGCTCCTAAGCCGTTATGGGAAGCGTCTGTCTTTAGTCTTGACATCCTTTTTATGTCGAAGTGGTTGTTCTCTGTTATCTTCACTATCTGTTGTTTTAGTTCTTCAAATGCTTTAGTATGTTCGTCATTCCATTGGTAGACTGATTTCTTCACATGAAGTGGTCGTAGGGGGGAACTTAGGGCGGACAAATTCGGGACGAATTTCATATTTTGATTGATCGATCCAAAGAAAGACCTAAGTTCAGATATGTTTTTGGGGTTTGGTAGGTTTTTAATCGAATCTGACTTTCCCACCAATGGTTTCACGCCCGATTTTGATATCTTGAAACCTAGTCACTCTATTTCTTTTTGGAAGAATGCACATTTCTCCCATTTTACCGCCATGTTCTTGTTGTCCAAAATGTTTAAAAAGTTTGTTAGTATCGCTTTGTGTTCATTTAATGAACCTTTCGAAGCTATTAAAATGTCGTCGTTATAACAATTGGTAAAAGGAATGTCTTTCAATAAAGAATCCATTACCCTCTGGAATTCGTTTGGCATATCGCCCAATCCGTAAAATCCAGTTAAAAACCTATAGGTTCCAGTGGTTTCGCCCCCCACGATACTAAAGTTACACTGTTTGCTAGTGTCTGTGCATAATTGTAGTAGGCTGTATGCGTTCTTTAGATCTAGATTACTAAACCAAACTTCCCCTGACTCTTTGCTTGACAGTTGAAGAGCAATATTATCGATCAGTTCATGTATGTTTGGTATCTGGTACTTGTTCTTGAATATCTGATTATTTAATAGTTTCGAATCTAATGCCAACTTGATGCTACCGTCTTTTTTTCTTGTAATCACAATTAGGCTTATAAAACAATCTTCATCGCATTTGTTCAACTTTATGATATGCCCCTCTTTTTCCATTCTATTTAGTTCCGTTTTTACGTTATCGAGTAGATGTAAGGGAACTCTTCTACCTTTGGTTTGGATATGTTTGAATGGGGAATGGAAATGAGTAACTTTTCTGTCCGAAGGTATTTTTCCCACTCTGTTAAATAGCGCTTTGTACCTATGATACAGATTAAGGGTCGTATCTGAATAATTATTTAACTTACACAATTCTGTGCGTGATATGTTGTTGACGGGTAGTAGAGGCTGTCGTTGGGCTATCTCTATTCCAATTCTCGGGAGATTTTCGTTACCCAGAATGTTCCTCTCATGTCCAGAAGTGATAAAAAATGGGGTTTCGTCCGCGGTCCATCCATTGGATTGTAACCTCACTACCACCTTCCCGATGATGTTGATTGTGTCGTTAGTGAATCCGCAGTATAGTTCCCTCGTTTTCTTCTCAACTGGCTGAAACTTCAACTGTGGATTTCTCAGCTTCAATTCGTGAAGTACATTTTGTTTCAGGAAGCTCACTGGGCTTGCCGAATCCACTGGAATGATCAAGTTGACTATCGCGTCGTCTCCCAAACCGATGTTGACAAGTTTCTTGGTTTCCAAACCATTGGTATCGTAGATTGTTCTAATGTTGAGAACGGAATAGTCATCGTTATCACTTATCCCCTCTTCAGTCCAAGCGTTAATTACTCCACAAAACTTTTCTTCGCTTCTCATTTGAAGATCTTCTGGGGAATATGAACAATTCTGACTATTTACAGCTTCATCTACAGTATTTACAGCGGGTTTTCTTCCTTTCGATTTACAAAGTCTTCCAAAATGTCCTTTATATTTACAAATATTACACACGATTTCTTTCGCAGGACACACATTCAGATGACCTTTGGTAAACGCATTCCCGCATTTCATGCAAGTATTTGATCTTTCTATGTTTAAGCTTGGTTCCTTTTTAACGTTGTTGAAGTTTTTATACCCTCTCCCACTATTTCCTGTCGTGTTGAAAGATCTAGTCATATTGGTCAGTTTGAGGTGGTTATAGTAGCCTTTTTTGTCAATTATTGCTTGGTTTAGTGCATCCAATGGATTGAGAGTTTCCGAAAGTAGTCTACGTTGTAAGTCGCAGTTTTTCATGTTAAAAATAAATACGTCTCTAATCCACTCCTGTTCTGCATTAATTCCAATTTCACATGATCTCGCCAAGTCTGATAACGCACCCCAAAATTGTTCATAGGATTCTCTATCCTTTTGTTTCCTGCTCAATAATTTGTATCGTTCAAATGTTATGTTGGTTGGTTTGATAAAAGCCAATTCTAGCATTTCGTAAAATTCCTTGAATGAGATTCCTAGGATTTTTACCCTTGGATGTTTCTGGGCGAAAACTCTTTTGCCTTCCGCTCCTAAGGCCAAGTATAGGATTGACCTTACTTTTTTATCGGCCTCGTATCTCCTCATTCCTCCGAATTTCCTCTTTTCTTCTGCTAGTCTTTTATCTTCAGCGTGTTCGTAGACTCGCATTGTTTCTTTGTTCCTGGCCTCCCTGGCTTTCCTCTGTTGGTCAGTTTCTGACTCCTGGGCACCTTCTAGGATCGGTAACGTCGTCTCCCCTTCCATTGGTTCTTTGAGGTTATCTAAGTCTAGGTTTTCCTTCGCGATAATGGCCAAATGGAATTGGTCTATCCAATTGTTCCATTGGGTGTTGGGTTCAACCGTGTGGTTCGGCGAAAAGGCGGGTATTCCCCTCAGGTTCGAATCAGTTGTTGACTGCGCCATAATAAAGAGTTAAGATGTACCACTGGTAACTATTGTATCTAAATAAAGTTAAAAGAGAATAAAAGTATTGGTTGAATTAAAACCGACTGTAGTCTAAAAAGAGCAACTAGTGAGTCGAAGTCCACTGGACTTCGTAGAGTTAACATTGACTGGTACGTAATTAGGTAATAGAGGTCAAGGTTATAACATACTAAAAATACTGAATCACAACAACTGATATGAAATCTGTTGATTGAACTGTTAACATAAGATTCGAAAGGACACTTTTTATCCGACTACACCCTAAGATTAGTATGCTTTTTAACATTTGGATCACCTTTTTTTCAGTAACTAAGCTGAAAGATTTAACAGTCGAACCTAATTTTTTCACTAGTTATTTTTTAACTGATTGTTTAATTTCTTTCAGTTTTCATTATCATTGAAAAAAGGCCAAAAGTCTTAGTAAGCTTAACGGTTGATCAAGGGTATTTAAAATTTAGCGACGACGCCAGTCTGGTGGAATGTGCGTTTTGTTTGTGCCGCTCTTATCTGATGAATCCCTGACTGCTCTGAATATTGAAGTAGGTAAGGCACGTGAAAAAATTCCATTGGTAAAAATATATTGTTTTTTTTTAAATATCAAAAAAATCAAGCACAGATAATGAGAGAGTAGTAGGTCCAGAAAAATTCGAGCTAATGAGTCGGCCTGCTTTTTCAGCACTCTAAATTCAAGAGACAATTGAATTTTTTCATTTTTTTCTCTCACTTTTTTCAATTTAAGTACTACTACCCAGTTACGCAACCTTACAATTTCTTAGAATTATTTTTTTGATAACGAGTAAAATACTTCAAAGAATTCCGCAGAAAACTTCTTCTGGTCATTTCGCAATTCAACGGACAATCTCCGCAGAGACAAACAATGGAATAACTATATCTCCAGATTGGATTTAGCGGTGCACTAGATTCTCGCAAATATAGTAAGAGTAAAATGGAAAAAAATTAAAAAAAGAGAAACACCCCATATCGGTACAAGTGAACAGTAGATAGACAGCTGCGTCAAGCTTATAAGCTTTCCGCTTAGTCGTCGCTGTTTAAATTGTTTGTTTATTAAAAACCATTTTTTTCTAGAAGTAGATCGCTTATGATCTATGATAATATGATAACTTAGACTTACACTTTTCAGTTATTAAGCCAAAAAATTCTATCGATTGTCATTGTTTCTTTTTATTAAAAAATCGTTAGGAAATTGTAATGCGAACGTTTTATGATACTTGGAAATTTTTGACTATCGTCGTTGTATCGGATATCGGATATACTGATTTGGCTTCTCCAGGGGCTTACCTACCATTAAGAATAATAAAAAAGTTACAGTTAATAGCATGCTTATTTTATTTCTGTCAATAATGGAAAATTTTATAGTTTTTTTTCATCCAAATTTCAGCAGACACATATTTGCACAGAGCAATTTTGCTTTATATCTCGAAGTTTTGACATTGAAAAACATGGCCAAAAACCTTGGTTGTTTTTTAATTTTGCAATTAAAACTATGAGCGAAACTTAAATTTTTTGGATTTACTTTTTTGATAGCAACATATCAGTGATGTTGTTTGAGCCAGCATGAAAGCTGTTTAGGAGCTGATTCATTTGCAACTTTTGAAATCTATTGTCGGGCACGGTGAGCAAGTTTCAAAATAAGACAGTCTGGCATTGAAAAAAGAAACGCTTATTCTCGTCCTGCCAACAAAAGATCAGAGAAATGATTGATAACCTGAATAAAAAGATATACCTCTAATTGTTGTAGTTTTTCTGTTCCGACCATTGAAACAGGGCAAAAACTTAGTATTCGGGTTGTTTTTAGTTTGTTTTTGACGCAAAATTAGGTACAACAAATAATGATTTGACTGGGATGAGTGATATATCATATTAAAGGTCTTACAGTCATAGATTGAACCACACTAAAAAATTGGAAAACTTTTTTAACGTGGTTCTTTTTTTATTATTATTTTTTCGTTTTTCAAGAAATTTTTCTGCAAAAATTGTTGTTTTTTATTTGCTATTTTAGTATGGCTGTCCAAAGATACCTAATCGTCATTTTTTTGGTCAGCTTTTTTATCAAGCAACGGCAAAAAAAAGACAATTATTTCAAAAACTTTGTTGTTTTTTTCTAAGACTTTGGTCGGAACATCCTGTGCTACTTGCATAGCAACAGCCTATCCTTGTTTGTTTTTGTATCACGCTTTACTTGTTCGTTTTTGTATCAGTCTATTTGTATCATTCTGTGCTACTTGCATAGCAACCGGCTATGCTTGAGATTTTTATATCAGTCTATTAATTGTAGTATTTGACAAGTTGACAGAAAATAGTTACAGTTATTATGAAAACCTAAAATTTTAGATTTACTTTTTAATAGATTGATTGTTGCAAATTTTTCGTCAAATTTTTCAAATCTGTTGTTGCTCACGTATTTGGTTTTGAAATGTCAAGATTGTATTGAAGAGTCGCTTCGAAGTTTCGCAGATAGCCTGCACCCACATCAAAGTTTTCGCAGAATAGTCTCCTTCTAGCCCTTTTGCAATCAAAATCACAATTGCCTGTGATAGAAGAGAGACCGTTGAAACGACACCGTTTGTAGCTTTTATCCACACAGGGGAATCTTCTCTTCTTGAAACAAAAATTTCTGGCGGAAAAATTAGTCCCGTTGAGTTTTCACTTACGTCAATTATCGGAACCTCCATAGAATAATTTGCATCTTCCATGTTTTTCTGAAGTCCGTTGCTGAAATACCTCAAAACAAAAAAGCTATTTGATTGGGCTTACAAAACTCTCGAAATTAAAAGTTTTTCTTTCAGAAAGGTGACAAGTTCCAGAGGTTATCTATTCAGTAGCTGGCACAAAGAACGCTTTATTGATTTTTGGCTCACACTTTTACTTGGCAATTTAACTGTTAATTGGAAACGAATAAAAACATCTGCTCATTTGTATGCGAGGAATAAAATATAAACTTTTCCATTTTTAAATCCGAATCACAAAAAAAAACATTTTATGTTTTACTGCACTTGGATCCCTAACAACAGTGAAAACTGAGAAGAAACCAGACCTGGTACATAATTCCTCTTCATTTTGTGAAATGGTCATAAAAGTAAGAAGCTTAAAAAACTACTTTTGTTTGAATTAAGTGGCTTTTTGGCTATTTTGCATTTTTTTGCTATTGAAGAAATTTTACTGGAAGACATATTGTTTACCAGAACAAAAAAAGCAAACAATTTTTAAAAATTTGTTTTAGAGACGGTAACAACGATTGAAACATTTAGATGAGGCATCAAGTATTGCAAGTAGAGGCTATTTAGTGAAGCCAATTAAAAGATGACCACTTTGCCTCAGAAAATTATCAATGACAATTCTGTCTCAATGCTCAGATAATTTAACTTTTGTTCGGCTGTTTTTTACTGCTAGATAGTGTTTCATGATGTTAACTCTTTGTCCAAAAACTATCCTAAAATTACTCAAGTCACTAATTTACTTCCAGTTACAACTTTTAATTGCTCCTTTTTCTGAGAAAAAAGATAAGACAATTTTTTCAATCTGCTCTGTGGATCTGGGATAAAAGTTTCTTTTTCCAAGTGTTGTTAAAGTGTTTCACCACTCATTCACACATAGTCCAGTCTGTTATTGCCGTTTTGTTTGTGGGTTACTCATTTTTGGTTTGATAATTTCAGTAATATTATTGTATAATTAAAAGTTGGAACTAAAAATACAATTAAAATTTACCGTCGATTTCAAAAATAGCATCTGGCTATTTTTCGATATATTGAACTATTTTGTTCACAATATAAATTTTTTTTCTTTCAAGTTTTAGCTTTTTCTTTGTCGATATTTTCTGAACTTTTGATTTTACAAAAAAGGTACTGAAGTTGTCCCTTTTCAATTATTTGGAGTTTGTGATGATGATATTGAGTAATTAAGACTAATTAAGAACAAAGAGGTTAAAAAAATGAAAACCATCTGCTCTAGGAGACTTTTTTGAAAATGACGTTTTAGCTTGACTTTCTGAATAGTCATTTACCATCTAGCAATTTGAATTTTCCGTATTATCCTATATCAAATGAAAACCTTTGTTTCGGAAATTGTATTAAATTTGTCGGCTACCAAAGTTCACAATTGAAGAAAATCACATTTTTCGCATGTATCTCAAACATTGAGTTCTATGAAAGTTTTGGCTTTGGAACCAATTTTTTTCCCGTTTTTCATCTTGATTTCATAAAAATGTCCTTGAAAAAGCATGAAAAAAAGATGCATGAAATAATAGCTTGAAATTAAGCTTTACTTAAGTGAAAATAATAAGCCATACTTTTTGGATCAGCTTACCACTTTTTTCCAACTAATAATGATTATGAACCCGATGATTTTACTGATTATGAATTGTAATGATTATTATTTTGACCTTGATTTGGTCTAAAATTTATTTTTTCCTTTAGCTGCAAGCAACTTTAAGTTTAGTTAAGTAAAAAAAATTGATTGATAAAAATGGTTAGGTCAATCTCTGGCGATGTGCAAAGGGAGAGATATATGTTTTTTTTTCAAAGTTTGCGCGTAAAATTTGTTAATAAAGGTTCACGTTTTTTACACACATTCTTATAATTCATACTTAGGCGCGTTCTTAGGTTTTTTTCTTTATTTGGGTACTAGGCAACACTTGACTTCCGTTATCTTTGGACTTTCTCACGCAAAATCAGTTTATTTAACTGAATGTTTAGTTTAAAATTTGTAGAAGGAAGTCTAAAGTTAACAACACCCAAATTGATTAAATGATTTTATTTCCATCTCACATGAAGCAAGCCAACAATTAAGCCAGCAAATAGTGCAAAAGTTTTTCAATTTAGCTATGAAAAATCAATATTTTAGCTATAAAAAAGAAGATTGGTAGCGTACGTTCAAAAATCTTGTTTTCCATTCATAGATTCAAAAGTCTCAAAAATTATAACCTTGAAAAACAAATTTAAAAAAAAAATTGTTGAGTTTTCTAGAAATCAGAATATTTTCACCTATACGGGTTTTGTTGATGTACAAATGGAAGCCACTAATAACGTATCGAGTTTGTCCTTTTCCGCTCTTCACGTGCATTAACAAACAAAAATTTTTGATTTAAAAAACACATGAAAAAACAGCTATTCCTGATTTTCAGTGACAAATATTGTGGTCGAAACAATCTGCATACAGCAGCAATTTTGCATAAAGTTTTTTTTTTTTCAAAATGTGTTTTGATTAGAGGTTTTTTAGATGTATTGTTTGTTTGAGTGTGAGAGGATAAGGACAAAAACTAAACTTGGAATGTTTTTCAGCGACTCCAGTTAACTCCAGGTATTTTTTGAATGTTTTGTAGAAGTTAACCGCATAAGAATTTAAACTAAATGAATTTTCAAAAGCTAAAATTTCACAGGTGAAAAATATTCAGTTTTTTTTGCTAAAATTGAAGCAATATCTATTAAAAAGTAAAATAAGCTGAAGTTTTGACATACTATATTAAACTTCTAATACTCAAAGCGCAAGACTATAATTGTTCAGACCAAAAACTCTTACCTCACAAATTGTAGCAAAATTTTCGACCAACTTAGTTTCGAGCTGTTAATAGAAAAACTGGAAAATCGTTCCTTCTTATTTTTCTCTTTGCTTTGAGAATTGATATGTGTCGTGATTAAGTGCTCTGTTTTACTCTGAGTTATTGATAAACGACTCCGAATTAAAATAATCAAGTAGACATTTAAAGAAAAATTGTTAATTGAGTTTAATTCTCAATTTTGATTTTTGTTCCACAAAAGTATATTTTGTAATACTTATCAATCTGAATTAATAATCTTCAAATTGTTATAATTTGTCTGAGGGCGCTACATTTTGATATATAAAGATAAAATTAACATTAGCCAAAACACAATCAGTGTTTTGGCGTCAAACTATCATTAGAGCACGCGATTAAACTAGTTTTTCTGTTGTATTGCATCTCTTTACAAGAACTTTAGAGATAAAATTAACAATTAGCCGACACACAATCAGTGTTTTGGCGTCAAAACATTATTAAAGCACGCGGTTAAATTAGTTTTTCTGTTGTATTGCATCTCTTTACAAGAACAATTTAGAACTTGACACGAGACGTTTTTCCCCAAAAATTTTTTCACACTAATTGAAATTTTATCTAAAAATTGAAAGTCAAATTCAAACTAGCCAAGATTGAACTAGATTTTAAAATCTTGAAATAGAAGAATTCTCGCATTTCAAAAAGAAAGGTAGAATTACTTCAACTAGGTTGATAATCGAAACCAAATATGGTTGCAGTAAAATCGGAGACTTTTCAGAGTTGCTAAGGATCTGAAGCATGTTTATTTCAAGCATGCTGATGTCTTGTGACATACCTTGCAGCAAGTTTGGCGTTTTTTTCTCTAGCATATCTGATCATAAATTGTCAGAGCTGATCGATGTCTGATTCAGTCATAACTCAGAATTTGTACGCCAAGTAAGACATTTTAAGCAAAAACCAACAATTCTTAAAAACAATAAATTAAATAAATTAAGAACGATAAATAGGACATATTGTAAAAACTGGAACTAAAAACCTGATTTTACGCCCAATGGGTATTTCAGACGAAAAACAAAATGTCATTAAAATTTAGTGCTTAAAACAAATTTCAAAAAACCAAAAACAAAAAAAAATCAATAACCTGTTTTTTAAAATTAGTTTAGAAAATAAAGATCCGAACAATACGGTATTTATCTGAAAGTTTCTGATCTCTGAATTGTTTTTAATGTTTTTGAATTATAAAAACACGTAAAAATTATGATTTCCGAGAGTTCTAGTTGTTGAAAAAGCTGGCAAAAACTAACTTTCTACGCAATTTAGAATTTTTTTTTTCAACATTTTTTGAAGTCGAAACCCCGAGCGGAGGAGATCAAAATCGATGAAAAAAAGTAATCTGAGAAGGTAAAATCAAAAACTTTCGAACAATTTGGAAAAACTTGTTAAGGAAACAATAGAAATCAAATAAACCAAAGTGTTTTTCCTCTGTAAATAATCAAACGCGTTTTTTGCAAAAACAGCATTCAAGGATTAGTTTTGTTGGTTAAAGAGAGTTTGAGAATGTCTTAAAAATCTTTTATTCAAAAAAAACAAAGCAGAACTTAGCAATGATGTGCTTTGAGCCCGTGTTGCATTCAGTTTGAATCAACCAGATTCAAAAGTCTTTGTTTTATATTGGCAAATTTTGGCAATTTTTGAGTTTTAAAACATCGTGGAAAGCCGAAAAAATTGCTAGCGATCGCAAAATGGCAAATCAAAATGATCACTTACTAAAATTTTGATATTAGTTTTGCTAATAACAATAATTGGTTTATAATATAATAATATGATTGGTAAATAAATTAATCACGCCACCCTTTCATAGCTTATTATTTTACCTCACAAAAATAATCCCATCAGAATATGTTCAAATATGTTTTTAGTCGCATACATGTTACCAAGTTTTTGATAATCAAGCCGCAAAAAAAACAAGACAGTGTTGGAACTTGATGACACTATCGGTTTATAGTAATGCCGCAAAAGGATAGCTTTTAATATGCTGCTTCACAGTTATTTAGAATTGCTGTCTTACAGTGAATTCAGAGTTGCTGTTTTACAGTGAATTCAGATTGTTTTTGTAATTTTTTTCGCTGGCCCTTTTGGACAAAAAGTGTCGCATCCTTAACTATTTTCAGTCTGTCTGAAAAAAACTACAAAGGAAAATAATTACTGCAAACTATTCAGAGAATTTTCAAGGAATATATTTAGTTAATTTAAACAGATTTCCAAGACATACAAATGATAAAGAAGTGAAAATAGGTATTTTTTAAACAGTACAAGTTTTTTTGTATCAGTCGTCGTCGTCGTGGTCGTCTCTCCGTTACGTCTCGTTCGAGACCTGGATGCCTCCTCCGGAACTAGTCAGGTCCCCGAGCCCCCACTAGTATGTCCTCCATTGGACTTATCAGTGGACAGCCTCTGGAGAGCCTGATAGATTTCCTTGGCCAGGATTTGGATGTGGTCCGTGGCTGGGTGCACCCCAACGTTCTTGTCTATGTGGGCTTCTGAGAACCGTCGGTATCTGTGGAACTCACATTTCGCTTTCTTTGCAATATTTTCGTATTGCCTGTTGATCTTCTTGATTTCTTCTTCGCGGTGCCTCCTCCATGGAACTTCCATTAAAACTACTTGAAAGCCTTCATTCTTGCACATTTCTACTAGATCCTTCATTTGGTCACTGAACTCGTCTGGCTGATGTATTGAGCCGTGTCTCCATGCAATAGTGTTTGCCCCGCCGAGAATCGCGATTTTCTTATTTCCTAAAAGACTAAAATTGTCCAATATCTTCCTCTCGGGTAGTTGGTGACTCTGCGCACCGGGACAAGTCACAACCTTTGCGTTCTTGATAAAGAATCCATTTACAATGGAATCGCCCAGAACAGCGAGTTCAAGATGGTCTGTTGTTTTTTACGTGGTGATCTCCTCGCGGTACGGTTTGTCCCCTCATCTCGCTGGTACTTTATTCACACCCCCCTTGGATGCTAAAACCTCTTCCAGCCTCCCCTTCCTTCCACCTCTATCGCTCCTGCCCTTTCCACTCATTTTCATTCACGACCTGAAAAAGTGCCACAAAAGGATAGCTTTTAATATGCTGTTTTACAGTGAATTCGAAATTGCTGTCTTACAGTTAATTCAGAGTTGCTCTTCTACAGTGAATTCAGATTGTTTTTGTAATATTTTTTTTCGCTGGCCCTTTTGGACAAAAAATTCGCACCCTTAAAACTACAAAGGAAATTAATTGCTGCAAACTATTCAGAGAATATTCAAGGAATAGATTTAGTTAACTTGAACAGATTTCCAAGACATAAAAATGATAAAGAAATGAAAATAGGTATTTTTTAAACAGTACAAGTTTTTTTTATATCAGTTCCTGATCCACGTGTTGTTTCGTCCGTAATTTTCTAGAGAGCTCAGAGTTTTACCAAATTTTTTGATGCGAACTATTTTGCAAAAGTCGCAACCAAGTTTTTCCTCAAAACACTTTGGTTTTGTTTTCATTAAATAAAAATTTTACTCTAACACTAACTAGTTAGGTGTATTCACACCCAGTTTTGGTTAGAGTTATCTACACAAAAAGACCACAAATTGAAACTTCAAACTCGTTTTGTCAAATCGGGTTGAGATTTGACAAAAAATAAAGAGATCAAAGTTGCTTCGAATTTCACCAGAACTCTTTGTCTATCAAAATCCTATTATATAGATTTCTGGTAACATTACCCTCTCTTGAAATTTGTTGTGCTGTGTAAAAAGCTTTTTTGATATTTATTTTTCAACAATCATCCAGGTAGTTTCAAGGCAAATTTCAATTAATTAGAAAAAGCCAAAATGACCTATTTTTGAGGTAAAGCTTTGGTTATGCACTTCTTACCAAAAACTACACCATATTTTTTTTTATGAAATTTTGCGCAACATTTATTCCGATATCTTTTTTCTAATCTCAACCCGATTTGAAGAAAACGCGTTTGAAGTTTCAAGGTTTATTCGTTCTGTCTGAATAATTAAAAACTTTAAACTATTCCAGGGTATTTCATCGACTAAATTGTTCGCAAAGCATTCAATTTTTCCTTAAGCAAGCTATTCAACCGATAAATTATATCAAGTTAATTCATAGACCAAATCGGTTTGCGACGTGTTTGCAAGCAAGCTGTTCAAGCTATCAATTTTGGAAATAATTCAATTAACTTCTTAGACACAATTCTTAAGAAAAATCTTCAAAAAATCAAGTTTTTCGTAGGCAAGCTATCCAAGCTATGAAACCTTGACCTTTTCCAAGCGATTTCATTGAATGAATTGGTTCGCAAAACATTCAAATTTTCTTCAGCAAGCTTTTCAACTTATGAACTGTTTCGGTTTCTTCTAAACAAAATATGTTTGAGAACTGTTTCCAAGCAAGTCATTCAAGCTTTAAAATGTTCCACAATTATTCATGTACCAATTTGGACTGCAAAAACTCTATTTATCAAAAACTTCAAATTGTTTCAACAATTTTGTAGTTCCCAAAACGTTCAAAGTTTTCATAAGCTTGCTTTTGAACCCATAATTTGTTTCAAGTGATTTCATAGACCGATTCGGTTGTCAAAGTGTTTCTGAGAAAATTTTTCAAGTTATGATACTTATTCTAAGTTTTTTCGTGGACTGAATCGGTATCCAAAAAATTAACTTTTACTCGAGCTATTTATTACAATTACGAAACTTTGAAAAGTTTCAAGTAATTTCAACGAATGTATTGGTTCGCAAAACTCTTAAATTTTTCCTAGGCAAGCTATTTAACCTATAAAAACATCACGTTAATTCTTAGACCAATTCAACTTGCAAAGTGTTTCCAAGCAAGCTATTCAATTTATGAAAACCATGTTTTATTCCGGGCTGACTCATTGACTGAATTGGTTAGCAAAACGTTCAACTTTTTCTTAAGCAAGCTATTCAACCTTTGAATTATTTTATATTAATATGCAGTGCTGCTTTAAATAAATCGGGCCTAACAAAATACACTTGAAATTTCAAAACTAATTTTCTATAACTGGGATAAGATTAGAGGAAAAGTAAACAGAACAAACGAAGCTCAAAATTTTAACAAAATTTGCTTGGTTCAAGTTATTTTGTGAAGTTTGCAACCAAATTTTACCTCAAATATGGGTAACTTTGGCTTTTTTCTAATAAATTAAAACTTACGTTGAAACTACCCTATTGACCACGGCAAAATATCTCAAGACATAACAAGGTTCTAGAAGGGTAAAGCTTCCAGAAAGCCGTAAAAGGGATTTTTTGTTGATAGACAAAGAAGGTCAATTTTACAAAGCAAAAACCTAAAAATTTGCCTAAAAACAATTTTCAAACCTTTTGGGAAGTCTTATTCTTCTAGAACTTTGTTGGGCTGTGAAAAAGGCTTTTTCTTTATAACTTTTTCATCAATAAACTTGTTAGTTTCAGAGTAATTCTTAAGTGATCATTAAAACCAAAAAGACCCAATTTATGGTTAAAATTTTGGTGAGAAATTTCTGAGGAAAAATGCCCCGTTTCCAAGCGAGCTGTTCAAGCTATGAAAGTTTCAAAAATTATTTTTTATTAAGAATAACTTCTCATTAATTCTTACTATTAATAACTTAGTTTTCTAAGTTATTTCGTTGACTGAATTGGTTCGCTAACCATTCAAATTTTTCATAAGCAAGCTATTCAACTTATGATTTATTTCGATTTCTACTAGATAGAATCTGTTTGAGATCAGATAGAGTCTGTTCCATGCAATTTATTTAAGCTAAGAAGCTTTGAATCAATCCAAGTTATTTCATAGTCCAAATCGGATTGTAAAAAGCTCCATTTTTTCTTAGTCGATCCATTCCAATTAGGAAACTTTAAAATGTTTCAAGTTATTTTAACAATTGTTCGGTTCTCAAAACGTTCATGCTTTCCATAAGCCAGCTATTGAACTTCTCAGTTTTTCAAGTGATATCATAGACTGATTCGGTTGGCGAAATGTTTTCATGCAAATTACTCAAGCTATGATGCTTATTCCAAGTTATTTTGTAGACTGAAACGGTATGCAAAAAGAATCGTTTTTTCCTCAAGCAACTTATTGCAATTCAATGAGTTTTTTGGTTCGCAAAACGATCAAAGGCAAGCTATTCGACCTATGATTTAAAACAATTTATTCGATAGACCAAATCGGCTTACGAAATATTTCCAAGAAGTGATCTGGTGTGCACAGTGTTTCCAAGCAAAGAAGCTTTGATTTATTTCACGTTAATTCATAGACTAAATCGGTTGCAAAAAATTCATATTTTTCTAGAGCAAATATTCCAGCACAGACACTTTGAAATATTAAATATTCCAGGATATTTCATAGACTGAATCGGTTTTCAAAAGTTCTTGTTTTTCCTATGCAATCTATTCAACCTATGATTTATATCAAGTTATTAGATAGACCAAAAATTACGAAACAAACAAGTTAACACAAATTATAAAGTTTTGTCCTAGACTAAATTAGTTAGTAAAAATTCCAAAAAACGCTAATTAAAAAGTTTCAAATTACTTCAACGAGTGTGTGGTTCGCAAAATGTTCATTTTTTTCAGATGCAAGATAACGAACCTATGATTAACATCAAGTTATTTCATAGACCGAATTGTTTTGAGAATCATTTTAGTGTTTCCTAACAAGTTATTTAAACAGCAGATCAAACCGCAAAGAGCGAATCAAAAGCAAAATTTTCAAGAGCGAATCAAGCCGCAAAAAAATTAAAGTTTTCTAAGCAAGATATTCCAACTATGAAATATTCTTGGTTATTTCATATACCGAATCGGTTCGCAAAATTTTCTGTTTTTCTAAGCAAATTGTTCCGGAAACGAAACATATTCCAGCAACAGCGACGAATTTTTCAACACCAGCAACACAACAGCAACGAATTTATATCAAAAAGTGTATTGGTTCGCAAAACGCTCAATTTTTTTTCTTAAGTAAGCTATTTGACCAATAAAATATTTCAATTTAGTTCATAGACAAAATGAGGGTTTGCTAAATGCTTAAGTGGCTCCAAGCAAGCTAAGCAAGCTACGAAACTTTTTTTTAACTTTTCAAGTTATTGCAATGAGCAAATTGGTTCGCTAAATGTTCAAAAAAATTTTATGCGAGCTAATCATGCTTTTCAATTTTGAAACAAATCAAATTGTTTTATGAAGCCATTCAAGAGATGAAATTTGTATTCATTATGTTTTGTAAATTGCCAGAAAAAAGTCAATATGTTTTTCTAGTTGCGAGAAATATAATTCTTCAATTCAAATTGACCGCATAAATTCCCAAAGTGTTCAAATTTTTCCAAACTAAGCTATTTCATTTATAACAAATTTCATTTATAGGTTATTTCATAAAACCAATCGTTTCACGAGAAGTTCAAGTTTTCCTATGCAAGTTTTTCAAGCAATGACTGTAACGGTTTGCAATTTTTTAAACCAAATTGTTTGTCAAAAGAGCTTCAAAAGAGTTCAAGATGCTTTAAAGAGCAAATCAATTCGCAAAACTTTAACGTCGTTCTTAAGCGCTTCATTCAAGCCTTGACAAATTGAAACAATCAAAAGTAAGCAAAGCAAAGATAGTTTTTCCAAGAATTGAAGTTAATGTTTCTAGTTGATTCCTTTCAGAATGAAAAGAATCTGTAAACGCAAATTAATATGTTAAAGACTAGTCAGCTATTGCTTAGACTTGAAGTTTAATCTAGTTTGTTTTGATTAACCCTGTTTCGTTTTTTTTCTTTTTTTCAAAAAGAATTTTAAAATGGACAAGGTTTAAATTTTTTGATGATCGCTCTGATTGATTCTTTGACACTCTGATCAAAGCTTCTTGAACGTTGCGCTTGATAGTCTCTTAAATATTGAGCCTCATGACAAATTGATGACATTCAATTAATATAAAAAAAATTTTTGAAAAAAACTGCAAAAACAATTAATGTGTGCCCTCAAAGCTTATGATAAAAGTTTAAGCTAAAAACATAAGCAATGTCTACTCGATCGTTTGTTTACTCTGAATCCCCTATGAAAAAATACACAGGAGAGGATCGAGTAAATATTCCCCCTCAGATAGACCTCATTGGAAACTTCCACCCAAGCGCTTAATTTGAAGTAAAATGCTAAATGCTGCAAAAAAAATATTTGATTCTGATTGGTTGAAATATCCAACTTGAAACTAAATTAACTTCGTTCCCTGGAATTTCTTTCCGGGACAATTTTAACTTGGTTGATATTAACTTGGTTACAAATCAATTAATGACTCAAAATCGTTAGTACTAGAATTGAAACCAATTTTAGTTTTCTTGCACTAAACGGCCTATAAAACACAGTTCTTCATCTTGGAATGAAAATAAAGTGGTTGAATCTGATTGGATGTATGTCTATTAGTTAAAAAAAATAACAAGATAATCATATTATTAGCCAAATATGACCGAAAATAAGGAACTTTTGTTCAATTGCAGCCAATAAACTGAATTGTTTGTGCCTGGGTGAAGTTTTGCAATTAATTTGAAATTAAGTTGCTTTATGACATTTCCTCATTTGTTTTTGTCTTTTCGGTTTAGATTTTATCAGCTGAAAATGTTGATTGAATTGTCTGACGGTGTTAATTGAATTTGATTGGTTAAATTAGTCTTTCAGATTTGACCGCATAAATTTGAACTCAAAACATAAAATTAACGAATTAAAGCCGTTTAGTTACCTAGAACCCCCAATAAAACCCCCAATACAACTTTTGCCAAAAGAAAAGCTGCATAAAAACACTGTCGAGACCCCTGGTTGTGCGCCATACAAAAAAAACTTTGTCATTTCACACCATCCTAAAAAAATTTCATGATAAAATTCTATATAATATATTTTTAGGGAAAATTATATTTATCAAACATTGTTTTTATATGAAACATAATTGTTTAAAAACTCAATAGAAGAATATAAAAAACAATGAAAATTCTAAACCTAGTGTAATTTTTTTTTCCAATTACATTTTTGCTAGGGCTAGGAAAATTGTTACCAAAGTTGTTATCGAAAAACATTCAGGTGAGGATTGTACTACTCAAATTTTGAAACATAAAAACTGATATTGACAGACCAAAACTTATAGATTATTGAAGTTTTTTTTATCGAAAGCTTTTGGAGTCCATTTAAAGGACGCAGCTTTAGATTTCATTAAATTTCGTTGATATATCGTTAGCTTCTTTAGTTTATTAAAGAATGAAGCAAAGCGGAGCAAATTTTCTCTATTTGCTAATCCCCACGGACCTTGTCTACCGGTCGAATTTTTCATGCTACAAAAGAGTTTGCTGTTTGATAGAAAAATGCACAAATGACAAAAAATTTATTCATCCACCACTCATAAGAGATTTAAGGAGGAATCGGTCGGGTAAGATTGACCTTCTGATTACAAACATTCGGTGCAAGAAAAGAGGTTTTTTTGAAGTTTCAAATTTCATGCGGGAATCGGAGTGGTTAGTTAAATAAAGATTTGCAAATAATGGTGTGAGGAACAGTTTTGATAGCAGTGGGAGAAGGGTGTAGTCGAAATCGAAGAAGTTGTTTCTAAAGAGGTTAAAAATAAAATAACCGCAAAAGACATCAAGAACTGAAAGTTTCGATCAAAAACTTTTTGACATTTTGCAAAGACCATTTGAGACAATGGAAACGTTCAATTCTTAATTTTTGCGGGAAGTGGACTCAGCATGAAAAGCATCACAAGAAAACTTGCACAAACGATTTTTGCGATTGGATGGAAATTGGAGTTAAATGGAGTGAAGTAACAGCAACAAAAATCTTTCAATTTGAAATTAGAGCTTGAGCAGTAACCATAATTACACAAGTGAATAACTTGATGACCGCAGAAAACTCAAAAACAGTTTTAAGACTGCTTGTACAAGTTTCTTTTAAAAAAAAGAATCTTTTTATATTCCATTATTCAAACTCAATTGCTACATATTTCTATTTTTCCTGTCCTCTGGGTTTTCTTGTGAAGCCTTTATTTCGAAGAACAGATGTTGTTGAATGAGTTTTTGAGTGCAGTGCGCATTGTGGGTATGGCCAGGTAACTAAATGCTCTCGCTCCCAGTCCAAAAGCCGATAGAATATGAGCCAAAGAGCGAACGAACCTATTCGACGTGATTTTCTAAATCATAGAAAATAAAATAAAATAATTTTTTCGCATTCACAATAAATTCTTCAACCCACCTTCACGCAGTAAAAATTTTGACATTTGAAAAAATTTTCCATAGAAATTATGCATTTCATACTAACAAGCAAAAACATACAATTGACAGCTTTGATAGTGTTGACTTTTTTTACTTTTTATTCTCCCAAAATTCGCTCTGTTTTTCTAATAAAACTTTAGATCACTTGATTTTGTCCTGTAAATTTTTTCTAAACATTCCATTGCTACTCCCTCTCTAATTGATATGTATGTTGGGGGATTATACGGATGGTCCAAAAATGCGAAACAATGAAAATAAATTATTAAAACTAACCAACTCATCAACAAAAAATGCATCACGAAGTCGCAAAGAGTTTTAAATTGCTCGGAAGAATTTTATTTTTATTTTTTCTCATTTTAATTCCCAATTCATTCGCTATGTAAATACTAACGTGGTATATTTTGCCTTTCGTAACGTATTTTTAAAAGAAATTTGCTAGTTTCACTTCAATTTGTAATGATTCAAAGTGCCGCTTGCTTTAGAAAAATTAATTCGTTTTTTAAATCCCAAATGTCCCAAAGTTTTCTCCTAAAAATTAAGAGCAAGTGAGCACAAATAAGCACAATTAAATTTGTTTTTTTTCAGCTTTTGACTTCAATATTTTTCCGGTGGTAAAAAAAATTTGCCCAATCTGGCCAGTTCAAAAGTCAAAATTTGTCTGGAGAAAAAAAAATCAACCCGAGAATAAAAAATCTATAACTTATGTAAATTTCGACGCATTGCGAACGGAGAGAGCTCGCCAAAAACATTTTTTGTTGAAAAGTAAATATTCCAAACATTTAAAAAAAAATGGTGTTTTAACAAAAATTTGAAAAATTTAAGTTTAGTCTGCCTTGCAGAAAGCTCAGAAAGTTTTCATTGGCTTTTCAGGAAAACTCAAAGAACAGTTTTGGTTGACCCATAAAAAATCTTTTTAAAAAAAACTAGAAACACCTTCGTCGGATGGAAGGCAGTTCAATTTGCCCTAAGATGAACTTACCCGTGTGTACATGAAAAGCAGAGTTTGTTGAGCTATCCCAAATATGCTGTAAAGCACGCAGTATACCACCAGTGCTAGTGTCACCTGAAACGATTTCAGTCGAAAGCATCATGTTTTTAAACTATATTCTGACCCTCTCACCCTAGCAAACAAATGCAACAAGACTATAATTATCATGGGACAGCCATAAAAACTCTTGACAATTCTGATGTAGTTCAACGTAAGAAAGATAGAATTACTGTTTCCAGAAAATGGAAATATTCGAATTCCATATTTTAAAAAAATCTTTCCCTTATGTATTTCAAAATTAAAATAATATAATAAGTTTCTATTTGGGTGAATAAGCTTGCTACAATTTATTTCAGCTGGATCAATTCTCCGCCCAGGGGTGGATTTACAGGGGGGGGGGGGTTTGCGAACGCCCCCTCCTCAGGGATTCGACCCCCTGCCGACCCAAAGAGTCCCCCTTTTGTACTATTTTGAGATATCCACTTTTGGATAAAGGGCCCTAAAATTTGTCTAAAGACGCCTTCGGCTGTATATACTATATACGGTATAAAAATATTCTAAGTTTTAGGAGGGAGCGCGTAAAAAAAACGTGATTTTTAGCTAAAATTTTTCAAAAAGTGCCTAAAAACGCTAGTTTTGGTGAAATTTCTGGGCAAAAACAGGGTCCTCTTAGTGCTTTGAGGGAGCTCAGAAACCCATTTTGGTCGACTTAAAAAAACGGTTGACATAATTTTCGAAAAAAAATTTGAAAATCCACCCCCCCCCCCTGAGAAAATCCTAGATCCGCCCCTGTCTCTGCCTACACTACGCGTTGTAGTATTAGCAATTTTCAAACAGGCCAATGTAAAAATCTTCAAACCCTCATGAATTTAATAATTATAGTCGCAGTCAATATATTTCAGACAACAGAAAAAAAATCCATCTAAAATAGCAAAACAAACAGTTTTTTGGAGGTTTTTTCTAGAGAGTGGAGCAAAAACGTTTGATCCTTCCTAAAAAAAGGCAACAACCAAATATTTTATTTTATCAGTGGTTTTTCTGGTTTATTTTACGACCAAAAAACAAAGTAGTGTTTGTTTCTTAGTATTCACGTATTTTGGTCAAATATGGCAGCAGCTGCAATTTAGATTTATCTAATTTTTTAGAATTTCAATAGCCCTGAATTTTGATGGGTCAAAAATCTACTCAATTTGCAGAATTGTTATGCTGAATAATCATTCTTCCTTGAGAATATTTATGGGTAACTCCAATGATTGGAACAGTAACGAAACAGAAAAATAGCAAGCGGAATATAATCAATCAATGAAAACTCATTCAGTGACATATTCCTAAGGGCATGATATTATCAAAAATTCATATAAATTTACCGAGTTATTATCCTGCGCTCTCTGCGAATTAGCCCTGTCAGTTTTCCCTTGTTTTTTCGTCCCCTTCATTCGCTGTTGCAACATTACGACCAGAACTATCGTCAGAACTGCCATGAGTAGGATACTCGGGATAGTGATCAGCTCCCGAGTATTCTGGATGAGTATGTTTGAAGTCGACGAATCACAATCGACTTCATCCTCAATGCCACTGAAAAGGTGTATTTAAAAACAGTTGCAGATTTCATGAATCAGTCAGTTATAAGTTCAAGAAGCCTTACAATCACATGAGTTCAAACACTTTATTTTTATTAATTAACAATTAATTAAAACGGCGCTTTAAGCGTTGATATTTTTTTTTGAAAAGCGTTTACTAACTATTTAGCCTCTTCTACTCGGAAAACAAATTTTAGAAAGGCCGACCATTTTTTGAATTACTTCCAACAAATTAACAAAGTATAGAAACAGGGGAGCCATCCATGGACCAAAAATTTTCCAAATTTTTATTAAGTAAAGCTCAAAAGTTCAAAATAGAGTCAGCGGGAAAATCGGCTCGTTTAAATGAAATTGAGTTGAAGTTTTGGGAGATTCAGATTTTCAGTCGTGGTAATAGCTCACCAAGAAAACAAACAGAAAACTGAAAATGAAACAAAAATCCACAATGAAATGGAGTTTTACCCATCCATGTAAAAACGTTTTCAAAATTTGTTTGCTTTCAAAACTTTGTTTGCTCAAAACGTTTCTCTCGTTCGTCGACTAATTTCCGAAGAATTAAAATGAATTCACTTTAGTACAGAAGGTGAAAAACACATAATATCTGATTGCCAATTGTTATAGGGTTAGGCTTTATTTTCCGTCTTTATGTACTTTCCAAGCGAACTTACGTTTTTTTTGCAGAAAAAATCGCCAAATGAAGCTTTCAAAACTAGTTTTTCCAAAGAGGAAGTTGATGTTTTTTTTATTTTCAGCACGAACGACTTTTTTATACTAGCTCGAAATCAGAATACTGCTCAAAATTGGGACAGACTTTTAAAAACTTCTTAAGATCAATCGAAAAAAAAACGAGAAACTTCAGAAAGATGATCATTTTCTTTCTCTATTATGATGATAATTTGTAATGATATAATCACAAGCGTAAATATTATATCCATATATATGTGATTGCAAAATATACTGGCATGTGAGATATATACGCATGTTTAGTTTTTAAACCTGAGCTTATTCAACCACTTACTCGTAATACCATGATACCGCCCAACCCCCGCCCACTCCCCTAATCCCGCTGCTATCATATTTGAGTATGTATTACTTTGTATTATGTATGTATTATCTGAGTATATTTTGAGTATAGAATAAAATTGATCACAAGAAGAGAAGTCGAGGAGTGCCGATGAGGAGTAAGACGAATAGTGCAATGGACACAGGGATGAAGGCTGCTTTCTGGGTGCAGTTTTGCTTGTACCACACTCCACCTGATTATTCAAAGTCAGAATGAGTCTTATTTCTGCTCTTCGTAAAGTCTATTCAAAGGCATGAGCATGAAGAGAGCGGTCAATTTATTCGCTATTTGCTAATTCTTCGTTACGAATTGTCGCTTGATGCGAGTTGTCGACTAATACCCTGTCCTGTCAGCTGAGACAGTCTTTGAGAGCCATGCAAATTGTATTCAACCAAAAAAAATATGTATAAAATTATTTATATTTATTGGTCCATGATTGGCAAAATGATATTTTTTTGATAAATGAGTAGGGATATAGAGAGAGAGCGATACAGCAAATAATAAGAATATTCTTTTCATCATTTTCTGTCAGTAAATTTTGTTTTCATTTTTTTGTGTTTTTGATGAATTTTTCTGTTTTTCAGCTTTTGCATCGTTTTTCAAAGATTTTTGTTCTGAACAAAAAAATGTTTTGTTTCTTTGTTTTTCTGTGGTAATTTTTACTCAGCAATAAGGAAAAATTGTAGTGTTTTAGGGGTTGAAATGTGAAGAGTTTTCACTTTACCAAATGCACAATTTGGAGTCATGCATTTTCATCCAACTCCGTTGGCCGAAAATTTTTCGTGCTGGTTTTAGCATTTAGTTTTGTTTTTAAAAAAGATCCTAGTGCTGCTGAATAAGACTCAATCGTTCCTGTTTTGTGGACAGCGATGATTCTGTCGAGTGAAACGAGCACAGCCATCCAATCTGGTGCGGTCATTGTCATGAAACTGAGCATAGACATAATTTTGCAGCTCACATCAGACAGCTGATAGAAGCCGATTCGGCCGCCGACTAAAATTATGAAAAGAAAAAAAACTCAACAGGTTCTGAAATTGGCATAGGGAAAATACTCAGCAATCTGTTTCTTATAATATTATCAGGGAAAATTTAACTACTCGTAAAAAAAATCTGCCCATTACTGAATCATTTGATATAGTACAATTTGAATTGTGAGAGCTGACACTCAGTCTCAGTGTTCAATTGTAACTCGATGGTTTTCAAAGTTTTCAGGAAAAAAGTATGCTTAGTTTTAATGTTTTTTAAAACAAGTTTCTATACAAATAAAAAAAATTTTCCAGTCAATAGACTACTGAATTATCTCCCATTTCAAAAATTTCAGACATGTATCATTGTTATTGTGTTGTTTTGACATGTTTCAGGAATTTTCCAGCACAAACACAAAGATTTACTGTGTTTTAACTGTGTTCATTCTTTTACCATTAATTATTCAAAATATTTAAAATAAAAATTGACGAAACATCGATGTCACATCTGTTTTATTAATGTTTAGATACATTGATGGACATCAATGAAACCTCTATGTCACATCCACGTTTGTTTGTTTTGAATTGTTTTTGAAAACTACACATCAAAAATTCGAAAAAGCTGAAAGTGACATGTCGAACAACTAGAAAACAAAATTAACATCATTAACAAATTTAACATCATTAACAAAGTTAACAGTAATACAGAATAAAAAATGAACCATTGAATCAAGAGAAAACAGTCATAATAAAAATGAATAGCAGGACAACAAACAAAATCAGGAAACTGTTTTTGAAAAGAAACATCCCTCGGCTTGAAGTCGCAGCGGGTTTCAGTACTATTTAAGTAAAACGACAGAGGTAAAACCTTTTTTGTGCACAAAATTTTTTTTAAAATGATTTTCATGAGATTAAGGCAGTTTTTTGTGTAGAAAAAATTTTATATATTGATGATTTTCTTTTTTATTGCGTTTTTTTGTACTTAGGACCTTTTTGTTTTTTGTGCATAAAACCTTGTTTAATTTGATTATGCAGTTGTGCATTTCTAAAATTTTGCGAATGTCGTGAAGCGTTAACCAAAAAATGGTTAGCCAGATGGTAAGTAAGACAGGCCAAAAATTGAGAAAAATTATAGCCAAAATGCATTGATTTTATTTATATTTTGGATTTTGCCCGGAGGTCTTGTCGGAAAAAATGTCTAAAAATATCAATCTAACAAAATTTAAAAATGAATGAAAATATTTTTTCATGTTCACTTCTTCATTCCGCTGGAACCTTTAGATTTGACATCTAAAAAGTATCCCCATAATTTTATGTTTTGCGACGTACACAAGTTTTTGTTGAGCCAAGATACACAGGTGAAAAAAATATAGTTGTGTTTGCTACAGCAATGAATCATTTACGAAACATCAGTTTAATTACAAGCCATTTTTCATAGATGAATCACAGAAATTACAATCATGTTTCAGTCATGGTTCATCAAAGAAACATCATTGTAATTCGCATCCCTGTTTCAAAGATGAAACATGGATAAACATCGTTAAAATGGCACTGCAACGTGAATAATACATGGATGCAAAAAAAAAAGAAAAATATATGATATATTTTTGAATTGCTAAGCAACTTCAATCCGGATGGTTATATTGATGATTTTCCGGAGATTATTGCATATTTTTGTGCTCTAAATTTTGCTTTATTTTGATGGTTTTCACGAGAATATTGAATATTTTGTGCACAATGTTTTAGTTATATTGATGATTTTCATGATTTGTGTCGTTTACTTTGAATTGAATGGAGATTTTCAGGAGGGTCTAGTTATAGAACAAGGAGGATGCATCAAGATGTTTTGCATCCATGTTTCGAGGATGAATCAGAATGTTCACATCCATGTTTCAGCCATGATTCATGCATGAAGCATCACTGATGGTCAAAGAGTCATCATGAATCATAGAACTGATATCCAGGTTTCAGACATGATTCATCAATGAAATAACAATGTAAATTGCATCCATATTTTATAGGTGAATCATGGATGAACATCGTTAGAGTGGCATTGCAACATGAATGATACAAGGATTCAAAAAAAAATGAAAAAATATGATACATTTCTGAATTGCTATGCAACTTCAATCCAGGTGGTTGTATTGATGATTTTCATGAGATCATTGCATATTTTGTGCTCTAAATCTTGCTTATTTTGATGGTTTTTACGAGAATTATGAGTTTTTTGAGCACAAAGTTTTAGTTATAATGATGATTTTCATGATTTGTGTCGTTTACTTTGAATTCAATGGCGATTTTCACGTAAGTCCAGTTATAGAACAGGGATGATGCATCCATATTTCGAGGATGAATCAAAATTTTGACTTCCATGTTTCAGCCTTGATTCATGAATGAAGCATCACTGATGCTCACAGAGTTATCATGAATCATAGAACTGATATCCATCTTTCAGAAATGATTCATCGATAAAACATTTTTTTTTAACTTGCATCCATGTTTCATAGATGAATCATGGATGAACATCGTTAAAGTGGCATTGCAACATGAATGATAAAATGATGTAAAAAAAAAGAAAAATCTATGAAACATTTCTGAATTGCAATGCAACTTCAGCTCGGGCTTGCATTTTCATAAAACTGTATCACCTTTGCTATTACATCAATACCATTGAAACTGCAATAAAGGAATCTTCTTTTTCAGATTTTATTATCGCTTTTGCTAATTAGCAAAAAATTTTGAGCAGATGACTTTGACCTTAGAGACCTTAAGTTTGCCCTCTCACGAAAAGCCAACCTTGGAAAAATAGTGCTGGTCTTGTTTTTTTTCTTCAAAATTTGCGATTAAACTGCAAGGATAATGTGGACTTCTCCTAAGCTCACTCAATTTTGTATCTGTATTCAGGGTCTGAGCGAGCCTAAAGATATTTCAAAGAGAGTTTAATTCTAGTTCTAAGTGCCTGATGAGTAAAGTACAAATTTAAAAGATGTCACTTTAAAAAAAACTTCCAGGCAACCTCAGGAAACGCATCTTGCCAAAAACAACACTGACAATTGGCCGGAATGATAATCTGATAGAAAAAAATGTTACCCTAATTGCTGCTGTTTTGGTTACTTCTGTAACCTTTTAAAAATAGAGATTTTGTTCTAGTGGTTTATTGTAGTTTGATTACTTTAGTTCTTATACAACCTGACCCAGAACATTTTCGGAGCACGTGATGTAAAGCTTAACTTTGACTTTGAAATTTTACACATCTTTGGCTGTTATGAATCTGTTGTTCATATGGGCGAAAAGGGCTCTGTAAAGTTTTCTTTGTAAAGTTTTGCAGGTGGGGGGAAAAGGAAAAAGAGCCGCGAAAAGCTTAATTTCTTACGTATTTGTTTTTGAAATATAACAAGCGTGTTGAAGAGTCGCTTCAAGGTTTCGCATGCAGCCTGTACCCACATCAAAGTTTTCGCAGAATAGTCTCCTTCTAGCCCTTTTGCAATCAAAATCACAATTGTTTGAGATAGAAGAGACACCGTTGAAATGGCACCGTTGGTTGCACTGATCCAGAAAGGAGCATCCGGTCTTCCTGATCCCCCTAACTCTAGTCCTGTTGAGTTTGCTTCTATATCCACGACCGAAACTTCTGTGGATTGAATTGTATCGTCCATCTCTTGGCGATGTCTGCTTTTGAAAAGACTCTAGAAATATGAAAAAGACTATTTGATTGCGATTCATTATATATCTCATTAATGGGTTGGCTTCCATGCAAAAAACATGTCCATAATAAATAAAATTTTCATGCAAGAAAAATGCTTAACCTTCAATTTTTTACCTAGAGTGTATGGAACAAATGCTAATCATACAATTTTCTTATTTAAAAATGGTCTGATCAGCTCTTTTTACTTTTCTTTTAAATTCAAAATTTCAAGCTATTTTTTTTTTCATTTTCATGCAGCTAACAAAGAATTTTTATCCTCAGATAACAAAAATTAGATTTTTTTTTGCGTATAAAAGTTACTGTCAAAAACCTAGTTCAGACTCATAGTTTTTAGTTACTAAATTTACTGGGGCAAAAATTTAATAGCCATATACAAAAGTACGACTTTCAGTTAAAGCTCTGAGTAAAATTTAAACGCAAAGCCGAAGCGGAGCTTCGCAGGACTTGCGATACAACACAATCATTAAAAAAAAACAATTTGAAAAAAAAAATTAAATCGTTGAAAAAGCTTCGTATGTCTCGATGAAGGACACCTAGAACCCAGCTAAAGCTGGAGATAAGTGTTTGATGTTTGTGAATTTGTAAAACTGATGCGTGATGAAATGCGTTATTTTAAAAGTTGGACTTTGGAGTTTTTTCTCTAGTAAAAGTCAAAAGGAGGAAGAAAATTTTCAGATGAAGAATTTTTCCCAAGGACATATTATTTCTCTTACAAACAGTTTAACAGTCACAGCTCTGAAAAAAAATTTCTAGCAACCGATTTTTTCAATTGAACTTCTCATCTCAGTAGTTTCAATGAGGTAGGTTGAATGAAAATACAAAAAGTTACTAATAGGCGGCCAAAAATTCCAAAATTGGATTTTCCGAAATCCTTAATTTCTTCTGCAAAAAGCAGGTCACGGCCCCTAAAGTAGAAAAAGTTTCCAAAATCCGTTTTCTTGATCAAAAACTTTACTTGAGAAATGGCACAGTAATTATCGAGTAGTGTCGAAAAACTTCCAAAAACGAAGTTTCAAATTTTTCACTTGTTTGATGGCCCAAATTTTTTTCTAAAAAAACTGGACCTAGCAAATTATAGGGAAAAGATTTCAGCAACCTGCTGTTTCGATTGATTCTAAGGTATCAGATTTAGTGAGACAGTTATCGAGAAAAATACTCATAATGGGCAAAAAAATCAGATATTTCATGTTTCCGTGAATCATTCCTGTTAGCCTAGAAAAATATGGTCGTAGCCGTTTTTGCAGAAGAGATTCACCAAAAAATCTGATTTGGAAGGGTAGTTCTCGAGAAAAGCCAAAGTTTCAAAAACTATCAAAAAATTAAGCGCACTGGCGGCCCCATTCAAAGGAGCTTCCCACAATCCGTTTTCTGACTTGAACCTAAAATCTCAGATATTTTTTGTTAAAAGTCATAAATTTAAAAAGAAACGCTCAAAAAATCAAAAAATCGACTTTTCCGAAAACAATAAATTTTGTTCGAAAAGAAATGTGCTTGACCGCTAACGCTGCGACTCTTCTCACTGCTCGATATCTCCATTGAACCCACAGTTTTAGTTTGGGAAGTTACCTATTGAGAAAATTCAAAAATACTCGATAGCCATTAAGAAAATCAGAATTCCACATCCGAGGGCCATAATATGTGTAAAAAAAAGTTCCAGTTTAGCTGCTTATGGAGGTGAGTTTTTAAAATTGGCTCTAATTATTGAAATAAAAATCTCAGTTTTGATCATCTTTTGAGAAAATGAAAAAATCAAAATTACAGTTCAAACATTCTCCTCGAAGACTTTTTCGAATGTTTTAGACAAAGGCGTGTAGCAAAAAGAGACCAGGTAAGTATGGAGGCACTCAGAAGCGTAGGTGGTCTTTCTATGCATTCCCCCTTTCTGATATTCAGTAGAAGGTTTTTGCAAAATGATAAACGTTTCCAAAGCGTCACAAAAAAATAAAATAAGAAAACCCAATCCCAAAAATTTTCGTTACACGTTTTTTATCGAACAGGACTAGAGAACCAGTTAAAACTGGAGGTGTCTGTTTGATAAAATTTGATTTTAGTTGTTCAGATACCGGATGAAACACATAATTTAAAAAACTCGGCTTCGCGTAAGACCCTAGTTGTTTCTCTAATATAATGAGATTGAATTTAAAAACGTCCTCACGACTTAACGTTTTTCATCCAAATTTTAAGTCGTAGCCGTTTGTTCAACGAGGTTTTCCACAACCTTTTGCCTCGATTAAACTCATTGATTATCAGACTCGGCTAGGAGTTATTGAATAAGGTCAAACTTTTCAAAAAACAGATATGAAATGATTAATTTTTCTGAAAGCTCTTCATTTTTGCCGGAGAATATAAACGTAGCCGAGTACACAGGGGATTTTTTTCTGACCTTTTTTTTGAACCATAAATTTAGCTTTTGTGAGGGTATTTTTGAGAAAATTTCAAAAATTTCAAACAACGATGAAATTTTCATAGTTTTGATTTTTTGAGGGTCATAATTTTTCGTTTAAAGAAAATTGGGCGTAGCAACTTGTTCAGTTTCAAAACGGTTGAAAAATTATATTTGACTTTTTTTGAGAGTGTGAACTTTTTGTGTAAAGACCAATTGGGCGTATAAGTTTATGCAGCAGAGCTTCCCTCAACACGTTCTATCCATTGAAATTAAGAACTCAGATTAGAGAGCGTAATTTTTGAAAAGAAAATTTCAAACAACGGTCAAAAACTCTTAGTTTTGAAATTTTTGAGGGTCTTAAATTTTCGTTTAAAAAATTTTGGGCGTAGCAGTTTATTCAGTTTCAAAACGGTCAGAATCTCACAATTCTGACTATTTTGAGGATCTAGAAATTTTGTATTCAAATAATTTGGGCCTAGAAGTTTATGCAGCAGAAAAAAATCAGATTTGCAAGGGTAATTTTGAGGAAAATACAAAAGGTTCAAACAACGGTCGAAAAAAGATAGTTTTGATTTTTTTGAGGGTCAAAAATTTTCGTGTAAGAAAATTTGGGTGTAGCAGCTGTTTCAGTTTTAGAACAGTCAGAAAATCAAAATTTTGACTTTTTCGAGAGTCTAATCTTGTGGTGAAAACACTTTTTAGGCGTAAAAATTTATGCAGCGGAGATTCCCTCAATACGTTCTATCCACTGAAATGAAAAACTCAGATATAGGAGTGTAATTTTTGAGAAAAGCAGTTTTGGCTTTTTTGAGGGTAATAAATTTTTGTGTCAAAAATTTGGGCGTAGCAGCTTGTTCAGTATTAAAACGGTCAAAAAGTCACAAATTCTGTATTTTTTGAGGGTCTAAGCTACTTGTGTAAATATTTTGGGCGTAGAAATTTATGCAACAGAGCTTCCCTTAACACGTTCTATCCATTGAATTGAAACGTTCAGATCTGGGGGGTAGTTTTTGAGAAAAGTCAGAAAAATTGAAAAAACGTTCAAAAAGAGCAATAATTTTTATGTAAAAAAGGGCGTATCCGCTAATGCAGGGGAGCCTCCACAATCCGCCTCTTCGATTGAAATCAAAATCTCTGATTTGGGCGGGTAGTTTTTTAGAACATGTAAGAAAAATTCAAAACTATGGGTCAAAAATTCATACCACACTTTTTCGAAGGCTGTAGAAAACAGGGTAAAGTAAAAGCAGACTATGAAACTAGACAGGCGCAGAGGGGAGTTGACAGATTTAAAAACCCGATCCCATACACTTTCATAATACTTGTTTATATAAAATGGGAGGTTCTAGGCAAACATGCAAAGCAAGAAATTTGAAATTCAAATTGGCAACTGAACAAAGCCGGAACATAAACGGATACAAGGCCGCCCATCTTTAAGCAGAGACCAGTTGAGCCGAAAAAAAAACTGATTTTGTAAAATGTTTTAAAAAGTTTCAACTCCCCATGAAACTACCCTGTAGTAACAATACCCACATGTAAGTGATTCAACTGAAAGTCAGCTGAGATTCAACTGTATGTCAGCTGCAAGTGATTCAACTGATTTTGTTAAGCAAGTTGTTAACCTGAAAAAAGCCTATATTCCGATTTGAGAACGCTTGCTAATTGCCAGCGTAATCAATACAGTAGTTCAATACAGCGTAATCAAATCTCCAAATTAGATCATTGCCACTAAAACCAGTTGCTTTTTTTAGACACTTCTGGTTTTTCCGTTTCCAAAAAAAATCAATAGTTTAAAAAGCGGAACTCAAAAAAGTCTTCTTTTTTTATTGAAAACATGTTTAGCATAGGGATTTCACACAATTTTCTGTAAATGGGATTGTACGACAAAGAGTTTTTTATTTTCGAAATGTTTTGGTGAAAGGTAGCTTCTAATTAGAAAAGAGTTCAGGTTCAATTACAAGTTCCTGGAAAACAGATCCTCGAGGTTAGATATTCTCCAGATACTGGAGACACTGCTCGATTGATCCCAGAGTTGAACGAATGGAGACTTTTTAATTATTCAACAATTTCAACTGCTTTTTATTTGTGAATAGCGTGGTTTTTGAAGTCTGTCTCCCATCTCTGTCTCCGTGGAGAAACTCACAGATTAAATAAATCAACTGAAGGCAGGCGCGGATCTAGGATTTTCTCGAGGGGGGGCGGATTTTCAAAAACAAAATTAAAAATTTTGTCGACCTTTTTTTTAGGTCGACCAATTAGATTTTCTGAGGTCTCGCAAATCACTATAAAACTTTATAATTAGAAAAAAAATTTCCGCGGCTGGCAAATTTTTGAAAAAAGGCCAAAAACGGCAAATTTTTGAAAAAAGGCCAAAAAAAGGCGTTTTCAAATTTTTGAAAAAAAAGGCCAAAAAAAGCGTTTTCAAATTTTTGAAAAAAGGCCGAAAAAAGTGTTTTTGAAAAAAGGCCAAAATTTTTTGAAAAAGCCAAAAGAAGCGAAATTACCATAAAAGACCATAAAAACTCCCCTTCTAAATTCGCCACTGATTGAAAGACAAAAATAATCAGCAATCACGGCATTTTAGACAACTATCATGAAACACGGAAACATATATAGCATAATAATTGCTTTGATATTCACTTATGTTTATGTTAATTTAAAAACTGGAACTTTTTGAACCTTTGGCATCATGTTTCCTCGATGTTATTTTCTGAGTCAGATTTTGCAAAAAAAAATCAATACATAATGTATCGTACAAAAGGACAGCCAGCTGCTGTACAAGTAGCACAGAAAGATCCGGCGACAACTGAAAAAATCTAAAAAATTTTTGTGTCATCAACCGTAGCGTGGGGACGAAATCAGATAGACATGCTTGATAATTAGGGTAATGAAAAGTTTTCAAGACTTGAAAAGAAGCGTACTCCTATTACAAGCCTGTTCGCTTGCTTTATTTGCTCAAAAAGACCACAAATCGAAAGTATCACACCGGTTTTTTCATGAAAATATTCTGCCGTTGGAAGTACGGTTGAAAAGCAATTTTACTCAATTATACTACTCAAGACATTCCGATGAATATTTGTGGTAATTGAGTTTGCGTGAGAAAAAAGACATGTTTCTTCTAAAAAGCTCAAAATACTATCAAAGACAAAGTTATTCCCACATTCTTATTTTTATGGAATTATTTTATGTGTTTGGAATACGAAATGCGACAGTATAGGGCTCCAATGTAACTTTCCAATTGTCACTTGTACCGGTACAAGTAACAATTTTTTGTTTCATCATATTTTAGCAGTCTTTAACTGGAGACTTTGCTGAGTACCTGCTAGTAGCTAGCAGAAGCTATCAAATACCAAAATAAATCAAAAATAGCAAAAAATGTGTCAGAATAATTAATTTTTCAAATCTGAAATAACCAAGAAAAACGAAATTTCAGAACTGAAATTAGATCTGAAATAACCAATCCTTAAAGTATCCAAGCGTTATTTAAACATTTCACAGCCTGTTTTAGATCTGAAGTTTAGATCTGAAAAAGATTATTTCAGATATGTTTTAAAAGATTTACTGGGTAAGGGCCAATTGATTTTCAACGACACCTCTTCATTAAAATTTAGATCTTTTCCATTATTTGAAGTGGTCTTTGAAGTGAGTAATTCAAAATGCAACTACCGTTAAAGTGCTATGCTAGGTAGTTAGTTATTTCTAAGCACATTTTTTCCATTGATGACAAATGTTTTTAGTAAAATTTCAAAACAAGGTGTACATTGTGATACCCAGCAAAGCAAAAACATTTGTTACCCAGCAGGGCAACACAAACTGTTAATTATTGAAACTCAATTTTTTTCCGATGAGACTTTTTTCACACAGATGAAAAGAATAGCATCATCATTTCTCAATCAAAATCACAAAACCTCAATTCTTGTCTCGCAAATTGTGTTTGAGACTGCTAAAAATGCTCGAATATATACTATTTTAACGTCTTATTTTGTAGAAAACAGTAAACTGATCGTAAGATCCACATTACTAAATATAGTTCATTACCCCGGGTCCTCTCTGCGCGCATGACAAGTGACGCTACTTAAAAAAACACTAGTTTTTTCCGGTAAATTGAGCAAAAAAAACTAATTGTTACCTGTTAATGACACCGCGTAACAAATTTTGCTAGGGAAAAAAATAAGGTTAAAATACGATACTACTCTTGACGCAAAGAAAGATTATTGTGGCTATCAAAATTGATTAACCATGAAAATTTTTTAAAAGTCAGATCAAAAATTTTTGAGGAGCTTAAGAATTTTAGAAAACAACTTTAGAATCATAAACAAGACTGCTCGTATATCAGGGCAAATCCCTGAATGTTCCAACTGCCCCTCAATTCATATCACATAGTTTTTGGAAAAAGAAAAAAATTGAAAACCTATACATTTTGGACAATATCGGAGTGTAAAATTTTGAGTCGCACGAAACTAATACAACCATCAATTAACTAGCCTCAATTTGATTTAAAACGATTTTGTTGTGCGGGATATTTAGCCACTCATGAATAATTCGCGTTAAACTCTATCAATATGAATAAACTCTTCAAAGCGTGCATATTTTAGTCCAGATCATGGCAAATTCTGCAATTTTTAAAGCCCCAGAACTTTACAAAAAATAATCGGAGGTGAAATTACTTTATACAATTGAACTCAGGCAGTCGATATCTTCAATGGGGTATAAAAACTTTTTGTTGAAAATAATTAATTCAATCGATGAAATTGACCGAATAAAAAACCCACACCGAGCATAAATATTCCGTTTTCTTCGAAAGTCGGAACAGTAACAATCAGGAGACAATTTAAGTAAACTTTCACGCATTGCTGATGCGTTTGTTTGAATAATTTCAAGTATAAGGCCTGTCTGCGCTATATTTTTTGTTCTCAGGGTGGTTTTTTTTTCTTCAGTCAAGCTTTGATTTTTCTAAAGTGGCAAAATTGATGGGGTCTTAATATCATCGGAAAATAATCAATGCGCTGAGCTCAAAAATGGGTAGGTATTTTGGCTTGACAATTTCCTCACACAAAAGATTATTTTTTCTGTAGAATCAAAAAAGTTTTTTAATCCCATTTTATGCGCTTGCATATGCTACATATAGTAGCAAGAGTACCCGGGTTGAGCGCCCATTGCAATTTATCGATGAAATTTTGGAAATACAAAGATCGCCTTCGACGAATTAGCGCCTACAATTTTTCCGATGATTCAGCCTTGAGTTAGTGCTGAATAAGCATTGATTTAGCAATGAACTTTTTTATTTGGGGGCTTAGAGACTTAGAAGACAGGAAATTAGACGATCAGACAATAACTAGTCTTAGATTATCTTTTGGCTGAGTAAATACTGGTTGTACAATTTGGACAAAAACATGCGCGCAAAATGCGTGAATTTTGTTTACAGACTTAAAATAACTTTTGGCTGAGTAAATACAGGTTAACTGTAAATTCCGTTTCTTTACGGTTGTCTAATTTACTTGTCGTCTAACTTCCTACGCTCCTTTGTTTTGTTCTCCTATCAAAAGACCATAAACAAAAGATTTCGATATAAATCCTTATTATCAACAAACATTCAGTACGCGCAAACAAAAACAAACTGTCGACGTTTTGCGTTCATGTGTCGACTGTAGACAACAGGGATTTTTCTCAATGTTCTCAAAGAAATTTAAAAAAAAACTGTCTGCCTCTGGTTCTTAAACAATTAATAAACATTTGAAATTACATTTTTTGTAATTAAAACCAAATCAAAAATCAATGAAACTATTTTATAATCATCCGACTGAAATTTTAAAGCAAATTAGGAAAAAAAATTTCAACAATTTTTTCTACAAGTTTTTTAAATAATTTTTCAGTTTCCAAGCAATTTTGGGCAATCAACTGTAACATATTAGGATAAGGTTAGCAATTTTTCAGCAATAATTATTATAGCTGAAAAAATTGAACGCTGTTTTTTTTTCGTTTTTTTTTTAATGAATCAGTTGAGTTGTGAAATTTTTGAACCAAATTACTTAATTATTAGGTTTCGAAATTTATAGAAAATTATTTCAGTGCTGCCAAAAATGTTTTTGAAGGCAAGTTTTGTTTTACTTCAGAAGTTGGCCTGCAGCTTCATTTCATTGTTTTACGGCTCGGAATTTTTCAAATTGCATAAAACTAATAACTAATCGGTTAGACTTATTAAAAAATAGATTTTCGAAATTTGATTGAAGTACTTTTTCTCATGGCAGGGGCGGATCTAGGACTTTCTCAAGAGGGGCTGGATTTTCAAAAATCTTTCGAAAATTTGAAGACCTTTTTTTTTGACCAAATTGATTTTCAGAGCTCTCCTAAAGCAGTAAAAAGACGCAAAACTTTTGAAAAAACAGGTCAAAAAAAGCCATTTTTGGGTACGTTTTGGAAAATTTTGACAAAAAAATCTCGTTTTTTTTTGCGCGCGCTCCCCCTCAAAGTTAGTATATATTGGCACCGAAGGCCCTTTTAGACAAATTTTAGGGTCGGTCGGACAAAATGGATTTCTTACAAAGTACCAAAGGGTGGACCCTTTGGGCTGGCAGGGGGTCGAATCCCTGAGGAAAAAAGCGTCCCCCCTAAACCCACCTCTAGCTCATGGTATGAACCAATTAACTGGTGAGTTTTAATTGAAGCCATGTTGCTTACAATTGTAAAATGAAATGTTTTTGATGAAAAATGAAAGTAAGAAACTGGAAAACCACAAAGATTGATACCCTTGTTGATGAGTCATCATATGTTGGAAGAAAAAGATGCAAACTTTATTCGGAGAATAATTTTGAAAACATTGGTTGCCACTAATTTTTTTATGAAAATTGTTTGCTCTGAAATTTTGTTTGCTTGAAAACAATCGAAGTTCACACTGCCGGTTTTGATAAAAATAGATAAATTTTTCAGCGCCAGAGCCGTTGGGTCGTTTTTCAGGGGAGCGGCGGCGAAGTGGTTATGCCCCCCCCTCTCTCTCAATCAAAAAAGTCGCCTGTCCCTGCCTACAAAAATGCATAAGTTTATTAGGCAGGATCAAAGCAGCGGTTCTCATTTTATGGTCTTTTTATCTTGTGGATGAATGGTGTTTATCTTAAGTTCAAAAGTTAGCTCAGCTTTTCGCTTGCTTGTTGTAAAGAAAATGCACAGCTACCTCGATTTCCTCTTTCCCATAATGAAGAGGATTTTAGACTAATTCATTGATGTTTTTTCAGTGAAATTTTTTTTTCCTTTCTAGCTTTAAGCAACTTCATAGGAATATCGATAAATTTTGTTTGGTTTATTTAGCGTGAGACATTGCGAGGGATTTTTCTTTTTAAAAAATTTCTGTTAAATCTCATTAATCATGTTTTTGAACAATATTTTTTAAAATTACTTTTTTTTATTTAAAAAATTGGCCACACTTGTCAAATGTTAAGATTTAGACTTTTTGCACGCACTCTCAGGTGTCACAAAACAGACCAGTAGAGTCAATGATTTATCATTGATGCTACGGCATTTTAATCGATTACGATTACGTCTCAAATGGCATAACTGCCAAATGGCATAAAAATAAAAAAATTCCAAGGCGGCATAATTTTCATGTAACAGTTGCATGAAAAAAAAATTGCAAATTTTCTCACCTTGTTCACAGGAAAGATGTCAATTCAAATGTTGATTGACATTTTATCTTGAAAAAATTGCAGATTTTTTATCAAAAGCGAAAAGCTTAAGCTTGCGGTTATTGATAAGCTTCTTGTAGTAAATTTGTCCGACAAAATTTTTGCATAACAGTTGTTCAGAAGCCATTATTTCCAAATCTTGATTATATGTTTTGTTCCTCACAAAACTTTGTAAATAGAAAAAGATAGAAAAATTTTAAATTAATGAAAACTTGAAATTTATGCCAGTTGGGAAAAGTTTAATTCTTATGCAATTTGGGAAATGTGCCATTTGGGAAGCTACCATTTCATTCGGTCTTTACATAAAACTTTTCAAAAAAGTCTTAGTATTACAGATATTGAATTGAAAGTTTGATTTAATTTCCAATTCATCGCAAGCACGGAATGCAAATTAGGGCAGCGAGTAGCAAGCGTAAATTGAGCTTTGAAAGCTACTTTTTTAATTCCAAAAAGCGAATTCTGAACCTTTTAATTCAAAACTTTCTGTTTACAGCTCAAAGCGTTCAAAAAATCCTTTAAAAAAGAACCCTGAAAATAACTTCTAAAAATTGCTGTTTTTGGATATCACATTTTTTTTCTTACACGAGTTTTGATAAGATCCATACGATGAATTAATGAATTGAAGCTGCTAGTAACAATGGCCTAATTTTTGCAATTCAAGGCTTAGTTTTTGTAGTTTTTATCTTTCCAGGTGCAAAAAATTTACACTTATTCTAGAAACAAAATTATAAACAGAGGCAAAGTTGCACTACGCATACACAAGCAAAAATATGAGCGATAACGCTAATGGGAAAAACTGATTGAGTAAAACTTTGAGTCTAGAAATATTCTCAACGACGCACGACAATTATGACGCATTAGCATAACCAGTCAATTTGATAAAAAAACAACTAACCCTCAATTTATAGAGCAGTCTATGGAGCAGTAATGATTTTTTTTAAATTGAGATTTTTTGTAAAAAATTATCCCCCCCACACGCCATATAAAGTATTAACTGAAAGTTTTTGCTCGTAGTAACAAATCAAACATGGCAACTAAGCTTCCTTCAACCAATTTGGAACGATTTCTAAGATGGAGTAAATCTCCGCTTACGCGTTAATATCGCACGTTAATTGTCGCAAATAGGCCAAAATGGCAATTTTTAAAACCCCAAAAGTTTACAAAAAAGATCACCGGTGAAATATCTTTCCAAATTTAAGCTCAGGGCAACAATTTAAGCTCGAATGCTATTTAAAAAATCCTTTCAAAAATGGCTAGTTTAAAAGTTGAAATTTGTCTGAAAAAAATTTAAAAATTAATCCCAAGCACAAATATTCCGTTACTTTCGTTACGAAAATTGGAACAAAAATAGTCTGTGCTAAAATCCTCAGCACTGGCTGTACTTAATAGCTGGTGATTGATCAAAATGAACACTTTCAAAATGAACACTTCCAAAATGAACACGTTTTATCGCAACAATATTTGCGTCGGAACAATATTTGCGACTTAGGTTGGAAAAAAAGATAGTTCATACTACAACACAAGCATTGCGTTAATCGTAAATAATCGTTGAGTCCGGTTAATTTAAATCAACGATGTATAAAGAGGCCAAAATGTTTTTCAAAAAACGATGGAAGACAAGGCAAATAAAAACTAACTTCGTTGTAAATACTTCTCACAAAAACTTCCCTGCATTATAAATTATGATCCAATATTTTTTAATTTACATGTCATAGCGATATTTTTCTGATTCTGAGAGTTGAAATTTCCGTTTTTTGAGAAGTGAAATTTTGTATCGTTTTTGTTAGTGTGGTGGAAGAAAGTAACAGAAGGTGACCTTGAAGATATCCTTAGTGGCTTCAGTTGACTCTATTTTTGTTTCCAAAACCATTGAGAAAGATGAAAACAAAATTATTTACTAAAAAAAAGTTTTTTTTAAATTTTTTTTGGTTTTCAGGCTACATTCTTTTAAATTTCTAATTTCATCGTGCAAGGGTTGCCGCACCAAACTCAATTGAAAATTATTAGCTTCAAAACTAAATTTTCACTAAGCCAAAATTTATTTTTTCTTCGCTTAATTTGAAGTGAAATATTCTAAAAAGCGATATAAACTAAAATGAAGCAGAGGCTTCGGCATTAATTTTACCCACACAATTTGTTTTTTTATTTCTGAATCGGCATGACTAAAAAATTTAAAAATTTTCTCAGCTGTCAGAACACAAACTCTTACCTTAGAAACTATCAAAAATTTCAGCAACTTACTCTAAAACCGTTTATAGAAAAACTGAAAAAATACACATTCAATTTTTTCTTATGTGCTTTGAGAATTGATAAGAATACTGATTTTTTAAGAAGACTGATTATTCTTTTTTTTTCTACTTGATAGATGATACTGCCTCATTAAAAAAAATCACATAGATACTTCAAGAGAAAATTATAATTGACACAAATGTTTAATTGTTATCATTGTCCCACGAAATGATAATTTCTTAGACTGAATTTGAGTGTTAGTCTCCAAATTTTTAAAGAGTGTTGAGGGCGCTTCATTTAGTTATTCAGAAACGATATCAACAATTAGCCAATACAAATTTAGTTTTCTGGCCTCAGACTATCTTGAGAGCAGACGATTGTTGCTTTTATCCATCACATCGCACCTCTTTGACTCGCCGGCAGGTCGCGAAACGTCGGGACGTGACAGATTGTCCGCTGAAGATAATTTTAAAGGAAGTTATGTGCAGTAAATTTGTCCACGGAAGATAATTTTATAGGAAGCTATGAGAAATTTTCAAGAAGTTTTTACCCCTGACTGAAATTATTTTCGATTCCTTTAAAACAGGCTTCTGCAACCCACAATTAAAACTAATTTTTCATAATATGAAGTAACAATTACCGTTGCTCATCAAAATTAAACCTGATTTCTCGGAAATCTGGTACTTTTCAGGGCTGTTTATGGTTTGAGTAATGTCTCTTCTAAACATGCGCATGTTTTAAGATCTGATGTTTTGCTTCTGAAATTTCTGTTTCACACATGAATCAGACCAGGAACTAGCTTGATCACATGATGTCATTCGCATTTAATTAGGTTTCAACTCTAATGTTTGAGCATGCAATTACAGTAATAAACTAAAGATTTTTTGCTGGCTGGAAAAGATGCCAAAGATTGGTGCGTAGCAGTTTTCACTTATCTGTTGACTTTGTAGTAGTTAGAACATAGTTGAAAGATGCCAGAGGAAAAAGTTCTAACTGTTGAAGAGTATGTTTTTGCTCTTTCTGTTTGTTTTGGAGGACAGAGACTAATATTTTAATCAGAAGTAAAATTGAGAGTACAGTTTGGGGGTTATTAATCACAAAATGTACTCGTACTCAAAATCCATGTTTTCTTCGATTCACTTTTTTCAACTGTTATAATCGGGCTTCTTTCAAAAAAAGAGCCCGGAAAATTGTGAAAGAGCCCGGAAAATTGTTAAAGAGCACGAAAAAGTGCACAAAACTATGCAAATAATTTCTTTTTTCCTTCATGCGTTCTAATATTTTTCTATACTAATTTGCCGATATTGATAGGCTTAACGATATTGATAACTTGATTAGAAAACAACATCGAAAGTGTTTTCATTTTTCTAAAACTTTGGATAAAAAAGATGCTAAGAAAAATCAGATTTGAAGAATCATGTATCGTTTGCAGCTTAAACGGATTGAAAACTGATTCTAAACGAACAAACAAGCCCGTATTAAGGCGATACTGCTTATGTTTCAACTGCCCTATCAGATAATTAAAATCATTTTTTTAAATAGACGATTAATTCGAAAAAATTGTAACCCTTCAGTAAAAATGTAAAAAAAGAAGTTTTTTCCTGATAATATTTTCGCTCCCATGCCTTGTTAACCTTTAGGGTATTTATTCCTCACCTGAAATTTTGTTGTTCAGACCAATTAGCTCGCCGCAAATCAATTTAGAAAAACAATTGAAAAAATTTTGCTGCGCAATGGTACGTATCAATTTCTTTCAGCATTAATAACCACTACTTTTCTTCTTAAGATCAGTGCAACAATATATTCCTGCTGGTACAGAAATTCCGCCAAAAGAATTTAATGAAATCTAACATTACGAGGTCAAATTGCATTTTGTGCATTGCAAGCGTATTCCGCAACAATGACACTTCTTTTTATTCTTATTTGTTCTTTCATTCACTTTGATCGTTCCTACAAAATTTTAATATGTTTAAAAATTTGTCTCTGGAATCCAGGAACATACAGACACAAAATTGTGCGCCTATCCAGTGCACAATTTGGCCTCGTAATGAATAAATTGTCTGGAGAAAAAAAATAACTCAAGCCCATTTTTTCCGTATAATTTTTTCATGGATAATATCAATAAAATGAATGAATCATATTTTTTCGTGTTTATTCGCTTCCAAATAATTTGTCGAAACATTTAGTAATCAAAACTATTACTCAACATTTGGCATCCTTTTCCAATCAGAAGAAAATCATTATTTATCAGTGTAATTGCATGCTCATATTACAGTGCTTATTTAAATTAACCGGACAAAACGCGGTAAACTTGAAATTTAAAACGCGTTTTTCTCAAACTGGGTTGAATTTAGGTGAAAACTTATGAAGACAAAACTTGCTTAAAATTTTAGCAGAATTAATATGGCGTAATTATATGGCGTTTAATAAAGCAAATTACGCCATATTAATTCTGCTAAAATTTTAAGGAAGTTTTGTCTTCATAAGTTTTCACCTAAATTCAACCCAATTTGAGAAAAACGCGTTTCAAATTTCAAGTTTAACGCGTTTTGTCCTGTTAATTTAAATCAGCACTGTACATGATCAAGTTTGAACCTAATTCAGTGCGAATTACTACATAGATTACAGACCTGATCCCCCTAATTCCTGGTCTGAATTATGTGTGAAACAAAAAAATTTCAGAGGGAAAATATCAGATCTTAAATTATGCGCATGCTAAGTCTTATACATTAGGAACTAAACAAAAATATTTTTTTGAATGCGTAGTGACACAGTAGTGACAACGAGATTGCGTTTACAACGAAAACTATAAATGCTAAATTAAATACAGTTCGTTCAGAAACTTTGTCATTTATAGGCGAAACAACTCGTCGAGTGGATCAAACTTTTTTTAGCAATGTCAGTTGTACCTAGAAGTTACAAAATTGTTAGTTAACTTACATTCTTGCCAAAGTTTTTGAACTTATAATTCATGGAATCTCAATACAGCTCGGAACCCCAATTATCAGAAATGAAATATCTTTTTATTTTGTGATTTATTTGTTTTGATGTTATTAAAATTTTCGACAAAGTTTGTTTCGTTGTATAACGAAATTTCTCTGGACAAGAACCACACAGAGAACAAAAACCAGGTCGCGTTTTTCAAAAATTGGATTGATATTCTTATAATAAGAAACTTATAAATGCAGTTCGATTTATCTGCAAACATTTCAACAGTATAACCGAAGAAAAAAAAATACAGAAGGCAATTATTATATCAGTTTTGAAGTTGTTGCACAAATTTCGAAAAATCAATTTTTTACTCTTTGCTAGTTTTTTGGGCCCATTTGCAATGTGACAAGTAAAGCTCCCTTTGAAGAAACGTGATGGTAGCGTTGTGTACGGAAGATGGCAGCAATGGGCGAAGCGGTTAATGCTGCTTTTTGTTCCACAAAAAAAAAATATTTGATGAAAAGTTAGACGGTACAAAAAATGTGTACACTCAGCCAAAAAAACTTGAGCTTGACTATTTCGAGGATCTTCTGACATAAGAAGTTCGCGGTAGAAAACAAGCCATCTCGACATTAAGTAGAATTTTAAAAAAATTAAAGAAAAATAGTTTTCATTAGTAATTTCGAGTAAACGATCAACTTTGCTAAATATTTGTGGCCCAACTTAAATCTGTCATCAGAGAAAATTCATGTTGGTTGAAATTTTCTTTAAAAAAGATGGACATTTCATCAAGGTTGGAACGAAAACTAAAAAAATCTCTGTCGATTAACCGCAACCTTATTCACAGCATCAGCGAAACTTTTTCAATTACCAGAAGAGTCGAAGACCTGGAGGAACGTCAATCAATGGGATTTAACAAGAACAAAAAAATGCAGCGTCCAACAAGTTTGAAACTGACTTGCTCATGACTTTGCTTGGATTTTTCTTTGGCAATTTTGAAAACTCATGGGGTGTTTTTATTTAATTTTGATTACATAAACTTAATAGGTCAGTACTTCTAAAATGCAAGAGCTGGATATAAACAATTGCATACGTCGAAATTCTATTTTGCAAACTTCTGTGCTCCAATGACTATTTTTTTGAGAAAATGGAGCGTTCTAGCAAACTTCTAAAGTTGAAAAAACTTAATGTTTTTTAACTAACTGATTCGATCCTACTTTTTCCGAAAAAAAAGACCAAAAAGTGCTATGTTTAATGACTTTCTTAAAATTTCACCAAACTAATATAGCTTTTTTAGCCAAAATTTTGAACCAAAAATCTACCCCCAACAAAAACTTTTTGCCTTTTTATGTTATCAAGAATTACGCCGAAACCACCGAGTGAATTGATGAGAAAGTTATCTAGAAAAAGTCCCTTACACAGCTCAACAAAAATCTAGGAAAATAAATTTCCAGCAATCTGTATAAAAGAATATTAATTTAAATCAGTGATATATAACAGAGCAAAAGAGTTTTTAAAAACTATTGAAGACAAAGCAAATAGAAACCAACTTCGTTGTAAATACTCCTCAAAAAAAGATCCTGGCATTAAAAATTTTGATCCAACATTTTTTAAATTACAATTTATTGCGATATTTCTCTGATTCTGAGATGCGAAATTTCCGAAATCGACAGCTATATCTTTTCCGGTAAACAACTTTTTTTAAAAATTTTGAGCTTGCTTTATTAAATTTTTATAGCTTCCTGGTTTCTCCGTACTTGGCCTAGGGTAACTCTGTCACGTTAGCGCCCATAGAACGGGGGTTTGAATCCCATCAAGGTCTTTTTTTAGTATGTATAAACCTGATTTTTTTGCCGATAAAATTGAACCTTCGGACTTTTAATATTGTCTGCTGAAGTTTTGCGGCTTAGATACCATTTCACGATTTTTCTTGTGTTTTCCGCAAGCATCATGGTAGGTGCAAGAGTTGTTCATCATAGTTTCAGGGGACTTGATTTAAGGGGAACTTTTTATTAAAAAATTTTTTTTTGCTTAATTGGTTTCTGCTCAAAGATTGTCGGCTTTGTTTCAGCTTCGTAAGTTACTAAGCGGACAAAAGTCTGATATCCAATCATTAGACACTTGCTATGACAAGTGTTAGTAAAAAACATATCTCCGAAACCAATGCTTAAATCAATGAAACTTCATTGATTTCTACGTGACTGGAAATGATCTCAGAATATGACTACCGATTACAAAACTTAATTGGTTCTTTCGAAACATAATTTACTTGACTATAAAATCGAATATTACGAGCAGCACCATTTGAATTCTGTCCAGTTTACTGCATACAGTATACACAATTAGGGATAGACGAAGAGAAAATAAAGAGCATATTTCGAGAATACTATCAAAACAGCATTAATTGAGTCATACAGAGTAGAAGTCCCGCCTCTTTTTCCTTTTTTCACCCACCTGCAAAATTTATAAACGAAAATTTGTTCAGCTTCTTCGATTGTTTTGAAAATTGGCGTACGGACTAATAACGCCACGCAAAACATATTTGGTCTTCATAATTAACCTTGTAAAAGCACTCGTTACACCATAAAATTGATGCTCGTGTGTGTGTGTGTGTGTGTGTGTGTGTGTGTGTGGGAGGGGGGGGGGAGGAAAAAGAGCCGAAGTCCCTTAATAGAGACTCGTGGTATAAAAGCATACCTGGTCGGAACAAAATTCTCATTCAAGGAAGTTGGCCTTTTTTGGTCCCAGAATTTATGACTCGGAACATTTACTAATGAAACAACTTAGGTTCACACTAGCCGATCGATGAAGCTTTTAATGTTTATATATTGTCCAAATTCAAACATTTGCTCTCTTCAGAATTATTTAAGAGCACTTGTTACAATAGAAAAGGTTCATGATAACTGCGGGAAAAAGAGCCAAATTTATTAGCAACCATTATTGGAATCCGGGAATAATGTATTGAATGAAAATTCAATTGATTTGAGCTTGTATAACTGAAATTTTATAATTTTCAGTTCAAGATAAATCCTTGGTGGATGAGAAATTAATACCACTGTATGTATGCCCAATCCGGACAAAAATCGCTGAAAAAACTCTGAAATCGCTGAAAGATATTTCCGTTTTAGTTCTCTATATTCAATTTAAGGTTTTTTAAATTAAATTTTCTGATCGATTTTGAACTAATTTACCGTAACTTCAACCTGATTTCTTTAACATAGTTTATTTCAAGTTTTAAAAGTGTCTTTGTGATCGACACTTCAAACTTGTTGGGGTTTCAAGGTTCAAGTAGTTTGTTGAGTGTGCTGCTGACTCTGATTATTGTTTTTGTTGCAACAGATGGCTAGACAGAATGCACAGCAGCAGCAGGTCATGGCGGCCATGCAGAATATGTAGACAGTGGTGATGACCCAGAAGGCAAACAGATAGACCACATTGTCACAGTAGCTATGCTCCAGAGAGGGCGATTTGTACTGCACGTCATTGTACTGTCTGTACACCCAGATGTTGCCTAGAACAACAGCTCCGGGGTTAAAAAAAGTAAGTGGGACCCGGGTTTCGAAGAAGATAACAGTTCCAGGGGGTTTGAAAAATTCAAGTGGGACCGGGTAAAAAACACAAAAACCCGATTGGGACCCGGGTATTAAAAAAAAGAAAAAAGTACCAAGCTCAAACTCAGGGGGCTATTCTCATGCGCTAAGGACTAAAAATTCTCAATCAATTAACGACCTTTAAAATGTCCATAAAAACGGACTTTGCGAAATTTTCAATATTGAGCTCTGAGTGGTTAACAAAATTTTCTCGCAGTCGGTCCTTTGCACATGAGGGATTGATGCCCCCTAGAACTCAGTTGTCTCCTATAAGCGAAAACTTTATATTGACTTATAAACTGCTCACTTACATTAATGTTCATTACACAGGTGAAGCTGCGCTTCGGAAACACAAGCGAGGAAAATGCAAAAATGAACTCTAAACAGGCAAAACAAAGTGAAATAATGAAAACAGAAAAAATTTAAAAACACGTTGAGAAAAAATATTGAATATCAATTTTGAGACAAGGAGTATCACGTTCTCACATCTGCTTTACGACCGCTTGTAACTTTACTAACACTAGCCACCAATAAAGCAGCATACATTCAAGCAAAAAAAAACTATTTCCATGTTCTGAATTCAATCTCCAACCTGATGATTAGAAGTGTCACTCACATCCTCGCTTCTGCATCACGGTCACTTGGAAGTAAACTAACAGCCCAGCTAATGCTGGATGTACCTAGTTTAATATTTTAAATCATATCTTGTACTGATGCGAAACTTTCAAATCGACTTTACGCAAAACCCTAGTGATTTCGCTGCTTAAGTAAGAGATTAGCTGATTATTTAAAGGAGAAAACTACTACTGCTCTTTCAATTGAATTCTGTATCTCAGGTTTGGTTGGGTAGTTTTCGAAAAAAAAGAAAAAGATTCCAAAAACGATCAACAAAGATCAAAAATTTTCCTAAATCCATAAACAGTAAAAAAAAAAAAGGATTTTCCCGAAGTCCATATCGGCATTTCAACAAAAAATAGGGTGAAATAGGTTACGCAGGGAAAACGTAAGCACTACGTTAATTTGAATTCAAAAATTGGACTTTTCTAGCGCAAGGAAGAGCCCCTTGCGCAAGGAAGATTCCCATAACTGGTTTTTTGCTTTCAGTTAAATCCTTAATCTCCAATTCGGCAAGGTATTTGAGAATTTTTTTAAATAACGCCTGCTAATCGCAAGCGCAATAACCAAAATGTCAACAAATGGGCTTGTTTAGGCTCATAAATTTTTTTTTTCTACAGAATTTAGGGACTAACCGCTTAAGAAGGGTTGATCCCCATGATTGGATCTTTTGATTGAAATTTTCAGCTGAGATTTGTGCATTTAATATTTGAGAAAACGAAAAAACAATTAAAAACAAATAGATCAAAAATCACCCTACAGACACTTTAGAAGCCCGTAGAACGTAGGATGAAAAGAAAAGACTAGCAAAAATTGCAAGGACATAAAAGAGCAGCCGGTTTGAAGAGCAGACGGGAACAGAGCGTCGCAAAAAAAAAAAATCTCTTACATGTTCACAATAGCTGTTTTGTTTTTAACAGGACCCAATACTTGCCAAAAATAAAGCAACAACATAAGCCTTTAAATTGCCTATGCTTAAATAGGCTCAAATATGATTAAATTGAAATACATCAAAAGAGCCACCTTATTTGCGACTTAGTTAAAAAAAACTCTTCGTAATAATACACTAAGCTTCGATTGTGTAATCACAAATTGTGAATCAAAGACAAAACTACGCTTTGGGGAAGGACGGATAAGGTAGAATTAATTCAATTTCCTTGTGCTTCAATGGTCCACATAAAAAACAATTGTCATAAGATCTGAAAACAATTAGCCAAATGAAAAAGTGTCAATGAAAATAAGAAAACCAAAAAAACTTAGTCTATTGAAACATTCAACAAAAAATATATATGATTCTTTGAAAAAATTTCATGATTGACACTTTTCTGATAGAATCAGCCCAAATTGAGAATATTATGATTGAAATCCACTCTCGAATCCAAATTTATCAAGATTTTTCGCGAAGTTTGCATATTCATTACTGTAGAGAGTAATTAGTCTTTCTTTCAGCAAATAAATTTGAATTGAACCTGAAAGAATAGAAAAAAATGAGCGAGCAGTTTTTAGACCTTTTACTGAGAAAAAAAACCGAAGCAAAAAAGTGTCTTCACTAATTTCAGCGACCTTAATTAAATTAGCTATCAAGGGCCTTGTACCTAAAAGTTAACTATCGCACATCAGAATCTTTAGCACCTTTTCAGAGGTGGCTTTCATCCGCTCATTGATGTTGACCCAGTGAAAACCAACAAATCCACAAAAAACTATAGCAATTATGATGGAAAACTTAATAACAAAAACATTCAACGCTTATTTAAAAACGCATTCGTTATTCCATTGACTAAAATGCTTATTTATTTTAATTATGTAGTTCACAGAGGCGAAACAATCGCGATTCTAGTTCCCTTAAACGAACCTCGAACCTGATCAAGAGTCTCACGTTCTCTAATCTGCGTTACGGTCACCACGAGAAAAAGTATAATCAAAAATTTCAAATGATAAATGGACAAACTGAAAAAAAAAACAAACGAATTTCAGAAAAAAGATGCCCTTGAAGCTCTTTGAATTTCTAGAACTATTTATGATTGGCGCTTTTTTGATAAAATGAATCCAATTTGAGAAAACTGGATCCATAGGTAAAGTTTTTATTCCGCTGGAAATCTTAAAATTAATTTTCACTTTCGAAAAAAGAAATCGTTCACGTTTTTTGTGCTATCTCCACTTTCGTATTTGGAGAGTGATATTTACGTCACCTTCAGTAGATGAATTTCAATTGAACTCAAAAATTGCATGTATACCTAAATGCATCAATATTTTTAAGACTTTTTCCTGAAAAAAAAGGCCAGACCTATATAAGAGTCTTCACTACGTTCATTACTCTTAAAAAGAAAATCTCAAGATCATTATACTCATTGTTGTTAAGGATGTGACCCCAGTGAAAAGCGCAGGTCTTTAATTTTCTTACTTTAGTAAACATGAATGACTCAATTGAAAAAAAAAAGAATGTTCTTATAGGTACTCAGCATAACTGAGAAAAATAGAAAATACATCTCCCAGATGAAGATTAAAACCTCTCTACTCAGTTTTGGAATGCGCGACAGATAGACTATACCAAAAAAATTGTTAAGACAACGAAAACTTAAAAAAAAATTTCTACGAATAAAAAATGAAAAAACTTTCATCTCCGATCGGAAATTGAGCCTGGTCATTTGGCGTGATGGACTGAAACATATACGATGAGCTATGGATGTAGTTAAAACGAAATACTCTTAAATTTTCAGAAACTGATTGGTCCTCCCTGTAACTCTTCGCTTCTTCTGTGAAAAAAAGTGGAGTTTCCCTCCCTTTTGTCTTTCCCTAGCTTGGGAAACAAGTCATAATGGAAAAAAGCCGAAGCACATCTGATGGTAACTTAAGGAAATTTTGCGGGCCAAACTCCTAACATTTAAAACTCACTGTTGGTCCTTAAAAGTGCCAGAACTCAACGGCCACCAAGCAAAACCCCATAACAAGACAAAGAAAACCTATACTTCCAGAAAAATACTATGGCAACATCAAAAATCATCTTGATGAATTTGATCGCATTACAGCAGATGAATACAAACTTGCAGTAGACAATTCATTGAAATGAGGGAAAAAATAAGTAACCGAGCATCCGTCCAAACTGACGAGCTTATCGCACACGACTGTAAAGCTAGCTATCTGTCGATTAAAACGTCGAAAAAAGCCTAAACTGTAACGCTAGTCCGCCTTGCATACAGCGGCTTTGACTGTCCATTTAAGCCAACATCTTTTAAACGTTGTGAACCAACGCCGTAGAAGTCGCAAACTCGCTCAACTTACCAAAATAAAGGGTACATGAAGAATTATTCTGGGCTGTTCGCACTAGCTGAAAACTGCCCGTATGAATCGGGCACGGGCGTTTTGCCTCGGTTATATGTACCAAAAATTTTCCCAAAGAAAATGTTTTACTCAGTACTGTAAGAAAGGGCCTTCCCACTCTTGGCCAGCCACATTTACTGTTTGACAGACGGAGGAGACTAAACGATCAATCAATCCCCACTGGTACACTGGAAATAAACGAGAGTGACGACACGAGTTGGACAACAACAGTTACAAACAACAACATTACTAGTACCTACTAGCTAAATAATATCAACCGATGTAATAAATTAATTCAGCAGTGAGGCATATGCTAATATTGTTGAATAATGACATTTTCTAACTGCAAAAGAGGGAATGAGAATAATTTATGAGATCGATACAATTTGCTAACTCACCTGCAACGAACCAGATGAGAAGGAATGCATCTATGATTCCCTCGCCAGGGTGCTTCTTCGTCTGTTCTTCCGAGTTGTTTTGTCTGTATCGCTTCACCTGCTGCACCAGAGAAAGCGTGTTCTTCACCACCAGAACGACTCCAAATACAATCAAAAAGATCGGAATCTGACGCTCCATCGGACAGTCGTTGATTCCCAAAGACCCTGCAACAACTTGGAAATGCTACTTTTAAAATAAAACAAGCCTGCTTCTCTGAAATTTACAGGCTAAACTGAGACCTCACTTACAGGCCAACTGATTTGGCTCAAAAAAGATGTATAAACTTGGCAAATTTTCAATTGCATATTACATTATGTGAAACACTCGCTGCTTCGCAACTCTAAGTCAAATTTTTGTAGGTAATTTCGACTTCATTGATTTCACTCGAATTAATTTACAATGACTAAATGCTTTTCAATTTTTTTTGCAGAACACTTGCTACTCACTAGCATAACACAGTGCAATTCGCAGTACAATATATATCCCAATGTCAGATACCCAACAATTGCTGTCGCGTCTCCTTCTCGATGAATGTTAAAAAAAATTAACAAACCTATGATGATCATTGCAATAGGCACGACGTACATAATCCCCAGCATCACAGAGTAACCAACTGAAACAAACGCATAGTCAGTTTTTTTCCTTATTAAAAGGACATCTACCAATAATCTTTTGCATACAGATGAAGCTGCCTTTCACAAACAAAAACAAATCTGTCAAATATTAATACAGAGGCTAAGTTGAGCTGCGCAGGACATGCAATACAACAGAACCACGGCATTGTAAATCGGCAGTAAATGACACGAAAGCAACGAAGTCGTAAGTTACTTTTGAAAATTCGCAAGAACTAAAGCGGCAGCTAAGCCACAATACTTGGGTAGATTCCAGCTGAGCCAAAAACAAAAAGATGTTACCAAAAACACTGAGCAAGAAATTTTGATATTCGAAACTTTACGCTGCATTCTTTGAAACAAGAAAAAACATCACAAACTATTTTTGCATTCTATACGAGGTAGCAAAGTAGATATAGCATTAGGCGAGCCCATTTAAACGAAAAAAAAAATAACAAAAATGTAGATCAAAAACTATTTAAAATAAAAATTGACACAGTGGCGAAGCTAGGCTTCGCAAACACAAGCAAGGAAAATGCAAAAAAGTGCTCTAAACAAAAAAAATCAAGGTGAATTAAGGAAAAAATTAAAAATACAACTTGAGAAACTTTTTAGTTAGAATTAGGAACAAAACGTTCTCACATCTAATCAATGACCGCTTGCAATTTCAATTACAATAGCCACCAATTAGGCAGCTACAGTTTTTATCAAACTGCCAATGCTATGCAGCAAGGATTCGATCAAAAAAAATTTAACTATTTCAACTTTCCGGATTTGAATCTCCCGCCTGTTGATTAGGATTCTCACGTCCTCGCATTTGCCCCACGGTCGCTAGGAAGTAATCTAGTAGCCCAATTACTGCTGGAATCAACTGTTTTAAAATTTTTAATCCTATGTTGTACTGACATCGGAATGGGTAATTTTCAAAGTTTCAAAAAAATTGACGTAGCTTTGATTTTTCTGCTTTAGTAGTTGGTAAACCGCTTATCTAAACGAGAAAATTACTACTCGCACTTTCAAATGAGTTCTTTTTATCCCAGATTTGGCTGGTCAGCTGAGTTCTTTGTCTCAGATTTGGTTGGGTAATTTTCGATAAAAGTGAAAAAGATTCCCAAAAAAGATCAAAAATTAAAGCATGCGAATAGCCTCTTATTCAGGGAAGGTTTCCACACCGTTATTTTCACCTGAACTCTTAATGTCAGCTTTAGATAGTTTTCAAGAATAGTGACGAAATTTCTTTTTAAAAAAACGGTAAAGACGGATTTTTCCGATGCTCCTATCGGTTTTTCTACAAAAAAAATGCTGAAACAGATAACACAGAAAAGTCTGCGCACCATGATAAAATACAGAGCATAGCCATTTGTGCATGGAAGATTCGCATAACTGGTGTTTTCTTTCGGTTGAACCCTAAATATCCGATTTAGCAGGGTATTTTTTGAGAAAAACTTTTTTTTAAATAAACCAAAATGTCAAAACAGGCTTAGGCTTGTTTGAGGCCAGAACTTTTTTCTACTAAACTTAAGGAACAGCCACTTGAGAAGCGAGATTTCAATACCTTGTTCTTTTGTTGAAACGCTCATCTCAGATTTGTGCGTTTACTAATTGAGAAACTTCAAAAACATAGGTCAAAAATCCACCTACTGAAACGAAAAATGGGGTAGAACATGGGGTAAAACGAAAAAGGACTAGCGAAGTAGGCAGACACTCAGAAAAGCAACCGGATTGCCCATTCGTATCAATTTTGTTTTGGAAAATCGGTTTGATAGTTTTTTTTGGAAAAATTGACATTTCTGCGAAAAGGGCAAACACTTTCCAAAGCGTCGTAAAAAAGAGCAATTAAAAACATCAAATCCCATACATTTTCATCATACCTTTTGTTTTCAAACAAGACCTAACTTTAGCCAAAAATCAAGCAGCAACATATGATTTTAAATTGCCTATGCTTAAATAGGTTTATACATGATTAAATTGAAATATACCAAAATCGCCACAAAACTGCCTATGCTTAAATAGGTTTATAAATGATTAAATTGAAATACACCAAAAGCGCCACAAAACTGCCTATGCTTAAATAGGTTTATAAATGATTAAATTGAAATACACCAAAAAACGCCAATGAGCGACTTAGGTTGGAAAAAATTCTTCGTGTAAATACACTACTTTGGTTTGCATTGTTATCAAACAAATTACTTCAGATTAATGCTGATGATGTCTTCTTGACGAAAGCGCTTCAATTTTTATATGGTACGTTGTTATCTTATTTCTAAATACACTACGCTTCGTTTGTGTAAACATACAGATTACAGGTGTTTTGAATAAAAAAAATCATGTTACAGACAGGAAGCCGACAAAAAACAAGTAAACAAACGATAGCCGACAATTCGGCTTTTCAAAAATAATCATTTCCTTTTATCGATAAAAGACAAGGTCCGACAGGGGCTCGCACCCTAATCCTTATGTTCGGAAGGCCTGTTTTATCTCTGGGCCAATTGAGAGGAGCCTGAATGATTTTGAGGCTCAATAAAAACAATGTGAATTTCTTACAGATCTTAAAAGAATGTCCAGCCGGGGATCACCCCGAGACATTATGTTCCGAAGTCGCGTGCTTTATCACTAGACCAAATGGAAAGGGCCCTGAACTGTCACGAGGTTCAATAATGAATGGTGTAAATTTACATTCATGGTGAAAAGAAAACAAAGTCGGGCCGGAAACCGAGCCAGAGTCCTTTCGCCTGAAAAGAATAACGTGAAAAGTCTAGTTCCCGATTTCCAGTCACTTGCTCTGGGTTTTGAAATACTTAGAAAATTTGCGTGTTTAACTTTAAGAAACCGGTCACATTTTTGCAATTTCATGCATGACATGAATTTTAGATACAATTCTGGTTCATTTTTTTTATTTCTGTTACGAAAGAGACGATTTGAAGAAAGATTTCGAGATTTACATTATGAAGTCTTAATTGACGAAAACGTTCAAGCATTGATATTTGTTTTTTTTCATTATTATACCAAATCTTACTTGTGTTCATTAGGATGCCGACAACTTTCTTCACAAATACCATTTTGTTCGAACTCCCGTGTTCTTCGTGAGCTGCACGTATGTTTCCGAACAGACTCTCGTACGATGGAGGAGCCGCCGAAGTTGTGGGGGGTGCGTTGGGTGTCGGAGAAGGAATTGGAATCTGCACAGCAACTGAAACAAGCCATTTAAGATACGATCATTGTGCAACAGTCTAATAAAACTGCATGCCAAGGGAATTTCATCGGATTCGGATTTCAACATTTTTAATGATACAGTTCGTAAGAATAATTACTTAAACTAAAATAACATTCAAAAAATACTAAAATCAGGTAGTTAAACAGTTAGTTTTTAACATTCCTAACATACATTTTGTCTTGGCAACCTAAGGACTAATATCATGCAGACAAGTCAAGTGTTTTTACTAAGGCTGCGTCAGTATATAAACTTATGTATCCACAGTTTTCAATCATTTTTAGAATTGTAACAACAATTTAAGGTACCATCCCATACACTTCCAAAATGAAGCATGAAAGTTGCCCAGTGATTAAAAACGAAATTTAATGCAGGAAAAAGAAACTAGACGTTACATTCGACTACATTTGCCAATAGAAAAGACCTTCAACATACCAGCTTCACGGTAATTTGGAGGAGCTGATATAACATCGTCATACTGAGGTGGCTGGCTCGAATTAGTCTCCATATTGCTCGATAAGTTCTCCGTGCTCTTAAAAGCTTCCGACATCTATAAAACAATTAGCTTCTTTTTAAATTGAACATACAGATTCAGATAGTAATTAATAAAAGATTCTTTAAGTCGAGATATATGCAAATTCACTGGCTTACTTTCTTCAATTCACAGATGTTAAGGTCAAAAAGGCTCAGTCATAATCAATCTCTGAAATACATGAATAATACGGCGAGGTTAACGATACCCTGAAGCAGTTTTATTTTGGGTAGTTATCAGATATTCCGTGGTTTTGATCGAACTGAATCCATGGACTAGATTTCTATGCTTGTCTTTAAACGGCAGCATAATTTAGAGGCGGGTAAGAGTTACTAAACGTGGCGGGTAAGAGTTACAATCACTACCCTGTCAGACCAATTTTTTGGATATTGATTTTCAATCCATTGTTTCCGATTTTTATCCAATGCCTGTGTGCCATTCTGCCAGATTGACACAGCGCAACCTTCCGGCGACACGAGAAAAAACGAATAAAGGCCTTATTAAAGAAAAAGTATTGCGAAGGAGGGTAGGAATATTCTAGAGTTTTTATTTTCAAAATTTCGATTGAAAAGTGAATATTTCTGAGAAATACAAAAAGACGGCCATTTTGACGAAAAACGACGAAAAAATAGAACAACGACAAATATTGTGAAAAACGGTCGCACAAGAGACGAAAAATACGAAGCCTCTTATCGTGGCAACAACGCATGATAAGACCCTTATCAGCGGATATTAGTGGAGAAGGAAGCTTCAGTGGGGAAGGAATATTCCACGGAACCCTCCCGTGCCACAAATTGGAAGAGATAAAAGCGTTATCTCAGGAAGATTACGGGAGCGGAGGCTTGGTCCCCCAGAGACTGTCTTATGTGAAGGGACTATATAAAACTAACTTTGTAGCTACTTGGATGTCGTAGAACTCTGAATTAACACCGGTATAATTTGATATTTTAGAATATGAGTAGCTAGAAAGAGGAAAGGGTCAATCCATCTCCAATGGATTTAATATAGAACTGTCTCACAAAAATATGTTAAAATAGGTTGTTCGAGCCGTGTTTTCAATGGCAATCACGTAGTCTGAGGATCCGAGACTCAGCTATGTGGTTGTGTTCTCATGTAAACGAAAGCTGATCAAAAGTCGTTTGACTGATGGCCTAAAAATAGTAACTTTTTACTTAGCCCTAAACAGACCAGAAAATCAACTGGCAAGGTCGAGTCGGTGAAAAACGAGTAGGATTAAGGTAACTGGCGCCTGCCAGTCGTTAATAGGTACTTTTTCTACGCTCCGTCGCTGTGTAGTATTTGGGCGAATGTTACATAGACGTTTTTATGGCGCTCATGGGTGGGCCTGTCAAAGGCATAAGACCATCATGATCAGCAAGCGTTTCAGCGACGAACCCTCCACTCCGGGCGTATGCCCGAGTTAGAGGCCTTAATGACCGTTATTGTACTGATGGGAAGGTGCGTACCCTCTGTCCAGTACTATTTAGCTTTTTAACTTAGTTAACACCGAAAATTCCGGGGGCCGGAGGGTTAGGTGGGAAGTCATGAGCCCGCTTGTCCCAAGGTCCCGGGACCAAAAACAATTAAAGAGAAAGCGTAAAACCAAACAAAAATAGTGTATAACCAAGAAAAAGACAAAAATAAATTTACTTGAAAACAAAAAAGTACAAAAAACAGTAAAAAAAACCCAAAAAAGACCAAAACAGTAAAAAATGTAAAGTGACAGTTTATATGTTATTTCCAGACGAGATGTGATCTGACCTTCCTATTTGTTGTTGTTTCAGATTGATTTATATCGTTTCTGATAGAAAGATTGTGTGTTTTGGTGAAGGGTTGGGTACCCTCCCTCGAGTGTAATTTGAGTGTTTAAGCACGTTAATGGTGATTTTGCCGGTGACCGGAGGGTAGAGTGGCAAGCTGATCAACGTGTTCCACACTCAACAGGGACATAGGGACAACATCCACAACGACTGTTGGGTATCGTTGAAACAATTTTAGTATCGTTCGGGTACTATTTCATTAAAACTTAAGTGGTGGGGGGCACGATTGGCGCGGTCCCATTGTACCCTCCATCGATTGCAAATTTCCGGGTTAAGGGTCTTAATTCGGGTATTTTGGTGCAAAGGAGGGTATAGTACTATTCATTAACGACTAGTAATAGGTTATTATCCTTATTACATATTACTTATCTCCTAATTAGACCCAAGAAACACCCAATTTTGTCGAAAATTATCGATTTTCGATCAAACTGTAGACCCCCAAATTTTTGGATATCCGAGCTTTTCCGAACAGCAAAAAGCTTTTATATAGGGAGTAGCTACGTAGTTCGATCCCCCTAACTAGAGAAACCGAGTGAGAAAAGACTCAGTGAAAGTTGGAGAAAACCAAAATTTTTCGGTGTGGGTGAGTCCTACCCCCATGTGGGTGAGTCCTACCCCCAGGGTGAGTCCTACCCCCCTACCCCCATGTGGGTGAGTCCGGCCCCCGGAAAGTATGAAAAGAGACCCCTTAATAAGATCTTAATTAACCAGGCCAAGGTGCCGATTTTTCTGGATCGAAAAGTTAGATTAAAACCAAACCAAGCCGTAGTAGCGACGTTTAGGATGAGGAACTTGAATGAACTCAGCAATGACAGACAGGTGTGTCTGGTACCAAATCCAAACAGTAAAAGCTCGGCTATTTTAGGAAGAAGCTTCTCACTCACTCAGAGCGGACTGTGTGTGAGTGTGTTATTGAACACAGAAGCAACAACAGTGACAATACAGAGGGGAAAGAAACTTGGCTACGCTTTGCCTCTGAACACAGACTTTCAGAGTGTGGAGAACTTGAAAAAGTTTGATGTAACTAAATGTCCATTGCATGCGAACCAAGAATGTATAATGAAGAGAGTGAATGAATTGAAATCTACTAGGAAATTGTTTTCAATGAAGTCGGAAACAGATGATGGGCTGTATAGTTGTTCCAACTTTCCTGAGAGGCCGACAGAAGCAGAGTTAGCAGCGAATAAACCTGTCATACCTGAGATAGAGCATTTGAAGGGTAAAATATCAGACAAGGAACTAGATTCGCTCAGAGCGGTGCTAAATCGGAACGCAGACGTTTTTTTCGAAACATAAGGCCGACATAGGTTGTTGTAATTTTGTAGAACACGAGATTGAGATAGAAGAAGGCTCGGTACCTCATAGGGAAGGGGCGAGAAGAATGACCCCAAACAAGTCAGAAGCGTGTAGGAAGGAAATCGAGATGTTAATGGAGTACGACATGATCGAGCCGTCGAAGTCCCCATGGGCTTGTGGCGTGGTCATGGCGAAAAAGAAAGGCGGACAACTCAGATTTTGTTGTGATTTCCGTTATCTGAACAGAGTGACTATAAAGGACGCATACCCGATTCCCCGCATCGATGAGAGCCTATCCAAGCTGGGAGACGCGAAGTTCTTCACGACGTTGGATTTGGGCTCTGCGTTCTGGCAAGTGCCACTCAGAAACCAAGATCGAGAGAAAACAGGCTTCGCGTGTGAGCTGGGATTATTCCAGTGGAAGAGGGTGCCATTCGGATTGTGCAACGCGACGGCCACATTCCAGCGACTGATGGCCCAGGCACTCACGAGCGTCACTAAGAAATACGGGAATCTCATCATGTGTTATGTCGATGATGTCGTGATTGCAAGACCACATAGAGAGGTTGGAGGAGGTGTTTTATTGCATGAAGCAGGCGGGTCTGAAATGTAAACCCTTTAAGTGTGAAATCCTGAGGGATTCCATAAAGTATCTGGGCCGCCTGGTGGACAAACATGGAGTGAGACCAGATCCCGAAGCGGTTGAAGCGGTGCTGACCTGGAAGGCACCTAAAACAGATACACAGCTGATGAGTTTTTTGGGATTCGCTAATTATTATCGAGAGTTCATCAAGGGGTATGCTGACAAAATATACCCCATGCAGAGGTTGATGAGAAACAAGGGCAAAAAGTTCACTTGGACTGATGAGGCACAAGTTTCATTTGAAAACATCAAACGTGAACTTTGCGAGGGACCGGTCCTCGGCATGCCAACAGAGAAGGGAAAGTTCGTGCTGGACACGGATGCATCAGTGCTTGCGATATCGGGCATACTTCACCAGGAGCAGGAGTGGAACGGGAGAACGGTTCTTCGTCCGATAGCCTACGGGAGTAAAGTCCTGAGTGATACTGAAATGAAGTACGGCGCACCAAAAGCGGAGATGTTTGCGGTGATCACTTTCGTGGAAAAATACAGGGCCTACTTGGGGAGTGCTCCCTTCAAGTTACGTGTAGATAATCTTGCCCTTGCCTGGCTGAAAACCTATTCGATGTACCAAAGTTATATTGGTCGTTGGATCGTGCGCCTGGATGGATACCACATGATCATAGAGCACCGTACCCGTGACAAGCACCAGGACGCAGATAGCCTCAGTAAAAAGACAGAATTTTATGAGCGCTTCGAGGAGAAACAGGCTAACCAATCAGAAATCAAAGACGGGTTTTCCTTTCTGGACAAAGAAACCTACGACAAACTGCCACTTACTAGGTGGTTAGACAAGTCAGGGCATCCTATACCCGGACACCCTGACCTTCCAGTGGAGACGGCCGCGGAGCTAAAGCTTTTAGCCAGAGGCGAGCCTGTTCCGTTGGATCTGCTAGTCCGATCCAATTTGGTACAGCAAGAACTTACCAGGCTGGGAATAAACAGCATGGCTCTATTGAACAGGACGGTGAACGTGGCGCTGGACGTCATGGGAAAGCTCCGCGACTTGTTGGACAGGGAAGTGGATAGGCATGATCGTGAGTGGATGGAGACCATGCAGCGGTTGACTGTCACCGAGAGAATAGAGAAGAGGCCAGTGTCCATTCGCAGCCGAGGCGTTGAACGGGATTGCAGGTCGATAGTCAACCAGCTGGTGAGCTCGATGTCGAAGGAGGTCTTGTTGAGAACTTCGTTCACTGAATATGGAACACTGAATCAGAACCAAACCACTGAGGAAGTCAGGATCAAGTCGAAATCTAGCTTCACGAGGAGAGTGCATTTCACGGATGCAAAAGAAGAATACGAGCCGAGCCCAGATTGTTCGTCCGTGGACGAGACAAGGTCCGGGGAGTCTGATACATTCGAGCCAGTCAAGGACGACTCGTCTGAGGAGTCAGACACCTTTGAGCCCGTGCAGGACGACTTGTCCGGGGAGAGGTTGACGAGACCACCTAGGGGCAGAATTTTGTCCGGGGAGCCGGGTTCGAAGCGACCGATGGACAGAGTTTTGTCCGGGGAGTCGAGAGACATCTCAGACAACTTGGAATATGATGTTGGGGAATCAGTCGACTCAAGTGTTGACTCGAGGCCCCAGTCCTGGGACAACACATCTGAAACAACTTCCAATTCCGATATGTCAGAGATCTCAATCCACTCCTTATTGGTAGACTGAAAGCAGCGTGGGCTGGACCGAGAAACGCATCAGGATCCAGACAGGGACAGATACACCTCAGATGAAGAGGGCACTGTGGTAGATAATGCCGCAGACGAGCTCGAGCTGATAGCAGTTTCGAAACGCCCAACCAGATTGCTGCCACATGGTACGGTCGTCCGTACCAATCTGGAACCATCTGTGCAGGAAGCGACGCCTTTGAAAAAGATATGGTGTGTCAAGTTGATGGACGATGCTCATGCTCCGGAGATAATGAGTGGGCAAATGAACGTGGTAAAGACGTATTTGAAAGCCAGGTACAGGCTGTCGGATCTCCTAAGGGCTCAACGAAATGATAGGATGACGAGCAGTCTGAAGAGATGGATCGAGAATGGAGCACCTGACAAGGGAGACTTGGAAGAAGACAGCTACAAGATCTTGAAGCAATTCTACCTGAAGCGAAACGACTTGTTGTACCTGAACAAGGACGGAATCGTAGCCTGCAAACGAAAAGAGGAGGACAAGGTCCTCTATAAATACAATTCAATAGTGTTACCACAGTTGTACCAGACCGAATTGCTCTTTCGCTCACATGATCAGATGGGCCATCAAGGCGTGGACAAAGTGTATAACAGGATACAGAAACGATTCGAATGGCCGGGATTGAAGAAGGCTTGTGAGAAGTGGATCGCCGCATGCCTGTCATGTCAGCAGGCGAAGGATCCCAGGAAACTAAGGTTCCCCCTACAGTCAATAGAGTCGTCAGGTTTCAACGAAGTGGTGCAAATTGATCATCAGAAAATCTGCATGACAGCAACGGGCTATAATCAGGTGCTGGTAATGATCGACCATTTTACGAAGTATGCGGAAGCAGCACCCTGCATGACAGCATCGGCGGAAGAAACATGCGATCATTTGATAAATGTGTGGATAGCGAGGCATGGCTGCCCCATCACGTTCCAATCGGACAATGGCAAAGCATTCGTCGGTGATCTCACGTAGGAGTTAATGAAAAGGTCGCAGGTAGCGCAGGCCCACTCGACCACTTATCACCCGCAAACGAATGGCCTAGTCGAGAGGCAAAATCGCACACTGGTATCCATGCTGAGAGTCTATTGCTCGCGTTACATGGATGACTGGGACAAGCACTTGCCGCAAGTGATGGGTGCTTACAACAGCACGGAGCATTCCACCACGGGAATAAGTCCGCACATGATGTTAACGGGTCATGAAAAAGCGCTCCCGTTGACGTTTTTCTACCCTGAATATGAAGGGAAGAGGACAGCACCGCAAACGTACGTGCGGGATGTTATTAGAAGACAGCAGGACCTCAATGACTTATGCAGGAGGAACACGCAACAGGCGCAAATTAGACAAAAAAGGAGGTTTGATAAAAGGACAGCCGATGCGAAAGCCTACTCAGTTGGCGACTACGTCTGGGTGTTCCAGGAAGTGGTTCCACCAAAAGGAACCAAGAAATTATTAAAGAAATGGCGTGGTCCATTTCAGATAACAGATGTGCACCAAGGAGGTCGTTTTTATCGATTGAGCACTGAAAGAGCAGCTCATTACGAAAATATCAAACCACACAATGCCTCGTCAGAGGAATGGTGGATCCCAGCGGACATGCAAGAAGGAGACTATTTGATAGTGGATCCTGCTTGTGAAGTGAATGAAAGGGGTACTCGCGACAAAAACGACGGGAATGAGGTGGTGGACGATTGCGACCTACCACTGGACCTCGAGTTGACCGAGCGAGTAGAGGTGGACGATGAAACTCTACCTTATGCCGAGGAAGACTGGGACTGCCCGGAACAAATCGAAATTGACAAAGGAATACAGCCTGACTTTCCTCTCACTATGGAAACACGCCAGAGCAAGAGAGAAAAAAACAAGAAGAAATACAATCCGTACGGCGAGGATTTCGTTGTAGACAGGATAGTTGTAAGTGATGTCATAAACTCGCTAGTGGGACTGGACGAAGTGGCAGTGCTCGACGAAATCGACTTGGTGAATGATATGGATCAGGATTGGATCGACGATCGATCAGAACCGGAAGTGGAGTTCGAGCCAGAAGCGGAACAGACTCATGAGCAAGAACTAACGAACTTGCGCGTGCTCGAATGGCTTCATGATCTGCCGACAGATCCAAAAGAGACGATTCTGACGATTCTGACGATTCAGGACGTCGATAAAGACGGCATCAAATACATCAGTCATGACAATACCGAGTCCAACTGGGTCGCCCCAGATGGTCCTCTACGTGTTCCACAATCCAACTTCGATCTCCTAGACTTTGGGCGATCGACGGGGACGTCTATGGATATTTTTGTCCGGGGAGTGGGGGTAGGACTCACCCACACCGAAAACCTGATAATAAAAAAATTGAAATCGGCAAGAGAAACCGGAGAATTAGAGACAGAGGGCGAGAATGCTAAAAAACCACCTTTTGGACGAATCTTTGATTCGTATTTTGATCTACCGAACCCTTATTCAAACAATATCGTCATAACGGACAGCGATTTCATACTCACGGAACGCACGTGCGCTATAGCGATAACAGCGGACGTAAGCTTCAAAACAGCACTAGCGGCTGATTTCAAAAGAGAGTATAAGAACATCGAATTTTTATGGAAACAGAGGCCTGGTGTGGGAGGGATGATAGCGCTGCCCCCTGTTGCATCACATATACCAGGGAAATATTTGTGTTTCCTGGTTACCAAGGCCACTGATAGACAACACGTAGATCCAAAGAGCTTGGTATTGGCCTTGACTCGACTTAGGGATTTTTTGGTTGAGAGAGGAGTGACCTCTCTCTCGTTACCACTATATGATCCTAAAAGGGGAAAGCTACATCCGAGAGAGTTGTACGCACTTGTACATGTGATATTTTCAGAAACTGACATAGAGGTTTACTTACATAAAAAATACTATCTGAGCATATGCTAGGAATTGCGTTTGGCGATAAGTGGTTTTTATTAAGTTACTTGATAAGAATTAGTGTCAGGTTTTAGATTAGGTTAGGTTTTAGGTACAATATTAAGGATTATGTTTTTTTGTGATAATATAGATGTGTGATGTTTATGTGTTTATGTGTTATGTTAATGTTATGATATGTTTCATGTTTTGTGTCATAAAAGACCTGGAGTACTCCAGGTCATCAAGGTGACAGCGCTCATTCGTGCTACCCTGACAAAGATACAGGTGGACGATCCACCTTGGTGCTAAATTTTTAAATCAGAATTGAGAAGAGAATTTCAATGGAGAGTTTTAAAGAGTTGAATGATGTTGTATCCAAAAATGATGGTTTTAAGTCGCGACTTGCTTTTTAGATCTTGATTGATCAGAAATTGTTTATTGAATCCATTGAATCAAAACGAGACAGGAAGACACTGCACGACAGCAAGAATCAACACGATAAGAAATGGGTGACACAAACGAACTTATGGAATTCCTCTCAGCGAGTCTAGGAGCGTCTCTAGACGAGATCTATCAGCGGCTGATCGATTGTGATTTTACACGAGAAGACCCGGGGCTGGCGATGTTTGTGGTCGCGCTCCTCAATGCATTAGGACGAGAGGGTCGAGGGAACCGCCCTACGGAAGTCGTGTTAATGTTGGCCTTCGGTGAGTCCGGGACCGCCGAGAGAGGTCGAAATCGACTGGTGAGATGGCGGCGTGGAGAAGTGTCTGGCCACGACCTGGCTCGTGAGCCAGGACTAGGTGAACAGAGGGACCACCGGCTAGGTGAGATGCCCTTACCAGTCCAACCGGCGCAGCCACTCATCGGAGCGAAGAGACAACGTGATGGGCCAGGCCCGTCACATTCGGTCGACTCTCCAACAGCTGCTCCTCCTTCGAAGAGAGTGAGGGTGAGTGAAATAGAGATCCAGACGTCGGAGACGATCGAGACGCTGGAGAAGAAGGAGAGAGAGCAGAGCGAGCTGTGTGCCAAACTCCAGGAGTATAGGGCGATAGCTCGAGAAAGAGACGAATGGAAGAAGAAATATGAAGATCTGCAGGTGGCCTACAAGGAGGATGAAATAAAGCACCTGAAGGAGCTGTATATGGCGAAGGTGAGCCGAGTGTCACAGGAAGTTCTGGCGACAATGAAATCCTCGGAGGGATCCAGCGACACATGCCCCAGGACAAGAGTACAGGAGCTGTGTGCATCGAGAGGGCCCGAGGCTTTGGATTTGCGTGCATCGAGAGGACCCGAGGCTCCTCAGCAGACACAACCGTCTGCTTCCAGTCAAAGGAACACGATACCGGACCCTTCTGACACCTACCTTGCTCCTCAGTTCCAAGAATCGTTCAACCAAGTGGCCAGAGCAACAATGGATGAGATGAACCGAACCACTGGACGGACATTGGGTAGGATCGTTCCTTCCCAACGTCGTGATCATTCATCTAATAGCTCGGAGCGAGCACCCCACACGGTAGTGTCCTCGGGGACTGCGCATGGCAGAACCTATCAAAAGTCCCGCGTGGTAGACATTAGGAAGAATCTGATGACACGTCACCAATTCACGCAAGTAGCTACGGAGCATCCTCGAGCCTGCCTGAATGACATGAGCTGGAACCCCGCTACGAGCGACCAGGTAATTCCCCCTGGGAGTCGCCACTTGATCATAGGAGACAGTTTGGTGAGGGATCTGAATGAGATCTTCGTCTATGGTCAGACTACCACTCTGTCCTTTGGAGGAGCCTCAGTGGCTCAGGTCATCAAGATGATGGAATTCCAGAGCGAGGATCACCTGGATACGCTGGTGATAATGCTGGGAACCAACGACGTCTCGAGAGCCCCAGTGACTCCGGAGAGCAAGTGGGAGCCTCTGCTGGTATGCCTCCTGAATGAACTGAAGGAGAAGTACAGGCCCAGGTTTGTGGTGCTGTGCACGATACCACAAAACCCGCTGGTGGGCACCACAGTGGCAGATTTCATGAATGGCAACGTGACACGATGGAACGAAATGATCCGTAATCTGGTGAGAAACAATCCTGGCGAGTTGCGACTTCTGTATCTTGAAAACACGCTGCGCATGATTGATCACATCGCGCTTACCAGAGATGGAATACATTTCAACACCCAACGAGGAAGACACTGGGTGAATGATGTACTTCAGACGCAGTTGAGGGAAGTGGAGCAGGAGTCGAGGGCGACCAGTTCTCTGGCTCGGACCAGCTCGACCGGAGGAAGTAGAATAAGGGAAAGCGTGCCCGAATCCCTCGTCAACCGCCTAGGGCCCTTGGCAATGGAGACGGCTGTAGCCACACCCATCGCTCCGAGCTCAAACGTGAGAGAGAGGCTAGGAACTGCTCCTCCTCCCAGAACACAACCGCTTGAAAGCCGACTCGGGAGATCAGTGGTTCAGAACCGGAATAACTCCCAGACCGTGTTTAGGAGGAACGATCAGCCCGCCACGGCAAACCCTGCTTCAGCAGCAGGACCGTCTACGAGCGCCGTGCCAGCAGAGGGAATTGAACCAGGCAGCGTGCTGCTTTGGAACCGATCAGACCCTAGTCATTGGGGACAGTACAAGACGGACATGTCCACGAAGTTGAACATGAATACCCTGACGTGTCGGGAGGACGCGATGAGAATGATTGGCGGAGAAAGTCCCACAGTGTCGCGACTATATCGGATACCGGGCGTGGATTGGCTGCTAGCCGAGCAGGAGCAGTTCAGCTCTACGACTGCGTTCCGGCAGGCAGACTTGAATGGGTTGCCTCAGGACAATACCTTTGGACCTTTGAACACCCGGTCTCTTACGGACATCCGACAGAGAGCCCGGGAATTGACGCCACCTGCTCGCAAGGGCAAGTTTCAGGCAGAGAACAAGCCCAATAACAAGCATCACAAGATGTACAGGCAGTTTGCTAAGCCACCCGGTCAGACGCCTGGCGGTTATTCGAGGGACTACCCCGGACGACCACGGTGGATGGAGATGACAAGAGATATGGGAAACTGATGGCCCCAATAGGCGACGGCCTATTTGCAGCTTATGATCCTTTGGATATGAAAGCTGCCAAGTATCTGATTGTGGCCAGTTCCGATTATCTCTATACGCCCCGTTCTCTCTTTTGGCCCGACGTGATTTTCTTGACGGCGCCTAAATTGGACTGGGGACAGGCAATAGGCATGATGATAAGTGTACGAAGGGTGGTCAGCCGCAGGTGATAGTGGTTGCAGGCTCAAATGATCATCTGCAAAGAAGGGGCTTGTTGTCACGTCTGACGGATGGGTCGATCGCGAGCAACGAGGTCATAGGGGAGGCGATAATGACACTGCTCTCGGCGATGGCTGAGGTAGAAGCAGCAGCAAAACAAGGTTTCACCCAAAATGTAGTGAAGGCGGTCTTTGTGTTGTCACCAGGGTACGCTGCATTGCCAGAACCTCTTCAGTTTATGTACACAATGGTCACAACGATAGCAGAGGGGAGGTTCAACGTGATAATTCCTGCCCCGAACAGAGTAGTAGACCCAGACAATTACTACACGTCCCGATCTGAGCTTCCCGCCGTTTGGGCTGACATTTCCAATGCCATACAGGGGCTCAAAGATTGTAGCACAACTCGGTTGGTGCTAGATGAGGTTCTGGGGTTGGAGCTGTCCAACTTTGCCAGATTGCTGAAGTTAAGACCAGGGGTGGATGACGATCATCTGTTAGTACAACAGGTGGCTGATGATCTCTGGTTCGATCATGCCGAGGATGAGCAGGGCAGGACAGTCAGGAAGAACATGACATCAGCGGAAGAAGATCACGTGGCAATGGCTTTGCGCACGAAGCCGCACAATAACGTGTGGTTGTATTTGTCACCAAGGCTGTGCACCTTGGGTGAGGACGCGTTCGAGCATGCGCCGGCAGTGATAAAAGAGATACACGTGTATCTGAAAAACTTGTTTGATGCCCGGGAGTTAGCTGGGGGCATGATGTTGAAATTGATGCAGGACGTAAACACGATGTCGCTGGACAAGTTCCAAGCTGACGTGCTAGCCACGAGGGCACAGTCTGAACGATCGGATGCCATTTTGGGTGGAATGGGAGTGGGATGGACGCCATCCTTCCTGTCGACGTGCTATCCTAGGGCATCCCGGAACCTGATCGCGAGTTTTGTCAAGGACATCAGGAAGTTGTCGATTGGCCTGATATTAGCCTTATACGTGACATTTGGTCATGAAAATTTCGTGAAGGGGCCGGCGAATCTCTTCACCCAAGCGTTGGCAGATTTGAGATTGGATGGACTCCTGACTCTGATTGCCATGACCCACGGTCGACTGGGTGATTTGCTCGTGCTGTTGCGTTACCCTGAACAACTACAGGGACCGAGTCGTGAGTTCAATGCACAGTTGGAAACCGCCTCGCTCAGGAAGATGAAAGACTGGAGGACTCTCCTGCTCCAATATCTCTTGCAACAAAACAGAAGCGTTACGGGAGAAGATAAGGTGGCGACGGATGCGGGTGAGTGTAAGCAATATTGTGGCATGCCCTTGCTGACAGATTTGGCTGTCATGATGCGGATCGATCCGTTGGCTCTGATTCACGGACTGCGGGAATTCGTCACGGTGGTGTATGGACCGGTGGTGTCTTTCGCGTTCCCGGTCGTGCAAGTCAAGGCATACAGGAATTCTGTGTTGTATGTCAACCTGGTCTCAGTCGTGGACTGTTCCGTGCTGAACTGGGTAGAGCAGAGGGAGTTGAGAGGGCTGGCCAGTGATGATAGGCTGTTCGGAAGAATAGCGGAGCCAGGTTGGGTGTTGATGGATTTCAACAACCACTTCAAGTGCCGAATCCAGTTTAACCCGAAGCTTTGGAATTTGAGACCAGTAGTGAAGGATACAGGAGCGGCTATAGGAGTCCCACTCCTACCAGAGGCCTATGCACACGCGAAAGAGAACCAGCAAGCGTGGCTTTCTGGGTCCAGGCCGCTGCCGGACCAATGCCCTCGATATCCACCGATAAGGAGGATGTTGTTGGGAGTCACATCTCCCATCATTGCCCCTCGCATCGGAGCAGCTCGTGATGCAGAGAAGAGAATGTTGAAGTGGAGTGAAGGGATAGAGCCGCGCTTCATAGGCTGGAATGTTGCAGCCGCGCACACGTTTGACTTCTCATTTCCTGATGCTTGGAGTAGGAAAAAGATCAAGGCCTACCTTCCAGGAGACCAGAGGTCTCGGCCGAAATGTGGAACGAAGTGTATTCTCCCACAGATGATTTATCAAGACTGAAGTGGTCAGGAGAAGTGAAAGTAGTGATGCTGGAAGTGGCAAAGGAGAGCAGAGGAGGCTCATATATAACAATAGAGGATCTGGCACCACATGGCGAGGAAACCGTAGAATTCCTGGTGAACGATGAATTGTTTTATCACGCAGGAGACATGACCGTACCGGCTCGGCCGGACTCGGGCATAGACTCACGACAAGGACCTTCAGGACCCAAGCCAAAACCTGATGCAGGTGATGATGAATTGATGGATCAGGACGATGACGACGACGACATCGAGGGAAAGACGGGAAAACCGGGTGAGACAGATCTGGGAGCGTTGGAGAGAGACTTGTTAGAATACCGGTTTAATGAAGACGACGATAGGGAAGTCGATGGGAGTCTGTTGCTAATGACGCCATCGTCTTTCATGTCCACTACAAAGGAGGCGTCGGCCGACTTATCCCCGATGGACCCAATAAGCCAGGCGAGAGAATGCCGAAGCAGGGATCCGCAGAGGTTGCTCCATGGGTCACCGAGGAGGAGAAAAATCGAAGAATCAATGAGGGTATCCTTCCTAAGTACGCTGCCGGAAGAGGATTGGGAGAGATATCAAAGTGAGTTAGAAGGCAAGACAGGGGCAACCTGGAGCCGAGTGAATTTCATGGAAAGATCATGGGACGTGATAAGGCGATATGGGACGCAGTCCATAATGAAGGTGGGATTGAACCAACCCATCATGCGCGTGAGGTCCTGGAGAAAAAAGTGAACTCCATGGAGTCGGATGTTCTGACCGAGTCAGTTACAGAAGACAGTGCCGATGATCAGAAAGTCGCAAAGAAATTACCTGTCAGACGAGCCAGGAAGGGGCTGAAGCGACTAAAAAGGAAAACAGGAAGTCGAGCCGTGAACCCGAGAGTGGTGAGTTCGAGAGCCAGCGCAGTGGTGGCCTCTTTAACGAGCGCAGGTCGTTCAGGCGAGAGCGGGCAAGGAGATGGTGCAACACTGACAGGGGGAGAAAAAGAGAATCTGATACCCCCTATGCTCTTGGCAGGTCTGACCACGACAGCCGTGAGATCAAAGAAAACAGCACGAACCCTGGCAGACACTAAATTAGAGATGGAGATCATCAGTCAATGTGGACTTGGAGGAATTGAAGATTATAGGCCCTCACGGACCAACATGGCAAAGTTGAAACTGGAAGGACAACTCGACGTGGTCGAGTACAGTCGAGTCACTGTGCCGGAATCGGTCCACATGGGAGATCCAGCAGGGGGTTATGTGGAGATGTTGAAAGCGAGAAACTCCGCGAGAGGGCACTTGATGGCTTGGAGCGAGAAGCGAGCCATGCAGGAATATCTGAAAGAGCTTACGGAGAATTCAAACTTGAATCGAAGAGAATACGGCACGGTAATGTCCTCTGAAGCGAACGAAATCGGATTGGAAAAACTACTAGAAATTTCCTGGAGGCGGCCCTCCAGAGATACTTCGACGAGACGATGCATGCACCTGCGACGGTGGCAGCATACCTGGCTCATCCTTGCATGAGAACTGATCTGCAAGTACGGTTGGCTTGGTGCTTGATGGGCATCAAGAGGGCGGAATATGAAACCAGTAATGATTCGAAATCACGGGAACAGGAGCTGGAGTTGATGGAAGCTCTGCGAGCGTTGATTTCAAAAGACGATTCTGCGATAGCATGGGCTAAGCGGAAGGATGCCCTTTGCTTTGTCAGGTTCGTGGTGGATCGTATCCCCACTCCTGTTTTGGGAGAATGTATAAAGATCATTCGGCAAAAGGGAGTTGATTGCGAAAGGAACTTCCTTAGGGCACTCCTGGAACTATATCAGGACATGCCGTTGACTGTACCAAATAAGGAGTCGAATGACACGGAGAGCTATCGCAAGTTGGAAGAGGTGAGAAGATATTCCAACAAAGAATTGAAAGTGAGCCGGGAGTTGATTGAAGCAGTCAAGGGACAAAAAGACTTTGCAACACTAGGGAGACTGAAGTCGTTCCAATATGTGTCTGGCATACCGGGGATGGCGTATAATCCCTTCGTGAATGAAGAAGCCAGGGAAGCGTACTTCGACTATGAGCAAGTCATAGTACTCAATTTCTGGGTTGAACGGATTAAAGAAACTGGAATGCTGATAGTGGAACAACCCAAGCTGGGAATTATCTTGGAAGAACGAGTGGTCGAACCCTAGGTTCCCGAGCTAAAGGGGCAAGTGAGTTTTGATTGTGGTTCTTGGGACGGTCCCTTGAAAATCAGTCTAGTTACGATGTGGGAACTCATGAAGCCTTCCTGGTGTCCTCATCCTAACGCCGGTTTAATCTGGGACATGACGGCGGATGTCACGTTAGACCTGGATGATGACGCGAGTCTGCATGATCTGGCCATGATCCACCATCTGCTAGCCATGAGGTTGACGAAGCAGAAGAGCAACCCATCCACGGAGCTGTCCGAGGAAGATCCATCGAGCAACTGGTTGAAGCAAGGCACATGCTTGGCTCAACATAGTGGGATGGAAGGACATGTTTGCAACTTGGGACACTGACTGGTTACGCTGAGCGAGCAGCATCGGCAACTGGTACGATTGTACGGAAGATTGAGCATGTCGGATAAGAGTGGTATGGAGTTGGTCGCGGACTGTCATGGGGTGACGGATGTAAACTTAATCACAGCCTTGGGATTTTGTAGCATGACGAGTTCGATAGAATCGCTTGAGCGCCTGGAGCGTGCCCATGAGCTAGTGACGTCCCTCAGCGTGGAAGTATTCCCTGGAGCATTGCAGACGGAGCAGAAGATCGGAGGCTGGCGAGAAGCTCTGGAGAACGAAATGAATCTGAAAGATAGTGAAGCCTATCATAAACCTACTGGTTCAAAGTATCTGGTGGGTTCAAGCTCCGCACCATATTGCAGTAGTAGGTATCCTACACACATGGTGGTGATGGATACGAGGACACAGCAGGTGTTGATTGACCAACTTTTCTCTGTGCCAAAAAGCGTGAGGTTGGCCAGAATGTCGGAGAGGTCATATGATTTGTTGGCAAAGATCTTTCGGGCAGTCCCGAAGAGATCTGAAGGCGAGTTGCAAGACGTAGTGGGGGAAGAGTTTCTGAGATTAAACGAAGGCAATGTGAGTGAGTTCCAGAAGCAGAAAGCGAGTGGAGCGTTACCCACTGAATTGCCCACCATAGAAGAGAAAGACGACTTACACAGAATTCTGATGGAGGTGGAACCGTTGCTGGGAGCCTCAGGGTATCGGACCCGAAGGAACATAGTGAGAACCCATGGGGAGTATCCTTGCCACTGCCTGACGCAGACGTTGTGGTACCCCAAACGCGGGAATCTGATGCTAGTATGGGACGTGGAGGAGTTATACTCTACGGGGTTGCCCGATCAGAATCAACAGGTGTCAATCGTGGTGGTTAGTGCCATGCTGGCAGTGAGATGGTTGGAGGCTAACGCGGACACAAGTGAACAGGAGACGGCCGTGCCGACTCCTGAGCAGCTGAGCAACGTGAAGATGAGTCGTGAATTGGATCTTTTCAGAACCACCTGCAACGTTCTGAGAATACCTAAAGCCATTGAAAGAATATGGTCAAGGCAAAGATTGATGCCTTGGTTCCGTGCAGTGATGACATCATGGATGTATGAACGCGCGAAGCGTCACATGTCGAGGAACACGGAAGCCTATCAATCTTTCCAGCTAGATATAGGAACAGGAGCCTATAAGAGAGCATTCTTGACGCACAGAAACGCGGTCACCACGGCGGTGAAGCGGGTAGCTGGAGCGCCTTGTGTAACTGAAGATGAGAAGAAAGAGGTCTTAAGAGCTGACCTAGAAAGAAATGTGAGCCTATGTCTTGACAACAGCTTTTGCAGGAACCGGGAGCAAAAGGTTAATGTTGACTTGCTACTTTGTTGCAAACCGAGACTGTTGGAACAGGAGAGTTGGGGCACGGCCCGCAACTCCATGGGCATGCTGGAGAAAGTCCTAGAAGACAGCGAAGCTGAAGATCAGGATGGAGAAGCGATGGAATGAAGATGATGAACGAAGAGAACAAGTGAAGGCGTGAGCAAAGAAGAGAAGAGGAGGAGAAAAAACTTGATTGTCTTTGTGTGTTAAAACTTGAAACAATCAACCAAGTTTTGATTATTGAACTTGTAAAACTTTTTGTTTTGATCTAGTTTGGTCAGACCAAACTACAGTGTTGCAATTGCTAAAATTGTTGAAATTGTTGATTTTAGTTATGACTATTTATGTATATATATAGAACATAGGTGAGTATATTTACCTATTTAAACACGATTGAAGTTTTTAACCTGTGTAAGACACAATTTCACTGTGTGGCGACATGGTAAGTTTCAGTAAATTCGCTCGAGAAGAGTGGGTAACTCAATAACTTTCCTAGCCACAGAGTTTCTTAGTTTTAATATTGAAAGGACCGCATAAATAACTGATTATACTTGGTGAGTGATGTTAAGTTAATTTTAACGGGTGCGTGGCCGTGCCACGTCCCACTTTTTAATCACAAAGAGCGAAAAGAAGTTTTATGGCACGACGACGTAAGTGGTCAGAAAAGAAATTTTATCTAGGACACTCCTCATGGTGCAAATTTTGTGAAAATGTTGAAAGGCAGTGAGATGTAGTACGATGCCATTTGTGAACACGTAGTGAGTTGAGGTGGAGTAGATAAATTTCATTTTCTTATGCAATTTGTAAGATTGATTACAGAGAACTGGAACACTACTTGACGATAACCCGGTGTTATGCGATCAATAGGGACATTGATGGGACTGTCCGGGGAGTATGTGCCATTCTGCCAGATTGACACAGCGCAACCTTCCGGCGACACGAGAAAAAACGAATAAAGGCCTTATTAAAGAAAAAGTATTGCGAAGGAGGGTAGGAATATTCTAGAATTTTTGTTTTCAAAATTTCGATTGAAAAGTGAATATTTCTGAGAAATACAAAAAGACGGCCATTTTGACGAAAAACGACGAAAAAACAGAACAACGACAAATATTGTGAAAAACGGTCGCACAAGAGACGAAAAATACGAAGCCTCTTATCGTGGCAACAACACATGATAAGACCCTTATCAGCGGATATTAGTGGAGAAGGAAGCTTCAGTGGGGAAAGAATATTCCACGGAACCCTCCCGTGCCACAAATTGGAAGAGATAAAAGCGTTATCTCAGGAAGACTACGGGAGCGGAGGCTTGGTCCCCCAGAGACTGTCTTATGTGAAGGGACTACATAAAACTAACTTTGTAGCTACTTGGATGTCGTAGAACTCTGAATTAACACCGGTATAATTTGATATTTTAGAATATGAGTAGCTAGAAAGAGGAAAGGGTCAATCCATCTCCAATGGATTTAATATAGAACTGTCTCACAAAAATATGTTAAAATAGGTTGTTCGAGCCGTGTTTTTAATGGCAATCACGTAGTCTGAGGATCCGAGACTCAGCTATGTGGTTGTGTTCTCATGTAAACAAAAGCTGATCAAAAGTCGTTTGACTGATGGCCTAAAAATAGTAACTTTCTACTTAGCCCTAAACAGACCAGAAAATCAACTGGCAAGGTCGAGACGGTGAAAAACGAGTAGGATTAAGGTAACTGACGCCTGCCAATCGTTAATAGGTACTTTTTCTACGCTCCGTCGCTGTGTAGTATTTGGGCGAATGTTACACTGGTCAAATTATTCCCAGGTTGAGGTACTTCTGAAAACCCTATGAACCGTCAATTCAATAACGTTTCTTTTGTACTGCAAAAGTGCGCAGCCTCTGAAAGTTAGAATGGTGCCGGTATCAGTGGGTTTTTGGTACCAAACACATGTGACCTTTTTGTGCTGAATCCACGTTGACATTTAAGTCCAAAAAGGCCAAACTACCGTTACTATCGAGTTCTTCTAGGGTGAACTGCAAGTTTGGATGCAACTTATTGGCAGCCTCGATAACTACCCAGGATTGCTCTTGCCCGTTCCAACTATGTCGTCCACATATCTTAGAAAAACTTTAACACCATTCACAGTCCGATCTGCTTCCTGTTGTTTTTTGCAAGTCATGCAATACCATACTGTTTCAGCGATGTCTGGGTATTCGGATTCCGATATGTTACCACACCCTAAGTGGTACCAATTCAAACAAGCTTAAAATTCTACCCCTTTTGTCCGATATGTCACCTTTTTCTGACATCTAGGGCACACTTCCTTGTTACCCTCACTTAGCACCGTCAAATTTGGTACCTCTTTCTTTAATGCAGGTTCGTATTTTTTGAGCCACAAATTAATCAATATTCCTGCAAGGGAGGCGCCCATTGCTAAAACGTCTTTTTTGTACATACCACAAACCATTGCATTTAAAGTGCACCTTACTCACTGCAAAATTCAGTAGTTTTTTCATAGTCTTGCGAGATGTTTCCGGAGGGTTCACTTGCTCATATAATCTCCTCAGGGCTATTTCAACCGCTTCCTTGAGCGGGACATTAGTGTACAAACTATTTACATCAAAGGAGATTATACTCTCGTCAGAGTCCAGCTCCGTTTTCTCCAAGATCTCCCTGACCATTTGAGTGTTCGTTTCTATGTTTGCCCCCTCAATTTCATCAAAGTACTTTGCCAATGTTTTATTTAGGTTGTCGGAATGTTTTTCAGCTTGAGATTTTAAAATATGTTCAGAAGATCAAAAATATCATAGTAACCGAGGTTGCGGTCAGGAGCAGAGATGTTCAAAATTTAATGGGGAGAAAATTAATTGCAATTAATGGGATTGCAATTAATTGCCTGCGGTATTTTTCTAAACCCATTAATTGATGGTAAAGCAAGCAACTAATTGGCAATTATCAAGTATTTGTAAATTGCATTCTAATAGTATTATCGGCCTAATGTAGCTTGGATATTCTTTCAGTGTGTGAATGAAAATAAGTGTAAATTCTATTGGCTAGTGGAATTGTTCACATGTTGCGACATTATCGCGAGAGATTAACTGCTCCAGTGAAAACAAAGCAGCATGACTACTAATTCATTTCGTGAACAAATATGCGAAAAGTGTTTTACACCTGGAGCATTAGAGAACAATTGGACATGTACATGTGGAAAAAATGTCACGCAGAAAAAGCAAAGGGCTGCACAAACTTATGGAACCACGTTATTGCGCTTCACCCAGACTATGAAAACACGGAAAACGAGAGCACACTTATCGACTACGCATCATCGGAGGAGAATGTGTTGTAACAGTCGCCTACTTAAGTCACATATGAGGTTAAAGAAAAATAGGCCCTATAACCATTGGCTCAAGAGTCAGGGACACTAGTGTTTTTCTGCCTCGAACGGTCGGAGCCAATTCGGTTCACTTGCGACATGAGACTAAAAACCCGTTACAGCTTAAAGGCCACTACCAAAATACCCCCACTCTAGAAAATAAAAAATTCCCCATACTTAGGTCTCAAAATACCCAAAATACGCGAACGCTGTTAAAAACAGGGTCGGAACAGTCCGTACAGTTACTTTTTATTAGACAGTGGAGCTTTGAGCCATTTCAGATGGATCAACCTATTAATGAATTCCAATCCAAGAAATGAGTTTTCACTTGAGAATATAGTTTTTGATCTGAACCATTGGGAGACTTCTGTTGTCTACCTTTCTACCGAAGGTTCACTCTGGTCCAACTAAATTTCGATGTTCTTTTACCTTCGATTATTTTCTGTCTCCTGTCACGAATAAGACAGCTCTACTCTCGTTCGATTAAGTGTCGGAAATTGCGAACAGCAATTTCTCGCTGCTAAATTTGACCACTTTTTTGCGTTTTTAATTCGGTTGTTCTGATCTTAATTTTCTAATCTTTTCAGTTGTCGCGAGAAACTTGAGCATGACATGTCTAATTCAAATTTTTGAAAAATTCCATTTGACCCCAAAATCATGTGATTCGCATTGCTCAAGGTCAAACTTCCAAATATGACCGACTGGTACATACTCCCCAGACTCAAGATCGATGTCCATATCGCTTGTTGCCGTCTGCCAGTGAGTCCCCAGAATTCTGAGAGTAGCTCAAGATACAGTGCCAGTGGTCATTTACAGAAGTTTGCAGCAGACTTAAGGATATCTACACCCCAAAATTCACAACCATGTAAAATTGTCACACTATCGCTGAACTGCAATCAAATTCTACATACACCTGCACTTTTAATTCACGCTTTGGAAGCTAATGATTCAAAATTTATTTTGTCCCATTCGATCAGGAAATTGTCAGGCAACATTTTGACTCATATAAAAGATATAGCATATTAATAACAATATCTCGTTCGTTAAAATTTCTTTTTCGTGAACTCAGATTTCATCCGAGTTCACCCTCGAGCCCCTTTCCTTCCCTCTCAAGACTCAAGACTCTAGAATTTCCCACTGAGCCATCTGCTCATCTCGCGTTCTTCGCCTTCGAGATGCTAGGCCCAGACACACTTGACACCGGAATCTGTCTTAACAGTGCCTCCTCATCATCGAAGCTACTTACGATCTCTTCCCAAGCCTTCAATTGTTCATAAGACCGCATCCATTCCCTCTGTTTTTGCAGCCTCTTTGCTTGGTTGGGCAAGCCCTTCACCTTCGACTCACTATTCAAGCAAAAGGAGTTGTGCAGACTCAGACTCACGTTCTTCGCCAAGTTCTCTTCCAGCATTTGTTCTCTCGCCTTAGTGTTATCTCTAGACACCCTACCGACTCTTTTCCAACCTGTCGTGATCGCATTTCGATGGGTCAGCAGAGGTCTCTTGAAGGCTTCCGGTCCTATCTCTGCCAGTAACTGTCGATATTCTTCACTATGTTTTTTCATGTGCTCTTTCGTCACCATATACAACCAAGATGTCAATGTCGCTCGAAACTACCGGAAGAATCTTATACGGCTCTATACGTGCCTGACTTCCATCGGTATGGCGAATACCTTGCATGCAGTCTCAAACAACTCAATTCTCCTGCTGTAATCTATAGCGTATTTTGATTCTGCCGTTGGTGTCTTCGACTCCCGATATTTCGTCACATTTTCTTCGATCCATCGCAAAGCCAGCATCGTGCTTACCACCAGGATTGTCTTCTTTTGCCTGTGATCTGGTAATCCGATCGACCGAATTTCTTCCACATCCCGTATTAGGCAGAGGTTTGCGTGATCCGGGTACCACACCGTTTGTGCCAGACAATGGCACGGGCATTCCCCATGTGTGATATCGATGCTCCGAAGATTGCGTTCTCCCGAAGCTTCTAAGAGAGGTTCCAGTTCTATCGCCTCTCATGCATCGCATCATTCTCCTCCAGGTTTGGAGCACTGTTCATCGGTTTCCCGATCATATTTTGTCTCTCGAGGTCACTCGTGTTCTCACCTTCCAAACCCAGAAGTTCCTCCCCCCAGATTTCACTCAAGTCGTCTCTCTGTTCCCTCGGCACCGTTCCCCGGATCTTTCTCAATAGTCTGTGTGAGTGATGCGACATTCGAGCCAATCTTACGCACTTGGGCACCGAGAAGGCTTTGTCTATTAACACCCTCTGGCTGGATACCTCCACCATCGCCATGTGCAGTGGGTAGTGGCTACCACATAGGTTGGCCATCACTGATCCCACTAGGGACTTCGCATTTAATGGCAGACCATAGGCTTCACCTATGGGAAACCCCATCTCCGCCTCAAGACCAACTTTCCAGCCTCTGATGTGTTTCTGGGTTACTTGCAATACCCCAGGCCATGACTCCACACCAAATGCGGTCAACAAATGGTGTCAGACTCTAGCATCTTCAGTGACTGTATACTGCACATCCTCGAGAAGAATCCCAAAGCTGTTGCTATGTTCACGGTGGTATTCGCGTAACAGTCAGCCACTATCTGTACCTCACTCTTCTCCCTTTCTGTGATGTCTCCAAACCAAGTGATTAGGTCTTCTTTTTGAAAGGACTGTATCCTGACGCATGATCGTCCATCACAAGTGTGTTCTCCGCTTCCATATGTCAGGTCAAGACAACTACCCGGCTCCATCTTTTTCACCGATCCTAGCTTGCTGGTTGCTTCGCCTGACTCCTTCATCTGAGGCAAGATCAGCTTGTGTACTATACTCAGTGTTGCTAGGTCCTCGTCTTTTGTCGGTGCAAGCCTCACTCGCCCCGTGACCTCCTCGATCAGCAACTTCCAAACCACTCCTAAGTTCGTAACCAGCATGCCGTTTCTATTAACCAGTTTCAATTCGACTCTTTTGTTTGAGCGCGGCAAACTCCTCAATTCTGGCATCTTCTCAAGAATCAAGCCCACGCTCGGCTTCTCTCTTTCTGCTGGGTCTATATTGATTATCTTTTCCGTCCAAAACTTTAATAGCTCTGTCACTTTGTGATTTCCGTGAGCGCTCCCGGCCTCTGAATCCAAGAAGGGGTTGTATGCTATTCCTATCACTCCGGACACATATTGATATTCTGTTTTTTAATTGGGTCTCGAGTACTCTCCAGCCGAGGCTAAGTTACGGTGCACGTCATGTCCTTCTTCAAATTTCTTGTTATAGAACCTCCGTATTTCATCTAGCTTTCTATGATTCTCTAGAGACTGCCTGGAGCCATCCTCCTTTTCTATTCCAGTACTCTGGTACACATTCGGGGTGACCGCTGAGATTCTCCTTTCCATTGTCTTGCTTCCGATAGCTCTCTGCTGACACGATTGGATGGTACTGTCGGTCATCGCGGACATTATCCACCTCAAGAAACAAGTAGCATCTTTTCTCCTTGCCAGACTCAAGCCTGAATTATCCCTGGCGACGTGCTGCGTCAGCATCTGATAAATCTCCAGATTCTTGCCACCCAGCCTCAACTTGTCATGTGAAGTCAACGTCTCTAGCTCTATTCCCACCAGGCTCCACGCGAACATCAGCTGTCCCGCTGTCCTAACGAAGGGATTTGCTATCAACGGCAACGCAGATGAGTGTGTCCTCATCGCTTCTTCAAAAAAATCCCGTAGTAAGTTCTGCCATGTTCGTTTCAGTTGGCTCACCAGTTCTTACTTGTTGATCTCGGCCTTTTGCTGGGTAGCCTAATTGCGTCGCTTGCGAGACACTCCATGATCGAGTTTCTTTAGACAGTTTTCCAGTTCCTTCATTGTCTCCAGAGCCACCCACCACGGCCGAGATGTGTTCCTCGTCTTACTCTTCTCAAGAGGGTCACTGGTCACCTGTTTCCCGGTAGCCTGATGCTCGCTTGATATCCATTCCTTGCCGACGTCCACCTCCCACATCTGTCCACTAGTCGAACTCCTCTTCGTGTTCGTCTTCTGGGGTCTGAAGTCTTCTTCCGTTGCCAAACTTGTGGAAACCTCCTTCTCTTTTTCAAACTCGGCCAACTTCCTTGGTTCGGAGCTACCCTTGTAGGCTGCTGTCTTCTACCGCTCTATGACCATAGGAGCAGTCTCCCTCAGATTTTTTTCAGAGACTGCGTCCGTCGAAGGACTACTCAACCCCTCTACCTCTCTCTTCCTCTTCCGAGACTTCACACCTCTACTTGGGGGCGTCGCCGCTATCATCACTGATTCGACCTCTTTATCCCGGTCCGACCCTTCCAACTCTTGCTTCCCCCTGCTCGAGCCTTAAGAATGTTAGTACTTTTGATCATGTTACTAGCCTTAACCTTATCCCCCCTTACACCTTCAATCATTTTATCATCAGTTTTTTGTTTCAGAGTAGAGCTGTCTTCACATTCATCATCTCTGGTCTTCTGTCGCTTCTCCCTCAACTTGACCATCTTGCTCAGTAACTCTTTTCTTGCTTTTTCATCCAGCCCGGTGGTCTCACTCTTCGTCTCTTGATTAAATTGACTCAAGAATTCCCGCCAAGCTTTCTCATCAAGCGTCCCCAGAAACATGCTCTTGTTCCCTTCAAAAGTGTTCTTCTTACTCTCTTCTGTACTCAAGATTATCATTCCCATGTCGGAAGTTTCGCTGGTCAAGCGTAATTCCAGGTTTTTCCGAGGGGATGATGTCATAGGTGGCGTGTCCGTTTCCACTTAGGTCCTGCAACAGTTCCTGAGTGCTGAAATCCTCCTCGGCTGGTTTCGGCTCCGGCGTATCCCCCACTTCCATTTCCTCTCCTGTTTCACTGAGAGTTTCATCCATGCTTTCCGCTTCTGATTCGGCTCGCCTTTTCTCAAGTATGTCCCTAAATCTGTTCTCTACGGGGCCGCTTTTCTTATCTCCAGGGGTGCCCACTGATAGGCGTGAGGGTGTTGCTAGATTCTGCTTCTTGTGTTCTGTGAGGGCTACATATAAGGAACCTGCCGCTTCCAGCTCTTTCTACTCCTGTTTCACCTCCACTCGCTCTAGTCCGTAGGGCGCTCGGTACTTTCGTGTGGCGAATTTCATTTCGTCTTTTAGTGCGATGTGCCCTTCTTCTACGATCATTCTCCCGTCATCCCACACCGGCAACATGTTCTCTAGATTCGCTTGATCGAGCGTTCTCAAGATGTCCCGAACCTCAAATTTTGGAAGCATTGAGACTCTCATCTTCTTCGCTTGAGTCGTCCACGAGTTTATTTTGATGTCGCAAGTGTGAAAATAGATTGCGACTGTGTACCCTATGAACAAGGGGTCCCAACCGTCTGTGAACTCCCTTTGTTGCTTCTCCACCATGGCTCTCGCGTATAGGGAAGGGACCATCAACGGGCTATTCATCCCCAGTGTCATTCTCCTGACCATCGGGAACTCCGGGACCACGGTTGGCAGAACCTCTCGTTCAAGTATTATCTCTAGCTCTCTCTTCACCAGATCAAAACTCCCCTTCCATGCTGGGAATCTCAAGACCTCGTGCTTATCCGCTGCCAGGGGGTTCAAATTCCAAAACTTGGGGTAGGCTTCAATGGGACCCTCACGTTTTCCCCTCATTCTGCACTGCAACTGCCCCCGGAAGTTGAATACCATTAGCTCGGGAACTTTCACCTTCCCGAAGAGTACTGTGTCGCTCATCCGTGCCCTCAGCTCCCCCTGTCTGCACCAATTCAGAGCGGTTCTGTCTAGCACGCTGATTAAGCTCACGTGTGCCACTGAGTATCGATACGCCGTCACAAGCGGGTCGGGAAAGGCATATTTCACTGCCGGTCCGTAGATGCATGTCACAACCTCCTCAATCCCCCTGATCATCCCTAGTGGGTCACATCTCATGGCTAGACATAGATCCGCCAAGAGAGGCATGCCTCCATTCGCCTCTTTCCATTCCTCTTTCGTTTTTGGATTTTTCTCCTCTCCCGTCAGGTATCGATTCTGCATCAAGAGGTATTCCACCAACAGCGTCTTCAATCCGGACGTGCATTTGTACGAGTAGGTCTCCGTGCTGGGATGGGCTTTCCCCATCGACAAAGGCTCTCCTTACTTCATCAATCTATGAAATGCGATCAGCTCTCCGTGGGTCAAGAGTACCAGTGTCAAATACCCGTCAATTTGTAGTGTTTTTCGCACCTCTACTGAACATGTAGGCCGGACCCATGTTAAACATATATCTGGGGTAGACCAAGTATAGGGCCAACAGGAGATTTATGGGCATGTGCAGCAATTCCTGCACGAACGCGTCGAAGATGGTATCTCTCGCGTAGAACACTCTAGCCATGTACCTCTTCTCCCAACAAGGACTCAAGAACTTCAAGATCTCGTGATCCTTCCTCGTCTTTAGATCACCCCTCGCGTGTTCCCTCCAGAACCCCCAATGGTAACTTCGTTCGCCGCCGTGACGAATCTTCCTACTGTCATGTCCCTGCTCTCTACCACTTCCAATTGTATCTCGAGAAACTCCCATACCTGCTTGATAAGGAGTGGTGCACTCTCCCGTATCTTGTCCGTGGCATTCTTCAGCCTTGGCGTCAGGAATGGCCACCTGCCTCTCTCTTGCGTCAGACGGTATGCCATTGCTTCCAACTGTTTCTCGGCCGCAGCCACGTTCTTTCACTCATTGCTCGGTCCCCTCGCCTTGCTGGTGGAGCTCGTGATAGTCAAGTCCATGCTTCGAAACTATAGACTCGCCGTCAAGTGGTTAATTGCCGGGTGGTGATTCCCAATCTCTGGATTGAACTTCAACTGTCGAGCCAAGTTTGATATCTTAAGCAAGACGACCTCGTCCAGTACCATGAGGATATCTGCCAATTCATAAAATCCCCTCAAGGCATGAGACACGTCAGCCCGTGCCGCTGCCAGTTCTGACTTCAGGAGCTTCAAGTTTGTCGGCTCTAGCTCGCGATTAGGGGCAGCCATCAATACCCGCCACGCGTTCCCTTCCGCTGTCAGGATGAACATAGCATACTCGAACTGCAAAGCAGGTGGCATAATCGCGTAGCCCGGGTACGTCGTAAACGCCACTCTCGTCTTGGGTCCGAATCTAGAAACCACCAACTTCTGCACCTCGTTCATCGCAGCGAACAACGTTTGAATCGCCTCCCAGATCTTCTTGGGCGTTGGCGCCTCTCCCTTCAGGTGCTCCAGTAATCCTGCCGAATGCAAGTGATCGTTCAATCCTGCAAACGGCAGCAGCTCACAAGGCATTTCTGATTTGATCGCTACCAACAGGGTTAGCATTTGATTTAGCTCGGCGCCAGGCAGCAAATACACCAAAGTTTCCGGCCAAAACAATTTAGGAGACGTCCCTTCAAAATCCGAGCCCGCCAAAATAATCACTCTTGCCGCCCCCGTGTCTGACCGATCGTATACTGCTAACGTTTTCGCCAAATGTTAGTTCCCACAGGGTTTGCCATATCTAGGATCATCGGCTAACCTAGAACCCTCGTACGCGGCATCCGGGAGCCCCATGTCCCCCGGCTCAAGCAGCTTCTCTACCACTCTTAATTGTGCGGGAGTTTCCACCCTGATTTGGGCTACACTTGTTCGGTGCTTAGGAGGTTCCACTATAAGTCCCGGACTTCCCAACTGCTTGAGTGGTCTGTAGTTTATCGGTCTCATCACCGACTTCAGCGGGATCCCGGTCAAGTCGGCTACCTCCATTGTCTTTGCTCTCGAGAAGTGTGCATCATGGGCCTTCAACCAATCTACACAATGGTGTCGACTCAAGTCCTCGTGTGACACATCCTTGAGTCCCAAGACCTCCGCTAACTCCTGTCTGCACTCCAAATCCTCCAGATCCAACCCTTTTATCCTCTCCGAATATCGCGTCTTGTTCGCTTCTGCTGTTCTCTCCATATTCTTGTCGTCCACCACCACTACCGATGAAACCAGCGAACTCTGGGGCGTAGAAGATTCCGCCTCCTCACCCTCCATCAGGTCGGCCACATCTAGCAACCTCACGGGGCGCACGCTTCTCTGCTGAATCAGCCTGATCTCTCCATTAATATTTCGCACCTTCACATTCATCTCCATCGCATGCTGATCAAACATCACGTTGTATGGGACCGTGCAGATGGTGAGTATTACGGGATCAAACCAAATCCTCAGCTCTTGAAGAATACAACTCATCTTCTCGTGTAACTTCATCACCTTCCTTGACTCTCCTCTAGACACATCATTGGTCCCCATCATCAGAGTGACCGTATACATCTTCATCATATCCAATATCTCCGGGGACGCCAACATCTGCGGTGTCGCCGCTCCAGAAAAGCTCAAGACTCCAACCTGCCAGTGTGACTGGATCCGCGTCAGCACCCGTATCAAGCTGTCTCCTATGATCAGGTGAACTGCACCATCCGGTATCCTGGGTTGAGTGAAATATTCAGCCCAGGCCACATCATGGAAGCAGTCCCTCCTGGCCCGCTGCGCTGCCGTCCATCCGGTTGTGCCTGTGGTATGCGCCATCTTTATTCTTTTTATAACTCGCGATTGTCACGCTCCTAACTGGATGGTCCCTCCAAGTGGGAGGTCGCCCTTCTTTCACCGAATCGTCATTGGCTCTCGACTGTAACCTTTCCTGTAACACTTTGAGACGTGATGAACCCGACCCAGCCTGGCTACTGCTTGTGGTTGAACTAGGGGTTTACCCTGGGAGTTTGGCCTCCATCAACGGTCGCACCGATTGCGCATCTAGACTATGCACAGAGGGTGACGGTTCGGGTGGTATCCACACCTCCAGGCCCTCATTCAGGTGCTCTTGGGCCGCCCCCTCTAAGTTGAACCGGCCACTGGGCCTAGGAGCCTCATCCACCTCCATTCGCGATTCAGGTCTCGATGCTGTGGCGGCTGGCTCTCTTGTCCGTGTCCTCTTTTCTTTCTGTCTTGCGAGCTCTCGTTGTCTTCTCTGGAGCTTCTCCATTTCCGACTTCAGCTGCTCGCAGTTCGCCTCGTTCTCGCGGACCCTATGCTCTTCCAGGTACTCCGGTCTGAGCATGCTGAGATCACTCCACGCCTGATCTCACTCGAGGACCGCCTCATCTCTTTCCAGGTTTTCCTGGTCCCTCTCAAGTTTCGCACCATCCCTGTCAAGGTTCGCCTTGTCCCTCTCTCTCCCTCTAAGCCCTCTCTAGTTCCCTCTTCAGTCTGCTGAGGTCCGGGTATGCCTCCTCTGTCTGTTAAGATTGCATCATGGAGGGTGGTTTACTCGTGGACTGGCCCGCGGATCTTGCCGGTGGTCTGGTCGGTAATGTGAACTCTCCCGCGCCGTACTCAGTGTTATTGTTCAAGCCAGTATTTCTCGCCAAGTCGAATCCTCTCACACCCCCATCCACATTCCAGGACAACCACCTAGTCTGTTCTTGATTGAATATCCCATCTGTTGTGTAACCAACCATCAAGACAGCTTCTGTCGCAGACTCCCTGCATTCACCTTGCGCCTCCAACTGCAGAATGCCGTTTAACATCACTGCCATCCTCTCATCCACTTGGGTGTAGTCCAGATCCCTCAAGCTTCTGTACAGTTCATCGAGCGTAGGTCTCTTGAGTGCAGCAGGCATGGATTTCCAAAAGCGATCTGCCATTTTCACGACTTCTAGTTGATCTTGCGTACCAACCAACTTGAGTATTACCTCACCAACCAACTTGAGAACTCAAGAAATATCTCCTTTTGAGTGTTGCTGATTGTGAGCTTTGTTCAAAACCTTCTTTTTCTTTCAAGTGAGTGCGGCTAGGTCGTCAACTCAATTTAACAAAACAATCTGAAAAAAAAACATTTTTAGACCAATTTGTTTCATTCCTAACCTAAACCCCCCATTATCGTGTTTAAGGCATTATTCTTTCGTCATCCCACGAAAATATTTCGACTTGGAGTTTTAGGAGCATGCAGATTCATTTCATGTTTTAGCACCGTCAATTCTCTAAAATTTGATTGTCATGCCAATTGCGTCAAAATCCATTTACCTGCTTCCTGCCCCAGTATACCTAACTTGAGACTCCCTTATACCTAACTTGAGATTTCCATGTACCCAACTCAGGCGATACTCAAGTAGTATTTCTTGTGTAGATGCACCATTTTTTCCGTTTCTGCGAAGAGCACATGTAGGATAGCGTACAGTTCCCTTGGGCTCATCTTGCCCCTGTTCGGGTCATAGACCGGTATCGAGACCTCTATTATTCCTCTTTCGACCATGATGTCTCGCAGCCTTGTTAGTGCCAGCATCACGTGCTCAGGGTCTATTGTGTTCCTTTCATTGACCCTCGTTACCAGAAAGCACAAGTACTTCCCCGGAACTTGTGAAACTGATGGGGGAAGCTCAACCATTCCTACCAACCCCGGTCTCTCCACGTTCTGATACTCTCTCTTGAAGTCGTCCTCTAGTCTTGATTTGAAGCTCATGTCCGCCGTTATACAGATCGCCCTGGTCCTGTCTGACAGAATGAAGTCGCTGTCCGTAATCAAGATGTTCTCTGAATATTCATTTGGATATTCACTTCTCTGAGTTTCTTTATCATCAAATTTTTGGTGTGGGTAAGTCCTACCCCCACTCCCCGGACAAAAATATTTATCGACATCCCCGTCGACGATGCTGGGTCTAAATTATCTGGTGTTATTTCAAGCGGCCTGTCGGTTGCCGTCCAATCGAAGAGGGGATCTTTCGTTTTCACGTGTTTTCCGCTAATATGTCGACTTGCTGGACGCTTTGCACCTCATCACTCTTACTCTTGACGTCGCTCATCCACTCTAGTATCCTCAAATTTGTGTTTTCCCTCCTTTCTATCTCGCTCTGTTCCAGATCTGGCTCTTGTTCTGGTGTGGAGTAGTCTTCCTGCGGGTAGTGTTCACTGTCTTTGATGATCTGCCATTCATCGTCGGCTGCCAGTTCGCCCACACTCAGTAGCTCTTCGCATAATTTATCAGGCTGTATCTTATCAATCAAGAAGTCATCTCCGTACCTTTTGTACCTCATGCCTGTCGGTTTGCGATTGCCACTCCTGGTTCCCGCTGGTATCGGCAAGTCTGGTTCTGTCCACTTTGGCACCTCGTCCTGCTCCGGATCGTTCCAGTCTTCTTCCACAAAGGATTCCGCCTCTGAGTCCGCTTCTATCTTTTCATTATCGTCCAAACTCAACTACTCGTTGCCATCATTTTTCTCTCTGGTACCCTTTTCGTTCACCTCGCATGCTGGCTCCACCAATAGGTACTCGAGTCCCTCCATATTCTGCGGTACGCACCAGTCTTCTGGGGATGGGACATCAGGTTTCAGGTTTTCATAATGTGTTGCTCGCCCCGTACTCAAGCGGTAGAACCGTCCTTGCTGGTGCATTTCCGTTATCATGAACGGTCCTCTCCATTTCTTGAGTAGTTTCTTTTCCCTTTGGGAGGTATAACATTCTGGAAGACCCAGACGCATTGGCCCACTGCATATGGTTTCGCTTGCAGTATTTTCTCATCATATTTCTTCCGCTGTCTCATTTGTGCCTGCGCTGTGTTCCTCCTGCAGAGCTCGTTTAGTTCCTGTTGTCTCTTAACCGCTTCTTTCACATAAGCTTGAGGCGATGTCTTTTTCCCTTTGTATTCTGGGTAAACGAATGTTAGAGGCCTTGCTCTTTCCCTGCCCGTCAACATCGTGAAAGGACTGATTCCTGTTGTTGAGTGTTGCGTACTGTTGTATGCCCCTACCACTTGCGGCAGATATTTATCCCAGTTTTTCATGTATCTTGAGCAGTATACCCTTAGCATGTTCACCAACGTTCTATTTTGTCTCTCCACTTACCCGTTGGTCTGGGGATGGTAGGTCGTTGAGTGCGCTTGAGCAATGTGTGACCTCTTCATCAACTCTTTCGTCAGGTCCCCCACGAAGGCTTTTCCGTTGTCCGACTGAAATGTCATGGGACAACCATACCGTGATATCCAATGTGTTATCTAGTGGTCACACGTCTCCTCTGCCGAGGTTGTCTGACACGGCATCGCTTCTGCCAACTTCGTGAAATGATCTATTATGACCAGTATCTGGTTATATCCCGACTCTGTCATGCAGATCTTTTGATGGTCTATCTGCACAACCTCGTTAAATTCCGAGCTTCCAACGGACTTGAGTGGGAACTTCATCTTCCTTGGGTCTTTCAACTGTAGACATGCCAGGCATGCATTCACCCATCTCTCGCATACTTTCCTTAATCCTGGCCAATCAAACCTATGTAATATTCTTTGTTGTTCCTTTTCTATCCCCTGGTACCCCATTTGATCATGCGATCTGAATAACACTTCCGTCTGGTACAACTGTGGCAGTATGATGAGGTTATGCTTGTGTAATATTTTCTCCTCGTCTTATCTCCTGCATGCTACCACCCCATCACCTGTATGATAGAGTAAATCTTTTCTCTCTTTGTAGAACTGGCTCAAGATCTTGTAGCTGCCTTCTTCCAGGTCCCCCCTCTCTTTGGTCCCCGTCCGGATCCACCTGGAGAGGTTACTTGTCATCTTGTCATTCTTTTGGACCTGTATTAGGTCCGACAGCCTATATCTTGCCTTGACGTGTTCTTTTAGTGCCATTATCTGACCGCTCATTTGTCCAGGACTGTGGATGTCATCTTTCAGCTTCACGCAAACTATCCTCCTCAAGATCTTTCTGTCATCTTCTGGCACTAGGTTTGTTCTGACATTTGAGTTGCACGATAGCTCCCTGAACGGTTTCCTCGACACTGCAATTTTCTCAAGTTCTTCACCCCCTCGCACTTCTTGCTGATCCAAGTTGTACGTTCCTGAGGAGGGATCCGTCTGTAATTCTCTGTCGCGGTGCCTCATCTTCTCTTCCGCCAGTATCATGCATAGACTACATTGGTCATCGCTGCTCTTTTCTGAGTCTTCATCCCATTCTTCACTCTCCCTGGAGACTTTTTCTTCTTCAGCATCTTCCTCCGCTGTTGGCCACTCCCCGGTTTCTTGACCTAGTCCTAGGTGTTCAGCCTCATCCTTGAAGGCCGCCTTTTTCCTCCTAACCCGAGTCCGCTCAAGTAAGTCTTCAGGGATTTTATCAACCAATGACTGCACGACTTCTCTCTCACCAGATTTATTTTCCTTCCTGGAGTCCTCGCCACTATCCGCTTCCTTCCTTCTCAGTATCGTGACTTCTGGTTCCTCTTTGCCCTTCTCTTTGATCACGGGCTTATCATCCGCCAGTTTCTTGAGTAATCTCCTCAAGTCTTCTTCTATCACTGCTCTTCCCGTCTCTACTTGGTTCAGGTCATAGCCTTTCGCCTTGAGTGTCTCCCTCACAATTTTCGACTTGATTATGATCTCCATCGGCATCCCTTGGGTTCTTTTCAAGATTGTTTTCTCTGGGGCCTCCTTTGGTAATTCGGGGTAATCTTCTATCAGTTTGCCTGACTTGTCGAGCCATCTCGTGAGTGGAAGACTATCATACGTTTCCTTATCCATGAAGGAAAAACCGTCTTTGATTTCGGGCCTATCTGCCTCTCTTTGTTCTTGCCTCTCGTAGACCTACGTCTTCTTACTCAAGCTATCAGCATTTTGATATTTTTCTCTTTTCCTATGCTCAATTATCATGTTGTATCCGTCCAGGCGAACTATCCATCTTCCAATGTAGCTCTGGTCCATTGAGTACGTTTTCAGCCAGCTGAGCGCCCTGTTGTCGACTCGCATCTTGAATGGCTCGCTGCCTAGGTATGTTCTATATTTTTCGACAAAGGTAGCCACCGCGAGCATCTCTGCTTTTGGCGCCCCGTACTTCATTTCCGTATCACTCAAGACTTTACTCCCGTACGCTATTGGTCTTAAGACTGTCTTCCCGTTCCATTCCTGTTCTTGATGGAGAATGCCAGAAATCGCGACCACCGACGCATCCGTGTCCAGCACGTACATTCCTTTTTCCGTTGGCATCCCTATCACCGGTGCCTCGCACAACTCCTTCTTTTTTCTCTGGAATGATTCTACCGCCGCGTTGTTCCACGTGAACTTCTTGCCTTTGTGCCTCATTAGTTGTTGCATCGGGTATACTTTGTCCGCGTAGCCCTTGATGAACTCCCTGTAATAATTCGCAAAACCCAGGCTGCTCATCAATTGATGTTCCGTCTTTGGCGATTTCCAAATCAGAACCGCTTCTACTGCATCTGAGTCTGGTCTGATGCCATGCCTGTCCACCATCCTTCCCTTGTATTTGATCGAGTCCTTGAGTATCTCGCACTTTGATGGTTTGCACTTTAGTCCTGACCTCTTCATGCATGCAAACACCTCGTCTAGTCGCTAGATGTGGTCCTCCAGTGTAGGCGTTGCAATTACCACGTCATCCATGTAGCACATTACCAGGTTGCCGCATTTCTTTGTCACACCTATCAATGCGTGTGCCATCAACCGTCGAAATGTAGCCGTGGCAATGCAAAGACCAAACGGCATCCGTTTCCATTGAAACAGCCCCAGCTCGCAGGCAAACCCCGTTTTGTCCGTGTCCTGCTTTCTCAGTGGGACCTGCCAGAAAGCCGATCCTAAATCAAGAGTCTTAAAAAATTTTGCATCACCTTACTTCGAGAGGCTTTCATCAATTCTAGGTATGGGGTAGGCATCCTTCACCGTGACGGAGTTCAGATACCGAAAAACACAACGAAACCTCAATTGGTCGCCTTTCGTTTTGGCCATCACTACTCCACACGCCAACGGTGATTTGGATGGTTCTATCATATCATACTCTAGTAAGGTCTCTATTTTTTTTCTACATGCATCCGATTTGTGCGGGGTCATGCGCCTCGCCCCCTCCCTGTGCGGTACCTCGGACTCCTCAAGCTCTATTCCAATGTCTGCCTTATGTTTCGAAAAAAAACATCCTCATTCCGCTCCAGTACATCCTTAATGGCTTAGAGCTGTTCGTCCGTTATCTTGCCCCTTAAATGCTCTATCTCCGGTAGAACCGGTTTATCCCTCTGCATTTCATCTAGTTTTGGTCTTTCCGGAAAATTCGAACAGCTCGAAAGTCCATCGTCTGTCTCTGACTTAAGTGATTTTACAAGACCTGATGAACCTTTTATTTTCTTCAATCGTCTCAAGATACAAATTTTGTCCCTATGATTGGGACAATCAATAACTTCATTCTGTTTTGGATTTTCAGTCAACTTATATCGAGTTTTCACGGGTAGAGCATATCCCAGCTTCCTTCCCCTTTGTATCGTCATGGGTATATCAAGAGTATTCAACAAGACACTGACACAGAGGCCGCTCTTGGTTATCGAGAAGGATCTTCCTAAAACAGCACCACTTTGACTATTAGGATTTGGGATTATGCAAAATTGCTTGTTATCACTTAGTTCATTATAGTTTTTCATTCGGAAGCTTACAACTGCCGCTTCGTTCGCTTTCAGTATCACCCTCCTACTCAAGAATACCGGTGCTTTATTTTCATTCGCCATTATTAAATTTACCGGTTTAATTGCGTACCTCCTATCCGGGTTCCGTATCCTGAACATAGCATTGTTTAACTCAATCGTTACGTCGAAGTTCCTGATGAAGTCTCTGCCTAAAATGAATTGGTCAGACTCATCTAGGTTTTCTACCACGAGAAAGCTCATCCACAGATTGCATTCCCCCAGGTTTAGGGCTATTATTGGTGTTCTGCCTAGCACCCGCAGCGCCCCTTTGTTTGCAGCTGGCAGCCGTATTCTCGAGTCTATCAAATCATCCTTGTTGAAACCCATTCGCTCCCAAGTTCCAATTGGTGTAACATTCAAGACTGCTCCCGTATCAAGTAACCCGCGTAACTGAGTCTTCTTGCCACTTATGTCAAGCAAATGTGCTGATACATCTGCCTCCGTCCCGATGTGCATTGCATCTTCTTCCAACATGGCGCAGTGTCCAATCGATCTCACTTTCAGTTCTTTTTTGCCCACGTAGATCTGTCCGGCTAGGTCTTCGTCGCATGTTATCATGGCTTTCGTGTAGATGTTTATCCCGTCTATGTTTAACATCACCTCATGCGGACCAGAAGCCTCCGTATATCTGTTCTCGACGCGGACTGACTTGCTGCCACCTCTTGTTAGTAGTGCCCTCAGGGCTCTAGAAGTTGTCTGCGGACTTATTGCACTTAAGTAGTCTGCGTACACATCAATGTGCATTATTGTCTGATCGCTGGGTTCGCTTAGATTCCTCGTTACTTCGTGGCTGCCCACTGTGATTATTGACACTATCCTGGCTCCAATCTTCGTTATGCCGAATTGATTTCCCGTCAGCATTTTCAGAGTGTTGCAATTTCCACTCTTTGTCGCTCCCACTTCGGCTTCTGGCTTTGGCACTAATCCACTTAACGTCTCGTTCAACTTCTGCCTTTCGATCTCTTGTTTCAATCTTTGCTCGATTTCCTTCGTGGCTAGGTCTTCTTTCACCTTGTTGATGGCCTCTGCAGCTTCTCTTTCATAATTTATCTCCAGAGAATTCATGGCCTTGGCCTCCATGGCACTGCTGACTTGCGTTACAGCCTTCACCGTCTTGGTCGGTAATTCCGCACTCGGTGCCTCCGGATTTTTTTGTTTCAAATTCAGTTTGTCTGTTTGTCTGGTTCTGCACTGCCGCCAACGCCAACTTGTGCTTGAGGTGACTCTGGTTCTTGACTGCTTCCCAAAACAATGGACAGTCCATCCGAAAGTGCCCCTCTTGATTGCAGAAGGAGCATCTCGCAACTAATTTGATGATCAAGCCACTATAGAACTCGTGTTCCTCCATCTGGCTCATATCTTCTTCATCCGGTGCATATCCTAGACTCTTCATGCCCTGCTTGTACGTCGTGCGATCCGCCACGTGATGATCCGCTGACCCGCAATATACACATGATCTCCGTTTGTCCATGTCATCTCTAGGCTTGTACCATGACGACCTTTGTGGTTGACTCCCCCCTTGCATAATCCTGTTCTCTGAGTACGAGTACATCTTCGGCTTCATCAGCATGTACTCACTTGACTTTTGTCTAATCTCTTCTGGAGTCGGTGCATTATCTTTCGACAGTGTATAGTGCGTTGCCAACATTGTTCTCAAGTCGTCACTTTTTACCCCATCGATGAACTTCGAGGCGATGCTAAAGTTCCTTCTTTTTGTCGACTCTTCAGGATCATTCCTTCGTCTCATGCTCTCAAGATCATCCAGGAACCGATCAATTGATTCATCGTCCCTTTGCCTTCTCTTTTCAAATATCATCATCGCATGGTGACCCTTCATGCCTGACCCGAATCGATTCAACAATATCTCGAAGATCTTGTCCGCAGTGTCGCGTTCCTCCTCCTTCTTCGCAACTACACATTTTAACGCTGTGCCTTCTAGATTGCTCAATATCGCCGTGCAGGCCTGTCTCTCGTCATTCAAGTTGTCTTGTTCCAGGTGTAGTCTCATGACTTCTACCCATGTGTCGATGCACCCATCTTTAAATTTTTTCGGCTTCTTGAAGGTTTTCCTGGATTTGCCACCTCCTCTTTCACTCGAGTCGGTGTTCCTCGTGGCGAAGGCCTCCAGTGTCCTGTTCATCATTTCCCAGGTGCTCGCCCACGTCATGGCAGCCGGTCCCACGTTATTGTTCGTCGTGGAATCCCCTGGACCACTCGTCGTTTTTGCGGTTCCACTCTTCATAATTGTCTTGGCCCCCTGGTGCTGTGCTTGCTGCATCCCGGGTTAACGGTAACGGTGTTGACTCCCGTTTGTTCCGTTGTGGTTCCACAAAATCGACTCTGTTGCCTTGTGTTCGATTTGTTACCAGATTGTCTTGTGTTATAGAGTTTCTCAAGATGGTATCCAGTTTGGACTGTATGGCAAACGAACTCTCCGCCTGGTCTCTGCTCATAGTGTCCATCCTCGTCTCCAGATTCCCTAGCTTACTGTTCACGGTGTCATACCGTTGCTTCATTTCTTGCATGTCTTTTTTGATGTTCTTCTCTCGGTCTTTGTCAGTGCCCTATACCTTGTCTGATATTGCTGAAGCTTTTCCTCCGTCGCCCTTGCCAGGTTAAAATAGTTTTCCAGGTACTCGTTTTTGTTGTATCTTACTTCCTTCTTTATCACTTCTCGATCCTCCTCGCTGCACTTTAGTTTTTTGTCGATCTGATCTAACTTCGCCATTAAATTGCCCAGCTCAAGAGGAGTTGTTGTTTCATGGTCAGCTGTTGCCCCATGACTAGCTGTTGCCCCATGTTTGAACTGATCATCGTCTTGGTTGGCCTCTGTTGTTATCGATGAAACTGTTCCAAACGTTTTGCCTTTCTCGGCCTTCGGTTCTTCGTCCACTATGTCTCTTGATTTCATTCCGACCATCATTGATAACCTCTCTGTGTATGACGTTCTTTTCGTTTGAGAAACGTCCTTTATGGTTTCTGGCTTGTTGCCCGTCGTGTCCTCCACAGTGTCTATCGGCAAGAATTCCATCGTCTTTTGCTTTTGTTCTTCTGCATTTGGCATCGGTGTCGACTCCGTTGTCTTCTTCTCCACCTCATCAACACTCTGATCTGGTGTCTCAAGATCAATTTCTATAGCAGGTTCCGTTCGTCCCTCCTCAGCGCTCACTTTCGTTTTGTTCTCTTTTGCGCTTCGTGTGTTGACCATGCTCACTGAAAAGTTCTTTACTGTTATTTTTGGGTCAAACGGTGTTACTTTTCGTTGCGACGAGTTATGATTTGTCTTTGACTCTATAATTCTTCTGTCTGCTATCGGTACTCTACTCCGCCTCATGATTTTTATTTACAATTGCCTCTATTTACAATATTATTATTTACAAAATTCTATTATAAGAAAAAAAACGTTCCTATTCCCTCACAGAATAAAAAAAACTTTCCATTCGTGATCTTAATAGAACGGATCTTTCGCGATTTAATCGTTCGGACCGGTCTTTTTGCTTTTAATTGAGCGTTGAGCTGTTTCGCACTGTCCCAAGACCTTTTAGTACCGTCACACAACTTTTTTGTACCGTCCCAAGACTTCCTGGTACTGTCCCAAGACTTCTATGTACTCACCCAAGACTCTCTCGTGCTGTCCCAAGACTTTCTCGTGCTGTCCCAAGTCTCTTAGGTACTGTCCCAAGACGTGTCTTAACTGTCCCAAGACTACTGTCCCCAGACTACACTGTCCCAAGACTCTCCGGTACTGTCCCAAGACTTCTTGGTACTGTCCCAAGACTACTCGGTACTGTCCCAGGACTTCTTGGTACTGTCCCAAAACTACTCGGTACTGTCCCAAGACTACTCAGTACTGTCCGAGGACTTCTTGGTTCTGTCCCTAGACTACTGTCCCAAGACTGCACTGTCCCAAGACTACTGTCCCAAGACTGTACTGTCCAAAGACTGCACTGTCCCAAGACCACTGTCCCAAGACTGCACCGTCCCAAGACTACTGCCCAAGACTGTACTGTCCCAAGACCACCGTCCCAAGACTGCATTCTCCCAAGATTACTGTCCCAAGATTGTACTGTCCCAAGACCACTGTCCCAAGACTGCACTGTCCCAAGACCACCGTCCCAAGACTGCACTGTCCCAAGACTATGTCCCAAGCCTACACTGTCCAAAGACTGCACTGTCCCAAGACCACTGTCCCAAGACTGCACCGTCCCAAGACTACTGCCCAAGACTGTACTGTCCCATGACCACCGTCCCAAGACTGCATTCTCCCAAGATTACTGTCCCAAGACTGTACTGTCCCAAGACTGCACTGTCCCAAGACCACTGTCCCAAGACTGCACAGTAGTATTGTATCGTGTCCCGGATCCTAAGGGGGGGGTCCTTCCTAAGGGGGGGGGTCCTCACGTAAAGCAAAATCCTAGGAAAGGGGTCCTTAATTTTTTGGAGGACCCTCATCCTAGGATTTTGTAAACGAAAGAGATTTTCCACCCAAAAAGCAGAAGACCCCCTACTTAGGATCTTGCTAAGTTTAGCTTAACAACAAGGGACACGATACAAAAATCTTTCTAATTCCAAATTTTGGGGTCCTAATTATTGGTCCTGATTAATTATATGAATCATATTAATTGTTATGCTTGTTTAGGGTAAATGAACTTTCGACCTGGTTGAAATTTGTTAGTGAACGGGGAATTGACTTTTATGGTATATAATAAAAATTCGCCGGCCATTTTGGCAGCGTAGCTTAACTGTTGGCAGCAGTAAACTAATTCCTTAACTTGACCTAAATTTTATGGTGAAAAGGCAGTAAATTGAAATTACTCTCAAAAGGCGGCGGCCGTTTCTGGGCAAAATATACCAAATGATAAAATTGTCAAATTTTGAAATAAGAAAAATGAAATTAGAGGGAACTTGGTGTACTGAAGATATTGATAATGAACATTTACAATTAAGAGTGTTTTCAACCGCAGAAAAAAACTCATTTTTCAAATTATGTAATGAACGCTACGTCGTCTTCCTCGAAAGGGCAAAGGAAATTTCAAAGAAAGAATACGAGTTGATTTTCAAAGAACAATTTTATTTGAGTGAGCTTCAACAAATCTCTTGGTGCATTTCTACAAAACAAAAGTATGGCACTGTGAGCGATTTGAATATTGCTGATTATGAAAACGTTTTCGACTATTCGTTTGACTTTAACTCATTATGGGTTGATAAAGACTTGGAGAGAAAAATCCGTCTATGTTTCAACAAGCTATCAAAATACAAAAAACTTCCGGTGGTTTATTTAATTATTTACCACCGTTATCTTAATGAGTCTAAATGGTATTTGCAAGGTCACTTTTATTTCCACTGGCTTGAAATTCAGCAGGTTGGAGAGGTGTTGGAAAAAATAAATAATGAAATTGCAAAAAAGCAGAGTAACTCCTATTGATTTGAAAATAATTCACGAAATTTATACGTCTTTGAAACAAACTTATCCTGATAATTCTAACCGACGCAACTATTTTCTAGCTGCATGTTCTCTGTTTTTTGTTAGTTCTGATAACCTTAACTACGACATTTTAATTAAGTTGAGACCTTATGGTGGCTTGATTGGTATTGATAACTCTTCCTTGGACAAATATTTGAAAAATTCCAAAATTTTACGATTGCACGCTATTTTGCACGATGCGGCCGGATTTATACACGAATTTTATCAACAGGGTCCCACGTACTGTTACATGTTGCCCTGGAACTGTAACAACAGCTTATTGGGACATTTGAGTGGAATAGCGTTCTGCCTTTTCATTAAGTTGAAAAAACCAGAAGTTTATCATTTACTAGAATGCTAGGCGAGAGATCAGTTGTGCTTGACGTGGAAGGCTTTCGTTACAAGAAAAACGCCTTTGTGGTTAAAGAATTAGCAATAACAACTTCAGACTACAGCGATCGACTCATTTTCCTACCTCCAGTGAATTTCAATATACTACCAAAGCTTGAACAAAAAGCTTACAACTGGTTAACTAATTATTTACACGGTCTCCATTGGGAAAACGGTGATTATCTTTATATAAACTTGAATCAAATACTTCAGAGTTTTGTGCTGAGAAATCCTGGTGCCGTTTTTTACGCTAAAGGAAAAGAAAAGACAGAATTTTTGGCCAAGTACTTGGACCGAAAGATTGAAAACCTAGATGATTTGGGCTGTCCTCGGGTTGAAAACTTATATTTTAAAAATTATCCAAGTTGCAATAAACATATTCCACATTACAACTCCAGGAATCATTGTGCCTTGAAGAAAACCAAGGTTTTTTATGATTGGTTGAAAAATGAACAACAGCGAGAGATCAGCGAAAGTGGAGACATACCTATCACAAAATTCAATGCTTTGTGCGTGGATGACTCCAGAGGGTGATATTAAAATTTCATTAACGAGAATAGAGCGTATTGATTGCAGTGGCCAAATTGTTCAGAGGAAGGAGCAAATAATAATTTCCGAAGAAGAGTTGTCTACGTTGAAGAGGTTTTTTCCAGTTATTGATCAATTTGTATACTTCCAGAGATTCAAGTTTATCAGAAATGTTAGCCAGCAAGCGAGGAGTATGTCTTCCCGAACTAGTCTTAGTACCCAAACGTCAGCCAGGAGTTCAGATGGATCTAAACAGCAGTGAATTGCCAGATGAGATTAAGACGATTGTGAAAGAGGATACTGTGAAGAAAATAATGTACTACAAAAAAACCGCAAATATCCCAGCAAACTTTGTTTTAGAAATGCATGACATAAATGATAGAGATTTCACACGTTATGAAATTTTTTACTGTTCTCAAAAGTAATTTAATTTTTTACAAGCTTCATTCGCAGAGAGAAAAAGTCTAACGCAGTCTGTAGAATAAATAGTTTCTCAAATGTCAGAAGCAACAACAGCAGTAGATGAACCTGACGCAACATTAGTAACAGAGTTTGTTTATAACGAGACAAACAGTGAAAAAAAATCATGGAAGTTTTGTAACAATGTAACTTTGCCAAGGTCTGAAGTAGTTTTTGTTGCGCAAATGGTAGTAATTCTAATTTTACTAACTTTCTGCATTCTCAAACTTTCTTTCACTAAATTAAGTTGCGAAGAAACGTCAGTTTGGTTCTCGATTTTATCAGGCTTGGTTGGTTACGTACTACCAAACCCAAGAATATGAATAAAGTGATTGATACCTCGACAAGAATTTTTATGGCGATAGTGGGACCTTCAGGATCCGGGAAAACTGAGTTAATTTTGAAACTTCTGATGGGAAATACTTTTTACCCTAAATTTGGAACCGTTCTATATCTTTACAAAGAGATGCAACCTGCATTCTCAGAAAAAGTGTCTTCTCGCGAAGTGAATATGGAGTTCATGAAATTCGACGGATTCGAATCTGTGAGAAAATTAGAAAATGTTCTTCTAGTTTTCGATGATTCATGTGAAGACATCTATAATGACAAGGAATTTGTTAGGTTAGCGACAGCGGGTAGACATAGAGGGATAGATGTAATATATGTTAAGCATAACTTGTTTCAACAAAGTCGATGGTCGCGTACGATTGATTTGAACACTTCACACATCATTCTGTTCAAATCGCCTCGCGACGTTCAGCAACTAGATCTATTAGGAAGACAATTGAATGTATCAAAATTTTTGAGAAACTGTTACGAATTAGCTACCAGAGACTCTTTTGGACATCTTCTAATCGACTTGGACCCCCGTACATCAGATTGTTTGAGATATTGTTCAAATATCACACCACCTGGGCCAACAGTTTTTTATTTACCCTTATCTGAAGCAGAAACTACTCCAATCACAAATGAAAAAGAAAAACTTATCTATTCTGCGGCATATGGTACAACTGAAACCTGACCAGCTAAGAAGATTAATTAGAAAAACTTCAAATCGTGAGATCATAACACTTGTTTGTGAATGTTTGCTCAATGTAGTCAATGGAAACGTACCCGTTAAAATCGCAAACATCGAACGATTCGAGACAGCATACAAATACTTATTAACTCCAAAAACCAGTGTTGTCAAAAAACGTGCGATTATTTTGAGTAAAGAAGGCTTCCATTTAGTTCGACAAATACTTTATTTTTGTTACAAGTACCTCACAACTTAATGATGACTGCTGAAGAATTCATTCTAATTCCGAAACATTTATATGTTAAAGAGCAGCCACATGCTGCACGTGTTCTTCATGATAATAATATTAAACATAAAAATGCTCAACTGTCCTATCTTAACCGGCTTAGACCCCAATTACCTCCACAAACTAGTAAGACTACTGCAACGAAGGAAACATTTACGGATAATGTTGAGCCCCAACAAGAACAGCTTAAACTGTTAACGGACGATGAAGAAGTACCGGTCGAACGTGTTAAAGACGAAAAACTAGAAGAGAAACACAATAGACAGACCGAAAGCATTTTAGGACAGTTACAAGTTTTAGAAGACAAAAAATTTGTTAGAGCAAAAACCGTACTTGAAATTATAGAAAATTCAGAAAGAGTAACCATAAACCATGACAATGAGGTGATATATGTAGATAAAGTACCAACAGGACTTAAAGCTACAATATTTTTATACGACATACAACAACCAACGAAAAAACTACACAATCCGGCGTTCATTAACATTTTAACTGCCCTCAACTTGAATGAAAACCTGGTAATAAATCGAAATGCCAAACACGCGGTTCAGTCAGCGTCTTTTAACGCTCAAGAGAAACGAGAACCCGGACCCTCAAGAACCCGCTCAACATCGCCCACTTGGCAGGAAAAAAGTAGTGCAAACCTTAAGAGAAGTAAAAAACACAAACGAAAAAGTCTCAGCGGTAATAGAAAAACCCAAAACCAAAAACGTGAAAAAGAGTCAGAAGAAGGCTCTGACTCATACGGAACGCCCCATAACGATTCAGATTCTCCAACGTCAGAAAAGACGAAGGCGCAAACAAAACAATGGGAAAATTACCAAGATTGAAGAAAAATTGTTGAAAACTAAATACAGTGACAAAGGTCCCGCGTTATTTGGTAGTGTGAACAACTTGATAAAAGCAAGCAATTTGTCGCGAAAGAAAGTTAAACATTTCCTTCATACTGAACCTGCTTACACAAAATATCGAACTGTGATCCGAAAAACGCCGCGACTCAAGGTCATAGTTTACGATATCGACGAAATCTGGTCATTAGATCTGGCCTTTGTTGATAAACTTGCCCAGTACAACCATGATGTTAAGTATCTGCTTGTTGCAGTTGACTGCATGTCCCGCTATCTCAGAGTGCAACCCTTGAAATCAAAGTATGCTACTACAACAGCAGAAGCGTTCAAACTAATGATAACGACAAAACAACCGGAAAAAGTATGGGTGGACAAGGGCACAGAGTTTAAAGGGTCCTTCGAAGCATTATGTAAAAAGAAAGGCATAAACACATATAGCACAGAGAGCGAGAAAACGTCCGCATTCGCTGAGAGAAATATCCGTTCCTTGAAAAATCTTATTTATAAGTACTTGGAGGATAAATGGACTTACTCATACATTGACAAGTTGCAAGATTTTGTCAATGCAATTAATTCGAGAACAAATCGTGTCACAAATCTTGCACCAAATAAAGTAACTAAAAAAGATGTTCCTCGCCTGATTTCATTAAGAGCAGAACAGTCTTTGAAGTTAGTTCGACGTCCAAAGCTTTATGTTGGTGATTATGTTAGACTTGCCAAAGTAGACATACGTTTTCGCAAGGGTTACAAACAATCGTTCACCGATGAAGTGTTTGAAGTTTTTGACATACCAACACGAAATTCCCCAACATACAATTTGATTGATTCTAACAGAGAACCGATTGAGGGAAAATTTTACGAGTCTGAACTGATTCGCGTTCTGGAGAAGGACAATCATGACTGAGGGCACTTCCGACAGTCTTTTCACCCATAATGTTCCCCCTTCCTTCACAATTACCCTAGTTTCATCTGCATCAATGAACGTTTTTAAGGATAACACTCTGGCCAACTTCAAAAATCTCCTGAGTGAAGAAATAAATTTGCAAGGTGAATGGAGAGTAGCAGTTACAGAAATTACCTTCCCTACTCAGATAAACAACGTAACTGACAACAACATTGTGTACTACAAAAAAGATCGGGTTATAGCAAGCATGAAAGTTGAGAAAGACAAGATCTCCAGACCTTACCTTGGAGAAACAGCAAAATTAACAAAAGGAGAATATACGAGCATTGATCAAATACTGGACGAGATTCGTCGAAAGACAGAATTAGAGAAATTGGATTACGTAATAGATCCAATAACCAAACATCTTTCCTTATGGCTGCATTATTGGGAAGGTATAACTTTTTCAAGCCCGCAAATTCCTAGTCTACTTGGATTCAAAGGCGTCAGAGATGGAACTGGTTATCATATAGGTTACAAACAAGGAAGCACGAAACATAGCACATTCTCTACCCAAGATCTTATTGCTGACTATCCCGTTGATGTATGCGCTGGTACTCAGCTTATGTTTATTTATCTGGACATAATTCATTATCAAATAGTCGGAGACACAAAAGCACCCCTTTTACGAGTCATTGATACAAATCGTCGAGTGAAAAACGGTTACGCATGTACAATTGAACCGAATCATCGTAAAGTGTTTAGTAATTTGGATTTTAAAAAACTTTTGGTCAATAATATTTCCAATATTTCTGTGAACTTGCGCACAGAAACTGGAGGACTTGTTCCTTTCGCTGGAGGGGGAAAAGTTGTTCTGACTTTGAAATTTCAAAAGTTTAGCAATTGATCAAAATGGATTCATATTACCACAACCAAGCAAACCTACCACATTTCTCGGGGCATTATAGACAACGAGGCAGTGGCTTCGGTGCATTAGCCTTGGGAATAGGAAGAGTCGCACTTCCACTGGCTCGAAAATTTGTGATACCCGCGGCTAAAAAAATCGGAAAAGAACTACTTCTTCAGGCAGCTCCAGAACTGATAGAAGTTGCAACAAAAAGAAAAAGTCCTAAGCAGGCACTCAAAAGCACCGTTAGAAAAACAATCAAAAAGCAAGTAGGAGGAGGAAGTAGATCTCGGAAAAGTCATCCGAAAAGAACGACGGCGTTTAAACGAAAAACGAGACGCGTCATTCCCAGAAAACGAACTGCACAGAGAAGTCGCTCCGATTTCTTTACAAGGGTTAAAAATGATTTCTAATTTAATCCCGAGTGAAGCAACTCACAGCTCCTTGGACTTATTTGAGAAACCGCCTTTGCTTGTCACTTTTGAAAATGCATTCACCCAAAAAATTGGACCTTCCTACTCCCCTGATGGTCCTATGCTAGAGTTTGAAGTACTCGGCGACAGAAATAATTTCATCGATCTTCAACGTACTCGTTTGGAAATAGTTGCACGAATTGTTCGAAGCAATGGAAACGTGCTTCGAACACATGCTACAGAGGCGGCAAACAGAGATACGCCGTATTTTGTTAACAATCCTTTATCTTCATTATTTTCTGAGTGTACACTGTCTCTGAATGGTGAAAAAATATCAACTACCAATGCTAATTTTGCCCATAAAAGCTTTATTGAGACCGAGTTTTCATACGGTAATGATGCCAAGAAAACATGGTTGGCTTGTCAAGGTTATTATTATGAAGAAAATCCATCAGCCATTGACGGTGCTGGAAGGAGAGCTGATGATGTTACGGAGCGTAAAGGTCTCGTTGCGGCCTCGACCGAGCTGAAGCTATTTGGTAAAATTGCTTGCGATTTTTTGTCGTGTGACAAGCATCTACTTAGCGGTGTGACAATAAGATTGTCTCTTAGACGTTCTCCTAATGATTTTGTTGTCATATCTGAAGATGCAGCTAAACACTACAAGGTCCAAATAATCGAAGCTAACCTCTATGTCAGAAAGATGACTGTGACTGACTATGTTCTCTCATCAATAGAAAAAACTTTGTTGAAGAACCCGGCAATTTACAATTACATCGAAGTAGTACCAAAAACGTTTCTCGCAACTGCAGGAGTACAAAGCTGGCGACAAGAGGATGTTTTTGCAAAAGAACCTGTTCGAAGAATGATAGTAGCAATGAGCATAAACGAAGCATATTTGGGTACTAATAGAACAAACCCTTTTCATTACCAGAAATTTGGGTTGAATGAGATCATTGTTTACAGAAACGGTCTACCCATTGCCGGAACTCCCATCTCAACATCAGACAATAAAAGAATTTATTACAATACGCTTGAGGCTCTTGATTTTGTTTTAAACACTAGTCATGGAATCAGTCTCGCTAATTATGATAATCATTATATTATGGCTTTTGATCTCACGTCTACTCAGGAGGCTTCACACGATTTTATTCATCCTGAATTGACCAATTGCACTATTTCGCTCGAACTCAAGTTTGACGCAGGTCAATGGTCGAGTTATTGTTTATGGGAGAGCGTGCATCAACAGTTTATGTGCGTTCAGATAGAAAAATTACCAAAAACACTCTTATGACCTAAGATAGACATGGATAATCTTCAACTAGTAGAAATTATTAACCGTTGTAAACATTTGAAACATCGCTTTAGAGGTGTTTTTCCGGCAGATTTGCCATGCTCTTCAGTACTGAAAAACGATAATACGTTCATGATTATGAATGCCTCACCATCGGATCAACCTGGAACCCACTGGTTGCTTTTTGCTCAAGCTGGAGGACAGATATTCTTCGCAGATCCTCTAGGTAAACGATTATGTGATTATCCCCTCGTGTACAAGAATATGCGACGAACAATTCACGAGGGAAATCAGCTACTGTTGAAAAAACCAATACAATCAGCTGATTCAGTGTTATGCGGACTTTATTGTATTTATGTTGCTCATGTTATAATTACAAACAAATTTCCAATAGGTTTCAAACTTAATGATCATGATTTGATAAGATTTGCCAAACATATGTTATTCTAAATTAATTTATTGATGTTTTTGTAAAATTTATAAATTCGTTTTTTTTTTTTTCAATTCATTCTTATTAACAACAAAGTTTTTTTCTGCAAGTTTATGTGAACCGCGAAAAGTTTCATATCAAGTCCTTCGAATTATTAAGGCATGGCCGTTTGGTTTAAGGGGCAATAGCTAACCCGGCGTTGCTCGTCGCTACGCTCCTCGGGAACGCCTCCCGCTTGTGTAGTAACATTTTTTTTGGTATACAAGAGCGAAAGAAAACCAATATTTAAAACTTGAATTTCTTCTCCATGATAAATTTCACAAACAAAGTGTTTGAATCAATTTCCATACAACCATACCCACTTAAAATTATGTCAATTATTTTAGAAAACTCAGCAGCGTTTTCACCATTCAAAATATTAGTAAAGCGTTCAATTGTTACGTTAGTAATCAGGTCAGTTTGAGTTTGAACAGATTTAGTCTGCGAGCCGAAGCAAACTTGAGGCAATCGTCTGCGAACTGGAACACCACTAACATCTAAGTTGTTGATAGAGTTATAATTCACAGCTATTTTCAGTTTTTCCATCAGAGGGCCAGACAATTCATAGTTGGAGCAACCCAAAATTAAATATTTGAATGTAGAGAGAAGACAAGGAACAACGAAGGCTTTTGAAGTCATCTTGTTAAGTAAATCGGTAGACTCTTTCGTAAATTCGACCAGCACATGATAATGTTTTTCGTTGTCAATCGAATGGTTGCAAAAATCTAATTTATTCGAATGGGAGGATACTGCAAAATTTGCTTTTGAAGCGAAGCCTGAAAAGTTGGGTTCATGATTCAGGATGAAAAATTTGTAATTTTTACGGAATTGTTTGAAATAATCAGGGGATTGCTCATACATTGCTTCAACCATTGCTTTGAAGTTTCAATCGAATAACGAGTTGATAATGTTACACAACCCGACAGTTATCATCGTTTTCACTTTCGCATTCCTTTTCAGAGCATGAAGATTTTTTAGATTTGTTTCGCTTTTTTCTAAGTTTTTCAGTCACGTCGCAGTTTTTTGCTTTCGTCAACCTTTTAATTTTTGTGTAATTGTCCGCCAAGGACTCGAATTCACCAGTTGACAAAGTTATTCCTTGTCGATACTTAAAAGTTCCCTCTTCGTCTTTTTTGTACAATTTGATAGTTATGTAAGTACCGGTCTGTGCGAATGTTTTTGCACCGACTCTAACTAAACGTTTATCATTCGAAGATATATCCCTAAAATCATCGAAATAGTCTACATCCGTGTCAAGAGAAGCGTACACTATAAATGAATAACAACCAACTGGTTTTTAGTGTGGAACGTTGAAGAATGACTGATCACAGTATACGAGACAGATCATGCGCTCCCAAAGTAAAAATTTAGGTGATAAAGTTTACGAGCGCCCCAAGCCATATTGATAAGACTTAATCACCAAGGATATAATTTCTTTAACGATAAACCTCTTTTTATATGGGTATTTAGTTACTTTTTCCCCCGGCTATACTCTAAAAATCTTCTAGTGTTATTTATTGTGACGGTTATTTTAATGACTGTTATGAATCATGGTAATGAATTTCTAACAGCATAACAATGAATGTCTGGCAAACTATCATGAAAACTTGATTTTGAGTGCTTTCGCCCGTAGCCACTATAATAAAGCTGTCACATAAATCTAAAAAATCGGGTTTTCACATTCATTCCTAACATGACCTCAGGCGTCATGCTTAAAAGAATGAATAAAATTTGATAGCCTCGCCTAAAAAGTTATTAGCTTTGACCTAATTGAACTATGCCACCCCTTTCCTGATCTCATTTTCATTAATAAACTTTTCATACTTTTCATTCTCTCAATTTCATTTCGGTAGTTCAGTCATTTCATTTTAACAAAACTTTAAACCTCTTCAAGTCATGACTAGTCCTTTACAAATAATCTCAGTGTCTGATCGAGAAAGAACCATTATCTACCAAACATACACGAGAGAGTCGATTGCAGTCATCCATCAACAGAAAGAGAGAGTCTCTCCGTCTACAGCAAGTCCGTTCAATGACTTGGCTCCCCGAAAAAACGACGAGAATCAAAACGAGGAATGGACTACAAAAAGTCATATCATGCTACCAAACTACCTCCTTGATCAAATCGATCTACTTAGACAGAATCGAAAACGAATGTACGAGAGTTGCACTATTCACGAGAGCTATCCGGCATTAGAAAAGACGGAGATAAACGACACAACCTCGCTCGAGCAGTCTCCAAGAAAAATTCTCTTCGCGTATGACTGCGAGTCAATGCCGTTGTATGAAAATCAGGAGGGATGTATTCGTGACTATGCAGAGCGCGAAGCGTACTGGGATATTCCGACAGCAATGTCTCCCGAGTCGTTTGTTAGGGGACCAGTTTCAACTCCAGAACAATCAACTTCCTATTCGGATGCTCGGGTTTCATCTAGTGCGGAGACAATTGATCTAGTCACCCCAGATCTCATTCAAGGCACTCCTCCAAATGCAGCTTGCTATGCGCCAAAAAAGAGAAAACTACAGTTTCGAGGTTTCTAATAACTTAAACAAAAAACTTTCCTTCTTTTGTTTCAAATATTATTCCAAGGTTTTATATTTTCATTTTTGTTTGATTTGACTTCTAAGCTGTTTTAACATTACTGTGTGTATATTTTTTGTCTCAGTTTTTATTTTGCTTGATAGATCAATTAAAGTTTGCCCCGTAAAGTTTTCAGCAAAATCTTAGAGAAAAACTAGAAAAAAATCAGAAATCGAGAATAATTTTACGCTAAAATTGTTGTTTGAGAAAGAATGAGAGAGAGAGAGAGAGATAAATACACTTGCTCACTAGTGAACCCCATTTGGAATATCCTTTTCGGGATATTGCTTTCTTTTCAAAAGAAAGATAAATATGGAAGGGTCCAACATTTTCTTGTTGGTAGTCCAACCATATTTATTTGGCTTTTTTATCAAACACTCTCTGTCCTCTCTCTCTCATCATACTTTGTGCCCGGTGGGGTTAGCCAGGTCTTACGCAAAGTAACAGAGAGTGTTTTAAGCCATAAATCTGCATTATATTACATTCATATACATGTTTTGGGTGAAAAACGGACAATTTTTTGGTAAAAATGTGAAAAAAAAAAAATTATGTTTTTTTTTCGAAAAATTAACATGACCCTTAACCCTGCTCAGAAATTCATGGCAAATTGATTGAGGGTAGTTTCAATGGATTTGGAGAGAAAAAAAATTTTTTCCCAATTTTTTTTTTTCAATATTTTCACAAAAATCAGATTTTCTCAAAAAATCACAACTTTTCAGGCGTCTACTCTCATTGATTGGGCTATAATTGTTTTTTTTTTTGAATTTCTACGCTTGTCCTAATTACGTATCAGATAGCTCCTAAAAATTTCAAACCACATTCACTTGAATTTAAAACGAACGAATAATTCAAGCTAAAAATGAAGGAAAAAAGAAGTTAAAAAATTATGTTTTTTAAATTCCGAACTTGACCAGTAGAACTGTGCTCGAGGTCCCACAAAACTTACTGGTTTTTTTGTTGATAGATTTAAAAGACACTTTTTTAAACATTACTTTTCCTTTTTTCACAACATAAAAAGTTTGAGGTTTTCCTTTATTTTGAAAAAAAAAATTTCACTTGAAATTACAGAACGGGAGGCGTTCCCGAGGAGCGTAGCGACGAGCAACGCCGGGTTAGCTATTGCCCCTTAAACCAAACGGCCATGCCTTAATATTTCGAAGGACATGATATGAAATGTTTCACGGGACACCGAATGACATGAAGGAAACTTTGATTCCGATATCTTTTACACATTCAAATGACAATCTATGCTTATCATGCATCGGTAACTATCAAGGTGTCAAATTTGCAAAATTTTCATTTTTTAAGTTTACTATTTTTTCAACTTAATTAGTTAGTTGAGGGCTTTACTTTCTGAATACTTTTATCTCATAAATCTACTTTTTATTATACCTATTTACGCAAACCAAGAAGTGGGGTTGAAATCATTAGGAAATTACTGTTTCACGGTTAAAATTAGTCAGAAAAAGTTTTAGGCTCTATCTGAATCATTCTAAGCATTAAATTTTGTAATTTAGTGCTGAAATGTTAATTGAAAGTCTAAACCAGTCGCCTAAAAAAAGCCAAAATTTTATCGCTAACCCTTAAAATTAACAGCAAAAGTTTGAGGCTGTAAATGAATCAGTTTTTAGTATACAAAACCCCTCCACTTGAGCAGAGTGATGAGACATATAGAGCTTAAAGCTAGAATAAACCCTGTTTTTGGAAAGGAAAAGACTTATTGCCAAGACGGCGAAGTATAACTCTCGTTAATGGCTTCTACTTGCCCTTACCCGCAAAGTTTTTTGGTGCTAGTCACTTCTCGCTTTTGCTTTTCCATAACCAGTTCTACTTGAAATTCTCCTAAATTTTCTTGAAATTTTCCTGAATTACTTCAGTAACTTCAACAAACAATGCCGAACTCTACTTCTATCGCGACACCTGTTCCTTGCCAGCAGTGCGGAAAAATACTGAGCTCTAAAAGGAACTTGAGAAGACATGAGCAAAAAGTTCACAAGATCCTTCCTCCCCCTCCTCCTCAAACTGTTTGCGATGAGTGTCTAGAGTCATTCGAGAGTTTGTCGGAAGCCCGAGAGCACGTCGAGCTGGTACATGACATGACTTCGAATAGTCATTGTATCTATTGCCATACAATATTTCTCACCGCGGAAAGCTATGGACAACACTTGCTGAAGAAGCACGCATTGCCTGTTTGGGACGGCATTGAGACGACGTCTTCCGCTGCCCCAACGGAAAGCGCGTTCAGAGGCAAATTGCGTCGATACGATCTCAAAGTTGGTGAAAAAGAAATGGATTTGCTTCAAGTCATGATGCAAAACAAGGAGGAAATAGATGCTCTTATACTGGAAAGGGTCAAAGAGGGTCCGAACAAGGTGCAATTCCATGTGGAAGTGGGAATGATCAAAATTCCCACTGTGCAAGACGGGGACAGTGGAAACTTCGAAAGGACCATGCTGTTTCTGAACACTAAGACATTGACAGTGTACTTCGAGGGAATAGCTGGGGTTCAATTCTTGGAACTGATTGAACATATGGTCAACCAAGTCAATTCGTTCTCTTCTCATGGTAGCGGATGGATTATTGACAGAATTGAAAAATTGCAAATCAGTTTCGCGGCCTTCTCACCAATAAGAGCAGGATCCTACCTCGAGCTACCTGATGCACTCAGCGCAGCATCTACTCTGCTCACAAATATCAACACTAAAGATGATGATCGTTGCTTTCTCTACTCCTTTGTTGCCGCATATCACAATGTGAATGAGCCGGCCCTCTACCCCACATCTAGACGGTGGCTGGAGAAAAACAAAGTCTCAACCTACAATCTCGACAAAGAAGGAATTGTGAAAATCAATGGGGAATACGAAATGCCAATGGGTCTGATGGATATGGACAGATTTGAAAAGTTGAACAATTGTCAAATCAACGTCTTCCGGTAAGCAAATTCTAATTTCCTTCTAAAAATTTTAAAATTCCTTCAATAATGTTCTTCACCTATTCAAACACCCTTTTTATTTCATTTCAAACCTAGGTATAAAAATTATTTTTCTGTTCAGGTACAACGATGGCGAATTGTTGCCCATAAGAGTATCGAGCAGATTCACTACTAGCCTGATTGTGGACTTGTTGCTGCTGACAGATGGATCAAAATATCACTATGTGTTGATAAGTGATCTCCAGAAACTGGTCGAGTACGTGCGGCACAAAGTGCACCGATTTCAATCTGAGATTTGTCGCAAATGTTTCCACACATGCGCTTCATTCGAAACTTTGAGAAGACATCAAGAACTGTGCTACCAAGACGAAGATGTCGTCATAACAATGCCCAAGCCGGGAAAAGATGACCACAAGTTCAAAAACTTAACAGCTCGTTGGTACGTACCCAGAGTAATCTACTTTGATTTGGAGTCACTGCTCTTACCAGTATACGGACCGCAACCTGATCCGCGAAAATCTAGCACGCAAACAATTGAAATCCATCAACCGTGCGGCTACGCGTTAGCAGTAATCGAATTTGGGAAAAAAGACCTGTTAAAGTTTGAGCTTAAAAGAGGACCGAATGTGATGGAAGAGCTAATTAGCTCCCTTGAATCGTTAGCGAGACAAATTTACGTAGAAAAAAGGAAATATTACACTTTCACTGGTATAACAGACCAGGAACGGGAAGATGCTACAATTTGTTGGATATGCGAGAATGATTTTTCCGACAATGATCAAGTGGTACTTGATCATTGCCATTACACCAACAAGTTTCTGGGTTGGGCACACAATGAGTGTAACGTTAATAGAAAAACAACAAATTACATTCCAGTGGTAGCTCATAATTTGTCAAATTATGATTTACACTTTATAATCAAAGCGCTGGCAAAAAGCGATTCGGAAAACACTTTTTCCGTAATACCCGCATCTGAAGAAAAATATATATCCTTGACAATCTCAGTCTACATAAAAACGTACACGGACAAAAACGGAAAAATCAAAAAACTCTACGAAAATCTGAGATTCATCGATTCGTATAGGTTCATGCTGGCATCGTTGGCAAAACTTGTCGATAATTTGCCCAACGAAAAATTTTTTCTGCTGGAGAACTATTTTGAAAAACTCGGCCACTCACGTGAAAAAGTCAGTCTGTTGAAACAGAAAGGGCATTACCCCTACTCATACTTCAACTCATTCGAAAAATTCCGAGAAACTCGCCTTCCCCCACGAGCAATGTGGAAAAATAGTCTAACAGGAGGGGATGTGAGTGTTTCAAGAAGCGAGTACAATCATGCCCTTAAAGTTTTCACCGAACTGAAGTGTGGCTCACTTGGTGATTACCACGACTTGTACTTGACTACAGATGTGCTATTGCTTGCTTCCGTTTTCGAAGCTTTTCGTGAAGTTTGCTATCAAACATACGGGCTGGATTGCGCCTGTTACTTCACGGCAAGTAACCTTTCCGGGGACGCCTTTCTAAAAGTTTGTAAGCCCGAACTGAAACTCTTAACGGACCGTGAACATCTAGACCTTGTGCAGCGAATGATACGAGGAGGCATGTCGTCGATTTACGCGCGCCGATTTTACAAAGCAAACAATAAATACCTCGACGATTTTTTGCCCTCAGAACCATCAAGCTACATCCTCAATATTGATGCAAACAATTTGTACGGGGGGATAATGAAACACTGCCCTTTGCCCTTAAACGATTTTTCAATAGTTGAAAAAAGTCTGGCAGACATACTGCTCACCAGCGAAACATCAGAATGGGGTTATATAGTTGAAGTCAATTTAACCATACCCGAAGAGCTTCACGACTTCTTTGCTGATTACCCCCTTGCCCCCTCTCGTGAAGTAGTGGACATCGGTGCAATGAGCAACGAGCAAGTCGACATGTTGGGAAAATTGGGAATCACCACACTGCCAAAAGTGCCAAAGCTTCTACAGACCTTGCATCCTAAAGAAGGTTATGTTTTGCACTACCTTACCCTAAAATTGTACCATGAGCTAGGAATGAAAATAACTCACCTCGGAAAAGTTCTTCAGTTCCGCCAAAGTCACTGGATGGCACCCTTTGTCGACCTCAACACCCGCCTACGAAAAGCCGCGGTAAATAAATTCCAGGAGAACTTCTACAAGCTAATTGTTAATTCAGCTTTCGGTAAGACAATGGAGTCTAAGTTAGGAAGAAAGAAGCTGGAGATTGTAAGGAATGAGAGAGAACTTTTACAAAAAACAGCTCTGAGCACAATGAAAAGCTTTCAAATCATTGACGATCAATTAGCCACAATTAGCTTTTCAGTAACAAAAATATTGTGGGATAAACCTATGATAGTTGGTGCGACCATCCTAGACCTCGCCAAGCGTTTCATGTTTCAGTTTCACTATCAAAAAATGAAACCAAATCTAAACTTGGAACTCCTTTACTCCGACACGGATAGTTTTATTTACGCCATAAAAACTGATGACGTTTACCGAGACTTGGAGAAAATAAAAGCTGATTTCGACTTTTCAAATTACGATAAGGACCATTTCTTGTTCGAGGATACCAACAAGAAAGTTGTGCTGAAGTTCAAAGACGAGACTGGTGGGAAGCCGATCAGAGAATTCATCGCCCTAAAACCGAAACTATATTCGGTCGTCCTTAATGGTAAATAAAATTTAAGCCACCCTTCCACCCCCCATTCCTACCTTTTACAGAACAAAAATACCACCACCAACCTACCTTCACCCCTTAATTTGTTGCATTAAACTATGGGCATTTAGCTGATTTAGGCAACATTATACAATGTTGCCTAAACGTTGATTTATCTGACAACATATTCCCTCTTGTTTCCTCTTTTTTAATCATAATTTAGAGTCTTCTGCTCTTTTTTGGTAAAATGAATCAAATTTTGTTCGGTATAAATTGAGTTGCTGAAGTGAAATGAAGCTATCCCCAACGTTGTAGAAAAGAATAATAATTTTGCTATTGTTTAGAAGGCACTCAAAAATTGAGTGCCAAAGGAATTAAACGGAGTGCACAGAGAGAACTGGTCCACCAAACCTTCAGGGACACATTATTCATTGGAAAAACAATGAGAGTATACAACTATAATATAGTTTCGAAAGGTCACACCAATATGACAGTGAAACAAAACAAACTTGCATTATCACCATTCGACTCAAAACGTTTTCTACTTTTCGACGGAATTTCGACAGTGCCCTTTGGCCATAAAGCCGCTGAAGAAAATGCTTTTCTAGAAGACATTTACATGGACACCGAGTGGGCCAACTCATACAATGAAACTGATAACAGTTCTCCCGATTTTACACTCCAGGATTGGGGATTTTTACAGCGGCCCTACTCAGAAGCAGAGCTGCAAGAAGAAGAAGAAGCTTCTAGTAGCCGAGTCCGTGAACGTCCCCCTATAAAAAACCCATTTATTTTATCTGAAGCTTCAGAAGAACGACCATCTAAAAAACACCGCAAAGAAAACCAAAACAATAAACATTAAAGTCTGAAACATATATTTTCAGATGATTTTTACTCTTCGTCCTTTTTATACTTCGACTTGTATATGTTTTGGTTTTTACCAATTTACAACTAATAAAATACTCGTATTGAGCTCAATCACTGTTTTAACATAAATAGCTTCAGGCAAATAAACTAGTAGACACAAACCAAGTGTTAATTCAAACAAATGTGTGAAATCCTTAGGCTTGTTTTGAATAATAAACTTTAATAGCATGACAAATCTTTGACGAAAAGAAAGAAAGCCAGGAAATGATATCCACATGAAACTAGGACGAAAAAAGAAAAGTTCAGGAATTAGGACGATTAATTTTAATTATCGCGGGAAAAGGGACCGCTTTCAAAGGAATTAGAAGGAATTATTGTATCGCGTCCCGGTTGTTGAGCTCAGCTTAACAAGATCCTAAGGAGGGGGTCTTTTACTTTAGGGGTGGGAACTTGCGATCATTTACAAAATCCTAGGATAGGGGTCCTCCAAAAAATTAAGGACCCCTTTCCTAGGATTTTGCTTTACGTGAGGACCCCCCCCCCCTTAGGAAGGACCCCCCCCCCTTAGGATCCGGGACACGATACAATACTACTCTGCACTGTCCCAAGACTGCACCGTCCCAAGACTGCTGTCCCAAGACTACTGTCACAAGACTGTACTGTCCCAAGACTACTGTCCCAAGACTGTACTGTCCCAAGACTCCGTACTGTCCCAAGGCTTCCTGGTACTGTCCCAAGACTACTGTCCCAAGACTGTACTTTCCCAAGACTCTGTACTGTCCCAAGACTCTTCGGTACTGTCCCAGGACTTCTCTACCAAGTGTTGGGATAGTGGGAACTCTTCTCTTTCGTTGTCGGGACTCTTGAACCACTGTACCTGGTACCACCACTTGAGCTCTAGTAAAAATTTGACCCAAAAAAAACCCAACCTTACTGGCCAAAAAATTGAATTAGTAACCCCCCTGTATTTATCTCCTTTTTAATATTTTGATGCAAGTTGAAACCCAAATTGTTAGGGAGTGTCTTGTGATCACTTGTTTGTTCAAAACCGAGTAAAATTTTTTACCTAAATTGTGAAAATTTAAACAGGGAAAAAATAATAAAAACAGAGAGATAAACCCACCTAAAATTCAAAGGTGACTTGTGTCAACCTTTTATTAGAAAAAACGTCTGGTACCTGATTGCCACGCGTTTTCCTCCCTCCTGCTAGCAATCTTATGGGCTATCACAAAAACTGTCTACTTCCGTTCCCCTCACCCAATCCGACCAGGGTACCCACCTTATTTCGATCTTAAATTTAATATCCGCTTCTTATAATCAACGCGTGTAAGATTCTAATGTAACTAAATCGACGATGTCGATAAATTAGTTACTTTTTACAAATTAAAACCGCCAACCTCTAACCTAACCAGCCCCCCTTCTAACCTCCCCCCTCTTTAGCCCCCCTCTTAAGCCAAAAATTACCTTAAGCGCCGGGTGCTAAACCTCTTGAGAGAAAAAATCGTAGAGCCTGTTTCCAGGCTCTGCTTGAGTAAAAATGTTCCTCAAAACAGTGGGGTTCCGCTTATCCAATTTTACACTTATCTCATGTAATGTGGATTTTAACGATACCCGTTTGACCAGGTTGAGAACACCCCCGTCCTCTCTTGTCGCTCTGATTCTGTGCTGATTGTCTCCTTGACGTGTCCTGCACCTGATCAACAGCACCACTTTCCCACTTGGCTGGTCATCTGTTCCAGTCAAGTCTCCTAATGGTCCAGCTAAGTCCCTGTGAACCACTTTCCTACTCGACTGGTCACCTTTTCCAGTTAAGTCTCCTAGTGGTCCAGCAAAGTTGCAAGCTATCTGAAAACCCTTAACAACGCCCCACACTCGGGGCACCTTAATAAATTGCTGAATTGATTGAAACGATCGGTCCTATAAAAACAGCATGGGTATACTATTTTATTAATATAAAGGTTGGATCCAACTAATCTGGTGTCAAAGTCACTGTCATTTTTTTGTTTCATGATTTTTGTTCCTTTTTTAAATTCTTTTTCTGTTTTTGTTTCGCTTTTTGTCTTTTGCTCGTTTTTTCGTCCCCCTAGTTACCCCCCCCCCCCCTCTTACGCTGTTAGCTAAGCCTCGTTCGGAGAGCATACCAGGAGGTTTTCTCGTGTTTTCTTAAAAAGCTATCACGGTACAACTGGAAAGTTTACACGTTCCCGCTGAACTGTACCACCGGTACTCTAGAATGGGCATGTAGCCCGGAGCTGTGTCAAGTGGGTTCGACTCCGTAGTCATGATGTCGTAAAAACACCCAGGAGCGCCATAAAAACACTATGTAACAGTCGTCTACTTAAGTCACATATGAGGTTAAAGAAAAGTAGGCCCTATAACCATTGGCTCAAGAGTCAGGGACACTATCTCTTGTGTGTTTCTACCTCGAACGGTCGGAGCCAATTCGGTTCACTTGCGACATGAGACTAAAAACCCGTTACAGCTTAAAGGCCAATACCAAAATACCCCCACTCTAGAAAATAAGAACGTCCCCATACTTAGGTCTCAAAATACCCAAAATACGCGAACGCCGTTAAAAACAGGGTCGAAACAGTCCGTACAGTTACTTTTTATTAGACAGTGTTACTTTGATCCAGTTCAGATGGATCAACCTAAAACTCTCCTTACCTCAACCTAACAATCATAAAACACACTCAAGAAAACTAAATTGAGTACTCACATATCGGCACACTCGAGAATTGGAGTAACTAAACTAACTAGCGACTCTAGCATGAATATAATTGAATATAACTTGAGAAGTTTGCTATTAATGAATTCCAATCCAAGGAAATGAGTTTTCACTTGAGAATATAGTTTTTGATCTGAACCATTGGGAGACTTCAGTTGTCTACCTTTCCACCGAAGGTTCACTCTGGTCCAACTAAATTTCGATGTTCTTTTACCTTCGATTATTTTCTGTCTCCTGTCACGAATAAGACAGCTCTACTCTCGTTCGATTAAGTGTCGGAAATTGCGAACAGCAATTTCCCGCTGCTAAATTTGACCACTTTTCCGCGTTTTTAATTCGGTTGTTCTGATCTTAACTTTCTAATCTTTTCAGTTGTCTCGAGAAACTTGAGCATGACAGGTCCAATTCGAATTTTTGAAAATTTTCATTTGACCCCAAAACCATGTTGTTCGCATTGCTCAAGGTCAAACCTCCAAATATGACCGACTGGCACATGTTTGGGCGGATCGACTGGATCACAGACTGCTTGTATCCTTTCAGTTTTGTCGAAAATGAGACAAATCGAAAGAATACGAGCTTGAAGCCGATTTCTCGCAACACTCTACAGAAATACATGATTGGTTTATCAGCCAAAGTTGAAAGCGCGATCAAAGATATGTTGAAAGGAAACTTCTGTACTCTGATGGATGGGTGGTCCAAAGGCAGCACCCATTACAAGCCACTTTTTGCTGCCCTTCCAGATTCGAAGATGAGCGCAGGTTATTCTACTGTTTTGTTGTCTTTTTCGCCATTGTACGACGAGACCAACTTTAATGCAGGTTTATAAAATGTGTTGTTCAAGATTTGTAAGGAAAGAACGTGGGAACAGATGTTATTTCGCTAACAGGCAATAATTGCGAGGTGAGTAAGTCTATTGCTCGTAAACATGGAAAGACATCGGTGGGTTGCGGGTCCCATCGGCTAAACCTTGCAATAAACATGATACTTGCTGGGCACAAAATTATTCTGGACAAGGACAACACGCTAATGGGCAAGTTCAAAAACTTGATTCTCGGGGCGAAATTGAGGAAACTCACATAATTTTTTCCGGTACAACGCAACTTCACGAGGTGGAGCAGTACGTTTTACATGACTAAAAGATACTTCGAACTAGAAACTCATTTCAGTACATTTGAAAGAGATCCCGGGCTGGCTGTATACTTACCCGCTCCATTCAAAAACAATCTGCTAGAGAACCTGCTCAATCATTTTACTAAGCTGAATTCAGTTACGAAAGCGCTGAAACGTGAAGAAATTACAATATTCGACACGCGGGCTCTGTTCGACGACGTCATCAAATCTCACCCGTGGACATCCAAATACCTGGCTTCTGATGCGTCCATTGTTTATGATGTTGTGTTTGAATCTGCTATCACGAAAATTCAGAAAAAGAATGAACGTTTTGTGACTGAAGAAGTTCTGGCCTTGAAAATGATGAAGAAAAACGAAGATGAGCAAGCGTCAGCAACAAGCACCTCAGATGATTTAGCACAGAATATAATAAAAAAGAAGAGAATGTGCGACTCTGGGTCCCACTACGAAGGAAATATTTGTGTATTACCAACGTCAAACATTGTGGAACGCTTTTTCAACACAGCAGGTATAGCTCTAAGCGACTACGGGCATCGACTTTTGCCGGCAAACATGGAATATCAGTTAATCCTTAAGTACAATTGTCGACTATGGGACAAAAAGACACAGAAGTTTGTTATAAATCATCTGAAAATTGCAGAACAATAAAAAAAGTGTTTTGTTGAAAATATGTTTTGTTTGAGAGAGCCCATTAATTGCAATTAATTGCAATAATTGATTGATAGAAAGTCCCCATTACAATTATTTGGTTGACTTGGAAAAAAATCAAAACATTAATTGCAATTAATTTTTGAACATCCCTGGTCAGGAGTCTCTTCATTTTTTTTTCTTTTTCTTCTCTCGTTTTTTAATCTTTCAAGGTAATCAGAAGGTCAAAAGTATCATAGTAACCGAGGTTACAGCCAGGAGTCCATTCATCACGTATTCCAGTCAAAATTTTTGGAATTTTCTAGAAATGGAAGTGATAATGATAAAAAATGACAAGTGTTGATGTCCTTTCTGACATTCGACCAGATTGGACGAAAATGCAATTTCGAATTCCTGGCCGCTGACCTGGAAGATTAATGGTTTTAGCAGATTAGCGACGTTAATTGAACGATTAGACGAATCGTGAAGGTCAGTATATTCTGGAAATTTTAAATTGTAAGAATTCGATTTGTGACGTCACACTTCCAAGAAATGATTGAAACGGCCATTTTGGAAGAAAACGAGAAAGAAACACAACAACAATAGTTGCAGTAGAATTAACTACGAAAGAAATAGCGAATCAGATAACAGAGAATTCAGATAACTGGAAATTGTCCGAAACCACTCCGAGTTGTAACGATTGTGTCGCTACAATCGTTACAGAGCAATTCACGCAAACGGTGAAGGGTGTTAGGACAGCGGGTACAACCTTCCGGAAAGAAAAAAGAGCGTTATTTCCCCGGATTCCAGAAACCGGAGGGGTCTCGGGCGGTGAACTCAAACTGTTTTACATGAACTTTTAGCTTCCTGGTTATGTCCTGAATTGAATTTAACTAACATCCAGATTCATTTTCAGATAATGAGAAGCTAGGATATGAGGGAAAAGGTTGATCCATCTTCGATGGAGATGATGATTTTTATCTACTGAACAAAAACAATAGTTATATAATAATTAGTAGTAGCCCTGTTCTTAGGAGTGACCTCGTGGTCTAGGGATACTGAGACCCAGCCATGAGGTCACTATTCTTGCTTAAAATTAGGTTATTTTGAGTGTTTTGACCGAAGCCAGAAGCAGTAACGTTTTTGTCGACCCGATGTAAGAAATACCACCAAAAGAACTGAATTTGCAGAGACGGTGAAAAGCATGTAGAGCTGTGTTTAGACGCTGGCCAGTCGTTTTAGAACCTAGCTTTATTTTCCGTCGATATTTACTTCCGGGCGACTGTTACACTTACAATTAAAAAGGACATCACATATTTGTCTCTTCATCACATATTCCAATCAAAACAGTAAGAACTTTTCAAATATGGAAGTGATAATGATAAAAAGTTGGTTAAAATGATGTCATTTAAATTGACATTTATACGGATTACGATTCTGCACGTAACTCAAAAAAAAAATTAATTTGTATTCAAATGAAAAAATTTCATGGAAATTTGTTTAGTCAGTTATTGTGCCGTGTACGCTCGCCGTGTTTGCAATCTGTATTTCTAGGGACCTTCTCTGTTTTGAAAAACTGCATACCCTGGGTTCCTCCGCAAGTATGTTCAGGTTCTTACAAAGCTGGTTGAAAAGATTTTCCGCGCATAGGCCAGCCGCACCCTCAATGTCAAAAGCTAGCAGTTGACAAAGATAACAATCATCTACTTACTCTTTACACCAGGGTTACAAACCGACTCCGCGCTAATCCTACTGTGGCTAGGGAGTCTGATAACCTTACGTCCCACGAGAATTGCTAACCAACAGCCCATGAAGCAAACGTCGCACAGACTAGTAGCTTCTGATCGGCCCTGAGAAGTGTCATGGCTCTAAAAGAGAAAGGAAATAAATAGAACAAAAATTCTGCTTAATGACATCATTCAGATTTGAATGGCTATCGGATCTCCCAGCACTTTGAGGCAAGGAATGCCACGCCAGCCAACCATCTGCAGTAGCATCTTTTCAGCACACGCATTTAAGCCGTTCGCAAAATTCAGAGCCTAAACGAAGTCATATCGCAAATCTGGTTAGATAGCTCAATAGTTTCAACCTTAGAAGTTCGTACGGATGACGTTAAACCATTTTGAGCCACAACTATCTTGCAACGCGTTGACTCTTCTAACGTCCGTTGGCTCGAGCTCCAAAAGCAATAGTGCAACTGCACCTTCGCTTCCAAAAATAGCTTTGTCCATTTTTTTGAAATTCGTATTCCGGAGCCATATCTAGTTTTTCCAAGTCCAAACCACCATTGAGGAACATGAGTGTCAGTACCAGCCACATGCTCGAGGGCAGGTTTCTCTCCCACTGCTGAGTCCAAGAAAGAAAAAAAAATTATTCATTTTTACATTGCTCACTTAGCATATTAAGTTTTTTGTATTCTGTCATTGTATGACAAGGCTCGTCCGCAAACACTTGAGGAATTTTGGCTGGCGAGAATTTTTTCAGCAGGTGAAAAACATAATGGGCATCTTGTTTTTCGATGACATCAGAGACTTTTTCAAGCTCCTTATGTTAAATTCGCCCGGAAGTACATACCGAGGGAAAATAAAGCTAGGTTATGAAAAGACTGGATGGCAACTAAACACAGCTTCACATGCTTCTGACCGTCTCAAAATTCCAGTCTAAGGTGTGGTCAATTAACATCGGGTCAACAAATTTGTTACAACCTAAAGGCTATCGGCCAAAACTCGCAAATTAACATGATAAAATGCAAAATAGTGAGCTCAAGGCTGGTTCTCAGTAACCCCAGGTTACGAGGTCACTCCTAAAAACAGGGCTACTACTTAATTATCAAAATAATAAAATTTTGTTCCGTAGATAAAAAAAACATTATGTCCATCGGAGATGGATCAACCCTTTCAGTCAACCCTAGCTTCTCATTATTGGAAACTGAACCCGATATTAAATTAATTCAATTCAGGACATTCCAGGAAGCTCACAGCCTTTGAAAGGTAGTTCACAGTCTTTCCCCGAGACCCTTCCGGATTCCTGGAACCGGACAAAAGCTGTTTTATGGCGACCAGTAAGGGTAGCAAAATCCTCCCAATAGCCCTCCTGACTCTCGGGAACTGCTCCGTAACGATTGTAGCTGATCACTCGTTACATCTCGGAGCGATTCCCGACATAAATGTAACATTCGCTCGGAAGTACATACCGACGGAAAAAAATCTAGGTCATGAAACGTCTGGCTAGCGCCTAAACACAGCTTCACATGCTTTTAACTGTCTCTGTCAAAGCCACTTCACTGAATGGTCCATTTATATCGGGTCAAAAAAGTTGTTACAACTTAAAAGCTGTCGGCCAAACCGCTCAAATTAACATGATTACATGCTAAAACAAAAAATTCATGGCTGAGTCTCAGTACCCCAAGACCAGGAGGTCACTCCTAAAAACAGGGCTACGACTTAATTATCATTTTACTATTGTTTTTGTTATGTCCATTGGAGATGAATCATCATGTCCAGTGGATATGGATCAACCCTTTCCCTCAACGCCTAGATTCTCATTATCTGAAAACGAATCTGGTGTTAAATTAATTCAACTCAGCACATTCTAGGAAGCTAAAAGTTGTTAAAGCATTGCTCACAAACTTTCTCCGAGACCCTTCCGGATTACTGAATCCGGCCGAAGAGCTGTATTCCTGGCAACCAGAAGGGTAGCAAGATCCTCCCAATAGCCCTCCAGAATTTCGGGAATTGCTCTGTAACAATTGTTACAACTCGGATTACTCTTCTAATAATATCTTCGACTGCAATTCTGTCGTTCGCAATATCTTTTTTACGTCTCATTTTCAATATTGAAAGTCGTCGTTCTGATTTTTTCGAATTCGAAAATTTAAAAACGATTCCATCATTTACAATTGACCCATCCGAATGTGTTCAATTGACCGATTAACACATCTAACTGTTCAAAACGGCCAATTTTCTCACTGAACTGTTCCCAATAAAATATCGTTGATGGACTACATGTCAGGTCATTCTGTGCGAGGGTCACTTTAATTTTTTTGTCGATCAATTCATTGAGGTAAAGTTTAAACAGCATAGTTCGCCAACCTTAGAAACACAAACCTTCTCTTGTTTCTAGTTTTGTTTTGCGATATAACTTACGAAATTGCAAAATTGCGTTGAAAATGAAATGTTCTGTGTACTCGTCGTCTTGTTGAAGCTCAAGCCATGTTTTTGTTCAAATGTCTGAATTTTTTTAATGTCCTGTAGTGCTAAATCATAGTCGTCGGCTGAATGTACATCGTAAAAAAACCAAAAATTTGTTTTCGACTCCAGTTGCTTTACTAGCGATTGAATTGTTTCCCTTAAAAGGGTAGGGCTTCAGGATCTTCTTGAGTTCCGTGTTCGGACATTATGATGGAGTTCCGTAAAAAGATAGCTAGGTTTTCTATACGCGCAAGGTGTGTGGTTTTAGTAAGTGTTGTCCACTTGAGTCTCATATGAGCTTAGAAGAAATAGACCCTTTAAGCATTGGCTCAAGTGTCAGAGACACTATCTCTTGTGTTTTTTTTTTCACCTCAATCTGTCGGAGCCAATGCGGTTCCCTTCAGACATGGGACATCGATATCAAGTTCAGCTTTAAGGCTACTGCTCAATAACCCCACACGAAAATTAGTTAAGTCTCCTTGTCTAGGTCTCTAAAACCTAAAACTCGCGAAAGCCGTTAAAAACAGTGTTGGACCCTCAAGAAGGTACTGATAGTTTTTATTGGACGGTGGAATTTTGATCCATTTCAGATGGATCAACCTGAAACTCGTCTTATTTAAACAAAACTGTATATGCAATCTAGTAACTAAATTCAGACAATCACATTAAGACTAACCGCTCTGGAATTAGTCTGAAACTAACTCCAGGCACTATCAAGTGATTTAACTACAATAACTTTAGAAGTTCGAATTAAGTTATAAGTTTTGAATCGAGAAACTTCAATGAGTTTGCACCAAAAGGTTACTTGAGTGGGCGACCACACCAATCAAGTTTCCTCCTGCTCTAGACGTATCACTCGCAAATCAACTCTTGATGCTCTCTATCAGGAACAAGACATCTTTAGTCAAAATTATTTGTTTTTGGGCAAAGTGCGAGTAGCATTTGACTCATCATGAACTTTTCGTCAATTTTATCGCAATTGTTAACTGGCTTGTTCTGATGTATTCAATCGTTTTTCAAATGGCCCGAGAAAGTTAAACACATGGTTGATTCAAGTTTTTCGAAAACACAGTTTAACCCAAAAAAACGGTTCAAAACTTCAGGGTATGACCAACTGGCACATTCTGGATGACTTGGAAGGACAGGATTCAACCGTGTCTCTCTAGAAAGTGAGTTAAAGGTATTTTCATATGAAAAGTCAACTTTGGATTGTCGCCGCACTCAATTAGGTTTCGATACGAGTGTGCAGCCATTTTTGTTTCCCAATTAGTGCCACAACCGACTAATACGTTTCCGAAAAAATTTGTCGTTCTTCGAAGGCCTTGCTTCCAGTGCATTTATACTCATGAGTAATAGCGTGTTGCCTATGTTATTGTCTGTCTTTATTCGAAGTTGCTCCTGATTTGTCTGTAAAAACATTATCGCTTTGTATAGTTCGGATTTGGTTATGAAAAAAAACTATTAAAATTTTTTGGTTTTGGAACGGCAAATTTGGCAAATTTGGTTCATTGAAGGTGCTCAGGCAAAAATTTCGATAGTTATACGTCGAAAAAGGAAAAATTTTGTCTTCCGAAGCAGCAAGCTTTATTCCTATTAGCTTTGTTCTCTACTCGAGAGCTCTTCGAAGCAGGCGTGAAATTTGGGAATGGATTTCGGTTGCTCCAAAAAACAAGAAAATCGTTTAAAAAAGTCAGCCATTAAGTAACAACCTCTACATTGTAGATGCCATCTTCTTTTTTGTCCGAAAGGGTTTAAGCCACGCAAAACAAACAGGTGAAATTTTTAGTACTTTTTTCAGAACTCGGTAATTTGAGATGAATGATTAACATAGATTTCTAGCACTAAATTCCTACCTTGTGTTGCTTTATTAACCAATTTAACTTTGGCATATAAAAGACAAAAGCCATTGAAATGTCCTTGAATTGCCAACAAAACACACTGATATGATACCAACTAGAACAACAATCATATCCAATTAACCTAACCCTAAGTTAAGTAAATTAAGCATGATTTTAAGCAATATTTGCTGATCTATTGTTTATACATTCTTTATCTTGACGCAGCGTAAGGATGTTTAAAAAGGATGTTTGAATGGAATTTAGGGGGCTTAACTAATCATCACAAACGGTTACTAGGAGTTTTGAAGATCAACAAAAAAAGCAAGTTTTAAAATCAAGCTATAAAAATTGAAAACTATGAGCAATCTCACATGGACTGAACAAGTCCAGCGGTGAACCACCATACTCTTCAAGCCAGTGTCAGTTTACCCAGTCACTCAGAAAGGCACTGACAAACCCCTATCTAAACTCCTCTAGAGGGCGTTTGACACGCGCAGAAATATCAAACATAAAACTTCCATTTAAAAAATTTATCGCATTAATTAGAAAAACCACAAACCTATAGATGCAGTAGCTTTATAAGTAATCAGCCATAAACCATTCGATCTCACTGTCAGAGCATCTTTCTTAAGTGTTCAACTCAACTCATTCCAAACGAGGCTCGACAAACAAGGGAAAACGATACGTACGATATCTCCTTTCTAAAATGACAAACTTTACATCCAAAGAGTGGGCTGATTAGCTGAGGCTGAGAATCCCGTAGATCCAAAGAAACCTCTGTGTGTTTGATTCAGCCTAGCCTTCAAAGTCCAGTATTCCTCCATGTGGGACACTTGTTTTTTTTTTGAAAATGCACCATGAGAGCTAACTTTTACTACTCCCCCAGCCCCCGGGTGTTTAGGAGTGAGATTGATGCTCAGTGATAAATTCCATTGTGTCGTGTCACGGAGCTGAATGCTCCAAAAAAACTCGTTTCCAGATATCCAAAAAACAAGTTCATTCCCGGATAGCCAAAATCATTATATTACCTGCTATCCCAACTTCAATTGAATTATAGGGTTATACCAAATTTCTACGAAAAATGAGATAATGCTTTGAAAAAAAAGAAAGTTTATTGATGTTTATATTGGGTTGACTAAATATGAGGCATCCCCAAACGCTGTAAGTTCTTATTTTTGGAAAAATACGACAACAGAAGCAATGCAAGAAAAAAAATGTACACTTTTTTGCGTGCTTCGCGGGTCAAAACAAGGCACTTATTCAACATTGCTCTTATGTAATTTCAGACTGGATAGCAAAACATTTATAGAAAGCTGGGAGAATTTTTTAAAAGATAGATGAAAAAAATTTTCCCGGTAGCTTTAAAAAAAAATTTGGTACATAACAGCTCTAAAAATATTGCGTATAGAAAAAAAAACAAATTTCAAAATTTTGGTACTAGATCTATTAAAACAGCTCGATTCCTCAGAGATTTTTTTAGTCTTTTGATTTTGCAAAACCTAATGATATTTTTTAATGGCCCTACTAAAATAAGTCCTTATTTTGTAGCGAAATTTTGTTACAGTTACGTTTTTTTCTTGAGATTATTCTTGGCCTGGACGGTTATCTTTCGAGTGAACTCCAATTTCCGCTGTCCTTACGACACTGCCTTATAAAAGTTCCAACAGGAGCATCCTCTTTTTGGTTTTGTTCAAACTGCGATGTGAGCTGTCGAACCGTTTGATCAATATAGATGAACGTGCGCTCATAATAATCTGGTCTGCATATCAGTTTTCACTTAAATTCACTGAAAAAATTAGGTTTTAAAGAAGCAGTAAAAGTTCTTGATTTCCGCATCGCGAATATAATCAGCGCATTGGTGATGTCGCGCCGTTGCCTTGAAAAAGTCTACATTTGAATCTTTCCATGTTGGACCATAAAGTTGGGTGGCAAATCGTTAATACAAAGTTTCTCTTTCCGAATTAACATCTTTCTATTTTTGCCTCAATGATCTTTTCAAGGGCTCAGGAAGCAAATCGCGAGGACCAACATTCTGGATACTGGTTATCCAACCACTGCTTACATGTGGTATCCATCATTTCATCGAAATTAACAGAAGTGGTTGTACTGCAAAAAAAAAATAGTTTTCTTGTGTTGGAGGGAGTGAAACTTCTAAAGTGTAGTATGGTACCTGTAACTGTTGGTTTTGATATTATCCACAGGTGATTTTCTTGTTCGTGTCAATGTGTTTGTAAATCCAAAAAAGCCAGCTTTCGGGACGTTTTCGGTGTCTCTATTGATAGTCAACCGTGAATTTCAAAGAGCTTTCACGTTCTTCATCTTTTGATCTCTACGTGAACTTCTTATTCTAATATAAAAAAAATTCCGTTACGAGCTCTTTGTGCATGAACAACTCAATAAAATCCCTCACTAAGGCGTTATCAAGCTGGATCAACCATAGGTATGCCAATGTTACGGCTAGTGGTGGTTCATCTTGTTGATACAGTTTCCTGAGTGCTATTTCTATTGCTCCTCTGTATGACAAAACTTTGCAAAAACTCTTCCCATCTAGCTCAAGGCTAATAACCTCTAAGATTTTTCTAGCTACTAGTGAATTTGTTTCTAGATTTTTGCCCTCAATTTTATCAAAAAAGTGTCAAGAACCTTGTTCAACCTATAGTCGGAGCTACCAAACAAAAAAGAAACACATTAATTGTACGTGTCAATTGTTTAGAAAACAAATTTTTTGAAGTCAGTTCAAAAAATCCTGCTTATTTTTATTTTTGAAATGATTTTTTGGCCTAATTTTAAATTTCTAATCAAAATTTTGGAACTAAAAAAACAGGATTGAGAATATAACTTATCAAAAACTTTAACGGGATTTTTTCAAATGATTACATAATAGATGTTTTGTAAAAAAAAAATTGATTAATTGAATTTTATGAACGGTTTTTGATTTTTCTGAAAATAAAACTTAGAGTTTTGAATGTATGGATGCCCTAAAAATGTGCAGCTCTGCGAAAACGTTTATAAAAACATAACCAAAGTAACTCATTTAAAGTTTTAAATTTTTTGGAGCCCTAAGACGACAAACCACCCGCCAACCTACAAGCACTTCTACTGCGTTAAGCACTTTTTTCATGTTTTTATTAATTGAACGACAAAAAAAAGCAATCCTCTCCCAGTTATCTACAATTCCGAATCTTAGTTTGAAACCAAAAAAAGTGAATCCACAGCAAATTTTAGCAAATCTACTTAGCAGGGCACATCAGTATAAACGAGGATCAGTGTGGCATAGCATGATTAGCGAAACTTTTGCCCGTCATCGCACAAGCAACTACAGAGCCTGATTTATTGAGGGTTTGATTGGAATCCTAAAACACCAAACTTTTTTTAATGTTAGAGAAGTAGCGTAATTGACAAAAAGAATCATCTGGTCAGCTGTCGAGTTCTGACAGTACCTCTCAAGTAGTTTTTAAAATAGAAAAAAAACGATAAATGCGGAATTAGAGCTGCTAGAGGGTTTTCTCAAAAACATTCTCAAGAACCTCGTTCAAATTACAGTAGGAGCTACCAGATAGCTCAAAATTATGAATACTCAGATTTTTGAAGGTAAAATGATGAGTATAAATTTCCTCCTCCCATCTAATGCTGACATGGACTTTAAAACTAAAACTAATTTGGAAACCAATTTGTGTTTTTGGCTTCACTTGTCGAAATTCTTAATTGATACAGTGCAAAAAACTTTGAAGAGTTGTTTTTGGAAACAACAAGTACCTAATTTTTTCAGAGTTTGTGTTCCTGAAATAGATGCTCACTCTTATCAAATTCAACTTCTCAGAACAGAAATAAACAAGGCTAGGACAGACGCGGAGAAATTCTCAAGCAAACAAGAAAGGGCAAGAGTAGTGCTTTACGGGCAAACGACGATTTACATGTAGCATGTTCTTCCCATCTGCACCCAGGGACCAAGGGCAATGTCTTTGACTTCAACAAATCATTAGAAATTTTCGACGGAAATTAAAATCACCCACCTAGAAATCGTTTTTTTTCGAGGTAGCGGTGGTGATCATGACGCTTAACTCTGCCTAGTTTTGCCTCTTCAAAAAACGTACCGGGAGAACACCATAAAAACGGCGTCTCGGGCATTGGCCTTGCCATGACACACGATTATTGGTGCTTCACATAACAGAGATTCATCATTGACTTCCTAACAGAGCATCGATAAGAGCAGAGTGTCTAACAGAGCACCGATCACCTGTGCAAGTGTCTTGGTTTGATGCGAAGGATTGCCGATTCAGTTGGCGTAGTGAGACGGTTGATTCTGATGCTGATAAGTTTCACATTCGGGCAACAGTTTTGCATGTGTTTAGTTCATCCACATACATGAACACAAGTATTGTAACAGTCCTGCAAAGCGCAATCGACGTTGCCTTTCTTAAGCCCCCCCCCCCCAATGCTGGGCTGCTGGGGGACCTCTGCTGTTATCTCAATTCATTTAATACTCTGACCTCCTTTGTCAATTTCACCACATTCAGAGGTCAGTAGTATATGTTGGGGCAGTTCAGCCGGGGGGGGGGGGGGGTGTGGTGCTGACCCCCATGTATTAACATAAGCATAGAGTATCCGGTCAGCACCCTTTGTATTAAGATAGGCTATTGATTTTCCAATGTATTAGGATAGGGAATAGGTTTCCCAATGTATTAAGAGACGAGGTTTCAGATGGTAAGCTTTAGATGGTAAGTTTCAAGTTTCAGAAAAATTTTTAGCCTATCTCACAGTGAAATTAGTCTGAAGACCCACATGTATTAAGATAGGGAATAGAGCATCCGGTCTTCAAGCTATGTATTAGGATTGGGTATAGAGTCTACAATGTATTAAGAAAGGGAATACCGATGGTAAGGTTTCAGTGTGATGGTAAGAGAAAGAAAAACGAAAATTTTTTGGTTTTTGTTTATTTTTTTCGCAAAATTTTTGGCGAGCGTTATCTAATTGGGAACAATTAATTGTTAATTACGTGTAGAATTAAGGTTTTGTATATAGTTTTTTTGGTGCATGGTAAGTCAATGGTAAGAGTTTTTGTGCAAAAACTTGGAATTTTTATCAAATTAAAAATTTTTCGAAAAAATTCAAAACACGATAAGATTAACTAATATTTGACCAAATTTATTAGATGATCCTATTTTCTATCTAAATGAAACAATAATCTTACTTTCTATCTAATTGACACAATGCTGAAACCTGCAGAAACTTTGAAAAAATTCAAATTTTTTGAGAAAAAAATTGCAAAAATTTTAAGTATTTGGGAAAAATTGCAAAAATTTCAAGTATTTGGAACAAACTGCAAATTTTTAGAAAAAATTGCAGAAATCTCATAATTTTGGTTAATGTATTGTTGTTTTTGATCTAATTTTAAACATACTTTTACGTATTGATTTTAAAAATAAGCTAAGACTGTATTTTAATTGGCATTATGTTGAGACAATGATACAAAATTTTGAATAAAAAAATGACTTTTTCCACAATTTTTTCTCAAAATATTGAAATACAATGAAATTTACTTTAATTTGAGCTAAATACTTGGTTATACAATGCTCTAAACACTGAAAAGAAGGTTCATAGTAGCAGAATCAATATTGAAACTTCCGGAAAACAGTGAAATTAGACGTAATTTTTGAGAAGGTAAAATGAAAATTAATCAAATTTACATGAAATTTTCCATTTCGAACCTTTTGTTTTGGTTTTTAACTGTTTGTTTTTGTCCCGTTCAGGGATTATTTTTAGGAATCTGAAATTCAAATGAACATTAAGGGCAATATTCTATGAAATTTCTAAATCAAACTCCATGATTCAACTCCTCATCATTTTTTCTCATTGAATTACCCAAACTTGTACAAAAATTACAACTTGTAAGAAATTTTTTATGTTAAAAATTAGAAATTTCAGATTATTGATAAAAACTGAACAGTTTATTGCTAAAATTGTTTAAAATAGGATAAATGTTTTTTAAAAATTTATTCGATATTGGCTCAAATTCAACACAAACTTCTTCATAACTGATGATTATCTCTCTGTTGCTTCTGCAACATTACTTTCAAGATTTTCCGTTTTTCCAAATTTTAAAGATATTCTTGCTTTCTTTTTAATACATGTTTTCGCTATTGAACACACTTTACTAGAAAATTTAGTCAAAACTGGAGAATTTAGGAGGAAAATAGTATCAATTGAACGAACAATTTGCTGGCAGAGATGAAATTAGAACTGATACCGTATGATTAATACAATAAAAAATGTTAATATCTTCCTCAAGGTTCCCCTGTTCAGTCGCTATTGTAAACAATTTAAGCAAAAATACATATTTTGGGATCAATAACTATCACTTTTCTTGCAAAATAGTTATTAACTCGCTTTTTTCTTAATTTTTGACGGAAATTTTCTCAAAAATATCCAAGTGAGAAAGAATTGGTGCTAGTTAAAACATTCAAAAATATATGTACAAAATGAGAATATAAAGGTGTATTTTAACAATCTAAGAACAAATTAGGAGCAGCTCTATTAGTAATAATCTGAAAATCCCAAAACTTTTAAGTATTTGGGAAAAATTGCAAAAATTTCAAGTATTTGGAACAAACTGCAAATTTTTAGAAAAAATTGCAGAAATCTCATAATTTTGGTTAATGTATTGTTGTTTTTGATCTAATTTTAAACATACTTTTACGTATTGATTTTAAAAATAAGCTAAGACTGTATTTTAATTGGCATTATGTTGAGACAATGATACAAAATTTTGAATAAAAAAATGACTTTTTCCACAATTTTTTCTCAAAATATTGAAATACAATGAAGTTTACTTTAATTTGAGCTAAATACTTGGTTATACAATGCTCTAAACACTGAAAAGAAGGTTCATAGTAGCAGAATCAATATTGAAACTTCCGGAAAACAGTGAAATTAGACGTAATTTTTGAGAAGGTAAAATGAAAATTAATCAAATTTACATGAAATTTTCCATTTCGAACCTTTTGTTTTGGTTTTTAACTGTTTGTTTTTGTCCAGTTCAGGGATTATTTTTAGGAATCTGAAATTCAAATGAACATTAAGGGCAATATTCTATGAAATTTCTAAATCAAACTCCATGATTCAACTCCTCATCATTTTTTCTCATTGAATTACCCAAACTTGTACAAAAATTACAACTTGTAAGAAATTTTTTATGTTAAAAATTAGAAATTTCAGATTATTGATAAAAACTGAACAGTTTATTGCTAAAATTGTTTAAAATAGGATAAATGTTTTTTTAAAATTTATTCGATATTGGCTCAAATTCAACACAAACTTCTTCATAACTGATGATTATCTCTCTGTTGCTTCTGCAACATTACTTTCAAGATTTTCCGTTTTTCCAAATTTTAAAGATATTCTTGCTTTCTATTTAATACATGTTTTCGCTATTGAACACACTTTACTAGAAAATTTAGTCAAAACTGGAGAATTTAGGAGGAAAATAGTATCAATTGAACGAACAATTTGCTGGCAGAGATGAAATTAGAACTGATACCGTATGATTAATACAATAAAAAATATTAATATCTTCCTCAAGGTTCCCCTGTTCAGTCGCTATTGTAAACTATTTAAGCAAAAATACACATTTTGGGATCAATAACTATCACTTTTCTTGCAAAATAGTTATTAACTCGCTTTTTTCTTAATTTTTGACGGAAATTTTCTCAAAAATATCCAAGTGAGAAAGAATTGGTGCTAGTTAAAACATTCAAAAATATATGTACAAAATGAGAATATAAAGGTGTATTTTAACAATCTAAGAACAAATTAGGAGCAGCTCTATTAGTAATAATCTGAAAATCTCCGGAAATACGCAAGAGAACCTAGTTCCTAACATCTACAATATAAAAACTTCTGAAAGAGCGAGTCTCAAAAAATTGATCTAGCAAAGCAAATCAAGGTGCAAACTGGAACAATTGTGTAATTTTCCAATTTTTATTAAGAAAAAACTCTATGTAGTAAAAATGTAGTAATGTATTACATATATTGTTGTATACTCTATGTAGTATTGTGTATGTATGTAGCAAGGAAAAGTAGATCTTGAAAGCAAGTTTTCGATATATGCTTTATGTATCTTCTTCCAAAGATGTCGAATTGGGTTTGCTTCTCAAAAATTATCCTCAAAACATTTGATCTTTCATATAAAGTACCTAATATATCAAATGATAACAATTTTTTCTAATGAATTACGCATAAATATAAGACTTTGAGAAATTTATGTCGGATTTTTTCTCAAGATATACTTTATAAGCTAAATTTTAGTAAATTATTTCAAATCTCCTAAGGAATAAATTGAGTTTCAATCTCATTTTAGCATTTTCTCAGTTTCTGCTTCATCTACTATCTACCAAATGAATCCAATTTGAGCAAATTTTTACTTGAAATTGAATTTTAGATGGAAAAATGTAACGTTTCAACAAATGTTCAATAATCCGAAGCTGAAATAATACCATAAATCTTTTACTATAAAACTTTAAAGAATTTTTTCAACCTCATAACTGTATAATGCTGTTTTAAATCTGATTTTCTATTTTAGACTAAATTTTTAGTTGGAATGATGTATATCATTATCTTGAAACTTTCAAAGTTTAGCAAATTATACATTTTTTCCAGGTCATTTATCAATTTTTTTTCTGAAATCATCAAAAAATCAATAGAAAAACATAATTCTTAATAAGTCAAACCACATTATCTGCTTAAAAAGCTCTGCTCTATGAACACTTTTACAAGTACTAAACAAGGAAAAATTTAAAATAGTAATAACAAAAAACCTTTCAATTAGTTGATGTTTTCCAAATATCCAAGTTTTAGAATTTTTAGGCGAATACTTAAATACTCATTAGCATATGTTATGCACTTTACTACAAATTTATCACAACAAAGTCTCCGCAAGCTTGCAACCAAGGGAGTTTTTACTGTTGATTAAAAGTTTTCGGATCGAGTTCCATGGAAAGCTTCACGACGATTTGAACTCAATTTTTGTTGTCTTTAACATCAATCAAAACTTTTGAATGAAAAAATAAATGACAGTTCAGGTAATGTAATGAAAACACTGTATAATTACTGACTAGATTTGTTACAATTGCTGAGACTTTTCAGATTCAGTAAAAACTAATAATCATAGTAATTTCTAAGTTTTTCAAAAAAAAACTTAAAAATTTTACCTTCTCCTGAAATGTGTTTGGAGTCTGCTGAGCACATAATTTAATATTATGCTGAAAATGATTCTTCTTGAAATGATTAGCGAGTTCCTCGCTGCTATAAGTATAAAAATTACAGTTAGAACGCTTCAAAACACCACATGTTCTACGATGTCTTGATGCATCTTTGTGAGTGTATTCCCTGCCACATTCAAGACATATAGTAATGAAAAATTAAATAGGAGATTTGAAATGTACCAAATTTTTAGATAAGGTGAGTTGAATAGCCTCAAAAAAAGAATAAAAGTAAATAAAAACAGCAAACTTATTAACCAATTGTTTTTAACGAGAAAGAAAATCAGAATGGATATGCTATTTAGCCTAGCTGAAATAAAAATCATCCAATCTAACCATGGAATTTTTAAAAGTATCAACCAATCAGAATCGAGCATTAATTACAAGAAAAATTTTATCTTTTTTGATATCAACCAATCAGAATTGAGCTTCAATAGTCATGTGATTTTCGACAAATTCAATGTCCACCAATCAGAATTGAGCTTCAAAGTCATGAAATTTTCAAGAAATTTAATGTCAACCAGTCAGAGTTGAGCTCTTCTTCTCATGAATTTTTCAACAATTTCTTTAAAATTTGTAGATTTTAAGGATACTTTCACAGACATTATTTGTGTTAATAACCAATCAGAATGAAGCAATCACAGATTTTAAAAAACTTTGTAGATCAGAACCAGACTATGTTTATGAAACTTCTTAATCAATAAATTTTTTTGAATTTTTCCAACATAACTAAGATTTGAAGTTTGATACCCTAGTGGGATAAATGAGATTTCTTGTCTAGTTGATATTGTTTTCGATACTCAGTTCAAGTTTTGAAATTTCGATCTAAATTTTTTCGTGGTAGTAACGTCATTCCTTCGAAATTTCTAGAATTTTCCAGAAAAAACATCAACCAATCAGAACTAAGCAGTTTCTAGACATAACTTTGGATCCAAAAAATTCATTTTTGAAGAATGTCAATTAAAAGGCATTTGCACTCCCTTGAATTACTCTACAAGAAAAAAGAAAATATTCCGTGTGATTTCCTTATTGATGAAATAGATGTAGATTCTTACTTTTTTCACAATTTTTTGGACGTTTTTGTTGTCCAAAATAGAGTTTTTTGACTAAGTAAAGGTCTCTTTATGGAACCTTACTCAATGAAAGAATTTATTTTTGATCCACATATTGCGTATCAAAGTTATAAGCTTACTGCTGAGTTACACCTGAATAGAAAAGAAATTTTATTTATTTAAAAAACTTGAAGTTAATAAAAAAGTCGTACGATAATATTTCAAAGACTCTTTTTATTACCTACCCAACTCCCAAATTTGTCAAAACTCCCCAGCAAAGTTCTTTATTCCTCCATTTTTTTAAAGATTTTCAAAGTTCAAAATCTTGCATGATCAGGTTTGGTATCAGATTTCCAGAGATTTGCTTTGAAAAATTCATCAACTTTGAGTTATCATCTCAAATGTACATCAAAATCAAAGAACTTGAATATCTGCTGAACAATCAACAATTTTTCATCGATTAAATACAAAAAATTCAATTAACTTGATGAGAAGACTTGCAGAGATGCTACTTTTATTAATTTTTCTTCTTTTGTTACTTATATCGGCAATATTTCTTATTTTTACAGCAAACAACTTTTGGTCATTTATTTTTGCGATTGCTTTTGTGTATATTTTTACTTATTTGGAAGACTTAAGTCCTTAAAAGGTTCCTCTGATTGGATACGACAACTTGAACAAAAATGAACATTTTTGTGATTGGAAACGACAATGTGTAAAATGGAGCTTTGTTTCCAATTGGACACGAGTTTTCTATAAGAATTCCATAAAAGGAAACTAAAATCTGATTGGACTCGAGTACAATCCAAATAAGGAAAATCCATTCTGATTGGTTAAACCCACACATTCCAGTTGAAGGTACCCCTCTTTCTTAACTAAAAATCATTTTATTTTCAACTTAACTACCTCCTCTCTCAGCTCTAAATACAATAATTTCAACTTAACCACAGTCAACTTTCACCCTGTCAACTGTAAATCTTGTTTTTACTCAATAACTCAACTTATTGCTCAAAATGATCTTCTCAGTACAAAACAACAACCTTATGTTCTCGGTGGAATTTCGGCTGATTTAGTACAAATCCAAGTGCGAGAAACAGTTTGTGGAGTTTTTCTGGCACGAATGGACATCCAAATCCAAGTCTGGCATATGGTGGAAGTGATGCGAAGGGATTTCAACGAACATCATATAACGCAAGTACCCCCTACAGAGAATCAACTTGGAGAAATGCAAATGATGGAGGAAGTGGCCGAGCATGTGGGAATGAACTACCCCGAAATTCCTGACTCTAGATATGTGGCTCAACCATTCGACGATTTCCTCTTTCCTTGGGAAGAGGGATCTGTGGACAACCCAATTACAATCGAAGAAGATGAGGGGTTCTCTGAGCCAAGAACTTCAGTCAGCGAACCACCAGTGACGGAGGCAAGACCAGCTTTGCGCTCCATTGAGAACTTGCAAAGTTTTGAGAACTCAGCTGCTCGACAGCTCTTTGATTTGTAAATAAAATGGTTACTGTCTTGTACTTTGTAATTTAATTTCTTTGTATCTAGTAAAATTATTTTCAGGAGATAGGAACAAAGAGATCATAGAAAAGTTTATTAAGAAATTTCAAAGGTAAAATTTTGTTAAAAATGAAACTAATTGAGCATCTGGTAAACTGTTTTATAAAATTTTGTTAGAAAGATGGCAAAAAACATTAAACCAATTTTTGCAAGCATGTTAAAAACTTTACATTAATTTTTGCACCATGCAAAAATTTTCATAATTTTTTTCGCCTACTTGTTAAAAAAATCAAAGAAAATCTCGCAAATAAAGAAAAATTTCATTAAATTTTTTCACATTTTAAAGAAAACGGAAAGAGGACTTTCTTGCACTGTTAATAATTAAATAGAATGAAAATTTTTGTTTTAATTTTGATCATAAAAAAAATCTCTTTTTTGCATAGATATTGATCAAAAATATTGGAAAAACAATGTATTAGGATAGGAAATATTACTCAAAGTCAGCAATTATGAAAAAATTATAGCATTAATTTAACAAGTTTTTTACAATACAATTTTGCAATTTTTGCATATGAATAAGAAAAAATAAGTTAGATTTTTGCATTTGTTTTCAAAAAAACCACGAAAAAACTTATATCTAACACAAAAATTTGTTGAAAATTTTTGCACACTTGTTGAAAAAACCAAAACAGTTTTTGCATCTTGAAAAAAATTTTATTTAAATTTTTGCAAACGTGTTGAAAAAATCAAACCAAAATTTGCATCTTGCGAAAAAACTCTGAGTTAATTTTTGCACACGTGTTGAAAATTGCAAATTTGTTCGTTGAAAAACTTTTGATTTAAATAAAAACAATTTTGACAAGATTTTTATAAACAAATATTCAACTATTAATAGAAAAATTGATACGCTACTATTTACAGTACCATAACCATCAATGAAACAATCAACAATTTTCAACAAATCAGTCTCATACTTTGAGTGTTGAACTTTTCGAATCCTTTCCAAAAAAGCTGATTCAAGAGTCTGAGTGGACGCAAGTTCCTGATCAGAAATGAAAAAATTGGCAGAGATGCTACTTTTATTAATTTTCCTTCTCTTGTTACTTATATCGGCAATATTTCTTATTTTTACAGCAAACAACTCTTGGTCATTTAGTTTTGCGATTGCTTTTGTGTATATTTGTACTTATTTGGAAGACTTAAAACCTTAAAAGGTTCCTCTGATTGGATACGACAACTTGAACAAAAATGAACATTTTTGTGATTGGAAACGACAATAATCAAAATGGAGCTTTGTTTCCGATTGGACCCGAGTTTTCTATAAGAAATCCATAAAAGGAAACTGAAATGTGATTGGACACAGCTACAATCCAAATAAGGAAAATCCATTCTGATAGGTTGAACCTACACATTCCAGTTGAAGATACCCCTCACTCCTAACTAAAAATAATTTTATTTTCAACTAAACCACCGTCCACTACCTCCTCTCTCAGCTCTAAACATCCTAATTTCAACTTATTCTTTGTAAGGTTCCCCCTCCTCTCAGTTCTTTCTTGTTTTTACTCTTTTAGTCATCTTATTGCTCAAAATGATCTTCTCAGTGCACAACAGCAACCTTATGTACTCTGTAGAATTTTCACCTGATCTAGTAAAAATCCAAGTGCGAGAAACAGTCTCTGGAGTTTTTCTGGCTTGAATGGACATCCCAATCCAAGTCTGGCACATGGTGGAAGTGATGCGAAGGGATTTCAGCGAGCATCATATGATGCAAGTTCCCATCACAGAAAACCAACTTGGAACCATGCAAATGATGGCGGAAGTGTCTGAGCATGTGGGAATGAACTACCCCGAGATTCCTGACTCTAGATATGTGGCTCAACCATTGGACGATTTCCTCTTTCCTTGGGAGGAGGAAGGACCAGTCGAAAACCCCATCACAATAGATGAAGATGAGGGATTCTCAGAAACAATGACGCCTCAAAACACTCCTCCACAACAACCACCAGCAATGGAACCTCGTCCAGCTCTGCGTTCTATAGAGAACCTCCAGAACTCTTCTGCTGCTCGACAGCTCTTTGATTAAATGTTTTTGTAAATAAAAGTTGTATGGTTTTGACTTCATTTTCTGTAATTAATTTCTTCAATTTCATTTTAATTATGAGAATAGATGATAGTTTCAAGGTAAACCATTGAAAAACAATTAGAACTTAGTTAAGTGCTCTGTCCTTGCACACATGTTAAAAAATTTGATTAATTTTTGCACAAAAATTCAGAAAAACACTAGAAAAACTGTACACAAGTAAAAAGTTACCTAATCGATATTGCATCTTGTACACACGTTTAGCCTTTTGTAGAAAAAATTGAAACACTTTTCGCATTTTGTCGAAAAAAAGTAAAACATTTTTCGCATTTTGTCGAAAAAAGTAAAACACTTTTCGCATTTTGTCGAAAAAATTGAAACACTTTTCGCATTTTATCGAAAAACGGAAAACACTTTTCGCATTTTGTCGAAAAAATTGAAACAATTTTTTTCTCATTTTATCGAAAAAAGTAAAACACTTTTCGCATTTTGTCGAAAAAAGTGAAACATTTTTCGCATATGTAGTGAAAAAATGAAACATTTTTTGCATCTTGTTAAAAAAAGTAAAACACTTTTCGCATCTTCTCAAAAAAGTTGAAACACTTTTCGCATTATGTCAAAAAAATTGAAACACTTTTTACAACTTGTTTAAAAAATTCAAATGTTTTTTGCAACTTTTTGAAAATCAAAAAATAATATTACATCTTTCTTACATGTTTGAAAATTTTTATGCAAATGTTTTTGACAACGGTGATTTTTTTTCCGGTAATTAAGGATAACTTTGTAAACATATGAGGGAAAATAGATGGAATATCAGAAGTTTTTTATTGAAAAATTGACATGATCACTTTTTACAAATCCATAACCATCAATAAAACAGTCAATTTTTTTTAACAAATCATGTTCATATTTTGAGTTTTGTACTTAACGACTTCTGTCTAAAAATGCTGAGCCAAGAGTTTGCGTAGATGCAAGTTTTTGATTAGAACTTAGATAATGTTTTTTGAACTTTTTGCGAACAAATCGTTTCCTTGATACGCTTGGTGTTTTTTTCTGCTTCTTTCCATCGTAAATTATGCTGCACTCCACAACTAAGCTGATTGAAGACTTCCCCACTTGATGTTACAATACTCGAAAAGAATCTGTGCTTGTACAAAGTGTAAAGACAATCAATTTCTTGATATATGTATTGATATTTGTCTAATCTCTGAAGAGTTTGGCTAAGGGAAGTTCCAATTAAAATTATATGAAATTTGCAATTTCCCAAGGAACAGAAAGAATCGTGAGTAGAGACGCAAAAATCTTGGGTTACTAAGTATTTTTCGTAAAAATCGTTGGAAACAGAAATAAACAATGATTTACTATTATAATCTGAATAAAAGCTGGGAAGAGCTTGACACATAGCAGCTGCCATTGGGAAAAATGATTTTTGCAGAAAATGGTGGAGTTATATAGTAGTAATAACGTCTACGCAGCTTCCATATAGGGAAATCCTTCCATATTTGGTACTACTTCCATATATGGAAATGGCGATGACTCATACTGCTTACTTCCATTTTCATTTAATCTCAAAGTCATTTCTCTCATTTCTCCTCATCTGATCAGTTTGTTCTTTAAAATGTACTCGAGAAAAGTTGATAGTTCCAACTATATTGAATTTTCAAAAAATCAAAAAAGAATTGGGAGATTTGTTTGGTTCCAAAAATCCTACAAGGGGAAAATATGCTTGGAACCGTGCTTTCAACTATTAAAAATAAATGATTTGGGGCAATTTGAAAATTCTCAACCAGTCTATTTTAGTGAAAAAGAAGGCGAAGCAATATCCGCAATACGGAATACTGTTATTCACGATGCTGAAAATCTTGGACTCGTACTTATATATGCAGCCAAATCCGGCAGAGAATCAACTATGGATCAGGAGCTCAACATCTGTAATAGAGTATATGAAATAGCAACGTACAACACGAGGAGGGTGTGTGACACCATCAAGTAGTACAACGTGAGCAAGCCACCCTACATTCAGATTCGACTCTTCACTGCAAAGGAAAATGAAGACTTGAAGCAAGTTGCATATGTCAACTATACTTTGAATGAATTCAAAGATTTGTCCCAAATATTGGGAGACTTTATGTTTGTTGATAATTGTAAACCTCAGTAAAGCTTTGTGATGTTTTGCATGTTTGGTAATTGAGATATTATTGGTTCAAAACTATTTTTTCTCACTAAAGTGTATATTTAGAGCTATAATATCTGAGGATAAAACAGAAAAAACATACAATTTAATCAAAATTGACATAAAACACTAACCAATTATGAAATGATTTTCCAGTATTTGTTTATGAAATTACAGATAAATTTATTTAATAACTGTTTTCATCAAAATTTAGCTAAATTTTGCCTCAATTTAAGAAAATTACAAACAAGAATGTATATTTAGTTGAAAACATTATCAATATTTTTTTAGATTTTTTGAATTTCATTGGTTGTTTTCAATTTTTTTCTGCCGTAATTTGAGGTTTTTATTGGCTACATGAAATTTTTTGAAACTAATTAGACTCTAAATAATTAAAAAACTTTTACGGTGACTGTTACTACAAAATACTTTAAAAATGATAAAACAATTCGAGTTTTTTAAGTTTCTTCATAAATTTCAGAAAAAAAAATGTTTCCATCAAAAGCGTTTTCAATGTCTGAATTGAACATTTATCAGATTTAAAAATAGAACTATTACAAAAAACTACAAGAGTCGTGGACAGATGAAGTTGATGGAGATTGTATTAGTTTTAATTTGTATAGAAACACAGAAAGTTCAATAGTTTTGTTAAAAAGATGGAGAGGAGATTACAAAAAAGAAGAGTACTGTCAGATTTATCAACAATGTTTTTATTTAGAAGAGTTAACTCAGATTGGGTGGTCGATCAGTAAAAAACAAAAACAATGGAAGAGCTTATGAAACAGAAATTGGAGACAAGGAGCATCAATTCGATTACTGTTTTGAATTTGATACAAATACAAAATCCAGATTTGTCAGAAAATCTTTTGATCGTTTATCCAAATTTATTAGACTTCCGGTTGTTTATATTACAATATACCAAAAAGAAAACGATGAAAACGTATATTTTGGTAATTTCTTTTTTCACTGGTTAGAAATAGAACAAATCGAAAAAACTTTGATCGAAATTTCAAAATTTGAATTGAATATCGAAAACACAATATAAACTAGACAAGAAATCTCATTTATCCCACTAGGGTATCAAACTTCAAATCTTAGTTATGTTTGAAAAATTCAATAAAATTTATTGATTAAGAAATTTCATAAAAATAGTCTGGTTCTGATCTACAAAGTTTTTTAAAATCTGTGATTACTTCATTCTGATTGGTTATTAACACAAATTATGTCTGTGAAAGTATCCTCAAAATCTAATAATTTTAAAGAAATTGTTGAAAAATTCACGAGAAGAAGAGCTCAACTCTGATTGGTTGACATTAAATTTCTTGAAAATTTCATGACTTTTGAAGCTCAATTCTGATAGGTTGACATTGAATTTGTTGAAAATTACATGACTTTTGAAGCTCAATTCTGATTGGTGGACATTGAATTTGTCGAAAATCACATGACTATTGAAGCTCAATTCTGATTGGTTGATATCAGAAAAGATAAAAATTTCCTCGTAATTAATGCTCGATTCTGATTGGTTGATACTTTTAAAAATTCCATGGTTAGATTGGATGATTTTTATTTCAGCTAGGCTAAATAGCATATCCATTCTGATTTTCTTTCTCGTTAAAAACAATTGGTTAATAAGTTTGCTGTTTTTATTTACTTTTATTCTTTTTTTGAGGCTATTCAACTCACCTTATCTAAAAATTTGGTACATTTCAAATCTCCTATTTAATTTTTCATTACTATATGTCTTGAATGTGGCAGGGAATACACTCACAAAGATGCATCAAGACATCGTAGAACATGTGGTGTTTTGAAGCGTTCTAACTGTAATTTTTATACTTATAGCAGCGAGGAACTCGCTAATCATTTCAAGAAGAATCATTTTCAGCATAATATTAAATTATGTGCTCAGCAGACTCCAAGCATACTTCAGGAGAAAGTAAAATTTTTAAGTTTTTTTTTGAAAAACTTAAAAATTACTATGATTATTAGCTTTTACTGAATCTGAAAAGTCTCAGCAATTGTAACAAATCTAGTCAGTAATTATACAGTGTTTTCATTACACTACCTGAACTGTCATTTATTTTTTTTTTCAAAAGGTTTGATTGATGTTAAAGACAGCAAAAATTGAGTTCAAATCGTCGTGAAGCTTTCCATTGAACTCGATCCGAAATTTTTTAATCAACAGTAAAAACTCCCTTGGTTGCAAGCTTGCGGAGAATTTGTTGTGATAAATTTGTAGTAAAGTGCATAACATATGCTAATGAGTATTTAAGTATTCGCCTAAAAATTGTAAAACTTGGATATTTGGAAAACATCAACTAATTGAAAGCTTTTTTGTAGTTACTATTTTAAAGTTTTCCTTGTTTAGTGCTTGTAAAAGTGTTCATAGAGCAGAGCTTTTTACGCAGATAATGTGATTTGACTTATTAAGAATTATGTTTTTCTATTGATTTTTTGATGATTTCAGAAAAGAAATTGATAAATGACCTGAAAAAAATGGATATTTTGCTAATCTTTGAAAGTTTCAAGATAATGATTTACATCATTCCAACTAAAAATTTAGTCTAAAATAGAAATTCAGATTTAAAACAGCATTATACAGTTATGAGGTTGGAAAATCCTTAAAAGTTTTTTAGTAAAGGATTTATGGTATTAATTCAGCTTCGGATTATTGAACATTCGTTGAAACGATACATTTTTCCATCTAAAATTCAATTTTCAATTATAAATTTGCTCAAGTTGGATTCATTTGATAGATAGTAGATAAAGCAGAAACTGAGAAAATGCTATAATGAGATAGAAACTCAATTTATTCCTTAGGAGATTTGAGATAATTTTACTAAAATTTAGCTTATAAAGTATATCTTGAGAAAAAATCCGACATAAAAATTCTCAAAGTCTTATATTTATGCGTAATTCTTTAGAAAAAATTGTTATCAGTTGATATATTAGGTACTTTATATGAAAGATCAAATGTTTTGAGGATAATTTTTGAGAAGCAAACCCAATTCGACATCTTTTGGAAGAAGATACAAAAAGCATAAATCGAAAACTTGCTTTCAAGATCTACTTTTCCTTGCTACATACATACACAATACTACATTGAATATACAACACTATATACAATACATTACTACATTTTTACTACATAGAGTTTTTTTCTTAATAAAAATCGGAAAATTACACAATTGTTCCAATTTGCACCTTGATTTGCTTTTCTAGATCAATTTTTTGAGACTCGCTCTTTCAGAACTTTTTATATTGTAGATGTTAGGAACTAGGTTCTCTTGCGTATTTCCGGAGATTTTCAGATTATAACTAATAGAGCTGCTCCTAATTTGTTCTTAGATCGTTAAAATACACCTTTATATTCTCATTTTGTACATATATTTTTGAATGCTTTAACTAGCACCAATTCTTTCTCACTTGGATATTTTTGAGAAAATTTCCATCATAAATTAAGAAAAAAAGCGAGTTAATAACTATTTTGCAAGAAAAGTGATAGTTATTGATCCCAAAATGGGTAATTTTGCTTAAATAGTTTACAATAGCAACTGAACAGGGGAACCTTGAGGAAGATATTAACATTTTTTATTGTAATAATCATACGGTATCAGTTCTAATTTCATCTCTGCCAGCAAATTGTTCGTTCAATTGATACTAATTTCCTCCTAAATTCTCCAGTTTTGACTAAATTTTCTAGTAAAGTGTGTTCAATAGCGAAAACATGTATTAAACAGAAAGCAAGAATAACTTTAAAACTTGGAAAAACGGAAAATCTTGAAAGTAATGTTGCAGAAGCAACAGAGAGATAATCATCAGTTATGAAGAAGTTTGTGTTGAATTTGAGCCAATATCGAATAAATTTTTAAAAAACATTTATCCTATTTTAAACAATTTTAGCAATAAACGGTTCAGTTTTTATCAATAATCTGAAATTTCTAATTTTTAACATAAAAAATTTCTTACAAGTTGTAATTTTTGTACAAATTTGGGTAATTCAATGAGAAAAAAATGAGAAGGAGTTGAATCATGGAGTTTGATTTAGAAATTTCATAGAATATTGCCCTAAATGTTCATTTGAGTTGAGATTCCTAAAAAAAATCCCTGAACTGAACAAAAACAAACAGTTAAAAACCAAAATAAAAGGTTCGAAATGGAAAATTTCATGTAAATTTGGTTAATTTTCATTTTACCTTCTCAAAAATTACGACTAATTTCACTGTTTTCCGGAAGTTTCAATATTGATTCTGCTACTATGAACCTTCTTTTCAGTGTTTAGAGCATTGTATAACCAAGTATTTAGCTCAAATTAAGGTAAACTTCATTGTATTTCAATATTTTGAGAAAAAGTTGTGGAAAAAGTCATTTTTTTATTCAAAACTTTGTATCATAGTCTCAACATAATGCCAATTAAAATACAGTCTTACCTTTTTTTTAAAATCAATACGTAACAGTATGTTTAAAATTAGATCAAAAACAACAATACATTAACCAAAATTATGAGATTTCTGCAGTTTTTTCTAAAAACTTGCAGTTCGTTCCAAATACTTGAAATTTTTGCAATTTTTGCCAAATACTTAAAATTTTTGCAATTTTTCTCAAATAATTTGAATTTTTTCAAAGTTTCTGCAGGTTTCAGCATTGTTTCAATTAGATAGAAAAAAAAGATTATTGTTTCATTTAGATAGAAAGTAGGATTATCTAATAAATCTGGTCAAATAATAGCTAATCTTATCGTGTTTTGAATTTTTTCGAAAAAATTTTATTTTGATTAAAATTCCAAGTTTTTGCACAAAAACTCTTACCATTGACTTACCATGCACCAAAAAAACTATATACAAAACCTTAATTCTACACGTAATTAGCAATTAATTGTTCCCAATTAGATAACGCGCGCCAAAAATTTTGCGAAAAAAATAAACAAAAACCAAAAAATTTTAGTTTTTCTTTCTCTTACCATCACACTGAAACCTTACCATCGGTATTCCCTATCTTAATACATGTGGGTCTTCAGACTAATTTCACTGTAAGATAGGCTAAAAAATTTTCTGAAACTTACCATCTGAAACTTACCATCTGAAACCTCGAACCTTATACATTGGGAAACCTATTCACTATCCTAATACATTGGAAAATCTGTAGCCTATCTTAATACATAGGGTGCTGACCGGATACTCTATGGCCTATGTTAATACATGGGGGTCAGCACTCCCCCCCCCCCCCCCCACGGCTGAACTGCCCCAACATATACTACTGAGGTCTGTACCGAATACTATGAATTACATCTGAGATGCCTGTTTCTTTGCTATGGAACATTATGTCACAGTTTTCATTAGCATATTACTTTGTTTGCGAGTTTTTGCCAATAGCATTTGCTTTAAAATGCCCATTCATCTGGAATTAGTTAACCCAAGTTTGGTTGTCGGATTGTGCAATCAGTTGTCCTGGTCACACTTTGTCTTGAGGCCATGGTTGTCATGATCAGCTCTTCTTTGCCTAACCCAATCTTTTTATTAAATTTAGCCGCCTTCAAGTAAATCATTCAAGGTATCGACCCCGATGTTTTTAAAGAAAGCGTACAATTGAAACCTTCTCCTGCATTGTTGGTGTGCGACTTCGCCTTGTTTTTACTTTTCCAAACATTTTTTTGTTTCATGTCTTTTCTCATTTTCTAACCTTAGACATTTTCTTTTAGCTCAGGTAAAACCACTTCTAGTCTACGAAGATCAGTACATCGGATGACAAGGTCTAACACGTAGCTAAAATATCCTTGATTTAGAAATACGAGCGCCGCTGATAAACTGGTAGGCATTATTCCATCAGAAAACAATTATTGTTTGTTATTTTTGGTATTTAATTTTTTTTCCTTGGTAGAGTTAGAAAAAGTATACGACCTGACGAATGAGAACATCATCCGTTTGTTTTTCTTCGCCGTTTGTTTTAGTTTCACTCACCAAAAATTTAGATGGTTTTGTTCCTACCTTCTCTCCTCCGACAATTTCGCTACTTTGACAAAGCTTATCAGTTGTTTTTTCGTAATTGTTTTTTTTTGACGGATGATTATTTGTTTAATTAAGAAATTTCATAAAAATAGTCTGGTTCTGATCTACAAAGTTTTTTAAAATCTGTGATTACTTCATTCTGAATTGGTTATTAACACAAATTATGTCTGTGAAAGTATCCTCAAAAATCTAATAATTTTAAAGAAATTGTTGAAAAATTCACGAGAAGAAGAGCTCAACTCTGATTGGTTGACATTAAATTTCTTGAAAATTTCATGACTTTTGAAGCTCAATTCTGATAGGTTGACATTGAATTTGTTGAAAATTACATGACTTTTGAAGCCCAATTTTGATTGGTGGACATTGAATTTGTCGAAAATCACATGACTATTGAAGCTCAATTCTGATTGGTTGATATCAGAAAAGATAAAAATTTCCTCGTAATTAATGCTCGATTCTGATTGGTTGATACTTTTAAAAATTCCATGGTTAGATTGGATGATTTTTATTTCAGCTAGGCTAAATAGCATATCCATTCTGATTTTCTTTCTCGTTAAAAACAATTGGTTAATAAGTTTGCTGTTTTTATTTACTTTTATTCTTTTTTTGAGGCTATTCAACTCACCTTATCTAAAAATTTGGTACATTTCAAATCTCCTATTTAATTTTTCATTACTATATGTCTTGAATGTGGCAGGGAATACACTCACAAAGATGCATCAAGACATCGTAGAACATGTGGTGTTTTGAAGCGTTCTAACTGTAATTTTTATACTTATAGCAGCGAGGAACTCGCTAATCATTTCAAGAAGAATCATTTTCAGCATAATATTAAATTATGTGCTCAGCAGACTCCAAGCATACTTCAGGAGAAAGTAAAATTTTTAAGTTTTTTTTTTGAAAAACTTAGAAATTACTATGATTATTAGCTTTTACTGAATCTGAAAAGTCTCAGCAATTGTAACAAATCTAGTCAGTAATTATACAGTGTTTTCATTACACTACCTGAACTGTCATTTATTTTTTTTTTCAAAAGGTTTGATTGATGTTAAAGACAGCAAAAATTGAGTTCAAATCGTCGTGAAGCTTTCCATTGAACTCGATCCGAAATTTTTTAATCAACAGTAAAAACTCCCTTGGTTGCAAGCTTGCGGAGAATTTGTTGTGATAAATTTGTAGTAAAGTGCATAACATATGCTAATGAGTATTTAAGTATTCGCCTAAAAATTGTAAAACTTGGATATTTGGAAAACATCAACTAATTGAAAGCTTTTTTGTAGTTACTATTTTAAAGTTTTTTTTGTTTAGTGCTTGTAAAAGTGTTCATAGAGCAGAGCTTTTTACGCAGATAATGTGATTTGACTTATTATGAATTATGTTTTTCTATTGATTTTTTGATGATTTCAGAAAAGAAATTGATAAATGACCTGAAAAAAATGGATATTTTGCTAATCTTTGAAAGTTTCAAGATAATGATTTACATCATTCCAACTAAAAATTTAGTCTAAAATAGAAATTCAGATTTAAAACAGCATTATACAGTTATGAGGTTGGAAAATCCTTAAAAGTTTTTTAGTAAAGGATTTATGGTATTAATTCAGCTTCGGATTATTGAACATTCGTTGAAACGATACATTTTTCCATCTAAAATTCAATTTTCAATTATAAATTTGCTCAAGTTGGATTCATTTGATAGATAGTAGATAAAGCAGAAACTGAGAAAATGCTATAATGAGATAGAAACTCAATTTATTCCTTAGGAGATTTGAGATAATTTTACTAAAATTCAGCTTATAAAGTATATCTTGAGAAAAAATCCGACATAAAAATTCTCAAAGTCTTATATTTATGCGTAATTCTTTAGAAAAAATTGTTATCAGTTGATATATTAGGTACTTTATATGAAAGATCAAATGTTTTGAGGATAATTTTTGAGAAGCAAACCCAATTCGACATCTTTTGGAAGAAGATACAAAAAGCATAAATCGAAAACTTGCTTTCAAGATCTACTTTTCCTTGCTACATACATACACAATACTACATAGAATATACAACACTATATACAATACATTACTACATTTTTACTACATAGAGTTTTTTTCTTAATAAAAATCGGAAAATTACACAATTGTTCCAATTTGCACCTTGATTTGCTTTTCTAGATCAATTTTTTGAGACTCGCTCTTTCAGAAGTTTTTATATTGTAGATGTTAGGAACTAGGTTCTCTTGCGTATTTCCGGAGATTTTCAGATTATAACTAATAGAGCTGCTCCTAATTTGTTCTTAGATCGTTAAAATACACCTTTATATTCTCATTTTGTACATATATTTTTGAATGCTTTAACTAGCACCAATTCTTTCTCACTTGAATATTTTTGAGAAAATTTCCATCATAAATTAAGAAAAAAAGCGAGTTAATAACTATTTTGCAAGAAAAGTGATAGTTATTGATCCCAAAATGGGTAATTTTGCTTAAATAGTTTACAATAGCAACTGAACAGGGGAACCTTGAGGAAGATATTAACATTTTTTATTGTAATAATCATACGGTATCAGTTCTAATTCCATCTCTGCCAGCAAATTGTTCGTTCAATTGATACTAATTTCCTCCTAAATTCTCCAGTTTTGACTAAATTTTCTAGTAAAGTGTGTTCAATAGCAAAAACATGTATTAAACAGAAAGCAAGAATAACTTTAAAACTTGGAAAAACGGAAAATCTTGAAAGTAATGTTGCAGAAGCAACAGAGAGATAATCATCAGTTATGAAGAAGTTTGTGTTGAATTTGAGCCAATATCGAATAAATTTTTAAAAAACATTTATCCTATTTTAAACAATTTTAGCAATAAACGGTTCAGTTTTTATCAATAATCTGAAATTTCTAATTTTTAACATAAAAAATTTCTTACAAGTTGTAATTTTTGTACAAATTTGGGTAATTCAATGAGAAAAAAATGAGAAGGAGTTGAATCATGGAGTTTGATTTAGAAATTTCATAGAATATTGCCCTAAATGTTCATTTGAGTTGAGATTCCTAAAAAAATCCCTGGACTGAACAAAAACAAACAGTTAAAAACCAAAATAAAAGGTTCGAAATGGAAAATTTCATGTAAATTTGGTTAATTTTCATTTTACCTTCTCAAAAATTACGACTAATTTCACTGTTTTCCGGAAGTTTCAATATTGATTCTGCTACTATGAACCTTCTTTTCAGTGTTTAGAGCATTGTATAACCAAGTATTTAGCTCAAATTAAGGTAAACTTCATTGTATTTCAATATTTTGAGAAAAAGTTGTGGAAAAAGTCATTTTTTTATTCAAAACTTTGTATCATAGTCTCAACATAATGCCAATTAAAATACAGTCTTACCTTTTTTTAAAAATCAATACGTAACAGTATGTTTAAAATTAGATCAAAAACAACAATACATTAACCAAAATTATGGGATTTCTGCAGTTTTTTCTAAAAACTTGCAGTTCGTTCCAAATACTTGAAATTTTTGCCAAATACTTAAAATTTTTGCAATTTTTCTCAAATAATTTGAATTTTTTCAAAGTTTCTGCAGGTTTCAGCATTGTTTCAATTAGATAGAAAAAAAAGATTATTGTTTCATTTAGATAGAAAGTAGGATTATCTAATAAATCTGGTCAAATAATAGCTAATCTTATCGTGTTTTGAATTTTTTCGAAAAAATTTTATTTTGATTAAAATTCCAAGTTTTTGCACAAAAACTCTTACCATTGACTTACCATGCACCAAAAAAACTATATACAAAACCTTAATTCTACACGTAATTAGCAATTAATTGTTCCCAATTAGATAACGCGCGCCAAAAATTTTGCGAAAAAAAATAAACAAAAACCAAAAAATTTTAGTTTTTCTTTCTCTTACCATCACACTGAAACCTTACCATCGGTATTCCCTATCTTAATACATGTGGGTCTTCAGACTAATTTCACTGTAAGATAGGCTAAAAAATTTTCTGAAACTTACCATCTGAAACTTACCATCTGAAACCTCGAACCTTATACATTGGGAAACCTATTCACTATCCTAATACATTGGAAAATCTATAGCCTATCTTAATACATAGGGTGCTGACCGGATACTCTATGGCCTATGTTAATACATGGGGGTCAGCACTCCCCCCCCCCCCCCCCCCCCACGGCTGAACTGCCCCAACATATACTACTGAGGTCTGTACCGAATACTATGAATTACATCTGAGATGCCTGTTAATCTCTTCTTTGCTATGGAACATTATGTCACAGTTTTCATTAGCATATTACTTTGTTTGCGAGTTTTTGCCAATAGCATTTGCTTTAAAATGCCCATCATCTGGAATTAGTTAACCCAAGTTTGGTTGTCGGATTGTGCAATCAGTTGTCCTGGTCACACTTTGTCTTGAGGCCATGGTTGTCATGATCAGCTCTTCTTTGCCTAACCCAATCTTTTTATTAAATTTAGCCCCTTCAAGTAAATCATTCAAGGTATCGACCCCGATGTTTTTAAAGAAAGCGTACAATTGAAACCTTCTCCTGCATTGTTGGTGTGCGACTCGCCTTGTTTTTACTTTTCCAAACATTTTTTTGTTTCATGTCTTTTCTCTTTTCTAACCTTAGACATTTTCTTTTAGCTCAGGTAAAACCACTTCTAGTCTACGAAGATCAGTACATCGGATGACAAGGTCTAACACGTAGCTAAAATATCCTTGATTTAGAAATACGAGCGCCGCTGATAAACTGGTAGGCATTATTCCATCAGAAAACAATTATTGTTTGTTATTTTTGGTATTTAATTTTTTTTCCTTGGTAGAGTTAGAAAAAGTATACGACCTGACGAATGAGAACATCATCCGTTTGTTTTTCTTCGCCGTTTGTTTTAGTTTCACTCACCAAAAATTTAGATGGTTTTGTTCCTACCTTCTCTCCTCCGACAATTTCGCTACTTTGACAAAGCTTATCAGTTGTTTTTTCGTAATTGTTTTTTTTGACGGATGATTATTTGTTTAATGATTTTTTATGCTGCTTCAATCATCTTGATGAAATTCTTTTTGGCATCCACAGATCTTGCATTTCTGGATGCGAAACGAGAATTAATTGCTTGTTGATTTCCTATGTTGCTTCAATCATCTTGATGACCTTTCTCTTGGCAACCAGAGATCTTGAAAAAAATATCTCCTTTAAGGTTTTAATATTTTGAAGCCTCTCACCAACCTATGAAAATAGGAATACTACATGGAATCGTAAGTTTTTCTGCTCTTAGCACTTTTTTCTCGTATTTTTTTCTAAAAACGACAAAGAAAAAGCAATCCTGGCCCAGATATCTACACTTCCGAACCTTAGTTTGAACCCAAAAAATGCGAAACCCCAGAAAAATGTAGCCAACCTAATTTGCAGGGCACCTCAGCATGTACGAGGAGTAGTCTGGTATAGCATGATTAGCAAAATTTTTGCCCGTCATCGCAAAAGCAACTACAGAGCCTACTCTATTGAGGGTTCGATTGGAATCCTTAAAAAAAAAATATTTTTTTTTGTCAGAGAAGTGGCATAGTTGAAAAAATCATCTGGTCAGCTGTGGAGTTGTGGAGTTGTGACAGTACCTCTCATGCAGTTTTTGAAATGGAAAAATAAGACAAATGGGGAATCAGACCTGCTGGAGTTTTACCAGAAACGTCATCAAGACTGTACTGACCCTAGTAGTGAAGTATCTGAGAATTGTGTTCAAACACTAGGTTAATCTTGCAATTTTTTTTCTTAAATTTCGGTACACCACCAAGAGAAAGGCCGTCACCAAGAGATAGGCGGTGACTTTTTTCTTGACAACAGGAGATCTTGCATTTTGATCCTCATGCAGTGAAGGTATGTGAAACGAGAATTCTACACCTTCCCACAGTTTAAAGCCATCCATTCTCGATTTCTAAGACCAGTCCGTCAGCTTTTTCCCTTGTTTTTTGTTTTGTGTTTTAATTTCTAAAATTGCTCTTCCTGTATAAACATAATGACCCGATCAGTTACGATACATGCCTCACGTTGGACTTTAGGGCCATGTATGACGTTTTCCGTCCGGTTATTGGAGAATTTTTATGCCTCTATATCGTTGCATACAAAAAGCAAATAAATATTTTGATCTTGGCTATTATAGGATAAGGGTTCTTGGTTCTCTGAGACATTGGAAAGCATCCCATGGGAAACACCGTCCTGTTAAGTAGACTGATTCCTTCGCTTCTGATGATTTTTTTGATTGATTTGCTTACAGAGCAATAGATATCAGTGTATGCAGTTTGAGGAACAGCCTACACCCGGATATACTGAAAAAAAAAACTTATTTTTTTTCTCTTGCAAATTGCAGAAAGCAGAAGGCGTCAATCTTTTTTTTTCGATATTGTAAATTATATTTATTTATAGTTTAGAGTTTCATAACCAATAATTAAATCAAAAAACATCAAATTCATTGAAAACACCTCATCGAGTTAGTAACTTAATTGTTGACACAAGAAACTGCTTGTAAATTGTTAACAGCTCGTCTAAATTGTTTCTGAACTTTTCCTGTACATTTTTTGTTCAACCGAATAGTCGCTATGCTGGTCGACAAACTTTTTTTTCTTCTTTCTTTGACTTGTGCTTAAAATAAATTTTTAATACCGGATATAGTGTATCCTGTTACGCTTGAAGTATCTATTTTCTACTTCTTAGCAGTTTTTGTTCAACTGACATTACTTTTATCGGATACCGGGTATTCTGTTTTCTTGCTGAAAAATAACATATTCTTGGTAGTTTCTATCAGTAGGAGCAAAATGTATTTTGTATCTTCCATACTTCACATGACAGAAATGTTTGCAAATTGATTTTCCATGACGTCGATGATTTTGAGTATGCACCACGAATAACCACAACAACATACTAAAGCTTTGCAGTGTTCGTTGATACAAAATCTTCTCGCCAACTGTTAATCAATAAAATATTTCCTGAAGGTTGTTGCAGTGGACAACTGAAAATTAGGTGATCGAATATTTCGCATTCTAAATTACAAAAAAAAATCAGGCGCATTCTCAAGAAACAAACACCACCGCTGTTATCGATCTCTAAAAACAACGTACGCGAATTTATAAAAAAAATTCGCACTCATCAAGCACTGAATTTTTCCAAATTTTGCCTATGAATTTAATCAATTCTTCTTCTGAACAGAGATAACGGTTTGCAGCAAAACACAAGCGGATAATTGCAGCTCGACAAAAACTACTGCATAATTGTAAGCAGAAATAATAAACCTCTCGCAATTTTGCCAGCAGTGTTATAATTAAACGACTGTTTGTAAAATTTGAAAATTTTGCAATATCACTCGAATTTATTTCAACAGAGATGTTCGTATTTCTCAACAATTTTTTGATTTTTTTTCGGGAAAGTAAACTCTGTTGCTAACAAACTGTTTTGATCCGACATATCGAAAGCAAAGAAATTGATAATTTTTAGACTGAAAAGCATGAGTTGTAGGCATGGTAAGCCTACACCAACATCCAAAAATGGCTGATATAAAACTTCTTTCCTTGTATCGAGTCTGCTTGAATTTTTCAACTCTGCGTAATGAATCTTGTTATTTACTAACAGTATCTAAGTTAACTGTAGTATGACGAGCCAAATGAAAAACCTTAGGGAGAACATAAACTGACAGTGTAAATGACTTAGCCCTCAAAGATTTACTAAGTGAAATAAACCCTCGATGTTTTTGAATTTGAGAACTCAACATTAGTTCAGTATTTTCAACTTTTTGGGAAGTGTAAAACAAGATACCAAGTATTTTTGTTTCCTTGACTGTTTCATAGGGTGATGAATCAGGTATAGAAAGCACTTCACTTTTATTTATGTTAATCATCATCTGAATTTGTTTGCAAAAAAAATCCACTAAGCGACACAACCTGTCAATACATGGGATTTTGATAAGGCAAGTAATGACGTCTGCATATGAAACTAGTTTGGGGCACAAAAACCCGAAATCTTCAATTGCTTCTGTAGATTCAATTGCTTGAAGAAGGGGTTTGACAAAACCTATGAACAAAAAAGCGGAGGGAGGGCAACCTTGTCTCAAACCGCGATCAACTTTGACGCTGGCTGATAAAAAATCATCTATCTCAGCTACTGCTTTTAAGTCTAAATACAAAGTTTCAAAAGCTCTAACGGAAAACTCATCGAAGCTTAGCCCTTTCACAATTTTGATAAGAAGTGATCTGACAACTCTGTCAAATACTTCAGAAAAGTCTACTTTTACTGCACATGAACCTCGGTTAGCCAATCGTTTTGGAGTAATTGCTTTTTTCAGTTTTCGTATTGCTGTGTGCATTTGCCTTCCAGGCAAATACGCGTGCTGATGGTTTTTTTACAACATTGCAAAGGTCTTTTTCATTTCTATTACAGATTACATAGGCAACAATTTTCGCGTCAGTATTTATGAGACTAATCGGGCAAAAATCCTGTACTGCTATGGCATTTTCAGATTTCGGGAGCAGTTTGATTATTGCTAAATAAAACCGGCTTGGGAGTTTTGCGCCATGAAAAAAAATGATTGATTACTTTAGCTAAAAGTGAACAGAACTCATCTAGTAAAGTTTTGTATAGCCGGGATGTGAGGCGGTCTGGTCCAGGCGAGCTTTTCAAATTCAATTTGCATATAGCCAAGTGAATTTCTTCTTCTGCAAAGTGATTATAGCCATCATTCTCGCTTTTTTTCTAGGTAATTTTTTTTGATAAAAACGTCATTAACAGTTGGTTGGAGTCTGTTGTATTTTATTTGAAAAATTATTTGAAAAGTATTTTCGAAATTGATTAAGAACATCCTCATCCGTATGATAAACGTTCTGATCCACTTGAAAATGCTTGATTCAGTTAATTGTGATCTTTGAGGTCCATTGAATACAACATTTGGACACACCCTCCAACGAATTGCTGAGATTTTCTGACTTTTTTCAAAATCTAAAAAATCTTTTTCCTTTGATATCTTCCAGCAAAAAATTATATTTATTAATCAAACTCGGATTCGTACCTTTTTTCCGCTGTGAATGCAATCTCTGAGAAAAATTTCATGATACTTCAAACTATTGAGTTCTTCCTAATCTACACGCTTTTTGTTCTCTTGAAAAAACTTCAAAAGGTCACAAAAACTATGCTGAGAGTTTTTGTAACTATTTGGTGATTTATTTTTAATGAATTTTTTTTAATTCTTCGCGAAATTGGCTGGCGTTGTTTTTTAAAATTTTTTCTTTTAATTTGCAGTTAAAAGGGCCGCACTGATGTCAATTTGATGGCGTCACAAAAACGTGTAAGAGCAAATGATCAGAGATTGATAATTGAGTGCTTTGCATTGAGTCATACTCTGTTTCGAAATTCATAAAAACAAAATCTAAGCGCGCAAAAATTTTACGTTATTCGTCATAAAATTAATCACAAAACTCATTTTTGAGTGCGAAATCAACAAAACTAAAACAACCAAGAATTTGATCTTTGAGTTGGGTAATTTGTTTGATACGTGCATCAGTTAACTTAACTGTTGAAGAACTGTTAATATTGTCATAAATCAGTGCATTAAAATCGCCCGTCATGATTGATAATTTTCGATTGATTGGGTAAAAATGTGATGCTTAATTTCAGGGAATTCGAAGTTGATTGGAAGGAATTGGGGTTCGCAAAAACGTTCATGACAAACCAATCAAGTTTGACAAATTTAAACATTTGAAAACCTGTATTTGAAGCAATTCTTTTTACAGAAGTCCAGTTTGACGACCATAAAGTTAAGAAACCACTAGAATTATTTGAGCCCGGTATGAAATCAAATAATACATTGTATTTATCCAGTAAAATAAGATGTATATTTGTAACATTTGATATTTTTGCACAAAATGAAACTGGACAATTTTTTTTAATAGTTGAGCTTTTTTGATAGTAAGTGTAATTTAGTGATCAGTACATCGGATGACAAGGTCTAACACGCAGCAAAAACATCCTTGATTTAGAAATGCGAGCGCCACTGATATTCTGGTAGGCATTATTCCATCAGAAAACAATTATTGTTTGTTATTTGCGGTATTTAATTTTTTTTCCTTGGTAGAGTCAGACAAAAGTATACGACCTGACGAATGAGAATATGATCCTTTTGTTTTTCTTCGCCCTTTGTTTTAGTTTCACTCACCAAAATTTAGATAGTTTTGTTCCTACCTTCTCTCCTCCGACAATTTCGCTACTTTGACAAAGCTTATCAGTTGTTGTTTCGTAATTGTTTTTTTGACGGATGATTATTTGTTTATTGATTTCCTATGCTGCTTCAATCATCTTGATGAACTTCTTCGTGGCATCCAGAGATCTTGCATTTCTGGATACGAAACGAGAATTATTTGCTTGTTGATTTCCTATGTTGCTTCAATCATCTTGATGGCCTTTCTCTTTGCAGGCAGAGATCTTGTAAAAAAAAATATCTCCATTAAGGTTTGGAAATTTTGAAGCCTCTCACCAACCTATGAAAATAGGCATACTACATGGAATCGTAAGTTCTACTGCTCTTAGCATTTTTTTCTCGTTTTTTTTCCTGAAAACGACAAAGAAAAAGCAATCTTGTCCCAGATATCTACAATTTGTAAGTATTCTTCAGTCAGAGGAACATTTCCGTTTTTTATTTTCATTATTTAACTAGTCTTTTTTCCCAGCAGAGTAAGAATGAAAATCTACGACCTGATTGTTGAGAAGCTCATCCTTTCGTTTTTCTTCGCTTGGAGTTCCTGCACTAAATGTTTTAGATTCATAAACCAAAACTCTAGATGGTGGTGTTTCGACATTATTTCCTTCAACATTTTCGCTGCCATTACAATAGTTATCGCTTGTTGTTTCGTCATTGTTTTTCTCGTCGCTGGCTTTATTGGAGCTTGGTTTCTGTGGGGACTGATTATTGGGATTATTGGTTTTTTGGTTTCCTATGTTGCACCAATAATCGTGATGACCTTTTTCTTGGCGTCCAGAGATCTTGCATTTTTGACATTATGTCTTTCGGTAATTGGAGAAGTAATTTTGCCTCGATATCGTTGCATTCATACGGCAACTCGACATTTTGATTTTGGCTAGTTTAGGGTAAATATTCTTGGGTCTATGAGACCTTGGAAAGCATCCCATTGGAAATACCGTCCTGTTAAGTAGAATGATTTCTTTGCTTTTGATGCTGGTCATAAATTGCTCTGCTTTGGGGGTAGCAAAAACTGTCAGTGTATGAAGTCTACGGTCATTTTTTGTCACAGTTATTGTTTTTGAGATTGTCATCTTCTGTTGCATTGTTGTGGGGAATTGTTTGAGTATATCGGAAGCACAACTTCGATATGCCTGCGGCAGATTTTCAGCTGACTTGACAATTCCTCTCGAGGATAGGGTGAAGATTTTGATGATATATATTTGTTTTGTTTCTTCCGTCAATTTGTTAGCTGTTACCGCATTCTAAATTTTGTCCAATCAGCACTTCATGAGTAATTGGTAACTGAGGTTCCGTCAGTTGTTGTTGACTCATGACTAAGTTTTACTCGTTGGGGGCAAAAAAAGCCTTCACCAGGAGATATACTAGAAAAAATTAGACTTTTCTCTTTCAAAGTGTAGAAATTAGAAGGCAAAAACATCAACTACTTTGCACATGCGTGTATTGCACGTGCTTTTTTTTCTTATTCGACCTTATTTTTGAAATTTGGAATTTACAAAATTTCGAAGAAAATCACAACTCAAGTAAGAAGTTTTTCGCTGATTTTTAATTGAACTTCAAGAAAAAGAAATTTTATACAGTGCAGAACAAATTCGTACCAAACTTCTCTTCTACTGAAAATTGCTTTATGAAATCCAAAAAACATTGTGAAAAACTGTGTTCAATCTGAGCAAGCTTTCGATTCTTCGGGAGACATGAAAAAGTTCACTTTCCGGGTCGTTTCAGGAAATTGAGTTGGTATAAAGATGTTATATTAAAAACTGGTAATCTTTTTGTTCAACTTAAATTTAATTCAGAACGAACCGTTAGTTGTATAAGCAGCAAACCAATTAAAACGAAACAAAACTGAATTTCAAAGATGGCAAAATTTATTGTTAAATTCGATTTCAAATATTGAATTTGTGTAAAATACAAAGTTGACAAAACTTTCAATGACAAAAGAATGAATGAAAAAGTTATACTATTATTATGGTTTATTGAATTGGGAGTTTAAGCGCTTTAAGGTGAAAAAGATTGTAAGTGATCAAAATTAACGGCCATGAAAGTCTCGTTTTCAATGTAATTGCATCATTTAATTAGATTTTGTATTAGATAACCGATGGGTGACAGTGAAGATGATTTTGATGCTCGCTCTCGAGACAAATTTCGAAGAGAACGAAATGACATAGGGCAGAGGCCGCCGCAGCAGCAATGAACTGATGGTAATTAGCAGAAGTAAGTGATGTTAAAATTGAGAAATATCTGCGGTAGGTTACCGGTAGGAGTCCTGTCATCGCATATTAAATGGCTGGCATTGTTTTGGCTGGCGTTGTTTTTGGCTAGCGAAATTGGCTGGCGTTGTTTTTTAAAATTTCTTCTTTTAATTTGCAGTTAAAAGGGCCGCACTGATGTCAATTTGCTGGCATCACAAAAACGTGTAAGAGCAAATTATCAGAGATTGATAATTGAGTGCTTTGCATTGAGTCATACTCTGTTTCGAAATTCATAAAAACGAAATCTAAGCGCGCAAAAGTTTTACGTTATTCGTCATAAAATTAATCACAAAACTCATTTTTGAGTGCGGAATCAACACAACCAAAACAACCAAGAATTTAATCTTTGAGTTGGGTAATTCGTTTGATACGTGCATCAGTTAACTTAACTGTTGAAGAACTGTTAATATTGTCATGATTGATAATTTTCAATTGATTGGGTAAAAATGTGATGCTTAATTTTAGGGAATTCGGAGTTGATTGGAAGGAGTTGGGGTTCGCAAAAACGTTCATGACAAACCAATCAAATTTGACAAATTTAAACATTTGAAAACCTGTATTTGAAGCAGTTCTTTTTGCAGAAGTCCAGTTTGACGACCATAACGTTAAGAAACCACCAGAAATAATTGAGCCCGGTATGAAATCAAATGATACATTGTATTTATCCAGTAAACTAAGATGTATATTTGTAACATTTGATATTTTTGCACAAAATGAAACTGGACGATTTTTTTTAATAGTTGAGCTTTTTTGATAAGTAAGTGTAATTTAGTGATCAGTACATCGGATGACAAGGTCTAACACGCAGCAAAAAGTTCCTTGATTTAGAAATGCGAGCGCCGCTGATAGTCTGGTAGGCATTATTCCATCAGAAAACAATTATTGTTTGTTATTTTCGGTATTTAATCTTTTTTCCTTGGTAGAGTTAAAAAAAAGTGTACGATCTGACGAATGAGAACATTATCCTTTTGTTTTTCTTCGCCCTTTGTTTTAGTTTCACTCACCAAAATTTAGATGGTTTTGTTCCTACCTTCTCTCCTCCGACAATTTCGCTACTTTGGCAAAGCTTATCAGTTGTTGTTTCGTAATTGTTTTTTTGACGGATGATTATTTGTTTATTGATTTCCTATGCTGCTTCAATCATCTTGATGAACTTCTTCGTGGCATCCACAGATCTTGCATTTCTGGATACGAAACGAGAATTATTTGCTTGTTGATTTCCTATGTTGCTTCAATCATCTTGATGACCTTGAAGTAAGAAAATATCTCCATTAAGGTTTTAAAATTTTTGTAACATTCGTCTACTGCAGTCACACATGAGGCTTAAGAAAAATAGGCCCTATAACCACTGGCTCAAGGGTCAGGGACACCATCTCTTGTGTTTTTCTACCTCAAGAACGGTCGGAGCCAGTTCGGTTCGCTTGTGACATGAGACTACGACCCGTTACAGCTTAAAGGCTACTACTAAAATATCCCCCCACTCTAGAATTAGAAACGTCCCCATACTTAGGTCTCTAGATACCCAAAATATGAACGCCGTTAAAAACCGGGTTGGAACAATCCGTTAAGTTACTTTTTATTAGACAGTGGAACTTTGATCCATTTCAGATGGATCAACCTAAAACTCGCCTTACCTCAACATAATGATCATAAAACACACTCTAGAAATTTAAATTAGTACTCACATTGTAGCACACTCAAGAAGGGGAAGTACTTCAGTCGGTAATTAACTCAAGAATTAAATAATGTAACTAAATGAGTTTTAATGTTTATCAGTTTCAATAACAAGGACAAGTCTTAACTCTAGGATATAGTTTCTCGTGAACCATTGGGACACTCAAGTTGTCCACCTTTCCGTCGAAGGTTCACTCTGTTCCAGCTCAAATAATTGTTCTCTCGGGAATGCTCTGTCCTCTATTTCAGATGGGACAGCTCTACTCTTGTTCACTATGATGGAAATTGCGAATAGCAATTTCCTACCGATTTTTCTTGCAACTTTCCCGCGTTTTTCACTCGAACGTTCTGACTTCTCTTTTCTGATTTTCAGTTATCGCGAGAAAATCGTGCATGACAGGTTCCATTCGAAATTTTGAAAAACTAAATTTCACTCCAAAATCAAGTGTTTTTTGCTTCTCTCAAGGTCAAACTTCCGAATATGACCGACTGGCACATACTCCCCGGACTCGAGATCGATGTCCTCATCGCGTGCTGTCTTCTGCCAGTGAGTCCCAGAAAACCGAGTGTTACTCAAGATACAGTGCCAGTGGTCATTTACAGAAGTTTGCAGCAGACTTAAGCTTATCTACACCCCAAAATTCACAGCCATGTAAAATTTTCACACTATCGCTAAACAGCAATCAAAATCTGCACACACCTGCACCCTTGAATTCTTGCTTTCCAATTCTTGCCATTTAAAATTTCTTTTGTCCTATTCAATCAGTAATTTAGTGATCAGTACATCGGATGACAAGGTCTAACACGCAGCAAAAAGTTCCTTGATTTAGAAATGCGAGCGCCGCTGATAGTCTGGTAGGCATTATTCCATCAGAAAACAATTATTGTTTGTTATTTTCGGTATTTAATCTTTTTTCCTTGGTAGAGTTAAAAAAAAGTGTACGATCTGACGAATGAGAACATTATCCTTTTGTTTTTCTTCGCCCTTTGTTTTAGTTTCACTCACCAAAATTTAGATGGTTTTGTTCCTACCTTCTCTCCTCCGACAATTTCGCTACTTTGGCAAAGCTTATCAGTTGTTGTTTCGTAATTGTTTTTTTGACGGATGATTATTTGTTTATTGATTTCCTATGCTGCTTCAATCATCTTGATGAACTTCTTCGTGGCATCCACAGATCTTGCATTTCTGGATACGAAACGAGAATTATTTGCTTGTTGATTTCCTATGTTGCTTCAATCATCTTGATGACCTTGAAGTAAGAAAATATCTCCATTAAGGTTTTAAAATTTTTGTAACATTCGTCTACTGCAGTCACACATGAGGCTTAAGAAAAATAGGCCCTATAACCACTGGCTCAAGGGTCAGGGACACCATCTCTTGTGTTTTTCTACCTCAAGAACGGTCGGAGCCAGTTCGGTTCGCTTGTGACATGAGACTACGACCCGTTACAGCTTAAAGGCTACTACTAAAATATCCCCCCACTCTAGAATTAGAAACGTCCCCATACTTAGGTCTCTAGATACCCAAAATATGAACGCCGTTAAAAACCGGGTTGGAACAATCCGTTAAGTTACTTTTTATTAGACAGTGGAACTTTGATCCATTTCAGATGGATCAACCTAAAACTCGCCTTACCTCAACATAATGATCATAAAACACACTCTAGAAATTTAAATTAGTACTCACATTGTAGCACACTCAAGAAGGGGAAGTACTTCAGTCGGTAATTAACTCAAGAATTAAATAACGTAACTAAATGAGTTTTAATGTTTATCAGTTTCAATAACAAGGACAAGTCTTAACTCTAGGATATAGTTTCTCGTGAACCATTGGGACACTCAAGTTGTCCACCTTTCCGTCGAAGGTTCACTCTGTTCCAGCTCAAATAATTGTTCTCTCGGGAATGCTCTGTCCTCTATTTCAGATGGGACAGCTCTACTCTTGTTCACTATGATGGAAATTGCGAATAGCAATTTCCTACCGATTTTTCTTGCAACTTTCCCGCGTTTTTCACTCGAACGTTCTGACTTCTCTTTTCTGATTTTCAGTTATCGCGAGAAAATCGTGCATGACAGGTTCCATTCGAAATTTTGAAAAACTAAATTTCACTCCAAAATCAAGTGTTTTTTGCTTCTCTCAAGGTCAAACTTCCGAATATGACCGACTGCCACATACTCCCCGGACTCGAGATCGATGTCCTCATCGCGTGCTGTCTTCTGCCAGTGAGTCCCAGAAAACCGAGTGTTACTCAAGATACAGTGCCAGTGGTCATTTACAGAAGTTTGCAGCAGACTTAAGCTTATCTACACCCCAAAATTCACAGCCATGTAAAATTTTCACACTATCGCTAAACAGCAATCAAAATCTGCACACACCTGCACCCTTGAATTCTTGCTTTCCAATTCTTGCCATTTAAAATTTCTTTTGTCCTATTCAATCAGGAAATTGTCATGCAGCATTTTGATTTATATAATAAATATAGTATATTAATAACAATATTTGCTTTGTTAAAACTTCTTTTTCGTGAATCCAAGTTTCACCCGGATCCACGCTCAAGCCCCCCTTTCCCTCTCAAGACTCAAGATCCATTCGAGCCACCTGCTCATCTCGCACTCTTCGCCTTGGAGGTACTGCACCCTGAAGTACTAGATACGGCAAACTGTCTCAACAGTTCCTCTTCATCATCGGAGCTAATCACAATCTCCTCCCAAGCCTTCAGCTGCTCGTAGGATCGCATCCATTCTCTTTGCTCTTGCAACCTCTTTGCTTGGTTGGGTAGTGCCTTCACCCTAGATTCCCGGTTCAAACAAAAGGAGTTGTGCAGGCTCAAGCTCACGTTCTTCGCCAGGTCCTCCTCTAGTATCGATTCCCTCGCCTTGGTATTGTCTCTAGACATTTTACCCACTCTCTTCCATCCTGTCGTGATTGCATTACGATGGGTTAACAGGGGTCTCTTGAAAGCTTCCGGCCCAATCTCGGCCTGGAACTGTCGATACTCCTTTCGATGTTTTCTCATGTGATCTTTCGTTGTCATGTACAACCAGGACGTCAGCGTCGCCCGAAACCATGGGAAGTACCTCAAACGGCTCCAGACATGTCTGACTTCCGTTGGTATGGCGAATACCTTGCACGCAGTCTCAAACAACTCGAGTCTCCTACTCTAGTCTATCGCGTATATTGACTCTGCCGTTGGCGTCCCCGCTTCCCGATACTTCGTTATATTCTCTTCTATCCATCTCAGAGCCAAGATCGTACTCACAACCAAGATCGTCACCTTCTGTCGGTGATCCGGTAGTCCGATCGACCGGATTTCTTCCATATCCCACACCAGGCAAAGGTTCTTGTGATCTGGATACCACACCGTTTGCGCTAAACAGTGGCATGCGCATTCTCCATGGGTGATTTCAATGCTCCTGAGGTTACGCTCCCCCGAGGCTTCCAAGAGAGGCTCAAGCTCCATCATTTTCTCATGCATCGTATCGTTATCTTCCAGGTTTGGAGCACTTCCCACAGGTTTTCCGATCACGTTTTGTCTCTCGTGATCGCTTGTGTTCTCTCTCTCCAACTTCAAAAGTTCTTCTCCCCAGATTTCACTCAAGTCATCTCTCAATTCTTTTGGTACTGTCCCTCTGATTTTTCTCAACAACTTGTGCGAGTGATGCGATATCCGAGCCAACCTCACGCACTTGGGCACTGAGAAGGCCTTGTCCACCAGTACTCTCTGGCTGGATGCTTCCACCATCACCATGTGCAGTGGGTAGTGACTTCCGCACAAGTTGGCCATCATTGACCCTATCAGCGATTTCGCGTTCAATGGCAAGCCATAAGCTTCGCTCATGGGAAATCCCATTTCCGCCTCGAGACCAACCTTCCAGCTCCGGATGTGTTTTTGAGTCACCTGCAACACCCCGGGCCATGATTCTACGCTCAACGCCGTCACTAAATGATGTTCAGATTCTAGTCTTTCCAGTGACTGCAGACTACACATTCTCGAGAAGAATCCGAGAGCTGTCGCTATATTCACCGTGGTTCTCGTGTAACACTCCGCTACTATTTGCACTTCACTTTTCTCCCTTTCTGTTATGTCTTCGAACCAAGTGACCAGGTCTTCTTTTTGAAATGACAGTATTCTAACGCATGACCGTCCATCGCAGGTGTGCTCTCCGTTTCCACACGTCGAATCCAGACAGCTACCCGGCTCCAATTTCTTTGCTGACCCGGGATTACTAGTCTTTTCGCTTGGCTCTTGCATCTGAGGTGAAATTAGCTTATGCAGCACACTCAACTTTGCCAGATCTTCATCTTCCGTTGGTGCTAACCTCACTCGCTCGGTGGTTTCCTCGATCAGACTCGCGTGGGGATGTGGACACCAGGAGGGTCTTAATAGCTTCCATACCACTCCCAAGTTCGTGGTTAACAAGCCATTTCCATCGCCCATGTTCACTTCAACTCTCTTGTTTGAACGCGGTATGCTCACCACCTCTGGTGTTTTCTCAAGAATCAGGCCCAGGCTCGGCCCCTCTTTTTCCACCGCGTCTATTTCCATTATTCTTTCTGTCCAAAACTTCAGTAGCTCCGCTACCTCATGGTTCCTGTGGGCGCCTCCAGCTTCCGAGTCTAAGAAGGGGTTGTAGGCCATTCCCATCACTCCAGACACATATTGGTATTCCCCCTTCTCGCTGATTCTCGAGTACTGCTCTGACGAGGCCAGGTTACGGTGAACATCATGTTCTTCTTCGAACTTCTTATTATAAAACCTCCGTACCTCGTCTAGCTTCCTATGGTTCTCTAGGGATAGTCTGGATCCCTCCTCCTTTTCTATTCCTGTGCTCTGATACACGTTCAAGATGACCGTTGAGACTCTTTTTTCCATGGTTTTGCTTACGCTTGCTCTCTGTTGGCATGCCAGGATGGTGCTATCAGACATCATCGACATTATCCATCTCAAGAAACACGTGGCATCCTTTCTTCTGGCCAGGCTCAAGCCTGAGTTGTCCCTGGCTACGTGTTGCATCAGTGCCTGATACACATCTAGCTTCTTGCTTCCCAACTTCAGCCTGTCATACGAGGTCAGTGTTTCCAACTCTATCCCCACCAGACTCCAGGTGAACATTAATTGTCCTGCATTTCTAACGAAGGGATTCGCCATTAATGGTGGTGCTGATGAGGGTGTCCTCATTGATTCTTCAAAATGATCCTTCAACAAACTCTGCCAGGACCTCTTCAGATGATTTGCCATTTCTATTCTATTAACCTCGGCCTTTTGCTGGGTGGCCCAATTGCGTCGCTTGCGAGCTACTCCACTGTCCAACTTCTTCCAGCAGTCCTCCATTTCTTTCAATGTTTCAAGGGCCACCCACCACGTCCGGGAGGTGTTCCTCGTCTTGTTCCTTTCCAATGGATCACTTGTCACTCGCTTGCCCGTGGCCTGGTGTGCCTTCGAGATCCATTCTTTGCCGACATCTACTTCCCATGTCTGTCCGTTCGTTGAACCTCTCTTCACGTTTATCTTCTGAGGCTTGAAGTCTTCCTCCGATGTCGAACTGGTGGAAACCTCTATTTCCCTCTCTACTTCAAGTGGTCTTCTGAGCTCCGAGCTGCTCTTGTATGCCGCCGTCTTGCATCGAGCCAAAACCATGGGCGCCGTCTCTCTCAAGTTTCCTTCCGAAACAGCATCCACTGAAGGACTACCCAACCCTTCCACTTCTCTCTTCCTCTTGCGAGTCTTCACATCTCTACTTGAGGGTGTTGTGGCTACCATCACTGATTCGACCTCTCCATCCACTCCTTCCAACTCTTGCCTCCCCCCTGCTCGAGCCTTAAGGATATTAGTACTTTTAATCATATTACTAGTCCCAACCTTATCCCTTTTTATATCATCAACCATTTTATCTACAGTTTTTTGTCTCCGAGTAGAGCTGTCCTCACATTTTTCTTCTCTAGTCTTCGATCGTGAATTCCTCAGCTCTACCAGCTTGCTCAGTAGCTCTTTTCTCGCCTTCTCATCCAGGCCCGTTCCTATCAGAAGCGGTTCTCCAAATCTTACGACTGTGTCCCACAGTTCCTCCTTGAATTTGTCCAGCGTCGTCTCGCTGCCCACTTCTTGATTGAATTCTTCCAAGAACTCCTGCCAAGCATCGTCCTTCAGTGATCCCAGGAATATGTCCCTGTTCCCTTCGAAAGTGTTCTTTTCCCTTTCCTCCGAGCTCAAGAGTATCATCCCCATTTTGAAGGTATCACTTGCTAATGGCAATTCCAGATTCTTCCGGGGGGACGGAATCAGGGGTGGTGTGGCAGTGTCCGCCCAATTCTCCTCGCTCAAGTCTTTCAACAGCTCTTGAGTGGTGAGCTCCTCCCCTGATGGCCCTGGTTCAGGCGTATTCCCCACTTCCATCTCTTCACCGGCTTCACTGAGAGTTTCATCCATACTCTCTTCTTCTGACTCATGTCTCCTTCTCTCGAGAATTTTCTTAAATCGGTCCTCGACGGGTCCACTCCTCTTGTCTCCAGGCGTGTCCACGGACAGTGGTGATGGTGTCGTAGGATCCAGCTTTTTATATTCCGTCAGTGCTACATGCAGTTGACCTGCTGCATCTAGTTCTGTTCCCTCCTGTCTTATTTCCACCTGTTCCAAGCCATAGGGTGCCTTATATTTTCTCGTGGCAAATTTCATGTCGTCCACCAATGCGACGTGCCCCTCCATCACGATCATCCTGCCATCATCCCATATGGGTAGCATGTTCTCAAGTCCCTCCTTCTCTAGAGTTCTCAAGACTTTCCGCACCTCATATCCGGGGGGCTGTGAACCTCTACTCTTTTTCGCTTGCGTCGTCCACGAATATACCTTCATCTCGCTGGTATGGAAGTAGACCGCCGCCGTGTAGCCGATGAACAGGGGGTCCCAGCCATCAGTGAAATCCTTTTGCGTTTCCTCCGTCGTCATCCTCGCCATTATGGAGGGAACTACCAAGGGACTGTTCATTCCTAAGGTCATCCTCCTGACTATTGGGAACTCAGGCATGGTGGCTGGGAGGATTTCTTTCTCCATTATGGTCTCCAGCTCCCTCTTCACCAGTGCGAAGCACTCCTTCCAGGCAGGAATTCTCAAGATTTCTCGTCCGTCCGCCGTCAATGGGTTCAAGTTCCAGAATTTGGGATACATTTCGATGGGACCCTCTCGCTTGCCTCCCATTCTACATTGCATTTGCCCCCTGAAGTTGTACACTATTAGCTCGGCATCTTTCACCTTTCCAAAGAGTACCGTGTTGCTCATTCGCCCTCTGAGCACCTCCTGCTGACACCAATTTAACGCCGTCCCATCCAGTATACTGATAAGACTCAAGTGCGTTACAGAGTGACGATACGTTGTCACCAGGGGATCTGGGAACGCGTACGTCACTGCTGGACCATAAATGCAGGTCACCACCTCCTCTAGGCCCCGGATTATCCCCATTGGGTCCGACCTCATTGCCAGGCATAGGTCCGTCAGCAGAGGCATCCCTCTGTTCGTCTTCTTCCATTCTTCTCTCGAAGTTGGATTCTCATCTTCACCCGTCATGTGCCGATTTTGCATCATGAGGTATTGTACTAGCAACGTCTTCAACCCTGCGGCACACTTGTAGGAGCTGGTTTCAATGCTCGTGTGGACTCTCCCCATAGACAGAGGCTCTCCATATTCCATTAATCGATGAAACGACACCAATTCCCCATGGGTCAAGAGTACTAGGTACCCATCAACTCGAAGTGTCTCCACTCCTCGACTAAACATGTATGCTGGGCCCATGTTGAACAAGTATCTGGGGTAGACCAAATACAGGGCCAAGAGCAGGCTGATGGGCATGCCCAGTATCTCCTGCACGAAGGCTCCAAAGATAGTCGCCGTGGTACCGAATATTCCACCCAAGAATTCCTTCTCCCAGCAAGGACTCAAGAACTTGAGAATCTCGTAATCCCTCCTAGTCTTCAATTCGCCTTTGGCGTGCTCTCTCCAGAATCCTCCAATCGTCACTTCATTGGCGGCCGAGACAAATCTAGCCACCGTCATGTCTCTTGTTTCGGCCAGCTCCAGTTGTTTCTCCAGAAAACTCCAGACTTGTTTCACGAGGGGTGGTGCTTCCTCCCTTGTCTTGTTCGTGGCGTTCTCCAGCCTTGGTGTCAAAAATGGCCACCAGCCATTCTCTTGAGTCAAACGATATTTCATCGATTCTAATTGCTTTTCCGTCTCGGCCACATTTCTTCTCTCGTTACTGGGACCTCTAGACCTGCTGGTGGAGTTTGTGATCTTCACATCCATACTCCGAAACCACAAGCTGGCCGTTAATTTGCTTATCGCCGGGTGATCGTCCCCGATGACTGGGCTGAACTTGAGTTGCCTGGCAAAGTTCGATATCTCTAGCAAGAGCACCTCGTCTAATACGATCAGGATGTCGGCTAGTCCATAAAAGCCCCTCAGTGCATGAGATATGTCCGCCCATGCCGCCGCCAATTCTGACTTGCGAAGCCTCAGGTTTGATGGCTCCAACTCCCGATTGGGAGCTGCCATTAGAATCCGCCATTCATTCCCTTCTGCTATCAGGATCAAGACCGCGTACACGAACTGTAGGGCGGGTGGCATATTCGCGTATCCAGGGGATGTGGTAAACACCACCTTCGTCTTGGACCCGAATCTCGAGACAACATTCTCTTGCACTTCATTCATCGCCGCAAACAACGCTTGAATGGCTTCCCATATCTTCCTCGATGTCGGAATTTCATCGCCCTTTAGTTGCTCAAGAAGTCCCATCGCGTGCAGGTGATCATTCATTCCTGCAAACAATAGCAGCTCAGGTTCACAGGGCATCTCCGACTTTATTGCCACCACCAGAGTTAACATCTGATTTAATTCAGCTCCTGGCAAAGAGTATATCAAAGTCTCCGGCCAGAACAACTTGGGAGACGTTCCTTCGAAGTCTGATCCCGCCACAATGACTACTCTCGCAGCAGCTGGATCTGCTCTATCATAAACTGCCAGGGTTTTGGCCAGCTGGGTACTCCCAAGGGGCTTCCCGTACCTGGGATCTTCCGCCAATTTCGAGCCTTCGTAAGCGGCATCTGGCAATCCCGTTCCTCCCGGATTGAGTAGCTTGTCTTTATGCCGGGGTTGCCAACCTGATCCTGGCGATGCTAGTTCGGTGCTTGGGAGGTTCTGCTATAAGTCCAGGACTCCCCAGCAGCTTGAGAGGTCTGTAGTTAATGGGTCCCATGATCGCTTTTGTGGGAATTCCAGCCAGGTCTGTGGTCTCCATCAACTTCGCTCTCGAGAAGTGCGCCTCATGAGCTTTCAACCAGTCCACGCAATGATGCCTATTCAAATCCTCGTGTGACACTCGTTCGATCCCCAGGGTTTCCGCCAATTCTCGCCTGCATTCCAAACTCTCTAGATCCAGTTCTTTCACCTTCTCAGGATATCTCAAGCGAGCGTTCTCCATAGACTTCTTTTCCCGTTTGCTCTCTGCCACTACCACTGAGGATATCGCCGAGCCTGGAGGTGTTGATGACGTCACCTCCTCAGACTCCATTGGCGTGGCACTCTGCAATCTGGTCTGGCTGCTCCTTGAACTGTCTCTAGTGTCAACTCTCGGTCCCAAGCGACCAGACAAGGCCCTTGAGGCAAGGAATGGTGGGTTCGGAGGTGGTCCTAATGTGAATTGGGCTGTCTCTAGCAGATCCGCCTCTAGCGCGTTTATGTGTTCTTGGAAGACTTCGTTTAGCCACTCTGCTCCCCTTGGTCTATCAAAATGGATTCCATCACTGGAGGTGTCTTCAGGGAATCCCTCTTTCTCCATGCGCTCTGCCACGTCCAACAGTCTGACAGGGAGCACACTCTTCCGGTGGATGTCTCTTATCACCTTGTTTAGGTTCCGCACCTTCTCGTTCATCTCCAAGGCGTGCTGATCAAACATCATGTTGTAGGGGACAGTACATATCGTCAACAGGATGGGGTCCATCTGAATCCTCAGTTCCTCAAGAAGGCAGCTCACCTTATCATGCAGCCTTGTTATTTTCCTCGCTTCACCCCTTGATACATCGTTGGTCCCGACCATCAGGGTCACCGTGTATACTTTGGTCATCCCCAGCATGTCAAGCGTTGCCAACATCTGTGGCGTGGCAGCTCCAGCGAAACTCAAGATTCCCGTCTGCCAGTGCGATCGGATCCGGGTCAACACCCGCACCAGGCTGTCCCCTACGATTAGGTGAACCGCACCTTCTGGTACCCGGGGTGGCGCCAAGTACTGCACCCAGGCCGCATCATGAAAGCAGTCTCTCCTAGCTTTCTGCTCCGCACTCCAGTCCAGCCGATTGTGCCTGTGGCACCTCCCCTCTGTATTCTTCTTATAACTCGAGATCACGACACTCCTAACCGGCTGTTCCCTCCACGTCGGGGGAAGCTCCGGTCTTGCCGAACTCTCACGACTCTTTTGTCGCAATCTCTCGCCCAGTCCTTTCAGACGCGATGAGCCGCCGCTCACCTGACTGTCACTCGAGGTCGAGGTTGGGGTATATCCCGGCAGCTCCACATCCATCAGTGGGCGTATGGGTTGCGTCTCTAGGCTACGCAAGGAAGACGTTGCGTCATTCGGTATCCAGACTTCCAACCCTGCGGTCTCGGGCCTCGCGGTCAAGGTTGAACCGTGCTCTTGCTCTGGGGGCTTCATCCACCTCCATACGTGACTCTGGCCTCGAGCTGGTGACCACTCGCTCCTTCGGCCTGGCTCCCTTCTGTGCATCAAGCTCGCGTTGTCGTTGTTCTATTCTGTCCAATTCCGACCTCAGTTGATCACGGTTTGCGGCATTCTCCCGCACCCTTAACTCCTGTTGATGTTCAGCTTTTTGCATCTCAAGCAACCTCAGAGCCTGGTCTCGCTCGTTGACCGCCTGGTCCCTTTCCAGCTGAACCTTCTCCCGATCCAGCTTTGCCTGATCCCGATCGAGGTTCGCCTTATTCCTTTCCTTCTGCGTCTTCTCGAGCTCTTTCTTTAGAACACCTAGATCCGGATATGCCTCGGTCGTCTGTTGCGTTCGTGACATCGATGGCACCCTACTCGAGCTCTGGCTTGTGGATCTTACTGTTGGCCTAGTCGGTAGTGGGAATTCCCCTGCGCCATATTCGGTATTGTTATTCAGGCCAGGATTCCTTGCCAAGTCAAAACCCCTTACTCCTCCATCCACATTCCAAGACAACCATCTGGTCTGTTCTTGGTTCGATATTCCCTCGGTGGTGTAGCCGATCATCAAGACAGCCTCCGTTGTAGACTCCCTGCACTCACCCTGGTCCTCCAACTGGAGGATGGCATTCAGCATCACCGCCATTCTCTCGTCTATTTGGGTGTAGTCCAAGTCCCTCAGGCGTCTGTACAGCTCATCAAGAGTGGGCTTCTTCAGGGCCGCGGGCACGGATTTCCATAATCGGTCTGCCATTCTTCGTGACTTCGGGATGTATACAGGTATGTGTTAACCAGCTCAAGAATTACCTTACCAGCTCAAGAGTTACCTTACCGACTCAAGTATTACCCAACTCAAGAATTCTCTCGAAATGTTCCCTTGCAAATACTTGCCGTAAGTGCCGATTATCGCGAGTTCAATCAAGGTTTCTCTCTCTGTTTCTCGCTTGAGTATAGTTGGATTTTCAACTTTGTTTTTCAAACTTGATCTGAAAACAGAAAGCATATTGAAACTTGACATGTCATGTTCCTAACCTAGAGACCCCCCTTTTACCAGTATGGTTAAAATCTTATCATTCTCATATCACTTAAAACAATTCAATTGGGATTCCCTTAAAAGCATGCAGATTCATTTTATGTTTTAGCACCGTTAACTCCTTTTAAAATTTAATTGTCATGCCAATCATATCTTAAGATCCCTTTACCTGCGCCGCACCCCAGTACCTAACTCAAGACTCCTCCCTCACACCCGACTCGATACCCCCATGTACCCGAATCAGGCGATGCTCAAGTAATACTTCTTATGGAGATACACCATTATCTCAGTTTCTGCAAAGACCACATGTAGGATAGCGTACAATTCCCTCGGGCTCAGTTTGCCCCTGTTTGGGTCATACACCGGCATTGAGACCTCTGTTATCCCTCTTTCAATCATGAAGTCTCGTAATCTTGTTAGTGCCAATATCACGTGTTCGGGATCAATTGTGTTCCTGTCATTGACCCTCGTTACTAGGAAGCACAGATATTTGCCCGGGACTTGTGCCACTGACGGTGGAAGCGCTGCCATCCCTCCCAGTCCTGGTCTCTGTCTGAACAGAAACTCTACATTCTGGTACTCTCTTTTGAAGTCAGCTTCCAATCTTGATTTGAAACTCATGTCCGCCGTGATGCAGATCGCGCTGGTCCTGTTTGACAGGATGAAGTCGCTATCCGTTATCATGATGTTCTCCGAGTATTCATTGGGTATTTCGAATTTCGTTTTGAAATTCCGACCTATAGTAGGCTCTGGCTCTTCTTCCTCCAGTTCCAATTCACTCGTTTCTCTCACTTCCTTGAGCTTCTTTATCATCAAATTTTCGGTGTGGGTAAGTCCTACCCCCACTCCCCGGACAAAAATATTTATCGACGTCCCCGTCGATGTTGTCGGGTTTGAATTGTCCTGAGGAACGCGTAGTGGCCTGTCCGTTGCCGTCCATCCGAAAAGAGGGTCTTCTGTCTTCATGTAATTTGCTGCTGATACATCGACTTGCTGAATGCTTTGTCCTTCGCGGCTCTCGTCTTTGACATCACGCATCCACTCTAGAATCCTCAAGTTCGTGTTCTCCCTCCTCTCTATCTCACTCTGTTCGAGATCCGTTTCTACTTCTGGCGTCGAGTAATCATCCTGCGGATAATGACCACCATCATCAATGACCTGCCGTTCCTCTCCGGCTTCCAGTTCGCCTGCCTTCAGTAATTCCTCGCCCAATTTGTCTGGCTGTATCTTATCGATCAAGAAGTCATCCCCGTACCTGTTGTACCTCATGCCTGTGCGTTTACGATTGCCAGTCCTGGTTTCCGGTGGTGTTGTTCGATCCGGTTCCATCCATTTCGGCACCTCGTCTTGCTCCGGGTCGTTCCAGTCTTCTTCTACAAATGATCCTGCATCAGACTCCACTCCTATCTTTTCATTGTCGTCCAAACTCAAGTTCTCATTACCATCATTTTTCTCTCTAGTGCCTTTCTCATTCACTTCACACGCTGGCTCTACCACCAGGTACTCAAGACCCTCCATGTCCTTCGGTATGCACCAATCCTCTGGGGACGGGACGTGAGGCTTCAGATTTTCATAATGTGCCGCTCGCCCAGTACTCAAGCGATAGAACCGTCCTTGTTGATGAACCTCCGTTATCATGAATGGTCCCCTCCACTTCTTGAGTAGTTTCTTGTTCCCTTGGGCGGTATTACATTTTGGAAGACCCACACGTATTGGCCCACTTCATATGGCTTTGCTCTTAATATTTTTTCGTCGTATTTCCTGCGTTGCCTCATTTGCGCTTGCGCCGTGTTCCTCCTGCATAGCTCGTTCAACTCCTGTTGTCTTTTGATCGCTTCTTTCACGTATGCCTGAGGCGACGTCCTTTTCCCCTCGTATTCCGGGTAAAAGAATGTCAGAGGCATTGCTCTCTCCCTGCCCGTCAACATCATGAAAGGACTGATGCCCGTAGTTGAGTGCTGTGTACTGTTGTAGGCTCCTACTACCTGTGGCAGGTATCTGTCCCAGTCCGTCATGTATCTTGAGCAGTACACCCTTAACATGTTGACCAGTGTCCTGTTTTGTCTCTCTGCCAACCCATTGGTCTGCGGATGATAGGTCGTCGAGTGTGCTTGAGCAATGTGCGATCACTTCATCAATTCTTTTGTCAAGTCCCCCACAAAAGCTTTGCCGTTGTCCGACTGGAAAGTCATTGGACAACTATACCGCGATATCCAATGCGTTATCAGATGATCACATGTCTCTTCGGCCGAGGCTGTCTGGCACGGAACCGCTTCCGCCAACTTTGTGAAGTGATCTATTATAACCAGTATCTGGTTGTATCCCGACTCTGTCATGCAGATTTTTTGATGGTCTATCTGCACCACTTCATTGAACTCCGAGCTCTCAACGGACTTGAGGGGAAACTTCATCTTCCTTGGGTCTTTTACCTGGAGACATGCCAGGCAGGCATTCACCCATCTCTCGCAAGCTTTTCTCATTCCTGGCCAATCAAATCTGTGAAGTATCCTTTGTTGTACTTTGTCTATCCCCTGGTGACCCATCTGTTCGTGTGATCTGAAAAGCACCTCTGTCTGGTACAATTGTGGTAGTATGATGAGGTTGTGTTTGTGTAATATCTTTTCCTCATCTCTCCTCTTGCACGCTACCACTCCATCAGCTGTGTGATAAAGTAAGTCTTTCTTTTCTTTGTAGAACTGGCTCAAGATCTTGTAGCTGTCTTCCTCAAGTTCCCCCTTCTCCTTGACCCCCGACTGGATCCATTTGGTGAGGTTACTTGTCATTTTGTCATTCTTCTGGGCTCTTATTAGGTCTGACAGCCTATATCTTGCCTTGACATTCTCCTTTAGCGCCATGATCTGTCCATTCATCTCACCAGGGTTGTGGATGTCATCACTCAGTTTCACGCATATCATCCTTTTCACGATTTTCATATCATCTTCTGGCACCAGATTCGTTCTGATGTTTGAGTTGCATGATAGTTCCCTGAATGGTTTCCTTGCGACCGCCATTTTCTCAAGTTCCTCACCACCTCGCATCTCCTGTATGTCCATGTTGTATGTTCCTGAAGATGGATCCGTCTGTAACTCCCTGTCGTGGTGCCTTGTCTTCTCTTCCGCCAGTATCATGCACAGACTGTCTTGGTTTTCGCTGCTCTCATCCGAGTCTTCATCCCATCCTTCACGCTCCCCGGACAATTTTCCTTCTCCGGTTCCTTCTTCCGTGAACCTGGAACACTCCCCGGACTCTTGACCTAGTCCCAGGTGTTCAGTATCTTCCTTGAACGTCACTTTCTTTTTCCTAACCTTGGTCTGCTCCAGAATGTCTTCGGGGATTTTGTCAACTAGTGACCGCACGACATCTTTGCTGTCAGTGACGCTTCCTCTTGATGAGTCAGTATCGTTCACTGTCTCTTTTCGCCGAAGTATAGTGAATTCCGGTTTCTCTTGACCCTTCTCCTGGATCACGGGCTTATCATCTGATAGTTTCTCGAGCAACCTCATTAAGTCATCATCTATCTGTGCAGTTCCTGCTTCCACCTGGTTAAGATCATAGCCTTTTGCCTTGAGCGTCTCCTTCACGATCTTCGACTTGAGTATAATCTCAATCGGAATCCTCTTGCTCTTCCTCAATATGGTCTTCTCTGGAGACTCCTTAGGTAATTCAGGATGATCTTCTATCGGTTTGCCTGACTTGTCCAGCCATCTCGTGAGTGGAAGACTGTCGTACACTTCCTTGTCCATGAATGAGAATCCATCTTTGATTTCAGGTCTGTCTGCTTCTCTTTGCTCTTGTCTCTCATAGAACTCTGTCTTCTTACTCAAGCTGTCGGCATTCTGATGTTTATCTCGCGTTCTATGCTCAATTATCATGTTGTATCCGTCCAGGCGAACTATCCACCTCCCAATGTAACTTTGGTCCATTGAGTACGTTTTCAGCCAGCTCAGTGCTCTGTTGTCGACTCGCAACTTGAATGGCTCACTGCCCAGGTATGCCCTGTATTTCTCGACAAAGGTAACCACCGCGAACATCTCAGCTTCCGGTGCTCCGTACTTCATTTCCGTGTCACTCAGGACTTTGCTCCCGTACGCTATTGGTCTCAAGACTGTCTTCCCATTCCATTCTTGTTCTTGGTGGAGAATCCCAGAAATCTCGACTACCGACGCATCCGTGTCCAGCACGTACATCCCTTTCTCAGTCGGCATACCCAGTACTGGTGCCTCACATAGCTCTTTCTTTATCCTCTGGAATGACTCTTCTGCTGCGTTGTTCCACGTGAACTTCTTGCCCTTGTGTCTCATTAGGCCAAGACTGTTCGGTACCGTCCCAGTACTTTCCGGCCGTGTCCCAAGACTACTGTCCCAAGATTAGTGTCCCAAGACTAGTGTCCCAAGACTACTGTCCCAAGACTAGTGTCCCAAGACTACTGTCCCAAGACTCCCGTCCCAAGACCCTTGTCCCAAGACCTTGTCCCAAGACCCTGTCCCAAGACCCCGTCCCAAGACCTTGTCCCAAGACCCTGTCCCAAGACCTTGTCCCAAGACCCTGTCCCGAGACCCTGTCCCAAGACCCTTGTCCCAAGAATTTGTCCCAAGACCTTGTCCCAAGACCCTGTCCCAAGACCCTTGTCCCAAGACCCTGTCCCAAGACCCTGTCCCAAGACCACTGTCCCAAGACTGTACTGTCCCAAGACTGTCCCCAGACTGCTCTGTCCTAAGACTTCTTCGGCACTGTCCCAAGACTGTTGACAAGTGTCTGGGTGGTGGGACTTCTTTCCTCTTCGTTATGGGGACTTCTTGATTCGCCGTACCTTGTACCACCACTCAAGCTCTAGTAAAATTTTCCCAAAATCCTCTCTTAAAAGCCAAATGCTGACCCCCCTTTTTCTTATTTCTCTTTTTGGCTACCTCTATTTCAATGTTCCAAGTAACTTGAGACTAAAACCTGTGCGCAGGTATCTTGTGATCACCTGTTCGTACAAAATTTTAACACAAATCCTCACCAAAATGCAACAAAAATCTAAGCAAGAAAAAGTAATAAAAACGGAAAGATGAGCCCACCTAAAATTCAAAGGTGACAAATGTCTACCTTCTATCGAAAAAAAATGTCTTGTACCTAATTGCCACGCGTTTCCTTTCCCCCTGCTAGCGATCTTATGGGGTATCACAAAAACTGTCTATGTCCGTTCCCCCCTACCGATCCGACCAGGGTACCTACCTTAACCTAATTCCAATTTTGGATATCCGCTTCCTATGACCAACGCGTGTAAATGACTAGTGTAACTAAATCAACGATGTCGACTAATTAGTTACTCTAATTTCCCCCTTTTTACAATTTACAACCGCCAACCTCTAACTTAACCAGCCCCCCTTCTAAATTCCCCCCTTTCTAGCCCCCCTTCTTAAGCCTAAAATTACCTTAAGCGCCGGGTGCTAAACCTCTCAAGAGAAAACCGTAGACCTGTCTCCAGGCCTGCTCAAGTAAAAACGTTCCTCAAAACCGGGGGATGTCGCTTATCCTATTTTACACTTATCTCCTATAATGTAATGTGGATTTTAACGATACCCGTTCTGCCCAACTTGAGAACTCGAGAATTGCCAAATCCTTCTTGGCTGCTTTCCCACTCGACTGGTCACCTGTTCCAGTCCAGTCTCCTATTGGTTCAGCTCAAGTGCTCCTGAACCACTTTCCCACTCGGCTGGTCACCTCTTCCAGTCAAGTCTCCTATTGGTTCAGCTCAAGTGCTCCTGAACCACTTTCCCACTCGGCTGGTCACCTCTTCCAGTCAAGTCTCCTATTGGTTCAGCTCAAGTGCTCCTGAACCACTTTCCCACTCGGCTGGTCACCTCTTCCAGTCAAGTCTCCTTGTTGTCCAGCTAAGTTCCAAGCTATCTAAAAACCCTTGACAACGCCCCACACTCGGGCTCTTTATTGAGGTTACTGGGTTAAATTGCTAGGTTGATCGAAACGATCGAACTTGTAAAACAGTATGGGTATACTATTTAATTAATATAAAGGTTAGATCCAACTAATCTGGTGTCAAGTCACTGTCTTTTTTCGCTTTATGGTTTTTGTTTCGCTTTTTGTCTTTTTGCTCGTGTTTTTGTCCCCCTAGTTGCCCGCCTTTACTCGGTTAGCTAAGCCTCGTTCGGAGAGCGTACCAGGAAGTTTTCTTGAGTTTTCTTAAAAAGCTATCACGGTACAACCGGAAGGTTTGCACGTTCCTGTCGAACCGTACCGCCGGTACTCTAGAATGGGCATTCAGCCCGAAGCTGTCTCAAGTGGGTTCGACTCCGTAGTCTTGATGTCGTAAACACCCAGGAGCGCCATAAAAACACTATGTAACATTCGTCTACTGCAGTCACACATGAGGCTTAAGAAAAATAGGCCCTATAACCACTGGCTCAAGGGTCAGGGACATCATCTCTTGTGTTTTTCTACCTCAAGAATGGTCGGAGCCAGTTCGGTTCGCTTGTGACATGAGACTACGACCCGTTACAGCTTAAAGGCTACTACTAAAATATCCCCCCACTCTAGAATTAGAAACGTCCCCATACTTAGGTCTCTAGATACCCAAAATACATGAACGCCGTTAAAAACCGGGTTGGAACAATCCGTTAAGTTACTTTTTATTAGACAGTGGAACTTTGATCCATTTCAGATGGATCAACCTAAAACTCGCCTTACCTCAACATAATGATCATAAAACACACTCTAGAAATTTAAATTAGTACTCACATTGTAGCACACTCAAGAAGGGGAAGTACTTCAGTCGGTAATTAACTCAAGAATTAAATAATGTAACTAAATGAGTTTTAATGTTTATCAGTTTCAGTAACAAGGACAAGTCTTAACTCTAGGATATAGTTTCTCGTGAACCATTGGGACACTCAAGTTGTCCACCTTTCCGTCGAAGGTTCACTCTGGTCCAGCTCAAATAATTGTTCTCTCGGGAATGCTCTGTCCTCTATTTCAGATGGGACAGCTCTACTCTTGTTCACTATGATGGAAATTGCGAATAGCAATTTCCTACCAATTTTTCTTGCAACTTTCCCGCGTTTTTCACTCGAACGTTCTGACTTCTCTTTTCTGATTTTCAGTTATCGCGAGAAAATCGTGCATGACAGGTTCCATTCGAAATTTTGAAAAACTAAATTTCACTCCTAAATCAAGTGTTTTTTGCTTCTCTCAAGGTCAAACTTCCGAATATGACCGACTGGCACATTTAAAGCCTCGTACCAACCTATGAAAATAGGCATACTACATGGAATCGTAAGTTCTACTGCTCTTAGCATTTTTTTCTCGTTTTTTTTCTGAAAACGACAAAGAAAAAGCAATCCTGTCCCAGATATCTACAATTTGTAAGTATTCTTCCGTCAGAGGAACATTTCCGTTTGTTATTTTCATTATTTAAATAGTCTTTTTTCCAGCAGAATAAGAATGAAAATCTACGACCTGATTGTTGAGAACCTCATCCTTTCGTTTTTCTTCGCTTGGAGTTCCTGCACTAATTGTTTTAGATTCATAAACCAAAACTCTAGATGGTGGTGTTTCGACATTATTTCCTTCAACATTTTCGCTGCCATTACAATAGTTATCGTTTGTTGTTTCGTCATTGTTTTTCTCGTCGCTGGCTTTATTGGAGCTTGGTTTCTGTGGGGACTGATTATTGGGATTATTGGTTTTTTGGTTTCCTATGTTGCACCAATAATCGTGATGACCTTTTTCTTGGCGTCCAGAGATCTTGCATTTTTGACATTATGTCTTTCGGTAATTGGAGAAGTAATTTTGCCCTCGATATCGTTGCATTCATATGGCAACTCGACATTTTGATTTTGGCTAGTTTAGGGTAAATGTTCTTGGGTCTATGAGACCTTGGAAATGTGCCAGTCGGTCATATTTGGAAGTTTGACCTTGAGAGGAGCAAAAAACACTTGATTTTGGAGTGAAATTTAATTTTTCAAAATTTCGAATGGAACCTGTCATGCACGATTTTCTCGCGAGAACTGAAAATCAGAAAAAGAAGTTAGAACAATTTCAGAACAATTTAGTCGCACACGCGGGAAAGTTGTAAGAAAAAGCAGTAGGAAATTGCTATTCGCAATTTCCATCACTATAATAATCGAGAGTAGAGCTGTCCCATCTGTGACAGAGACGAGAGCATTCCCTCGAATTGGATTATAGCGACTGAGTATTATTCGGAACTGGACTAGAGTGAACCTTCGGTGGAAAGGTGGACAGCTTGAGTGTCCTAATGGTTCACAAGAAAACTATTGTCTAGAGTATAAACTCGTTCTCATTGTTAAAACTATAAAACATTAGACTCATTTAGTTACGTTATTTAATTCTTGAGTTAACTACCGACTGGATTATTTCCCACTTCTTGAGCGTGCTACTATGTGAGTACAAATTTAAATTCCTAGAGTGTGTTTTATGATTGTTATGTTGAGGTAAGGCGAGTTTTAGGTTGATCCATCTGAAATGGATCAAAGTTCCACTGTCTAATAAAAAAGCAACTTAACGGATTGTTCCAACCCGGTTTTTAAACGGCGTTCATGTATTTTGGGTATCTAGAGACCTAAGTATGGGGACGTTTCTAATTCTAGAGTGGGGGGGATATTTTAGTAGTAGCCTTTAAGCTGTAACGGGTCGTAGCTCATGTCACAAACGAACCGAACTGGCTCCGACCGTTCTTGAGGTAGAAAAACACAAGAGATAGTGTCCCTGACCCTTGAGCAGTGGTTATAGGGCCTATTTTTCTTAAGCCTCATGTGTGACTGCAGTAGACGAATGTTACATAGTGTTTTTATGGCGCTCCTGGGTGTTTACGACATCAAGACTACGGAGTCGAACCCACTTGAGACAGCTTCGGGCTGAATGCCCATTCTAGAGTACCGGCGGTACGGTTCGACAGGAACGTGCAAACCTTCCGGTTGTACCGTGATAGCTTTTTAAGAAAACTCAAGAAAACTTCCTGGTACGCTCTCCGAACGAGGCTTAGCTAACCGAGTAAAGGGGGGCAAATAGGGGGACAAAAACACGAGCAAAAAGACAAAAAGCAAAACAAAAAAAAACCAAAAAAGAATAGAAAAAGGAACAAAAACCATAAAACGAAAAAAGACAGTGACTTTGACACCAGATCAGTTGGATCAAACCTTTATATTAATTAAATAGTATACCCATACTGTTTTATAAGTTCGATCGTTTCGATCAACCTAGCAATTTAACCCAGTAACCGTAATAAAGTGCCCGAGTGTGGGGCGTTGTCAAGGGTTTTCAGATAGTTTGGAACTTAGCTGGACAACAAGGAAACTTGACTGGAAGAGGTGACCAGCCGAGTGGGAGGGTTGTTCAGGAGTACCTGAGCTGAACCAATAGGAGACTCGACTGGAAGAGGTGACCGGCCGAGTGGGAAACTGGTTCAGGAACACTTGAGCTGAACCAATAGGAGACTGGACTGGAACAGGTGACCAGTCGAGTGGGAAAGCAGCCAAGAAGGATTTGACAGTTCTCGAGTTCTCAAGTTGGGCAGAACGGGTATCGTTAGAATCCACATTACATTATAGGAGATAAGTGTAAAATTGGATAAGCGAAATCCCCCAGTTTTGAGGAACGTTTTTACTTGAGCAGGCCTGGAAACAGGTCTACGGTTTTCTCTTGAGAGGTTTAGCACCCGGCGCTTAAAGTAATTTTTAGGCTTAAGAAGGGGGGCTAGAAAGGGGGGAATTTAGAAGGGGGACTGGTTAGGCTAGAGGTGAGCGGTTGCAAATTGTAAAAAGGGGAGAAACTAGAGTAACTAATTAATCGACATCGCTGACTTAGTTACATTAGCCATAACACGCGTTGGTGATAATAGGTGAATATCCAAAATTCAACTCGAGTTAAGACTGGTACGCTGGTTGGTTTGGTAGGGGGGACCGGATATAGACAGCTTTTGTGATACCCCATAAGATCACTAGTGGGGGGAGGAAAACGCGTGGCAATTAGGTACCAGACATTTTTTTTAGACGAAAGGTAGACATTGGTCACCTTTGAATTTCAGGTGGGCTCATTTTTCTGTTTTTATTATTTTTCTCACTTAGATTTTTGTTGCATTTTAGTGAGGATTTGTGTTTGGTTTTATACGAACAGGTGATCACAAGATACCTGCGCACCTACATTGAAATAGAAACAACCAAAAAGAAGAGGGGGGTCAGCATTTGGCTTTTAAGAGAGGGTTTTTGGGAAAATTTTACTAGAGCTTGAGTGGTGGTACAAGGTACGGTGATTCAAGAAGACCCTACAACGAGGAAGACACTCCGTGACGAGTCTTGGGACAGTACCGAAGAAGTCTTGGGACAGAGCAGTCTTGGGACAGTGGTCTTGGGACAGGGTCTTGGGACAGTGGTCTTGGGACAGGGTCTTGGGACAGTGGTCTTGGGACAGGGTCTTGGGACAGTGGTCATGGGACAGTGGTCTTGGGACAGGGTCTTGGGACAGGGTCTTGGGACAGGGTCTTGGGACAGTGGTCTTGGGACAGGGTCTTGGGACAGGGGTCTTGGGACAGTGGTCTTGGGACAGGGTCTTGGGACAGTGGTCTTGGGACAGGGTCTTGGGACAGTGGTCTTGGGACAGTGGTCTTGGGACAAGGGTCTTGGGACACTAGTCTTGGGACACTAGCCTTGGGACACTGGTCTTGGGACACTGGTCTTGAGACAGTAGTCTTGGGACACTAGCCTTGGGACAGTAGTCTTGGGACACCAGCCTTGGGACACTGGTCTTGGGACACTACCCTTGGGACACTAGTCTTGGGACAGTAGTCTTGGGACACTAGCCTTGGGACACTAGTCTTGGGACAGTAGTCTTGGGACACTAGCCTTGGGACACTGGTCTTGGGACACTACCCTTGGGACACTAGTCTTGGGACAGTAGTCTTGGGACAGTAGTCTTGGGACACTAGCCTTGGGACACTAGTCTTGGGACAGTAGTCTTGGGACACTAGTCTTGGGACAGTAGTCTTGGTACAAGGGTCTTAGGACACTAGCGGAGAGTACTGTGATAGTGACGAATAGTCTTGGGACGGTATAAAAATTGAAGTCAAATTACAACAAGTGTGTCTTAAGACAAAATAAGACAAATCGAAATAGGTACGGTTGAGACCACATTAAGGGAAATTTTTCAAAGGTTTTAGAAAGAGAGCTACAACAAGGTTTTTAACACGTTGTACAAAATTTGTTACCACAAAAAATTTTTTTTTTTTTTTTTTTTTTATTCTTAGAATAGAATCGTGTATATAATAAAATTGTAAATAAAAGCAGTTGTAAATAGGAATAATGAGGCGGAGTAGGGTACCGGTGCTCGAAAAAAGGTCAAGTGGATCAAACACGAAATATAATTCATCGCTGCGCGGAACGACATCAACAGGCCCAAAGATAACAAAGAAGAACTTTTCAGTTAACATGGTCAGTACGAGGAGTGGCACCGAGAGCAAGACACGAGAAGATGTGGGGGAAAAACAGGTGGAGCCCACAATCGAAATCGACCTAGAGACACCAGACCAGAGCGTAGATGAAGTGGAGAAGAGGACAACGGAATCCACACCGATGCCCCACGTGGAAGACCAAAGTCCAAAAACCGTGGAGTTTTCACGAATAGACGCATTGGAAGACACAACAGGCAATACCCGAGAGACTGTGAAAAACGACTCTCAAGTGAAAAAGACATCCTTCACAGACAAGTTTGCAATGATGGTTGGACTCAAATCGAAAGAAAACGTGACTGAAGAACCAAAAACAGAAAGAGCACGAACATTTGGTACAGTGAGCACGAAAGCGACAGAAGCCGGCCAGAATGAGGAACAAGCTAAAGCAGAGGCTACGGCCGAAGAGAAACCGACGGCTGACCATGAAGAGACTACCATTGAGCTGGGCGACTTGTTGGCGAAATTAAATCAGATCGACAAAAGACTTAAGAACAGTGAAGAAGACAGAGAGGTGATAAAAAAGGAGATAAGATACAACAAGCACGAGTATCTAGACAGATATTTTAACCTAGCTAAGGCAACAGAGGAGAGACTCAAGGAAATGTCAGATAAGGTAGAAGCCACCAATGAAGAACGAGAAAAGAACATCAAAACAGACATGCAACAGTTGAAGAACCGATATGATGATGTCAACTGCCAATTAGGGAGCCTGGAAAGGAGAATGGACACAATGAGCAAGAGTCAAGCCGAGAGTTCGTGTGCAATACAGGCGAAGTTGGATGCAATCTTGAGAGGTTCTACTCCACAAGAAAGACCGGCAGCGGATCGTACGCAAGGCACCAGAGTTGACTTTGTAGAACCACAAAGGAACAAACGGCAATCGACACCGTTGCCCTTAACCAGGGATGCGATAAGCATAGCACCAACAGCTGCGAAAACAATAATGAAGAATGGAACGTCGAATACAACGACTGGTCCGGGAGATGCAACAGCTAACAGCAACACAGGACCGGATGCTATGACATGGGCCAGCACTTGGGAGATGATGAACAGGACTCTAGAGGCCTTCGCCACGAGGAACACTGACTCGAGCGACAGGAGAGAGGGAAAAACAAGAAAGACATTCAAGAAGCCAAAAGAATTCAAAGACGACTCCGATGGATGCATTGACACTTGGGTGGAAGTGATGAGATTACATCTAGAACAAGATAACTTGAGTGACGAAAGACAAGCATGTACAGCCATACTGAGCAACTTGGAAGGAACATCATTAAAATGCGTGGTCGCAAAGAAGGAGGAAGAACGCGACACCGCGGACAAGATCTTCGAGATATTGCTGAATCGATTCGGGTCAGGCATGAAGGGTCACCAAGCGATGATGCGATTTGAAAAGAGAAGGCAGAGGGACGACGAGTCAATAGATCGGTTCCTAGATGACCTCGAGAGCTTGAGAAGGAGGAGTGACCCAGAGGAGTCGACAAATAGACGGAACTTTAGCATTGCCTCGAAGTTCATCGATGGGGTGAAAAGTGATGACTTAAGGACAATGTTAGCAACATACTACACATTGTCGAAGGACAGCGCACCCACCCCAGAAGAAATGAGACAGAAATCAAGAGAATACATGCTGATGAAACCCAAGAAGTACTCATATTCTGAAAACAGGAACACGCAAGGGGGAAGCCAACCCCAGAGGTCATCATAGTACAAACCTAGAGATGATATGGACAAGCGCAGATCATGCGCGAACTGCGGGTCAGCGGATCATCATGTGGCTGACTGCACAACGTACAAACAAGGCATGAAGAGCCTAGGTTATGCACCGGATGAAGAGGATATGAGCCAGATGGAGGAACACGAGTACTATAATGGCTTAATCATCAAGATAGGCGCCAGATGCTTCTTCTGTAACCAGGAGGGGCACTTCAGAATGGATTGTCCCTTGTTCTGGGAAGCGGTCAAGGACCAGAATCACCCCAAACATAAGTTGGCATTAGCGGCGGTGCAGAATCAGCGGAACAGGCAAAACGAGTTTGAATCTAGGAACTTAGGAGCACCAAACACCGAATTGCCGACGAAGACAGTGAAAGCTGTAACACATGTTAGCGGTGCGTTAGAGTCCGCGGCCGGGAGCTCTCTAGAGATAAATTATGAGAAAGCGGCGACGGAAGCAATTGCCAAAGTGAAACAAGATCTGGCTGCGAAAGAAATAGAGCAACGACTAAAGTTGGAGATCGAAAGACAGAATTTTAACGAAGCATTAACCGGATCGAACTCAGTACCAGAGGCTAGAACGGGCTCAACAAAGAACGGGAATTGTAACACCGTGAAAATGGTGACAGGTAAACCTTTTGGAATATCGAAAATCGGAGCAAGAATAATGTCGATAATCACAGTGGGCGGCCACGAAGTAACCAGAAACTTGAGCGAGCCAAGCGACCAGACGATAATGCACATTGACGTGTATGCAGACTACTTGAGTGGAATAAGTCCACAAACGACTTCTAGAGCGCTCAGAGCACTACTCACGAGAGGGGGCAGCAAGTCGGTACGTGTTGATAATAGGTACACTGAAGCTTATGGTCCACACGAGGTGATGCTAAATATAGATGGAATCAACATCTATACCAAGACGATGATAACATGCGACGAAGACCTAATTGGACAGATCTATGTAGGGAAAGAAGAGTTGAAAGTAAGATCGATCGGACACTGTGCCATGCTTGAAGAAGATGCAATGCACATCGGGACGGAAGCAGACGTGACAGGGCACGTGCTAGACATAAATGGCAAAAAGACTCAGTTGCGTGGATTACTTGACACGGGAGCAGTCTTGAGCGTCATACCAATCGAAACATGGGAAAAGATGGGCTTTGACAAAGGTGACTTGATAGACTCGAGAATACGGCTGTCAGCTGCAAACAAAGGGGCCCTACGGGTGCTGGGCAGGACGCCGATAATAGCCCTCAATTTGGGGGAACGTAACCTGTGGATGAGCTTCATCGTGGTAGAAAACCTAGATGAATCTGACCAATTCATTTTGGGCAGAGACTTCATCAGGAATTTCGACGTAACGATAGATCTAAATAATGCAATGTTCAGGATACGGAACCCGGATAGGAGGTACGCAATCAAACCGGTAAATTTAATAATGGCAAATGAGAACAAAGCACCGGTATTCTTGAGTAGGAGAGTGAGGTTAAAAGCTAATGAAGCGGCAATCGTAAGCTTGAGGATGAAAAATTATAATGAACTAAGTGACAACAAGCAAGTGTGTATAGTTCCAAATCCTAATAGTCAAAGCGCTGCTGTTTTAGGAAGATCATTTTCGATAACGAAGAGCGGCCTCTGCGTCAGTGTCTTGTTGAATACCCTTGATATACCGATCACGATACAGAGAGGGAGGAAGCTGGGATATGCTTTACCGGTTAAAACTCGATACGAAACAATTGAAAACTCAAAACAAAATGAAGTTGTTGATTGTCCCAACCACAGGGACAAAATTTGTATCTTGAGACGATTGCAGAGAATAAAAGATTCTTCAGGTCTTATCAAATCACTTAAGTCAGAAACGGACGATGGGCTTTCGAGCTGTTCGAACTTTCCAGAGCGACCCACACCAGATGAAATGCAAACTGATAAACCGGTTCTGTCGGAGATTGAACATTTAAGGGGCAAACTGAAAGATGAACAGCTCGAAGCTATCAAGGACGTACTAGAGCGGAACGAGGAGGTTTTTTCAAGGCATAAGGCGGATATCGGGTGTTGTAATTTTGTTGAACATGAAATAGAACTTGAGAAAAACGCGGTACCACACAGGGAGGGGGCGAGGCGCATGACCCCACACAAATCGGACGCGTGTAGAAAAGAAATCGAAACGTTACTAGAGTATGACATGATAGAACCATCCAAGTCACCGTGGGCGTGTGGAGTAGTGATGGCCAAAAAGAAAGGCGACCAGTTAAGGTTTTGTTGTGACTTTCGATACCTGAACTCCGTCACGGTGAAGGATGCCTATCCCATACCTAGAATTGATGAGAGCCTCTCGAAGTTAGGTGATGCGAAATTTTTTACGACTCTTGATTTAGGCTCGGCCTTTTGGCAGGTACCATTAAGGAAGCAAGACAGGGACAAGACAGGGTTCGCCTGCGAGTTGGGTCTGTTTCAATGGAAACGGATGCCGTTTGGACTCTGCAATGCAACAGCCACGTTTCAGCGGCTGATGGCACACGCGTTGATAGGCGTGACGAAGAAGTACGGCAACCTGGTAATGTGCTACGTGGACGACGTGGTAATAGCAACGCCAACACTAGAAGACCACATCGAGAGGCTTGACGAGGTGTTCGCGTGCATGAAAAGATCGGGGCTGAAGTGTAAACCATCAAAGTGCGAGATACTCAAGGACTCGATTAAATACTTGGGCAGGATGGTAGATAAACACGGTATCAGACCTGATCCAGACGCCGTGGAAGCAGTCCTAACCTGGAAATCACCGAAGACGGAGCACCAGCTGATGAGCTTCCTGGGTTTCGCCAACTATTATAGAGAATTCATCAAGGGCTATGCGGACAAGGTATACCCGATGCAACAATTAATGAGACATAAGGGCAAGAAGTTCACGTGGAACAACGCGGCAGAAGAGTCATTCCAGAGAATAAAGAAAGAGCTGTGTGAGGCACCAGTACTGGGTATGCCGACTGAGAAGGGGATGTACGTGCTAGACACGGATGCGTCAGTAGTCGCTATTTCTGGGATTCTCCATCAAGAACAAGAATGGAATGGGAAGACAGTCTTGAGACCAATAGCATACGGGAGCAAGGTCCTAAGTGACACAGAAATGAAGTACGGAGCACCGAAAGCAGAGATGTTCGCGGTGGTCACCTTTGTCGAAAAATACAGAGCATACTTAGGCAGTGAGCCCTTCAAGCTGCGAGTCGACAACCGAGCACTTAGCTGGCTGAAAACGTACTCAATGGACCAGAGCTATATTGGGAGGTGGATAGTTCGCTTGGATGGATACAACATGATAATTGAGCACAGAACACGAGATAAACATCAAAATGCTGACAGCTTGAGTAAGAAGACGGAGTTCTACGAGAGGCAAGAACAAAGAGAGGCGGACAGACCTGAGATCAAAGACGGCTTCTCCTTTATGGACAAACAAACGTACGACAGTCTTCCACTCACGAGATGGCTGGACAAATCAGGCAAACCGATTGAAGATCATCCCGAATTGCCAAAAGAGCCTCTTGAAAAGACCATCTTGAAGAAAAGCAGAGGGATTCCGATAGGAATAATGCTCAAGTCCAAGATCGTGAGGGAAACACTCAAGGCAAAAGGTTATGATCTCATCCAGGTAGAGGAGGGAACGGTCCGAATAGATGAAGACTTAATGAGGTTGCTTGAGAAACTATCAGATGACAAGCCCGTGATCCAAGGGAAAGGTCAGGAGGCACCGGAACTAACCATACTTCGGAGAGAAGAAACAGTGAACAATACTGACGTCTCAAAAGGAAGCATCACTGATAGCAAGGAAGTTGTGCGATCACTAGTTGAAAAAATCCCCGAAAAAATTCTGGAGCAGACAAAAGTCAGGGATAAGAAAGTAACATTCAGAGAAGAAGTTGAACACCTGGGACTAGATCAAGAGTCCGGGGAGTGGTCCAGATTCATGGAAGAAGACGAAACCGGAGAAGGGAAATTGTCCGGGGAGCGTGAAGAATGGGATGAAGACTCGGATGAGAGCAGCGAAGACCAAGACAGTCTATGCATGATACTGGCGGAAGAGAAGATAAGACAGCACGACAGGGAATTACAGACGGATCCATCTTCAGGGACGTACAATCTGGAAATACAAGAGGTACGAGGTGGTGAAGAGCTCGAGAAAATAGCAGTTTCAAGAAAACCACTAAGGGAACTATCGTGCAACTCAAACGTCAGAACGAATCTGGTACCAGAAGACGACATGAAAATCGTGAAAAGGATGATATGTGTGAAACTGAGCGATGACATCCACAACCCTGGTGAGATGAATGGACAGATCATGGCGCTAAAGGAGCACGTTAAGGCGAGATACAGGCTGTCTGACCTAATAAGGGCCCAGAAGAATGACAAAATGACAAGTAACCTCTCCAAATGGATCCATTCGGGAGTCAAGGAGAAGGGGGAACTTGAGGAAGACAGCTACAAGATCTTGAGCCAGTTCTACAAAGAAAAGAGAGACTTACTTTATCACACAGCTGAAGGGGTGGTAGCGTGCAAGAGAAGAGATGAGGAAAAAATATTACACAAACACAACCTCATCATACTACCACAATTGTACCAAACGGAGGTGCTTTTCAGATCACACGACCAGATGGGCCACCAGGGGATAGATAAAGTACAACAAAGGATACTTCACAGGTTTGACTGGCCGGGAATGAGAAAAGCTTGCGAGAGATGGGTGAATGCCTGCCTAGCATGCCTTCAAGTAAAAGACCCAAGGAAGATGAAGTTTCCCCTCAAGTCTGTCGAGAGTTCGGAATTCAATGAGGTGGTGCAGATAGACCATCAGAAAATCTGCATGACGGAGTCGGGTTATAACCAAATACTAGTTATAATAGATCACTTCACCAAGTTGGCGGAAGCGGTTCCGTGCCAGACAGCCTCATCAGAGGAGACATGTGATCACCTGATAACGCATTGGATATCGCGGTATGGTTGTCCAATGACTTTCCAGTCGGACAACGGCAAGGCTTTTGTGGGGGACTTGACAAAAGAATTGATGAAGAGATCACTATTGCTCAAGCACACTCGACGACCTATCATCCACAGACCAATGGGTTGGTAGAGAGACAGAACAGGACACTGGTCAACATGCTCAGGGTGTACTGCTCGAGATACATGACGGACTGGGACAAATACCTGCCACAGGTAGTAGGAGCCTATAATAGTACTCAGCACTCAACGACGGGTATCAGTCCTTTCATGATGTTGACAGGCAGGGAAAGGGCAATGCCTATAACATTCTTCTACCCGGAGTACGAGGGGAAGAGGACGTCACCTCAAGCATACGTGAAGGAAGCGATCAAAAGACAACAAGAGCTAAGCGAGCTATGTCGGAGAAACACGGCGCAAGCGCAAATGAGGCAACGCAAGAAATATGACGAAAAGATACTAAGAGCAAAGCCATACGAAGTGGGCCAATACGTGTGGGTCTTCCAAAATGTCATACCGCCCAAGGGAACAAAGAAACTACTCAAGAAATGGAGAGGACCGTTCATGATTACGGAAGTACATCAACAAGGACGGTTCTATCGCTTGAGTACAGGGCGAGCAGCACATTACGAAAATCTGAAGCCTCACGTCCCGTCCCCGGAGGACTGGTGCCTACCAAAAGACATGGAAGGTCTTGAGTACCTGGTGGTGGAACCAGCGTGCGAAGTGAATGAGAAAGGCACTAGAGAGAAAAATGATGGTAATGAGAACTTGAGTTTGGACGACAACGAAAAGATAGAAGTGGAGTCGGATGCAGGTTCATTTGTAGAAGAAGACTGGAACGACCCAGAGCAAAACGAGGTACCGAAGTGGATGGAGCCGGATCAACCAACACCACCGGAAACCAGGACTGGCAATCGTAAACGAACAGGTATGAGGTACAATAGGTACGGGGATGACTTCTTGATCGATAAGATACAGCCAGACAAGTTGGGCGATGAACTACTAAGCGCAGGCGAACTGGAAGCCGAAGAGGAATGGCAGGTCATTGACGATGGTGGACATTATCCGCAGGATGATTACTCGACGCCAGAATTGGAGACGGACCTCGAGCAGAGTGAAATAGAAAGGAGGGAGAACACGAACTTGAGGATTCTAGAGTGGATGCGTGATGTCAAAGACGAGAGCCGCGAAGGACAAAGCATTCAGCAAATCGATCTATCAGCAGCAAATTACATGAAGACAGAGGACCCTCTTTTCGGATGGACAGCAACAGACAGGCCACTGGACATCCCTAAGGACAATTCAGACCCGACTACATCGACGGGGACGTCGATAAATATTTTTGTCCGGGGAGTGGGGGTAGGACTTACCCACACCGAAAATTTGATGATAAAGAAGCTCAAGGAAGTGAGGGAAACAAGCGGATTGGAACTGGAGGAAGAAGAACCAGAGCCTACCATAGGAAGGAATTTCAAAACGAAATTCGAAATACCCAATGAATACTCAGAGAACATCATGATAACGGATAGCGACTTCATCCTGTCAAACAGGACCAGCGCGATCTGCATCACGGCGGACATGAGTTTCAAATCAAGATTGGAGGCTGACTTCAAAAGAGAGTACCAGAACGTAGAGTTTCTGTTCAGACAGAGGCCAGGACTGGGAGGCATGGCAGCGCTTCCACCGTCAGTGGCACAAGTCCCGGGCAAATACCTCTGCTTCCTAGTAACGAGAGTCAACGACAGAAACACAATTGATCCCGAACACGTGATATTGGCACTGACAAGACTACGTGACTTCATGATTGAAAGAGGAATAGTGGAGGTCTCGATGCCGGTGTACGACCCAAACAGGGGCAAACTGAGCTCGAGGGAATTGTATGCTATCCTACATGTGGTCTTTGCAGAAACAGAGATAATGGTGCATCTTCACAAGAAGTACTACTTGAGCATCGCCTGAGTCGGGTACACGGAGGTATCAGGTCGGGTGTGAGGGAGGAGTCTTGAGTTAGGTACTGGGGTGCGGCGCAGGTAAAGGGATCTTAAGATGTGATTGGCATGACAATTGAATTTTAAAAGAAAGAATTGATGGTGCTAAAACATAAAATGAATCTGCATGTTCTTAAGGGAAATCCAATCGAATTGCTTTAAGTGATATGAGAATGATAAGATTTTAACCATATGGGTAGAAGGGGGGTCTCTAGGTTAGGAACGTGACATGCTAAGTTTTAATGAGCTTTCTGTTTTCAGATCGAGTTTGAAAAACAAAGTTGAAAATCCAACTACACTCAAGCGAGAAACAGAAAGAGAGAATCTTGATTGAACACGCGATAATCCGAATCTACAGCAAGTACTTGCAAGAGAACATTTCTAGAGAATTCTTGAATTGGGTAATACTTGAGTTGGTAAGGTAATTCTTGAGTTGGTAAGGTAATTCTTGAGCTGGTTAACATCTACCTACATACATCCCGAAGTTACAAAGAATGGCAGACCGATTCTGGAACTCCGTGCCCGCGGCTCTGAAGAAGCCCACTCTTGACGAGCTGTACAGACGCTTGAGGGACCTGGACTACACCCAGATAGACGAGAGAATGGCGGTGATGCTGAATGCGATCCTCCAGTTGGAGGACCAGGGTGAGTGCAGGGAGTCTGCGACGGAGGCTGTCTTGATGGTCGGCTACACCACCGAGGGCATATCAAATCGAGAACAGACCAGATGGTTATCCTGGAAGGCGGATGGAGGAGTAAGGGGCTTTGACTTGGCAAGAAATCCTGGCCTGAGTAACAACACCGAACACGGCGCAGGAGAGTTCCCGCTACCGACGAGACCAACAGCAAGGTCCACAGGCCAGAGCTCGAGTAAGGTGCCGTCGATGTCGCGAGCGCAACAGACGACCGAGGCATATCCGGATCTGGGGGTTCTAAAGAAAGAGCTCGAGAAGGCGCTGAAGGAAAGGAATAAAGCGAACCTCGATCGGGATCAGGCGAAGCTGGACAGGGAGAAGCTTCAGCTGGAGAGAGACCAGGCAGTCGACGAGCGAGATCAGACGTTGAAATTACTTGAGATGCTAAGGGCTGAACATCAGCAGGAGCTAAGGGTGCGGGAGAACGTCGCGAATCGTGATCAACTGAAGTCGGAGTTGGAAAGGATAGAACAGCGACAACGCGAGCTTGACGCACAGAAGGGAGCCAGGTCAAACGAACGAGTGGTGACCAGCTCGAGGCCAGAGTCGCGCATGGAGGTGGATGAAGCTCCCAGGGCTAGAGGACGGTTCAACCTTGACCGCGAGGCCAGAGAACACATGAGTGAAGGGTTGGAGGTCTGGATACCGAATGACGTGACGCCTTCCTTGCGCAACCTAGAGACACAACCTGTACGTCCTCTGATGGATGTGGTGTTACCAGGATATACCCCAACCTCGACCTCGAGTGGCAGTCAGGTGAGCGGCGCCTCATCGCGCCTGAAGGAGCTAGGCGAGAAATTGCAGCAGCAGAGTCGTGAAAGATCGACAAGGCCAGAGCTTCCCCCAACTTGGAGGGAACAGCCGGTCAGGAATGTCGTGATCGCAAGCTATAAGAAGAATACAGAAGGGAACTACCACAGGCACAATCGGCTGGACTGGAGTGCGGAACAGGGAGCCAGGAGGGACTGCTTCCATGACGCAGCCTGGGTGGAGTATCTAGCGCCACCTCGTGTGCCAGAGGGTGCAGTTCACCTAATTATAGGGGATAGCCTGGTGCGGGTGTTGACCCAGATACGGTCACATTGGCAGACAGGAGTCTTGAGTTTCGCTGGAGCTGCCACGCCACAGATGTTGGCAACCCTGGACATGCTAGGGATGACCAAAGTTTACACAGTGACCCTGATGGTTGGGACCAACGACGTGTCAAGGGGAGAAGCGAGGAAAGTAACGAGGCTGTGCGACAAGATGAGCTGCCTTCTTGAGGAACTGAGGATCCAGATGGACCCCATCCTGCTGACGGTATGCACGGTCCCCTACAACATGATGTTTGATCAGCACGCCCTAGAGATGAACCAGAAGGTGCGGAGCCTGAACAAGGTGATCCGAGACATACACCGAAAGAGTGTGCTTCCTCTCAGGCTGTTGGACATAGCAGAACACATGGAGAAAAAGGGATTCCCTGAAGACACCTCAAAAGATGGAATCCATTTCGATAGGCCAAGGGGAGCGGAGTGGCTGAACGACGTCTTCCAGGAACACATAAACACGCTAGAGGCGGACCTGCTGGAGACAGCCCAATTCACTTTAGGACCACCTCCCAACCCACCATTCCTTGCCTCGAGGGCCTTGGCTGGTCGTTTGGGAGCGAGAGTTGATACTAGAGACAGTTCAAGGAGCAATCAGACCCGATTGCAGAGTGCCACGCCAATGGAGTCGGAGGAGGTAGAGTCATCAACACCTCCGGGCTCGGCGATGTCCTCTGTGGTGGTGGCAGATGGCAGGAGAGAAAAGAAGTCTATGGAGACTGCCCGCTTGAGATATCCTGAGAAGGTGAAGGAACTGGATCTAGAGAGTTTGGAATGCAGACGAGAGTTGGCGGAAACCCTGGGGATCGAAAGAGTGTCGCACGAGGATTTGAATAGACATCATTGCGTAGACTGGTTGAAAGCTCACGAGGCGCACTTCTCGAGAGCGAAGTTAATGGAGACCACAGACCTGACTGGAATTCCCACAAAAGCGATCATGGGACCCATTAACTACAGGCCTCTCAAGCTGTTGGGGAGTCCTGGACTTATAATAGAACCTCTCAAGCACCGAACTGGCATCGCCAGGATCAGGTTGGCAACCCCGGCGCAGTTAAAGGTGGTAGACAAGCTACTCAATCCGGGGGGAATGGAATTGCCTGATGCCGCTTACGAAGGGCCGAAGTTGGCAGAAGATCCCAGGTACGGGAAGCCCTGTGGTGGCACCCAACTGGCCAAAACTCTGGCAGTTTATGATAGAGCAGATCCAGCTGCTGCAAGAGTAGTCATTGTGGCGGGATCGGACTTCGAAGGAACGTCTCCCAAGTTGTTCTGGCCGGAGACTCTGGTATACTCCTTGCCAGGAGCCGAATTGAACCAGATGTTGACTCTAGTGGTGGCAATAAAGTCGGAGATGCCCTGTGAACCTGAGCTGCTATTGTTTGCAGGAATGAATGATCACCTGCACGCGATGGGACTTCTTGAGCGACTGAAGGGCAAGGAGATTCCGACATCAAGGAAGATATGGGAGGCTATTCAGGCGTTATTTGCGGCGATGAATGAGGTACAAGAGAACGTAGCCTCGAGATTTGGGTCTAAGACGAAGGTGGTGTTTACCACATCCCCAGGATACGCAAATATGCCACCCGCCCTACAATTCGTGTACGCGGTCTTGATCCTGATAGCAGAAGGGAGTGAATGGCGGATTCTGATGGCAGCCCCCAATCGAGAGCTGGAGCCATCGAACTTGAGGCTTTACAAATCAGAATTGCCGGCGGCATGGGCTGACATATCTCATGCACTGAGGGGCTTTTACGGACTGGCCGACGTCCTGATTGTATTGGATGAGGTACTCTTGCTAGAGGTATCGAACTTTGCTAGACAACTCAAGTTCAGCCCAGTCATCGGGGACGACCACCCGGCGATAAACCAGTTGACGGCCAGCCTGTGGTTCCGGAGTATGGATGTGAAAGTCGCAAATTCCACCAGCAGGTCTAGAGGTCCCAGCAACGAGAGAAGAAATGTGGTCGAGACGGAGAAACAGTTAGAATCGATGAAATATCGCTTGACTCAAGAGAATGGCTGGTGGCCATTCCTGACACCAAGGCTGGAGAACGTCACGAATAAAACGAGGGAGGAAGCACCACTCCTCGTGAAACAAATCTGGAGTTTTCTAGAGAAGCAACTGGAGCTAGCTGAAACGAGAGACATGACGGTGGCTAGATTTGTCTCGGCCGCCAATGAAGTGACGATTGGAGGATTTTGGAGAGAGCACGCCAACGGCGAATTGAAGACTAGGAGAGATTACGAGATTCTCAAGTTCTTGAGTCCTTGCTGGGAGAAAGAATTCTTGGCAGGAGTGTTCGGCACCACGGCGACTATCTTCGGAGCCTTCGTACAGGTGATACTGGGCATGTCCATCAGCCTGCTCTTGGCCCTGTATTTGGTTTACCCCAGATACTTGTTCAACATGGGCCCAGCATACATGTTTAGTCGAGGAGTGGAGACACTTCGAGTTGATGGGTATCTGGCACTAGTACTCTTGACCCATGGGGAATTGGTGTCGTTTCATCGGTTAATGGAATATGGAGAACCTCTGTCTATGGGGAGAGTCCACACGAGCATTGAAACCAGCTCCTACAAGTGTGCCGCAGGGTTGAAGAAACTGCTGGTGCAATACCTCATGATGCAGAATCGATACATGACGGGTGAAGATGAGAACCCAACCTCGAGAGAAGAATGGGAGAAGGCGAACAGAGGGATGCCTCTGTTGACGGACCTGTGCCTGGCAATGAGGTCGGACCCAATGGGGATAATCCGGGGTCTAGAGGAGGTGGTGACCTGCATCTATGGTCCAGCAGTGACGTACGCGTTTCCAGATCCCCTGGTGATAACGTATCGTCACTCGGTGACGCACTTGAGTCTCATCAGCGTACTGGATGGTACAGCGCTGAATTGGTGTCAGCAGGAGGTGCTCAGGGCGCGTATGAGCAACACGGTACTCTTCGGAAAAGTGAAAGATGCCGAGATGATGGTGTGCTACTTCAGGGGACAAATGCAAAGTAGAATGGGAGGCAAGCGAGAGGGCCCCATTGAAATGTATCCAAAGTTTTGGAACCTAAACCCATTGACGGCCGACGGACGAGAAGTCTTGAGAATCCCCGCCTGGAAGGAGTGCTTTACACTAGTCAAGAGGGAGCTGGAGGCCATAATGGAGAAAGAAATCCTACCAGCCACCATGCCTGAGTTCCCGACAGTCAGGAGGATGACCTTGGGAATGAATAGTCCCTTGGTGGTTCCCTCCATAATGGCGAAGATGATGACGGAGGAAACGCAGAGGCATTTCACGGATGGCTGGGATCCCCTGTTCATCGGCTACACGGCGGCAGTCTACTTCCACACCAGCGAGATGAAGGTAAATTCGTGGACGACGCAAGCGAAAAAGAGTAGAGGTTCGCAGCCCCCTGGATATGAAGTGCGGAAAGTCTTGAGGACTCTTGAGAAGGAAGGACTTGAGAATATGCTACCCATATGGGATGATGGCAGGATGATCGTGATGGAGGGGCACGTCGCATTGGTGGACGAAATGAAATTTGCCACGAGAAAATACAAGGCACCCTATGGCTTGGAACAAGTAGAAGTGACACAGGAGGGAACAGAACTAGATGCAGCAGGTCAACTGCATGTAGCCCTGACGGAATATAAAAAGCTGGATCCTACGACACCGTCACCACTGTCTGTAGACACGCCTGGAGACAAGAGGAGTGGACCCGTTGAGGATCGATTCAAAAGAATTCTCGAGAGAAGAAGAAATGAATCAGAGGAAGAGAGTATGGATGAAACTCTCAGTGAAGCTGGAGAAGACATGGAGGTGGGGAATACGCCTGAACCAGGGCCATCAGGGGAGGAACTCACCACTCAAGAGCTGTTGAAAGACTTGAGCGAAGAGAATTGGGCAGATACTGCCACCCCACCTCTGAACCCGTCCCCGCGGAAGAACCTAGAGTTGCCATTGGCAGGTGAGACCTTCAATATGGGGATGTTACTCTTGAGCTCGGAGGAAAGGGAGAAGAACACGTTCGAAGGGAACAGGGACATATTCTTGGGATCTCTCGAGGATGACGCTTGGCAGGAATTCCTGGAGGAATTCAATCGAGAAGTGGGCAGCGAGACGACGCTGGACAAGTTCAAGAAGGAACTGTGGGACGCAGTAGTGAGATTCGGGGAACCGCTCCTGATAGGAACGGGCCTGGATGAGAAAGCAAGAAAAGAGCTGCTGAACAAGCTAGTGGAGCTGAGGAACGCACGATCGAAGACTAGAAAAGAGAAATGTGAGGACAGCTCTACTCTGAAACAAAAAGCTGTGGATAAAATGGTTGATGATATAAAAAGGGATAAGGTTGGGACTAGTAATATGATTAAAAGTACTAATATCCTTAAGGCTCGAGCAGGGGGGAGGCAAGAGTTGGAAGGAGTGGATGGAGAGGTCGAATCAATGATGATAGCCACAACACCCTCGAGCAGAGATGTGAAGACTCGCAAGAGGAAGAGAGAAGTGGAAGGATGGGGTAGTCCTTCAGTGGATGCTGTTTCGGAAGGAAACTTGAGAGAGACGGCGCCCATCGTTTTGGCTCGATGCAAGACGGCGGCATACAAGAACAGCTCGGAGCTCAGGAAACCACTTGAAGTAGAAAAGGAAATAGAGGTTTCCGCCAGTTCGACGTCAGAAGAAGACTTCAAGCCTCAGAAGATAAACGTGAAGAGAGGTTCAACGAACGGACAGGTAGGGGAAGTGGAGATCGGCAAAGAATGGATCTCGAAGGCACATCAGGACATGGGCAAACAAGTGACGAGTGATCCATTGGAGAGGAACAAGACGAGGAACACTTCCCGGACGTGGTGGGTGGCCCTCGAAACATTGAAGGAAATGGAGGACTGCTTGAAGAAGTTGGACAGTGGAATAGCTCGCAAGCGACGCAATTGGGCCACCCAGCAAAAAGCCGAGGTTAATAAGATAGAGATGGCAAGTCATCTGAAGAGGTCCTGGCAGAGTTTGTTGAATGATCATTTTGAAGAGGCGATGAGGACATCCTCATCAGCACCGCCACTAATGGCGAATCCCTTCGTTAGAACTGCGGGACAATTAATGTTCACCTGGAGTCTGGTGGGAATAGAGTTGGAGACATTGACCTCGTATGACAGGCTGAAGTTGGGAAGCAAGAAGCTAGAGGTGCATCAGGCACTGATGCAACACGTGGCCAGGGACAATTCAGGCTTGAGCCTGGCTAGAAGAAAAGATGCCACATGTTTCTTGAGATGGATAATGTCAATGATGTCTGATAGCACCATCCTGGCATGCCACCAGAGAGCAAGTGGAAGTAAAACCATGGAGAAAAGAGTCTCAACGATCATCTTGAACGTATATCAGAGTACAGGAATAGAGAAAGAAGATGGTTCCAGACTATCCTTAGAGAACCATCGAAAGCTGGACGAGGTACGGAGGTTCTCTAATAAGAAGTTCGAGGAAGAACATGATGTTCACCGTAACCTGGCCTCGTCAGAACAGTACTCGAGACTCAGTGAGAAGGGGGAATTCCAATATGTGTCTGGAGTGATGGGAATAGCCTACAATCCCTTCTTAGACTCGGAAGCTGGAGGAGCCCACAGAAACCATGAGGTAGCGGAGCTACTGAAGTTTTGGACAGAAAGAATAATGGAAATAGACGCGGTGGAAAAAGAGGGGCCGAGCCTGGGCCTGATTCTTGAGAAAACAAGGTGATAAGCATACCGCGCTCAAACAAGAGAGTTGAAGTGAACATGGGCGGTGGAAATGGCTTGTTAACCACGAACTTGGGAGTGATATGGAAGCTACTAAGACCCTCCTGGTGTCCACATCCCCATGCGAGTCTAATCGAGGAAACCACGGAGCGAGTGAGGTTAGCACCAACGGAAGATGAAGATCTGGCGAAGTTGAGTGTGCTACATAAGCTAATCACGCCCCAGATGCAAGAGCCAAGCGAAAGGACGAGCGACCCCGGGTCAGCAAAGAAATTGGAGCCGGGTAGCTGTCTGGATTCGACGTGTGGGAACGGAGAGCACATCTGCGATGGACGGTCATGCGTCAGAATACTGTCGTTTCAAAAAGAAGACCTGGTCACTTGGTTCGAAGACATCACAGAAAGGGAGAAAAGTGAAGTGCAAATAATAGCGGAATGTTACGCGAGAACCACGGTGAATATAGCGACAGCTCTCGGATTCTTCTCGAGAATGTGTGGTCTGCAGGCACTGGAGAGACTGGAATCTGAACATCATTTAGTGACGGCGTTGAGCGTAGAATCATGGCCCGGGGTGTTGCAGGTGACTCAAAAACACATCCGGAGCTGGAAGGTTGGTCTTGAGGCGGAAATGGGATTTCCCATGAGCGAAGCTTATGGCTTGCCATTGAACGCGAAATCGCTGATAGGGTCAATGATGGCCAACTTGTGCGGAAGTCACTACCCGCTACACATGGCGATGGTGGAAGTGTCCAGCCAGAGAATACTGGTGGACAAGGCCTTCTCAGTGCCCAAGTGCGTGAGGTTGGCTCGGATGTCGCATCACTCGCACAAGTTGTTGAGAAAAATCAAAGGGACAGTACCGAAAGAATTGAGAGATGACTTAAGCGAAATCTGGGGAGAAGATCTTCTGAAGTTGGAAAGAGAAAACACAAGCGATCACGAGAGACAAAACGTGATCGGAAAACCTGTGGGAAGTACTCCGAACCTGGAAGATAACGACACGATGCACGAGAAAATGATGGAGCTTGAGCCTCTCTTGGAAGCCTCAGGGGAGCGTAATCTCAGGAGCATTGAGATCTCTCATGGGGAAAGCCCATGCCACTGTTTGGCACAAACGGTGTGGTATCCAGATCACAAGAACCTTTGCCTGGTGTGGGATGTGGAAGAGATTCGGTCGATCGGACTACCGGATCACCGGCAGAAGGTGACGCTCTTAGTAGTGAGTACGATGTTAGCTCTGAGATGGATAGAAGAGAATATAACGAAGTATCGGGAGGCGACGACGCCAACGGCTGAGTCAATATACGCGATAGACTACAGCAGGAGACTCGAGTTGTTTGAGACTGCGTGCAAAGTATTCGCCATACCGACGGAAGTCAGGCACGTATGGAGTCGCTTGAGGTACTTTCCATGGTTTCGGGCGACACTGACGTCTTGGTTGTACATGACAACGAAAGATCACATGAGAAAACAAAAAAAAAGAGTATCGACAGTTCCAGGCCGAGATTGGGCCGGAAGCTTTCAAGAGACCCCTGCTAACCCATCGTAATGCGATCACGACAGGATGGAAAAGAGTGGGTAAGATGTCTAGAGACAATACCAAAGCGAGGGAGTCGATACTAGAGGAAGACCTGGCAAAGAACGTGAGCTTGAGCCTGCACAACTCCTTTTGCTTGAACCGAGAAGCTAGGGTGAAGGCACTACCCAACCAAGCAAAGAGGTTGCAGGAGCAGAGAGAATGGATGCGATCCTATGAACAGCTGAAGGCTTGGGAGGAGATTGTGATTAGTTCCGATGATGAAGAGGAACTGTTGAGACAGTTTGCCGCATCTAGCACTTCAGGATGCAGTACCTCCAAGGCGAAGAGTACGAGATGAATGGGCAAATCGGATGGATCTTGAGTCTTGAGAGGGAAGGGGGGCTTGAGCGTGGATCCGAGTGAAACTTGGATTCACGAAAAAGAAATTTTAACAAAGCAAATATTGTTACTAATATACTATATTTATTATATAAATCGAAATGCTGCATGACAATTTCCTGATTGAATAGGACAAAAGAGATTTTAAAATGATTGGCTTGAAAAGCGAAAATTCAAGGGTGCAGGTGTATGCAGATTTTGGTTGCTGTTTAGCAATAGTGTGAAAATTTTAAATGGCTGTGAATTTTGGGGTGTAGATAAGCTTAAATCTGCTGCAAACTTCTGTAAATGACCACTGGCACTGTATCTTGAGCAACACTCGGTTTTTCTGGGACTCACTGGCAGAAGACAGCGCGCGATGAGGACATCGATCTCGAGTCCGGGGAGTATGTGCCAGTCGGTCATATTTGGAAGTTTGACCTTGAGAGGAGCAAAAAAACACTTGATTTTGGAGTGAAATTTAATTTTTCAAAATTTCGAATGAAACCTGTCATGCACGATTTTCTCGCGAGAACTGAAAATCAGAAAAAGAAGTTAGAACAATTTCAGAACAATTGAGTCGCACACGCGGGAAAGTTGTAAGAAAAAGCAGTAGGAAATTGCTATTCGCAATTTCCATCACTATAATAATCGAGAGTAGAGCTGTCCCATCTGTGACAGAGACGAGAGCATTCCCTCGAATTGGATTATAGCGACTGGAGTATTATTCGGAACTGGACTAGAGTGAACCTTCGGTGGAAAGGTGGACAGCTTGAGTGTCCTAATGGTTCACAAGAAAACTATTGTCTAGAGTATAAACTCGTTCTCATTGTTAAAACTATAAAACATTAGACTCATTTAGTTACGTTATTTAATTCTTGAGTTAACTACCGACTGGATTATTTCCCACTTCTTGAGCGTGCTACTATGTGAGTACAAATTTAAATTCCTAGAGTGTGTTTTATGATTGTTATGTTGAGGTAAGGCGAGTTTTAGGTTGATCCATCTGAAATTGATCAAAGTTCCACTGTCTAATAAAAAAGCAACTTAACGGATTGTTCCAACCCGGTTTTTAACGGCGTTCATGTATTTTGGGTATCTAGAGACCTAAGTATGGGGACGTTTCTAATTCTAGAGTGGGGGGATATTTTAGTAGTAGCCTTTAAGCTGTAACGGGTCGTAGTCTCATGTCACAAACGAACCGAACTGGCTCCGACCGTTCTTGAGGTAGAAAAACACAAGAGATAGTGTCCCTGACCCTTGAGCCAGTGGTTATAGGGCCTATTTTTCTTCAGCCTCATGTGTGACTGCAGTAGACGAATGTTACAAAAGCATCCCATTGGAAATACCGTCCTGTTAAGTAGAATGATTCCTTCGCTTTTGATGCTGGTCATAAATTGCTCTGCTTTGAGGGTAGCAAAAACTGTCAGTGTATGAAGTCTGCGGTCATCTTTTGTCACAGTTATTGTTTTTGAGATTGTCATCATTGAGTATATCGGAAGCACAACTTCGATATGCCTGCGCCAGATTTTCAGCTGACTTGACAATTCCTCTCGAGGATAGGGTGAAGATTTTGATTATTTATATTTGTTTTGTTTCTTCCGTCGATTTGTTAGCTGTTACCGCATTCTAAATTTTGTCTCCGTTTCAATCAGCACTTCATGAGTAATTGGTAACTGAGGTTCCGTCAGTTGTTGTTGACTCATGACTAAGTTTTACTCGTTGGGGGCAAAAAAAAGCCTTCACCAGGAGATATACTAGAAAAAATTAGACTTTTCTCTTTCAAAGTGTAGAAATTAGAAGGCAAAAACATCAACTACTTTGCACATGCGTGTATTGCACGTGCTTTTTTTTCTTATTCGACCTTATTTTTGAAATTTGGAATTTACAAAATTTCGAAAAAAGTCACAACTCAAGTAAGAATTTTTTCGCTGATTTTTATTTGAACTTCAAGAAGAAGAAATTTTATACAGTGCAGAACAAATTCGTACCAAACTTCTCTTCTAATGAAAATTGCTTTATGAATTCCAAAAAAACATCGTGAAAAATTTTGTTCAATCTGAGCAAGCTTTTGATTCTTCGGGAGACATGAAAAAGTTCACTTTCCGGGTCGTTTCAGGAAATTGAGTTGGTATAAAGAAGTTATATTAAAAACTGGTAATCTTTTTGTTCAACTTAAATTTAATTCAGAACGAACCGTTAGTTGTATAAGCAGCAAACCGATTAAAACGAAACAAAACTGAATTTGAAAGATGGCAAAATTTATCGTTAAATTCGATTCCAAATATTGAATTTGTGTAAAATACAAAGTTGACAAAACTTTCAATGACAAAAGAGAGAATGAAAAAGTTATACTATTATTATGGTTTATTGAATTGGGAGTTTAAGCGCTTTAAGGTGAAAAAGATTGTAAGTGATCAAAATTAACGGTCATGAAAGTCACGTTTTCAATGTAATTGCATCATTTAATAAGGTTTTGTATTAGATAACCGATGGGTGACAGTGAAGATGATTTTGATGCTCGCTCTCGAGACAAATTTCGAAGAGAACGAAATGACATAGGGCAGAGGCCGCCGCAGCAGCAACGAACTGATGGTAATTGGCAGAAGTAAGTGATGTTAAAGTTGAGAAATATCTGCGCGTGAAGAATTTAATTTACCTTGATGCTTCAGGCTACACCTGAGTAGCACGTCTTTAACAAGTAGCACAAAGTTATTCTCTTCATAGTACTCGAGGTTACCGGGAGGAGTCCTGTCATCGCATATTCAAGTCAAAATCCTTGGATTTTTTTTGATCTGGAAGTGATAATTATGAAAAGGAGATGATTAGTGTTGATGTGTTTAAAATTAAACTCGATAAGGGTTACGTTTCTTCAATAAGTTATTCTTGAAACATGTTTTTGCAATAGGATTTTTAGTTGACAACAATCTTAGCGAAGCGAATACCGTTTTTTTTGCATTTATTGTTTCCAGTGAAGAGCTAAACTAAGCAGTATTTGTTATGAAGTATCGTCCCTCTAAAAACGTTGCGAAGTTTGATCCCAGAAAATGCATATAATCTCTTGATGCGAGTGGTTAAAACAAATACAAGCTGCAATCGGACTGTTGTTTGACCATGAGTAATATCAGTCATAAAGATATTGCAATTACGGAAACTTGGGGTTACTTATTTAAGAATATGACTGTCCCGTGCAATATTAAGTGTTTCAATTTTTGCCAGTGCATTGATGTTTTAACGCTTGCGATTAACGAGCGTTATCAAACCGGAAAATTGACCGCTAGTCTTAAAATCTTAAGTCGGACTCCTGTCTGTCTGATTTGTGTCGGCTTAGTTATCGCAGCACCAAATTTGCTTAATATTTAGGCACGTTTTACTCGACTCTGAAAATGGACAAGGAATAAAACTTTTATCTCCTGTTAATTAGCATCAAAATTTTTCTTGATAGATTGTAAAAACAGCGATTTCTCAAAAACCAGAAGGATTTAGACGGCCAAGTTTTCGGCATAGAATCGCAGCCTTAAGGAATTTCTGACCGCATCTAAAGGGTTAATTGAACAGGGTTAACCTTAATAAAAGTTAGGTATCAAATATAAAGCGACCAAGTTACGAATTTCCTAAAATAAAATTGTTTTTATATTTGTCTTTTCTAAAAACAAAATTGTCGACTGCTCTTTCGCCTGAAGTTATCAGGCCTTTAACGGTTCTCGCTTAAAAGCTTAAGTAGCTTTGATCTACGATTATAGAAGCGATGAGCTTAATTATTTTCTAGAACAGGCTGGTTTTTTGAAATTCATTATTTAATCAATACAATACCGCTCATGGAAGTCTCATTAGGAATTACACCACTCTCCCTAATTTAGAATAAATTTTGACATGCGAAATTTGATTTTTGTTCAGTATGATACCTAAACGTGTACACGATGCTTTGAGAGAGAAAAAAAATGACATTACTTTGAGAAATGGTGAGACAGGAAGCTTGAGTTTTACAATAGGAATTTATCAAAGTTTCAGCTGTGTTTCCTGTTAATTTATTCGAGTCTAGCCACGCATAGATATTCAAATCAGAACTAAATCGCTTGGATTTGGACTGCATGCAATAATGTTCGTATCATCTGCAAACAAATAACTCAGATATTTCGGCTACGCGAGGCGTATCATTAATGTAAATTAGAAAAAGGAGTGGATGCAACACAGAACTCCGAGGAACACCCCAATTAATAGATAGCCAGTTGGATTTTTTCATTTGACTCTACGCATTGGCGCCTAGCGTATAACTAATAAGGCAATTTTCTAATGAAGCTGCTTCAGAGCGTGGCGTCTGACTGTTTGAGTCTGATTTTTTTGTAAGGTTTTAAATCATTAGCTATGGGGAAAAGGTCGTTGGAATAATTGTTAATCGGAAACTGAAATTATTTAGTCGACAGCCAAGAGGAGGGTTTGTGCCGAGGGGGAATTACAACAACTACAACAACATGAGTTATGGCGGATACAATCAGCAAGGTCGACAGCCGGACTTCATTCACAAGCGTGGCCAGACAAGAGAGTACCCGAATGCAAGTCCACCACAGAAAAGAATGCGAAGGTAGCGTATCAATGTAATTGTATTACCAAGGAACTCTTTAACCATCACTTTAAAGCATCTTAAAACATAATTCAATTGACGTGTAGGTAGCGTTTTCCTAAATTTGCAATCCTTATTGATTAGAGCAAATCGGTTTAGGGATTCTGAGAATGATGACACCAATAAAAAGTTCGACGAGCCGATGTCCCCACCTACGCATCAGCCGCCGATGAAAAGCTTCAAGCAGTTCATTACAAACTTAGACGATGATGTAGGCGATGATGATGCAATCAACAAGTACCAGGAGTATAAACTCGACTTCAAAAAGACACAAATTGCAGAGTATTTTTCACAGCACAAGGACGAGGAATGGTAATTAGTTGCAGCTAAATAATTTGAGAATCTATAAAATTGGCATTAACTCAATTATAAATTGGCATTAACTCAATAATAACTTGTAGGTTCCAACTGAAGTATCACCCAGATGTATGTGAAACGCATAAGGCGAACCAACTCAAAGCGTATGCTGTTCGTTTGGAAGCTTTCAAGAAGCTGGAAAGTGTTATTAATGATCCCGAGTTAACGGTTGATTTGAACAAAGATCAAGCTTTGACTAGGCTTTTGGATTCTGGTAAGTATTGTTGTCTCTTAGAAAGACATGACACAAGGAACTAGTTGAACGGATTGTTAAATTGTGCGCGATATATTTAAGCTGTGATCTACATGGAAGGCGGGGATGAGAAAGACTTGGAAGCACTTGATATGGACGAGACAGAGTTGGCGACGACTCAAAAAGACAAAGACGGTGCTGCTTCAAAGCCGGCTAAAAAGGCGAAGAGGTCTAAAAAGAGAAAAAAGAGCGAGGCAAGTGGTTCCAGTCGCGACTCGACTCCTAACAAAAAGGTAAATCAATGTTTGCTTACTGAATACTACTCGATCGGTCTATAAAAATATGCATGGTGTTTATTTCAAACAGAAGGGAAGTGACGATGAGTCCAGCAGCTCCTCTAGCTCAAGTGAAGATTCTGATTCTGAAAATGAAGGAGAAGAGAAGAAGAAAAAGTCACACAAAGGTGAGCAAAAGCCAACTTAACGAGTTGTCAGGGGTCGCGGTTGGTAGTAACAGTCACCTACCTAACCGAAGCTGAATGCAATAACCTACATTGCTCGGCGAGCTATTCGTATGCGTTTCAATTGATTTGTGATAATACAATACTGCATTTTTTGCCTTTTTTAAGAGTCAATGAACTTAGTGAATGCTGTTATTTAAATTTTTTTTTTGCTAGTGGTTTGTAGTAAAGAGTTAAAATTTGATTTCCGACTTTTCCGATAAATAGAATGTTTTTTTTTTCCCGAAAACAACTTTTTGTACAAATCTCTTAGGAAATTGAAGTTGCGTTATTACTGAACTGTAGTAGCTTCGAGTTTCATTCCACTTTTGCCTCGCGGTCGCTTTTAAAACCTAAGGTATAGGGTTCGAGTCTTGGCGGGACTTAGTTTTGTTTTTAAGTGTACGCAACGGGAAAAAGTCAATTGTCAGACTTTCGTTTGCCAGCTTATGTTTTGTCGGCTTGTAGTGTTTTTGATTTATTTCTGTAATTTGTTAAATTATTAGCCCTGACGTTGGATATTTATTAAGATTCGATCAATATGAGACTTATATAGGTCGCGATGATTTCCTTTTTTTCAGATTCGCGTTTTGAATTTTCTAGTTCAGTTCATTTCTTTGGGTTAAAGGAAGGCAAACTCCACTATCGAGCAGCACAAGTGTAAAGGTTACGAAAAAAAAGATCGAATTCTAATTTCGAAGGTGGGATTTAGTTTTCAAAATTTTCCAGCGAAATAAAAAAAATTTTTGATCCAATTGCTCAAATTGCAATATTTTCAATCAAAAAAGTTCCAAACATTAATTGTTCTTGCAATTCAAAGTACTCTAAGGGCTTCTTTTTTGAAATTCGAAAGCTTAGACTTTTTCAGAAGTGAGTTTTTTTGTTTACTTGCGCTCATTGACTCTTATCTAACTGCCTGTGGGCTATGTTCCTTAGCTCACCTTCTTGTTTATCTAGGTATATAAGCTTTTCTGAGTTCAATTGAAATTAGTTTGTTGAATAACACTCTCCAAATGTGGCAATTGCGCGAAAAAAAACTTAAACAATTTGTAGTTTCGAAAGTGGAATTTAATTTTCAGATTTCCAGCGGAATTGAAACTTCACTTATTGATCCAGTTTTCTCAAGTTAGTTAAATGTTATCAGAAAACCGCGAATCATAAATCGTTCTAGAAATTCCAAGAACTTAAAAGACATTTATATTTTTCTTTGAAATTCGAAAGTTGCAATTTTTTCAACAAAGTCAGTGTTTTTTGCGTTAATTACTCTTTTCCAACTGTCAGTTGGCTATCTTTCAATTTTTTATTTGATTTTGTTATTTCCGTCTCTTTTCTTTACGCTAGCCTGCAATGCTGCGCTTGCGTTGTGTCGCAAGTGATGCAACGCTTAGCGTCACCTCTGTTTACACATTCGAAAGCAAATGTCTAAATTGAATTTCAGGCGTCGCCGCAACGAATTTGTAATATGCCAATAATGCAGATATTGCCGCAATTGTTACAAATTTTCTCGTCTTTTAAGGGTCAATGAAAGAATTGAGACTTAAACAGTTCCTGATGATTTTTTCAAGAGCAGTCAAGAGCTTTTTTGTAGTGTGACTTGATTTCCCTTTGAAAGTTCTGGTCAGTTTTTTTTTGTTAAAAGGAAGGCAAACAACTATCGAACAGCGAACATGTACCTGTCACGAAAAACGTGATTGACTTTTTATCGAAAATAGAATTTAATTATCAGACTCCAGCGAAATAAAAATTCAACCTTATAATTCAGTTTTAAATGAGACGAATTTATCAAAAAATTGTCTATCAAAAATTGTTAGAAATTAAGTGTTTTAAGGCACTCTATTTTTTTTCTCGGAAAATCAGATTTTTCCAAAAAACAAGTCAGTATTTTTTTCTGTTTACTTGCTTTCATTAAGTCCAACTGTCTGCTGGCTAAGTTTCTGTGCTTTTTAGATATTTGAAATATGGTTTTTGTTTCATTGTTCTTTTTTAACTATCGTTGGCTAACTTCTGGACTAGTGAATCTGCTCAATCTGTTTGTCAGAGCCAAGAGCAGAAAATTTTAAAGTTTTCTAACCCGTGCATGCGAAATCCGATCGAGATTCTATACAATAAACCGATACTTAACCGAAGTGTTAATGTTTCTGCAGAAAAAAGTGGTGAAGACGGCGAAATTGGCAACAAAGTCGACAACAGGCCCAAGCCCCTGCACAAGACAGTGTCGCTGTTTATTCAAGCACTTCCGCCCAAAATAACCCGACAAGAACTGGAGGAGGTATATTGGTTATCTTGAGCTTGCTAGTTACGGTATAGGAATAGGCGAAATTCATTGCAGATGGGCAAGTAGACATTTGAGATGGGAACAGATTTCAAAAACAAAGTAATGGACTTTTATGGCCAAAAAAATTTACGCTTTCCCTATTCCTTTGGTTATCTTTCTTTCACCATATTGCAAAAATGAACAAATTTCGGTTGTAACATTGGCACCAAAAATGGCATATTTGGCAAAATTGACGGTCAATTCTACCCTTCCCGTACATTAGCAACTGATTAGTTGCCTTTTTATGATTGTTTAGAAAATGATCCAAGCTTCACCCGGTTTCCTGAGGCTCGCGTTTACTGAAGCGCTGCCTGAAAAGAAGTGAGTATCAAATGCTTTCCGACATGCTAGTATTCTAGAGTGATTTGTTTTAAACACACTTCTTGGATTTAGATTCTTTCGAAAAGTCTACGCTACCTTCAAGCACGATGTGAATATTAAAGAGATATGCTGGCATTTGAACAATGAAAAAGTACAGGACCAGGAATTAGCCACGTTGGTTAACAAAAGCATTCAGCTCCGAGTTCGACCTGTGAATGGAATCACTGCTTACAAAGACGTTGTGAGAGCCGATCTGAAACTAGCGGCGAAATTAGTTCATAAACTAGATTGCGAGCGCGGCTTATACGTGCCTCCGCAAACTGAAGTAGTAGAGAAGAAAGAAAAGGTGAAAGAATTGAAGCCAGTTGAGCAGAGTGAGACTAAGCACGACAAATCTGATTCAGCACTGGACGAAGACAAGAAAGACCAAACGGAAAGTGAGGTCGAATGGAAACAGGAGACAACTGAGCCCAAAGAAGAAATTAAGCAAGACATGAACTCCTCGACTGAAAACAATTCACCAGAGAAAAAGCAAGACCCAACAGAACCGGCAGCTCCTCAGATCAGCGCTTCAGCCGATGTTACCAAATCCACAAATCCTTTGCTTGAGCATATAACTGACTATTTGATTGAAGAAGTGAGCGCGGAGGAGGAGGAACTTCTTGCAGGTCTCGCTGCAAGCAATGCTGGACTCACTGGCAACGGCACTGGACCAGGTCCAGACGAAGCAGTTCTCGATCGAGATGAGAAGCTCCTGAAAGTTTTGGACAAATTGATTCTGTACCTAAGAATAGTGCATAGTATTGACTTCTACGCAACCATTGAGTATCCAAATGAAGATGATATGCCATCTAGGATCTCGATGATGCATGCAAGAGGAGTGTTGCAGAGTAACATTGTTAAGCTGACTGAAGGTAAAAATTGCCTGATTTTAAGAGTCATTTCATGATTTTAAGAGACTTTGATGTTGTTGCTCTTGGTAAATTTGCTTTTGTTTTAGTGAAAGAATATATTAAGTCGTTTGAGCAGAAAATGGCTCGATTGCTCGCAACCTCAACAAAACTGAGCCAAGAAGACGTAAGTCAAAATTTACCATCAACAATCCGAATGATTAAGGGTAATGGACGTTGTGAAGACTCTTATATAGGTCTTGTTGATTTTTTTTTCGGGAAAAGTCTCTAATAACTACAGATGTAAATTCATACATATTAATGCATTTATGAATGCACTTAGGTATAATACACTTTTTGAGTTCAATTGAAATTCATCTGCTGAAAGTGACGTAAATTGCACTCTCCAAAAAACGAACGTGAAAATGGCGCGAAAAAACGTGAACGATTTGGAAAGTGGAATTTATTTTTAAGATTTCCAGCGGAATAAAATTTTAACCTGGTAATCCAGTTTTCTCAAGTTGGGTTTATGTTAAAAGCGCCAATCATTAATCGTTTTAGAAATTCAAAGATCTTCACGGACATCCATTTTTTTCTTTGAAATTCGAAAGTTGAGATTTCAAGAAAGCCTTTGTTTTTTGTTTACTTGCGTTCATTGATCTTTTCCAGTCTTCGATTGGCTATGTTTTCAGAGTAATGAACGTAGTGAAGACTCTTATATAGGTTTTGCTGATTTTTGTTAGTTTTTTTCAGGAAAAAGTCAAAATATTGATGCACTTAACTATAATGCACTTTTTGAGTTCAATTAAAATTCATCTGCTGGAAGGGACGTAAATAGCGTTCTCCAAATACGAACGTGGAAATGGCGCGAAAAATTGTGAAAGATTTCTAGTTTCGAAAGTGGAAATTATTTAATTATTTTTAAGGTTTCCCAGCGGAATAAAAACTTTAACTATAGATCTAGTTTTCTCAAAATGGGTTCATGTTATCAAAAAAAGCGCCAGTCGTTAGTTGTTCTGGAAATTCAAAGAGCTCAAAGGTTATCTATTTTTTCTTTGAAATTCGAAAGTTGAGATTTTTTCAAGAAAGTCAGTTTTTATTTATGTTTACTTGTGTTCATTACTCTTTTCCAATCTTCGATTGGCTATGTTTATATATGTATGTTATTACGAATCTTCTTTTTTTTCTAACCTAACTCGCAAATAAAAGTGTTCACTTGTTTGGAATTAGCACTGAAGCATTGAAAATTGCATAGCATCTGTTCTCTGCTCTATTTGTAGCTAATGTTTAATCTTATATTTACTAATAAGCTTCGGTGGTTAGTGTGTGTGTTGTCCAATCTTCGATTGGCTATGCTTATATATATGGCAATATCTTTTTACACTGGCGTCAGCTTAGTATGTTATTACGAATCTTCTTTTTTTCTAACCTAACTCGCAAATAAAAGTGTTCACTTGTTTGGAAATTGCACTGAAGCATTGAAAATTGCATAGCATCTGTTCTCTGCTCTATTTGTAGCTAATGTTTAATCTTCTATTTACTAGTAAGCTTCGGTGGTTAGTGTGTGTGTTTCAAAATCTCACGGTCGCAGTTTCGAATCTCAGTCGAGCCGAATTTTTGCTTATTCGAGGCTTATTTATTCTTATTGTACTTTATAAAGCTGCATTTTGTGTTCTCGCTAGTGTTTACGAAGCGAAGCTTTTCTGTGTTGAATTAAGTCGTTTTTTTAACAGATAAAGAAATTGGGGAAAAGAGACGAAGCAACGGAGGTCGAAAACTTCGTCCTTGCCAACACAAAAGATCTGGGAGACGACAAGTTTTTGTGTCCCCTGTCCGGTAAAAAGTTCAAAGGACCTGACTTCGTTCGAAAGCACATCTTCAATAAACATGCAGAGAAAGTCGAAAATGCCAAGAAAGAGGTAATTTTTGTTAAACAGTTGAACTGTAACAATCACGAAGACTAAGTTAGAATACAAAATGGTTTACTGTCCTGACGTATTTTAGGTACAATTTTTCAACAACTTTTTGGCTGATTCGGATCGACCGACACTCCCAGATGCTCCAAAGAGAGAGGCTAGGAGCGACATTCCCATGAACAGTGGAGTGGGAATGGGTGGTATAAATTACGGGAGAACAGATTATAACACTGGGTACAACCAGAATCAAGGTGGCATGTACCAAAACAGACGAGGTGGCTACTATGATAACCAGGGCGGAGGAGGAATGAATTACCAGAGTGGATATAGACAGAACTATGGGGGCTACAATCAGCAGTATAATAGTCCAAATTACAGAGGAGGTGCCATGAGAGGTCGAGTTGGAGGGGGCTACAACAACTATAATGCCGGAGGCTATGGAAGACCGCAAGGAGCGTGAGTGAGGCTTCTCAAATCTTGTTGTCCTCCTTTTAAATGTGCTTTCTAAGAATTATAAGTTCCCAATTTGAATGGCATGTTTTATTTGCTTCGTTTTGGCATCAATGAAAGCAGTTCAAGTATTACTGAACATAATTTTTGCATTAACATGTTGCCGATTTAGATACAATCGTGACATGAGGAGTTACAAGGACCTAGATGCTCCAGATGATGATGTGTGATCTCTCTATGAAACTAAACTAGGCTCATTCTTTCAAACATCGGTGATTTGACCTCATCTGTTACGTCAATGATGATTCTGAAAACTGGACGAAGATATTTTTAAGTTGAACTTTTCATCTGAACACCTATACTATTTCATTTAAGATAATTATTGGCATTCAGACTTGTTTTAATAAAAGTAAACTTTTGATTGTGTATGCACGTGATATAATGCAGTTTTCTTTCTTTGTGTTTTTCAATGGAAGTTGAAGTTAGTTTAAGTTGAAATCTTTTTCATCGAGTTGTCGGAATTGATTTTTTGCTACGTCATCAAAGGTTCGTGTAGAGTGCGTGCCATTATAAACTTGATTGACGCTAAAGTTTACTCTTATATAGGTCGTGATGATTCATTTTTTTCTCGTTTTTTTTTGGAAAAGTAAATTTTATTCAAGTTACAATTTGATTTTTCGAGGTGTGACTTATTATTTCTTTGCGATAGCAAGTGTTGCAGCGGGGTTCAAGACTTTCCCGTAAAAAACTATGTTCACAGAATTCAGCATGCATATGCAGTACACGACGTATGCATGTACCATTTGCGTCCTATTTTCACTAATTGGTCTATTAAGCCCACTGCGACTTCATTAGTGTTAAGCTTAGTGTGTTATTACGCACCTTTTATTGTAACCTGACTCACAAATAAAAATTCATTTATTTGGAAATTACACAGAAGCATTGGAAATTGCATAGCATCTGTTGTCTGGTTTATTTGTGGCTAGTAATTGGTGCCTATTAAGCGTCCGTGGTTAGAGTGTGAAACTCTAAATCTCTAGGTCGCAGCTTCCAATCTCTGACAGCCGAATTTTTACTATTTCGAGGATTTTTTCTATTTCTCTTATTGCACTTAAGCTGCTTTTGTCGCGGTCCTGGTAGTGTTTGCGAAGCTTCGTCTGTGTTTACGATTGCGATTAGGAAGCTTTATCAAACCGGAGTTTTGACTTTTCGGGTTAACATTGTGTTTGAGAGAATCTCTTGTAGCTTGATGCAAAATGAAATCAAACTTCTATGCGTTCTCGACCAATTTACCCTGCAATGAACCAATATGCCTGGGACCGCAAATGTCCTGTTTTCGAATTGGACAAGGGCCTGTTATTTTCTTCAAACGGGAAATACTGTTTCAAAAATAATTGTCGGCCAATTATTTGTCTGCTTATCTGATGCCGGGTATTTTATCACATCTTGGAATCGTTTTTTTTTGCTGCGCGAATTTCTCTTTTGTTGCCTCTAGTATTTGATTTACTCCTACAATTTGTACTTTCACTTACCTCGACTTAGTATTTCCTTTATTTTTTGTTACGATTAAAAAAAATAGCCGGTATAAATTATTTCGGCCTAGTTTTTATTGGCCTAATGAGCTATTTTTAGGTCCTTCCAAGGGAATCACTTGTTCAACACTTCCCTCCACACTTTTTAAATTGGCTGTATTTTTACCAATCGGTTTAATGAAATTTTTTTCATAGAAATAACTGGAAAATTTTCGTTATTTTCAAATTTCTGATTTGTTAAAGGGAAGGCAAACTCCATTATGGAACAACGAAAATGCAAAGTTCATGATAAACATAATCGAGTTCTAGTGTTGAAAGCAGTTTATTTTCGAATTTACCAGGAAAGTAAAAAAAAATTACCTCTTGATCAGTTATCTCTAAAGTTGTTAATTTCATCAAAAAGTTGAAATCAAAAATTGTGCTAGAAAATCAAATAGCTTTAATGCCATTAATTTTTCACGGAAAATGAAAATTGAAGTTTTTCCAAAAAAAATATCCTTATGTTTTCTTTACTTGTGTTTACTGACTTTGACTGTTTGTTGGCTATAATAACTTTTCGAACGCTAAGTTGTAATTTTTTTTATTGAAACGTTTTTGACGCAATTTTTTGAACCTAAAAAACCGTTACTATAGTTCAAGGATTTCTGGATTTACGGGTTCGAGAACTTTCCTAATTGGGCGTCTTATTCATACTTGACAAGCTTAATGTAGCTGGGGAGTGTTTTTTGTAGGTTCTCTGCAAATCATATTTCAGGCAATTGTTTGAAAGTTTAGCAGTCAATTTTTTGAAATTTTGTATTTAAATTTACTCATTTCAATCATTATTTATAGCAAACGAAGGAAATGCAAGTTGTTTGGCTGCATGTTCTCAAGCAATGTTTTAAATGCACTGAAGCATTTTTGAATCATATGACCAAAATTTTTCCTATCGTTCATCTATTTGCTGTGAAAAAGAAATGAATGTGTATCCCGACTCCTTATACTTTAGGTAATTGATTTTTATAAGCATTGAAATAAGATTGTTCTTAATTGTTAAGCGCACTATTTTTTCAACAGGATTTTGTTTAATTTAATTTTTTTTTCATATACGAGAGCAAGTAAATTGTACTCTCGGGAATTAGATTTTTTTTCCCGTAAACAACTTTCTGCTGCGGCTCAGGTATGTTCACTTTCCTAAATATTTGTCGAAACCTATTTTTTTGATTTGCAAGAGGATGATACTATTCGAAAAGCCGCTCGCTCTCCTGCATAAACGCCTAGTCTCTTTTTACGCTACCCTACTTAATACGGCCTTCAAAAAAAACTGGGATAATATTGTACCCAAATTTTCAGATTTAATTTTTCTCAAAACTTACGCCTTAAAATCTGAGTGAGATGTAGGTTCAATAGAAAGATCAGACTGTGGAAATTCCCCCTGCTCAAACGGTTACGCACTATTTTTTTGAACAAATAGTTGGGGACCTCGGAAAAGTCAAAACGTTTTAACTTTCATCGAAAACTATCCTCCCAAATCGGAGAGTTTCGTTTCAACCGAAATCACTGGTTAAGCAAAACTCCCCTGCATCATAGGATATGCCTAAAAGGTTTCGCACAAAAATGTTATGGCTCTCAAGAAAACGGAAAGTTTTTGATTTTTCTGACTGTTTTTTGAATTTTTTTAAAACTTTTCTCGAAATCGATCCCCCAAATTGGAGATTGCAAGTTCAATCAAATGAAAGGGTTGGCAAAAAATCCCAGGTATAAGTGGCTTCGGGGAATTTTTCTTACAAAAAAGTTGTCCTCCAAAAATCAATTTTTTGATTTCTTGTCCGTGTTTTGAACCTTTTTGACTTTTCTCGAAAGCAACCCAGCCGAATCTGATATCAAGAGTTTAATCGAGGTATGACATGAGGTTGTGGGAAGCTTCTGTGTATAAGCGGCTACACCTTAAAGTTTGGATGAAAAAGTTTTTCGCGAAAATGCCTTTGTGAAAAAATTTCACCCTTAGTTTATTAGTCAAACAACTGGGGCTCTGCGTGGAAGCAATTTTTGGTGTTTTCCATTTTATTCATTTCAATCTCCACCAGTACCACAAATTTGAGAAAACCAAACAAATTCCAGTTTTAGATGATCGCTTATTTGTTTTGTAGTTTGTAAATTTACGAACTCTGATTTCAAATGTTTTTATAGGTTATTTAAAAATTTATTTTCGGCTTACCCAGGATTGACACCAATTTTTTGCCTTGTTTATTGCTCGGTCTTTGATTCTCATTGCCTGTTGTCGTATATATAATTTTCTTAAGTACTTTTCTAGCCTAAGTTTTTGAAAAACGATTTTTGTAATGCAATCATTTGATTGTATTGTACTCCGCTTCATCTCAAGGTTTCTTCTTCGTTTCAGACACTATCTTTTGACTTTTGGCATGGTATCGCAAATCAAAAGGAAGGCAAACTCCACTATTGAAAGGAAGGCAAACGCCACTATCGAACAGCAAAAAATAAAGGTCACACAAAATGTGATCCACATCTACTTTCAAAAGGAAATTATTGTCGGTTTTTGCAGCGGATTGAAATTTTCACTTAATAATTAAGATTGTTCAAATTGGGTAAATTTTACCCAATAAAAAAGCCAATCTTAAAAAGTTCTTGAAATTCAAATGTATTTCAAATTTTTAAACAAAGTTCAAAAGTTGAAGTCTAACAATAAATAAGTCTGTTTTTGTTTCTGATTTCTTGCGTTCAATTACTTTTTAAATTGTATGATAGCTATGGCTCAGTTGCGAACTTAAAAGTTCAGAGGCTTGCAAAAAATTTCAAAATTGTTGTCGGTTTTTAGCTCCAATGGTTCAGTTGAAGAGTGTTTTATCATGCTAGTTTTTTAAATAGGAAACTTCACTCTCAAATAAGTTGTTTTTTGGTTTTTTATGCCTGTTTTTGTATGCCTCGTGGTAATCTTTGAAATGAACATTCTTTATATTCATTGATGTCATCATTTTGTTTTGAAAACTTCTACTAAGCAAAATATGATAGTTTTTCAGTCTACCTTCACTGACTCGCAATTTAAAACATTCATCCAAAAAAAATTACCAAAAGTTCATTGTTGAGCAAAATGTTGGTATTGCGGACATGAAAAGCGCGGTCCGTTATCTACTGTAATCGAATCTTAGGAGAAGTAACATTATTGTTCTTTTAATCTGACATTTACTTCATCGCAAAAACTTAAGATGTATTTTACAGATGTATTTTCTACCTTTGTAACAAATTGATCCGTTATAAGTGAACTCACTACCAGTCTCCTTAAATCATTTAGGATGCCGTCCACCATTTCACCTTGGTTCGCTCGTTTGTCGTTCCTTATGCCAAAAAGAAACGAATAAAGTCTTTTGGAAAAAAAAACTTTTTTAAAAAAAGGATTGTTTTTGATACTCCTTAACCGATTAAATTTATTTTGTTGTTGGAATCTAGCGGGTGAAGCTTAAGACCATGATTTTCAGGCTAACCTCTTGAAAAAAAGTGATAGTTTTCTCAGAAAAATTTGGGTCGGTGATTGAAAATATTGGCACTTAATTACCGAATTTGGGTTCAACAGGATGTTAACCTCATCTCTTAACCAGTGATTAAAGGACATTGTTGTGCCTTAATTTGAGTTTTTTTCCTGGATAATTATGGTTAATTTTGGTACACTTTTTCTGTATTCCAAACTAATTTGGGTTGCAGACTTGAGGTATTTGCTTTAAAAGACGTTAATTGGATTCCAAGAGTAATCACTTTTTTTGAAAAGTGTTCTTGTCTCTAAAACATATCTGATTTTGAGTAATTTTCTTTTTCTAAATAATCAGGGTTTTGCAAATAAACTTACCAATAGTTCGCACAGTTTTGAGTCAATGATTGGATATATTCAAAAGACAATGTTAATCCATTTTATCTACTGTAAATTTTTAGAAAGGATTTATTGTCTAATTTGCGCCTATCTTTTAGTTATTTTGCTTTTTTCCCGGATAGTTAGAAGTTTGTTTGATATTTTTCCAATAGTTTGAACCATTTTGGGACAACGATTGGATAAATGGGCTCTAAGAAACAATGTTTGGTGTCCACCAAGAGATCTGCTGTAATTTTAAAGAGGGTTCTGGTGTCTTTTTGCGCATGAGATTGAGTTTTTTTTTTCGTTTAATTAAAGTTTTTTTTAATACTTTTTGACAAACTTGCGTCGGCATTGGAAATGTAAGCTCTTGATTTTAGATTTTTGACTCAACCAATAATTTCCTACATTTTTAAAGAAAAGTTTTGTTGTTGATGTTTAGTCTGAATTTGTATTAATTTAGTTAATCAGGAATAATTTTCGGATAATTTGGAAAAAAAATTTTCCAAAATCTAGAACTTATTTGGGTCAAAGTTCGAATAACTACTCTCAGCAATTTCTTATCTAGGGTCACCAGTGACCTTACTACGAATCTTATGGAAGTTTTTTCATCTCAATTTTATGCCTGAATTTGAGTTATTACGCCTTTTTTTTCCGAATAACAAGCGTTTTTTTGCGTTAATGAAAAACAAATTCAAACAAACACTGGTCGGAGTTGGTGAAAACATTCAATTTTCAATTGAGTTTGAGGACACAACGTAGAATATCAATGAAAACTGTGGTAAAATAATCAAAACGTACGTTGATTTCTTTTGAACAACAAAATTGAACAAAATCTTTGGAGTCCTAATTTTTGCTGCCTATGAACTCCGGCTCCATCCCTCCCCTCCCCCAATGTGAAGCCCGCCTGTTTTTTTCAAATGAGGTATATAAAACTGTGTGGTTCCATGGATACTAATCCAAAATAATGAATTTAGATTATCAGCATTACTGTTAACAGCCAATTTTTTAGAGGAGAAATTCAATCAGTCAAATTTTTTAGCCAAGTATGCAGTGCAAATACCTTGATTGACGTCCATACAAGAAAAAAATTTTAATAAAACTTCATATATGGAGTCTAGTGTAAAAGTGCTTATCATTTTTAGAAAATACAATTTAAGAAGATATCAATTTTGGCATAAAATATTCACAGAAGAAAATTATATGACAACCATACAAGCATATTTTTAATTTAAATTTTTTTTTGAAAGTTATCCTAAATCGGTTTAAAATCAAGAAATACAAATTAGTGGCAGTTGTAGCTACTTGAGAGCCATTTTGCATCAGAAAAAAAACGTTCAAACACAAAAATTTTTCGTGAGCATATGTGAAGTTTATATGATGTAGTTTTTTCAGAAAAATACAGTTTTGATGTAAAAAAATGTTTATTCCTTTTTTGATTGCAAACTCGTTTCTGTGCTCATATCATTAACATTTCACAAAAACAATTTGCTCGCAGAATTTGATATTTTGTGTCTATAACTTATTCTAGTTTAGCTTTTTTGCACAAAAAAAACCTTAAAATCAAACGAGAGTTTTTTTTTAAAAACACAAATATTTTTTATATTTTTCATATGCTAAGATAAACCTAAAATTTTAGAGAAAGCAGGCATTTTTTCTCAACCACAAAATTTTTCAAAGTAAGACTTTTCAAGCCATATACAAAAAGCTACGTATATCCGTCTATAAGGTTAACATTAACTTACATGGCTAATATTACCAAATAAAGTTTATCTGCGTGGTAACTTCCACTTACACTCTGGGTTACCTTTTCATAGAAATTCTTGGTTACTGTGGTTTTGGGTTAAAAAATATTATGACGAAACATTTTCTTGCTTTTTCATTTAAGGAAAAAATGCCTATCATACAATTTCCTAGCATAAAAATTGCTTTTGCTATTTTTACACAAGTTTTGTGTCAAAAAGTATGACAAAAAACTTGTAATTGAATTTGAGAGTATGGCAAAAAATGCTTGTTAGAAAATTTTGTAGAATAGAAATAATGCGTGTTGCTATTTTCATACAACTTCTTTTGGTCTATGAAAATGTATGAAAGGCAATTTTTTCATAGTATGAAATTGTATGAGCAGCCTTTCTTTCATAGTATGAAATTGTATGATAAGCATTTTTTTGTCAACCCGGGTAGCATCTACTCAAGTGTAAAAGTAAATATTTTCACCCTAGATTTTTGCCGCTAATCAAAACCGAAATGGGTAGAAAAATAACAAAATAGATTCACACTTTGCGCGTTTCTTTGAATATTTCTCTGAAAAAGAAGGACCAAAAACGACATATTCGTTTTTTTGATCATTTTTCCCTCTAAAAACCTCTGATCATTTAATTTTCTCTTGAGTTTTTTGTTGAGTATATTCGAGAATATTTTCATATAAATAACTCTGTTAATAGATATCGTTTGGAAACAATTTATTACTATTATTATTATCTTTTATTTCGTGTATGGAGCTTTTGAGTCTTTTTTGATGAAGAGGACGTTCAGTAGCCACCTCGACTGATCCGCATATTTCAATTTGGCTAAACTGGTTGCGGAGAATGGATCATAAGACTGCTTCAATGTTGACAGCATATCCATTATCAGCTGTCGCTTGTTGTCGTCGTATCCTAGTTGTCCTATGGAGTCTTTCCTGTCTCTGATGTATCTTGTGACCATTATCCATTCCATCAATATTGCAGATACTTTCACTTCTTTGAGAAACTTGCCAGCTCCTACAGTGATCTTTTTCATCTCCATTGAAATACTCGTTTTGAGAAAAGCTGATGAAATGATGAAAGGTCCTTAAGAAAATTTTTGTCGAACTTTTTTTAGATCGACAAAATTTTTTTTCTGGGCTCTCCCAAATCACTCTTTGTTTAAAAAAAAAAAACAGGCCATCAAATGCGTTTTAGGCATTTTTTGGAAATCCCTCAAAATTAGTTTATATTGGCGCCAAAGGCGCCTTTAGAAAATTTTTAAGGTCAGTCAGCAAAAAATGGATATCTCAAAATAGTGCAAAAAGGGGGGACCCTATAGGTCGGTATGGCGTCGAACCCCTGAGGGGGGAGGGGAGGGGGGGATTGTCCGCCCCTTCCCCGAAATCCGCCCCTGAACATGCCCTAATAAACAATTATTGGCCGGCTATCTTGTCAGAATCTTCAAGGAGAATGAAAAGAAGTCAGAAGGCAGATGTCACATCTTGCAGATATTGCTAGCCGGTTGCATAAAAACTTGAACAGTTATATAACTTTTGCCCATCCTCGTCAACTAGGGCATAATCTAGCTTAAGATGTTCATAATTTAAGCCGTGAAAAAATACATAAAATGTGTGGAAAAAGAGCCTGTGTGTTCCTGCAAAAGCATTCGCTTCCGATCCTTGTATGTCCATTTTGAAGATAGCTTCTTTGAGGTTCATCTGTTTGAAAACAGGAAGTAGCAACTCGTCCACTGTCCCAGTTCTGATCGCTCCGTGCATAGGTCGTCTTTTAACATAATTGCCGAACAATCAAAGTTCGTTACAGTTTCTTTTACAGAACACGAAAACCTTTCTGAAATAAAGTAACTGCGAATGCTCTTATAGGTAAATTCCTATAGGTCCCACTATTCATAGGTTCCACAACAAAAAATCTGTCGCATAAGTCCCAAAAATTTATCTTCTTGAATTCTGATTGGTTGAAATTTGAGCCAACGAGTTTATGGATTGATTGTTTACTGTTCAAGCAGCATAAACTCAAGCTGCAGAATAGTGACCGCCGCAGCCGCGCCAACGTGTTGCGAGCTTGCCACCAAAGGGAATGACTCTATACAAAATTTAGAGCCGGCGACATTAAACCGAGACTCGGCTAATTTAGTCTTTTGACAAATTGAAAAGATTTGGGACTTATGCGACTGCTATTTTATTTTGGGACCTATTGGACTGATTTTTCGTTTTGGGACCTATGAATACTCACCGCTCTTATAACTCAATTGGCTATTACCTTCAAATTGAAGTGCGGTCTGTATTTAGACAACCGCGTATTCCTTCTCGTCAGTAAGCAGACAAATACTGTATTAACCAATCAGAATCGAGATGAGAAAGCGAATTTTTGAAATAAGCAATTATCATATATTAATTTCTTCGTTGTCTCGATTCTGATTGGTTCATACAGTATTTTTCTGCTTGCTGACGAGTAGGAATACGCGGTCATCTAAATACTGCTACGCAACCCTTCAAATGATATTAGCTTCAGGTCAGTCTTGGCATAAATCTGCGGCGATAATTCCGCACAATTACCGCATAAAATGCCTCAATGTAGAAAACTGAACAATCCAGCATAAATGCCGCAGAATTCAAGCAATTTGATTGATCGGAACTAGAAATAAGAACTAATTTGAATCGTTTCTTTTCAGATTGCGCTCAGCGTGTTTGAGTTTATTTATAAAACTTGCAGAATATTTGGGACCGACCTTTTACCAGACGGACCTTTTACCAGAAAAGTTATAATACGGACCTTTTACCAGACTCGATAAACAAATTTGATTGACAGATGAATTGACGCCGTTATGTCTGGTTAAAGACAATGATTTCACGGTTTCTCAGCGAAGTTTTAATTTTTTACTAACCGCTTCCTTTTCAGCTCTTCCACTAATTTATACGTATCTTAATTGAGTTATTGCATTTTGTTCTGGTAGAAGGCCGGTCTGGTAAAAGACCTAGCTCCCAGAAGATGTTTGATTATTGCGTTCTTTTTTATACACTCTTAAAATTGTTCACATGTTTTCATATGGGCAATGCTCGGCGTGTTTCGTATTTCAAGAAAAAACACATGAAAAACACGAGAGTATTTGAGCTCAAGTAACCACACGAGAGCAAGATTCTCCAAACACGAGATAGCTGCTCTCGTTTTTTTCATGTGTTTATAACCTGTTTTAAAAATCATTATCCTTGTGTAGAAAAAGTAAATAACAAGAACAAATTAACAAGATGCTGTTATTAACTCGGGTTTTGGTCCACGGCGGGTAAATAATGAGCAAAGATAAAACCTCAATACTTTAATGATGAAGTGGGTCAATCCGCAACTTAATTTGTGTAACTACCTATCAGATGAATGATAGGAAAAAGTCATTCAGCTCGAAAAAGTATTGTGGCAGATTCCATGTAGTTCTTCTGACCAGTTTTCGGAATAACACGGAAATCTAAGGCCACAGGAGAGGACAAAATAAGCAACTAGCAGTCGTGACGATAGAAAGACGCGAGGCAGGATATTGACAGGATTTAGGTATTGGCAGGATCGATGCAACTGATCATCCCTCAAAACGCATGCAATAATTACAGTACCACAGAAGTCTAGATGGACAATTTGATTTGCTTTCCTAGGTTTGAACGTCTCCCCTATAGGTCACATTGAACTGTCGGATGCTCAAACCCGCAAAAAATATATATTTTTTGGAAATTGGCTTGTTGTGAACAATTCCTACTACGATTCAGATGCTGTGCGGTGGTTGGGAAAAGAGTAAAATTAATATGTTTATGAGACTTAAGTTTTTAACATTATTAATAATTATTATTATTATTGAGCACTGTAAGACTTAATAGTTGAAGTGTTTGAAGTTAAGGCTCGATTGGAAAACAATCAATTGATTAGCCACTGGATGCGCGCTTGTGCTGCTTCAAACATTGCTCCAAATGTTACCAGTAATAGAAAAAAAATGCGCAAGTGTTTTTTGTGAGAATGTATGTTTGGGAGGTGCAATACCAGATCTACGTGGACTGGCATTTTACTTGAAAGATTTTTACTTGGCCGATAGAGAAAACCTGAAGCAGTTATTGTCAGGGAAAAGTGGCACTTTTTTACGACGAAATTTTTGATGAGCAAAATAGATTCGTTTGCGCAACAATTATTGCTGTTATCTCACCAGAAATATCAGTTAGATTGAAGCCTCTACTTCAGATCTGTTTTGGAGCCCCAAACTTTGAACAACTCGAAAGTTACCCAACATATTGTAAAACTTCTTGCCGAGTTTTTATTGTTTTTAATAACGTTGTGGCATTTGATTTGGACAACGGCACTTATATGTTGGCTTCTTATCGCTTAGGTTTACACGGAGTGTTACTTAATAAGGTTCATATGACTTGCATGTGCCATGTACTGAATCTTCATAACACAATTTTATTCAAAAACTACAAAAAACACTGTTCAATGATGTCACGACTTGCTAAATACTTTTCGAGACCAGACACAACAAAGTACAGGTACGACAGATTTTTGGAATAAAGTCAGATGCCAAAAAACTTAGTGCCCAGGCCAGTTTCAATTAGATAGACTAGTAAATACGATGTGATAGATTACCATAGCAAAATTTTACAGATTTAACCAGTTTTTTTTCCAAATGGCAGAAATCGATCAAGTATCGGATGCCCTGAACGAACTCGAACATTTTGGTGTTTTGAATTATACCAAAAAATGATTGAATGCTCATAAAAAGCAAAGAGGCTGCGTCCGCTACTAATGCCTTGAAAGTTTTTGAAACAAACATTGGCGTCAGCTGTTCGATTCAAGAGCTTATTGAGAATATTGCCATTGAGTTTTTTACTGAAAGACTAAACCCAGATGTTTCACTCCCAGAAATTTTTTGCGGCCTAATTGAAACTTTTACGTCAGAAGAAAAACGCTTGCTGGAAATCAACAACGCAAAAGCTGCAGAATCTGCAGAAGTTAAATCCCTCAAATTTTTTTTGGAGAAAACGGTGTTCATCCTGGGCGGGAATTCATTAAAGCTTTTTGCTTTTTCAATCCTTTTAGAACCTTGCGACTATCTGAGAAGCCTGATTTAACGAAATTTCCAGGTAAAGAATAAACAAATTCCCGACAGTGAGATTCATAGTTATCGACGTCTGGTCAAATCATTTATGTAAAATATTGAGAGTTCGAAGCCGTATATTGCGCAAATACAAGTAGAGATGGTTTATGATTGCAATGTTTGGACGAGTCGCGGCGCACAACTTCAAAAATTACAACAAATTGTGTTCAAATACAAATTTTTGATGTGCGCAAGTGCAATATTGAGCAAACTTTTAGTTATTAGAGCAAACTTTTGAGCCTAGAGCGCCAACAAATTGAAAAAGATACTATTAAACATCTGATATTTTTGTTTGCAACGCGGAAAATTTATAATTTTAAATTTCAAACCCCGCATTTTCATTAGCGCAGAATTTCAGCCAAGCCTGCTTCAGGTATTTTCATATTTGGATTGCCAAAGAATTCAAAATTTGCAGTCAGTAAATTGAGTTTTCCAGTACGCCTTAAACATTATAGCGTTACAAAAACATTATAACGCCTTAGACAGAAATTCTGCACCAAAAAACGCTACGCATGCAAATGACCGATTTTTCTTGCTTGGAATCTGGAGCACATTTACTATTGAAGTTATTCACAAACTGATTGGAAATTCTGTCAACAAAACCGATGAGGCATTGCAAAGAACGTAATTATATCAATTGTACGGCTCTTTCCCAGTTCCCCCCTTTGATTTTTTACTGGAATTTAATTCATGGAACTATATTTAAAATGATTTTTCATGTAATAAACTGCATTAAAAAGTGTCAGCGTGAACAGGTGAACAAGTTTTTACAACATTTCTTAAGTGTATTTAAGTTGCCGTGTGAACAACTTTTGAACATTCTTTTTGTGATTTTATGAGGGGTGGGAAACTCGAAAAGAGGGACTTGTACAAACCTAATTTTTCATTTTAATAGGTTGAGAAACTTGAAAAGAGAAGACGATCGGGTTGATGAACCGTCCGTCTTCTCTGACCGATGACGCACAATAAGAGGCTTCCATAGCCGCGTAGTTGAAGACTTGAACCCGATCCTGTAATCCATTTACAGCCACAGAGTGATATAGTGCTTTAAAAGTAGACGGCATAGGCTCGAATGCGAATACTTTCCGGCCCAGTAAAGCTGCTGATATTGAATATGCACCTGCAAACATGAGTTTCTAAAGTTACTTAGAACTCTAGAACCCGAATGGAGGTAAGCGGTCGGTCTGGATTCGGGTGTACCTACTATAGGTCTCTTTCAGTCTAATCTCGTAAGATTTCAACAGCAAAGTTCACTTGTTCACGCTGACACGATTTATTGCAATTTGGAACATCAAAACAGCTGTAAATAAATTTTTAAAATTGAATTTCAAGAAATTCAAAAGGAGAATTGGAAACAAGCCCTGTTTCTTTTGTCCAAAACATCAATCAATGATATGGGATATTTAAAAACTGATAAGCAGCTTTGAAACTGTTTTTAGTTTCAAACATTAGGGATGTCACAGCTAGGTTCGCCCAGTTGTGTTAGTAGAAACTTTCGTCTGTTCACCAGCAAAAATCCATACCTGCAAATGCACCCATATCCACAAATGCCGCATTTGGGAATCGGGAAAGATTTTGTTGAATAGCATTTGTTGGTCTTTTTCTTCGTAGTTGCCCTGCTGTCTTATAGCCTCATAAGAATGTTTGTCTTCCTCGGGGAAACAAATTTTGGTCGAGTCGTTTTCTATTATGCCCATTTAAATTTCCCTTTTAAATAGTTTTTTTTTCATGATAGGTCGGACGTTTTTCTTTAGGGATTCGACCCCCTGCTAAACGAAAAGTTGATAATTTTACTACATCCATTTTCCCTGACCGACCCTAAAATGTTTCTAAGGCGTCTTTGGCGCCAGTATATTCTAATTTTGAGGGTGGAGCGCGCATCGAAAAAACGCATCTCCCTTCCCCAGAATTCGAATTCCTCTTTCCATTGTTGTTTTACGTGTTGTTATGGCAAAATGCGCGTTAGCTTGTTCACAATGCCAAATTTTGAACGCATTATATGAGTGTTAAACTTATTTTCGAATTTTGCCGGCAATTGTGATGAAGCTGTAAAAACGGGCCATAATTGGAAGATGAATCCCAGTAAAGTTGTTATAAAGCAAATTGAAATCAGCCACCCATAACAAAATCGTGAGGCCATGGTTATTAAACCCAATGAAATATATATTTTTTGTGATCCAGAGCTTCACAAAAAACACAAAAAAATCTGTTGTTTCAAGATTTTTTGATCATAAATTAACTTGATACGTTATTTTTTCAAACTGCTACTTTTCTAGTAGTTGTAGACAAAGTTTTTGTCCATTTCACTGCCTAAAAAGTAAAAAAAAGTAAAAGTAGCAACTTCTATGTCTTGTGGTTGCAAACCATCTTCACTGTTGGACACGAATAAGGGCAGGTCAGGCTCCGCATGTCGAAGGGGGGCAAGGGGGGGGGGGGTGCGACAGCAGACCGAATGGCAGCCGCGCAGGGTACGAAGGCACAAGGCAGAATGAATAAGAACGCGGTAGGGAGCGCAAATTAGGGCAGCGAGGTGGAGTACGGCAGGGTAGGGTAGCGCGGGGCGAGAATGAGCGGGTCAGGAAGCGCATGCCGAAAAGGGGCCGGGTAGGGAGCCCAGGTTAGGGCAGAGCGTAGCTAAGGTCAAAGAGGGGCAAGGCAGAGAAAGTAAGGGCATGTTAGGGCAGCGCTGGGGGGAGGAGGGGAAAGGCAGAAAGAAAAAGGGCAGGGTAAGGCAGCGCTGGTTGAGGAGCAGGGTAGGTAACGCAGGGCAAAGCAGGTTAGGCACCGCTGGGGGGAGGAGGGGAAAGGCAGAAAGAAAAAGGGCAGGGTAAGGCAGCGCTGGTTGAGGAGCAGGGTAGGTAACGCAGGGCAAAGCAGGTTAGGCACCGCTGGGGGGAGGAGGGGAAAGGCAGAAAGAAAAAGGGCAGGGTAAGGCAGCGCTGGTTGAGGAGCAGGGTAGGTAACGCAGGGCAAAGCAGGTTAGGCACCGCTGGGGGGAGGAGGGGCACCGTATGGAGCCAAGGGCTGGGCGATGAGGGGCAAGGCAGGGCAGAGCAGCGTTTTTTCAGACGAAGATAAAACGTTATCCAGACAAAATTTCCTAAGAAGTCACGTAAGCTATCGACCAGAAAAAATAGGGAATACTGTTAAACTCTTGTAACGTCCATATAAAATTTTGCATGGTCTTAATTGACACTTTTTTTAGGAAAAAAGACCACTAGAGCTACTTGAATTTTCAGGTAAAAGAATTTATATTTTCAACTAATTTGCTCACGTGTTTTTACTTGATTTTTTGTGTAAAATCACAAAAAAATCAAAAATATTTCCACATGAAACATCGCGTGTTTTACTTGAAAAATTATCAAGTAAGACCCTTGAACTTTCAAGCAATTTCTTTCAAGTGTGACACTAGCTCACAAAAATTCACATAGTTTTTTGTGTAAAGATAATTGAGTTTTCAAGTGTCTTTTGTTTGAATATAAAAGTAAAACACGCGAGCAATTGACTGGAAAATCGATAGAATACTTAAATTTTCAAGCTTTTTAAAAAGAAAAATCAAGTTGAATTACGTGAGCAATAGAATACTCTCGTTTTTACACATAAAGGAAAACACATGAAAACTCAAAGTTTTCAATTGAAATTTCAAGTAGCTCTCGTGGCCCTTTTTTGCGAGAATTCGTCAAAAAAAACACGCGATTTTTCTAGTAGAAACAGTGAAAACTTTTAGGAGTGTATCAAACAATTGCAGATATCGCCCTTGTTGTATCCTTTGACTCATAAAACGACCCAAATACGCCCTCTACACCCGTAAGTGGACATTTTCTAGCAATTTTAAGCTCAGAAAAAAATTTCGTTTGCATAACTCCAGCTAAACAGAGGACCCAAACTTGAGGTAACGAATGCTTTTTTGAGGATATGGGGGTACCTTACTATCGACCATTCGTTAAGCAATTGATCATTCAAAGCAGAGCGTGCTAAATATACACAACAAATCGAAGCAGATTTAGCTAAATTAAGCGAACCCCCTACGAAAGTTCAGAAAATTTTTTCTTCTTTTCCAGTACCAAGTTAAGCTCAATTAGAAAATTTTAAACTGATAAGCGGCTGGGTGCGTGCTGGTGCAGCATCAAGCATTGCACCAAATGTCACCAGTAATCCAAAATAGGATTTTTGTGTGACATTGCACGTTCAGGGAGTACAATACCAGAACTACGCGGACTGGCTTCTTACTTGAAGGATTGTTCTTGGCCGATAGAGAAAAACTGAAGCAGTTATTGTCGGAAAAAATTGGCAGTTTTTTACGACATAATTTTTGATGAGCAAAACAGATTCGTTTGCGCAATAATGATTGCTGTTACCCCTCCAGTTAGCTTGAAGCCTATTCTTGGAGAACTAATTTTGTATCCGAATCTATGAAAAAGTCGAAAATTACCCAGCCCATAGTGAAATTTTTTGCCGAGTTTTAGACAACGCCGCTTCTATGATGGCTTCTTATTGTTTGACTTACAGGCAGTGTTAACTAATAGTGTCCATATGACTTGTATGTACCATGTACTGAATCTATGCTTCAAAGTGTTTTTTTTAAATGAATTATAAAAAACTGTTCATTGGTGTCACGAAAAGCTAACTATTTTTCGAGATCAAACGCAAGAAAGTAGATGTACGGCAGTTTTTTGGAAGCAGTTCAAATGCCAAAAAAAATAGTGCCCAAACTAGTTTCAACTAAATGGGCGAGTGTATACGATGCGATGGAGTACCATAGCAAAAAAATTACAGACAGAACACGAAATTTTTTGCAAATGGAAGAACTAAATCAAGTATCTGATGCCGTGAACAACCTCAAACCTTTTCTTGATTTGAAAAACAAGAAAAAAGTGGTTGATTGCTCATATATAGCAAAGAGGCTGCATCCACCACTAACGCTTTGAAAAACTTTTAAACAAACATTAGCATCGGCTATTCGGTTCAAGAGCTTATTGAGAATATTGCCAATGAATTTTCTTTTCAAAGACTAAACACAGATGACTCATTCAAAGAGCTTTTGTGCGGCCTAACTGAAAGTTTTACATCAGAAGAAAAAAAATTGCTGAAAGTCAACAACGCAAAAGCTGCAAAAGCTGCAGAAATTAAAATCCTCGAGTATTTTGGAGAAAGCGGTGTTGATCTTGGGCGGAAAATCATTAATACAATTTCTTTTATCCATCTTATTAGAAGCTTGCAACTATCTGAGAAGCTTGATTTAACGAAAATACCAGGTGTACAAAAAAAAACAAATTCCGACAGTGAGATTCGCGCTTTTCGACGTCTGGCCAAATCGTTAGTTTTAAGATTCAAGCCCCGCCTTGTTTATGTCCCCGATGACATCAGGTACCTTTCAGCAGCTCGAAAGACATCCAGACAAACAGTAGAAACTCATTGGAGTTTTCTGAAAGCGAACGAACAAGGAGTGCTTGTCATCTCTGCAGCCTCGGAAGAAATGGGCTCTAGAGCAACGAAGTTTTGATGTGGGTGATGTTGTTAGAAAATTAACCCCTAACAATGATCACTAAATCTTGTTATCGAAAATACCTTGAGAAAGACAATCAATGCCAATCGGCGAAACTCAAAACCGCAAGGGGCAGCCGGCTATATTCGACCCTACATCAAACTAAGGAAGCTCCCAGTGCATGCTGATTCCGCTCGGTTAATTCAAGTTGAATGGCAATGTTTCGCGCAGCAGCAGCGTAATGCAATGAAATCATAATGGAAATTACAAATGATAAAAAAACGATTTAAATCAACAAAAATTGTTTCAAATATCTGATTTATTTTTCGCGTGATCTATCCTCTTTATGTACTTTAATTTTGAAAAGAATTTTTGAACTTTTCACAACAGGTTGAAAAATTGATCCACATTAGGACAGAGCAGTTGGTCGAGCCTTGTGATACTGGTTTAGACAAATAGATACCGGTAGAAGCTCAATGACAGGAAAATTTTGATTGAGTTCTTGTATAGTAATGTTAGCTTTGAAAAGTTGCTTATGTTGACATTTGAAACATTTTCTCTAAAATAGAAGATGCTCAGCTTATTGTGTTGGTATACACAGTGAAGCTGGTAAAAAGTATTCCCCTCACTCTGATACAAAACCAGATTAACGTTTAGATCGCCGTGAAATAAAAGTTTTAGCTGAGTCAAGCTAAGTTGATCCGCCAATGCACACTTTTTACCTCCGGTATATATATATATAATGAAAAAATAATTGCTTATATAATGAATAATGAGCGAAAAGGTGAAAAACTGCTTGCGACCAACATCATCATTACGAGGCAACACTGTGTATTTTGAGAAATATAAGCGGATTCCTCAACAAGAACGCTCTCTTTGTTCTTCCATTTTCTTTGATTGTTCCGACAAATTTTTAAGATGTTTGAAGACTTGTCTCTGGATTCCAGAGACCTACATACACCAAATTGTGCGCCCATCCAGTGCAAATTTTGGCCTCGTATTTTGTCAAAGAGATTTTACAAAATTTTTTGTTTTAACGTTTCGCTCACTTGCAAAATTTACTGAATTACACAGTTATTTAATTACCCTCTTTGCATAAATCTTTTAAATTTTCCGAGCTGTACTTAGGCTTTTGCAAAAAATTAGTTAAAAAACCTAAGTTTGTAACAAGAAAAAATCAACCCGAGCATAAATTTTCCATCGTTTCTTTTCTTTGGAAGACGGGTAAGTAACTTAACAAGGTCAGCTCAACCTATATTTCAAATTGTTTTAAATTGATTGAATTAAAGGAATTCTCTTGAATCATTTTTCCCTTTTGTAAGAGAAGGAGAATCGTCAATATAGGTACAAACTTGACGTATGCTTACCCGTACGTACCGAACGGAAGCTGTTTTTCCAGATAGAAATTCTATGTAGATTATCTAGCCTAGTTGTATAACAATCAGAAGGTCGAGGGTTCGAGACCCACCAGGAGACTTTTTTCTAGCTAGAAATAGCCTAGATTTAGCTCATTTCTGATCAGAATTAGGATAAGAAATAAAGTATTTAAAGAAGATCCATGTTTTGAGTTATGACCGATGTGGTTAACTCATAGAGTAATTTCGGATAGGGTACACCGTCTGCTCGTCACGCTATCTTATTTTCGGCCGGATAGATTCGTGCAACTTCTTAGTCTAATACCGATCCTAATCTTACTCTTATACTTACTAGTCTCAGGGTGTTTAACTAGTCTCTGCTAGGCTCAATAGATCTAGGGTATACTGGTTTGTTGCGGCTGCTGAAGTTCTCTCGGAGAGACAACTAATTTCTAAGTTAAATTCAAATCTCTCTGGTGCTGAAATTACAAGTAATTTCAGCACTTACAAATAAGTGGGTTGTTACTTAGATGGATCATGATTGGTTAATATTAAACACTTTACTGTGGTAAAATATCTAATTTATCCAATCATAAAATATAGTTTAGATCAGGTTCCACCCATCCGGGTTTTACAGAGTTTTTTAGAATTATCTTTCTGCAATTCAAAGGATGGATGATGAACGTTGGTATTGGGCGAACATCGTATCTTCGTGTATCTTCGTGTGACAACGACTGTGTTTCCCAACGAAATCAATCTGATTTCAAAATGGTTTGCTATGACGGGTTTTTCTGTATTATGTAGAGAACTTGTTTTGTGTTCAGCCGCGTCTGGGAATGGCGTGGAGATTGTGCGTGGAGGGGATGCCTTGTTACTCGGATCTGTACGTATACTTGAACATCTAGGTGGTCATTGGTCTAGTTCAATGAAGTCCTTTTCTGCGAAGTCAAGTCGTACTCTAAATCTTTTGAGTTCTGATTGTGGACGGCATTTTGGTTGTGGTTGGCCATTCTTTTTCGAGTGTAGTGGGGTCACTTTGTCTTTGGATGTTCGTCTTTGTTGTTGTATGCTGATCTATATACTGCAAAGTATGTTTTACATTTTATAAAAATTTTATTAGTTCAATGTTTTAATTATGATTTTGATTAGTTGTTTTCACAAAAGCTTTTTCTTTTAGTTCGGTTATTTTGAAGAGTTACTCACCCTTGAGTACCTCTTATTAAAAATAGGAGTGTGTAGGCACAAAGCGTGGATGTAGCGCGGTGGGTTAGGCCGGCTATAGAGCATGCTCAGGACGTCCTCTCTGGTGGGTTAGGCCAGGAGTGGGAGTATGATTTCGTGCGGTTTCTGAGAGAGGTCCTGTTATGTGATAACGTTTTATGTTGAGCTTATGGTGGTCTTTCTTATGTTCCGTTGGTTGTGTCCTGTTTTCAAAAATCAAATTGTTTTTGTTATGAGTTTGTGTTTCGACTTTTTTGTGTTTTATTATTTCTTTCTTAGACTTTATAATAGTCTTCAAAAGAATAAATTATCCAGTTTTAAACTGGGTTAATCCGGTTTGGGTACTGTTGGTTTTCTTTTCTTAGTCATGCTGTTATTTTATGATTTGTGGTGTTTAGTAAGCTGCGTTGGTTAGTTTGGTTTAGTATATAATTCCTTTCCAACCGGGTTAAAGGAAAGTTTGAAACTTGTTATTGTATGTTAGAGTTGTTGAGTGTGAAAACTTGAAACTAAAATTCATTATTTAAACAATTCTTCGTGGGCGAGCTGTGCGAGTTTGGATAGAATTCTTGTGCGAGTGAATGAAAATATCAAAAAGTTAGTACTGCATTTTTACTTTATCAATTTACTACATAGAATTTTAATTTTACTGCTAGTTTTGGGGAAAAATTAAGTTACAAATTTTCATTATTATGAAATTTACTGCTTTTGGGAAAACAATTTATAAATTAATTTACTTCATTTGATATAAATTTTATCAAATTATTTTGTGGAGAATATTAATGAAGTTTAGAATAAATTTAACAAGTTTTTATTTTGTTTTTCTTGTTTTTGTAGATGATCGTGGTATGAAGACTAAAAATCTAAAAGAAACATGAGTAAAGAATGGTTAGTATTTATTTTAAATTTATTAGTGAATAATATGTATAAATTTTACTTACCTGTTAGTCGTCGGGGAAAAAACCGTGGGGGAAGATGTCGTGTATTATTTCTGAATTTGTTAGTAATTTTGCTAGTATGCGAATGATGTTTTTAGTTTGAAGCAGTGGCCAAAGCAATTGAAGTGCTTTAATAGTTTTTAGTTCTTCGGTGTCAACTGCAAACTCATAAGGTGTGTTTTGAATGAGATTATATATTTTGTGACTGTATTTAGTGTTATGGATGAATTCTAATATAGGGATTTCTATAGGTTGGATAAATTCATGTGGGATAAGGAAGGGTCTGGATTCTTCTGCATTAAAGGTCTTCGTGATGGGACAAAATATATACATTTGTGTTATTGGGTCATAGTTGCGGAGGATGCCGTGGAGGTTAGTGTCTTTTATGCAATATGTGAAATTTAGAAAAAATGGCGAAGTGTACTTTGAATTAAGAAACTGAAAACGGTGGTGTGGTTGTCTTGATGGAGTGTGGAGATCAAAATGATTTTGTATGAAACGATAATACGTATATGTGTGGGTTTGTTTAGTGCGTAACATAATGTCGTGTGAGCAGTGCAAATCGCGTTCATGTGGTGCAAGGAAGTGAAAGGTTAGTGAAAATAATTGAAATTTTTCTTTAAAACTTTCATAAGCTTGCATGTCAGGTAGTGCTTCAGAGATGATGTGATCAAATTTTCGATCAAATATATTGAGTGTAATTACATATGGTGTTTTGATGAAAAATTTTTCTGTTAGTTGTGGGTTAGCGAAGCGGTCGTCATCTAAAAATTGGTCTTGGTTAGATCGGATGATATTATGATCGTAATATTCTAGCATAAATTCGTTAGCTCGGGATGCAGTGTATGTTTTTAGTGATTTTTTATATCCTATATAAGTAAATTGTCTGTGTGTTAATGGTGTGGTGAGTCGATATAGCAGATCTTGATTTCTTTCTATATCGGTATGAGTATTAGATAATTGTAGGCAAAGGGGATTAGTAAAATGATAATATGTTTCCAATGAAGTGTAGGCATTAAAACATGTTCATCTACAAAACTACGTGTGTCGTTAGTGTCGTTAGGTGTGTTTAAAGTTTATTGTGGGAATGAAGGTAAGGTGATTGCTAGAAAATCTTTCGTGTTAGTGAGATGTGGATGGTTGATATATTCACGGGCTGTTCCTGGTTTGGTTGGGAATGGATGGTTCGGGAATTTTCTTTTAAAGGTGCGGTAAGCTCTATTAGTGCTATTTGATGATTCGGTGGATGTGGATGATTGTGCTAATGATGTAGTATAAGCTGAAGAGGGTGTAGGAGTAGGTGGATTTGAGGATTCTACTGTGGATGAAATTTGATTTATAGTGAGGGTGTATTAGCTGTTGTTGTAGGGTTATAAAATTATCAAGTTCTTGGGAGATTTGGGGAGTATCGGGAGAATTAGATGATCGGTCGGAATGAAATGGAGAATAGGTTGGGGTTACTTGTGAACCGTAAGAGGGAGTAGAAACGGACGGGAGTGGATTATTTGTTGGGATTGGTCGAAAAGGAGGCTTTGAAAAAACTGAGGAGTTGGTTTGAAAATTATTGGGTGGAGATGGTTCGGAGTCTGCAAATTCGTCAGGGATTTCTATATTCGGGTTATTTAGTTGTGAAATGGAGTATAAAACTGAAATATCTGAATTAGTGTCCGAATTCATGCTTGATGTTATATTACTATTTGGAAAATCGGGTGGTGGGAAAGCAAAAAGTGGAATTATTGTAATTGGAGTGTTGAGGTTGGTTGGGTGGGAATTTGAGCGGTGTAGGGATCCAAGTTGTCGGCTCATCGTGGGCTAAAAAAATTATTATTTTGAGACTGAAAAGCGGTGGTATGGGGTTGTTCTATAATTTGTTCATATGCATTTTCATCTTGTGAATGATGTGTCATTATGTGTTGTATGGGACTTTGCGATATGTTTGGTCTAAAATTTGGGTTATGTGTTATTGCTAAGTTTCGGAAATTTCGTGGGACTAATGATAATGGATGGTTATAGGGTAGGGGTGGCAACTGTGGTGCTGTAGGCGTTACTTCTATATTATTATGTTCCTCGTCGTACGTGTTCTGTCTTGTCGCTATTTTTGTGTTATATTCTTTTATTTGTGCGTCTAGAAGGATTTTGTTTATTGATGATGAAAAAATTCCAAAAAATCCTGCAAATAGTATGCGTGCTACACTTGCTTGTCTATTTACTTGTGTGTGTATAGCGCATGTATTATAGATTCCTTTTAGTAGTGAGAAAAGAAATCCTATAAAGTTAAACATTGCATATAAAATAGTCAATTTTTCTAAGATGTAGTAGGGCCATCCTAGAAAATCGAGAATTTCATTTTTTAGTGTAACAAAGCTAAAAATATTTATAGGTGAAATATCTTGTGGTCTGTATTTTTCACCGTTTAGATATATATAATCTTTAATGTCTTTAAAATATCCGCTATAATCTTGTGTATAGATGCCTGCAAATCCTGCGGTTTCGGCAAGTTTGCGTAAGTTTTGGTCAATTGATTGTCTTTGTATAGTGTCCATTTGTGTTAATAATTCCTGGAATTGTTGTGTTCTAATGTGATGTTGGATATCAGATTTTGAATATATTCCAATTGATTGTAAATCTATATTTGGGTTTCGAGCAATAGCTCTAATGCTTTCGGGTGAAATTTTTTTGAGTGATTGCATTAATGTGGGGTATGGAGTAAGAAGATAATATTTATCTTCATCAGGATTCAATTGTACTACATTGTGGCTATTTTCTGATCCACATGGGACTGCGGTATCCCAAAAATATGTTCGTCTTGAGAGTGTGTCAACAAAATGTGTTTATTTTTATAAAAGATAGGGATTCTTTTATAGCATCTTTTATCTTCAAAAACATATAGTGGTCATACTTTCTTGGTACAAGTATAAAACCATAAAATGTTTCCTTCGTAGTCTAAAAAATTTGATCTATTTCCTGATAGTAAATATCCTGCGTAGGGTATTTTTAATACTGCTAGTGCAAGTGATTGTAGTATTTGTGTTCGTTCTAATTCGCATAGTTGGTGAAGTTTTTCTAGTTCAGAGAGTGACATTTCCTGAAAAATTCGGCTAATTGTGTAGTCTAATTTCATATCTAAGTGAATATCGTAGTGGATATTACCAAAATAAGAATTATTCATTAGTGATAGTTCTTGTAGACGTGTGCTTTGAGTGTCATGTGGCTTTAGATGTCCACCAGGTTGACCATTATTTTTTTGAAAGTTAACTGGTATATATGATGTGCCTTCGTTTAGAAGATGACCTGTGGCATAAGGATCAATTTTTACTTTTCCAGTGGTCATGTCGAAACCTTTTTCGTATTCAACTAAGATTTCAGAATATTGTGTTTTGTGAAGTGGATTTCTGTATTTGCATGCTAGTTCTGTTTCTTGATAAATTTGAAAACGTGTCAATTTATTTTCTATATTGTGAATGTTTCTAAAATCAGTACTTTGTTTTCATGATGGATTTACTTGTTCGTATGGAATTGATTGTTTAAAATTTTTCTCGTGAAATTTTATCATTCGGGCGTGTATTTTTGCTACTTGAAATGTTGTACATGTATCCTCGGGAAACCAAACAATTGTTGCTTGTGTTCGAGTTGTAGGGTCACAATAATCTTGATCGTTTTTGCAAGGTAATCGAATTCCTTGATAGATGATTGTGTTATCAGAAAAATCTCGTGTGAGTTGTATTTTTTCGAGTTGTTTTTTCCAATCGAAAAACATTATTTCTTGATATCCTTTATTTTTTGTGTCTGCTTTGCAGTTTGATGGGTTATTTATACCAATGTGTGGTATCCAGTGTTTATCGTGTATGTCGTAAGTTAATCTTCCGCGTGCGCCGTTGTATGGGTATTTTTCATCTAGTTTTATATGTCCTTGATATCTTTCAAGTTCTGCTTGATGTACAGAATCGGAAAAAACTTGAAAATTTACTAGTTTTCTGTCGGTGTTTTTATTTCTTGTGATGTTTAGTCTGAGTAGCTCGTTTTTACAATCATTAGGATTTAGATGCAAAAGTCGTTCTATATTACTTTGGTAGAATGATTCATGGTCAAGTCGGTTTTTATTTCCGTTTGAAACTTGTGAACAATGTACTTTCTTTTCGGAAAATGTTGCTGTAAATTTATATCCTATGATTGTTGTTGCTCGGGCTTTTGAATAGAGTGTCGCTATTACATTTGTAGTTTCTATAGCTTGTGGTTCTGTTTCACATTGTGATACTTGGTTTATTGCATATTTGTGTAGTGTTTTTTGTTCATTTTCTTCACAATCGTAATGTGTTACTAATAGGTCTTGGGGTCCTGTGCGAGGAGAAGGATTTATGTTCTGATCGGAGATTATTAGAAAAAGGAGTTGGAGAAAAATTAATGTTTTTAGAATATACATGTGTATGATAATCCTGAGTACGGGTTATAAAATGTGATGTAACCAATTGTTTTCTTGGTATATCTGTCGTATTTATATATTACTTCAGTTGTTATAAAAGGCGGTGGTAGCGATTGAGCTGTTATATTTGGTGGATTTAATGGATAAGGATGTTGAGCAATGTTGTTTAGTTTAACCGTGATTTCAAATTTTAATTGTAGGCTATTTTGTTGGAGTATTTGGATGTTATGGTCACGAATGTCTTCGTGGATATCTTGTCTATATTGTAATCTATTAAGTGCCCAGTTGTGGAGTCGGTTACTTTCTGGGTGTTGTCCAAATAATGGTGGAGGTGCTGTGAATGCATTCCAGTCTAATCTTAAAGGGATATTTGTTGATGATTGTTCTCGATATCTAGCGTCGAGGTTATTTGGGGAATTTAAAGGAAAATGCGTCGGTGAAAACTGGCTTATTGATGGTGTTGATGGTAGTGATAATGTTTCTGGTAATGATGATGATGTTGTTGTATCTGTAGAAATATCTATTGGTTCATTTATTAAATTTTGTTCACCTTGTGTGAAAGATTGCGTTGTCCGTTATGGTAGTCGTGATGTTTGGTTTGGGGGGTTAAAGGGATTTTCATGTATTTGTTCAGATGTTGGTGTTGAACCTAAGTAATCTGAGGGTAGAGTTGAGGTGCTACGTTGTGAAAGAAGTGTTGGGGTTTCCGGTAATATGCCAATTGGGTTTTCCGGAGTACTTGGTGATGGGGATTGGGGTATATCAAAATGAACTCGGGGGGTTTGAAAGTTTCTATTTTGTCGTGGATGTATGATTTGTCTATTTATTTCAACTGCATTTTGGTTTTGACTAATATTTCGAATTCTACTTAATTCTTGAGGTAGTGTCGGGTATAAGTTATATGTTGGTTCACTCAGAGGTGCCTGTCGCTGAACTGGTTCTAGTGGTTCAGATAAGCGAGCGTATTGTTCTTCAAAGGTATATGGGTTATCCTGGAAAGAAATTCGTGTAGATGTTTGGGGGTTTTGGGTAGTTGTAGGTGGTGTCGGGTTTTCTTGGGATGTTGTCGGTGAAGACTGACTGTGTGATTGTTGGTTAGCAATTTTTGAGGGTTTTTTGATTGATTTCTTTTAGTGAAAAAATTTATGTTTATTATAGTATTCTTCAAGAAAAAGAATTAAAAGGATTGTTGCTAATGCGAATGTTATGACTGCTTTCTTTATACATTAGCATATTGTCAATATGAGGGATGTTAAAAATATTATGAAAATTACAAATAGTAAAAAAATATCTGTTCTACTAAAAATGGTTCGTATCATTTAAATAGATTTTGGGTTTTCGTACCTGTGTATATGGTCAATGGCTTTGGAAAGTTGGAAGTATATTTCAAATAGGGAATAGAAAATTTAAAAAATATTACAAAAAAAGATTAAGATTAATACAAAAGCTTCAAAAGTATCAAAAAGAAATATGAATAAAATTTTAAATATTGTTAAAAAGTTTATTAAAATGTTGAGAATTATGTTGACTGATCGAGAGAAGAGCATTTAAGAAATGGCTAATTTTATGGTATTTGGGAGGTCTTCTTTTACTTTATTTTTATTTGTCAAGTTATCTGGGGTATTTTTGAGGTCTTTGTACTTTAGGCTAATCTAATATGGTTGTTCTTTTACTTTAGGCTAATTTAACATTTTTGTTTGGGGGGTTTTTGAAGTCTGAGTTGGGAAAATATTGTTGATCTTTGCGTTTTTAGATAAGGGAGGGTTATGATATTATGGTGGTATTTTTTTTAGTTGTCAAGTTTGAGAAGCTTGCTTATTTTTGACCTGGAGGTTGTAAAGTTATAGTTATAGATATGCCTGAAGTGTAATATCTTTCGTCTAATTAGTTTGTGTTAGATTTAGAGAAGTTGACGGATTGGATGAATCTTATTGGCTAATTTTGAACTAAATTTGCTGTGTGATTGTCAGCATGTTATTTTGAAAAATGAAAGTTCAAAATGTTTCAGAGGTGCAAAGATTATTTATTTTAAAATTAAAGCTGTTTTTGAAATTCAACTTTCTTTAATATTTTAGATTGTGGGATGAATGTTTTATAGTTTTTACGTGGTTGATTTCTAAGTCGTGATGACTCTCTATGTTCTGACTTCTCGACTTGTTCTTGGGGTATAATTTTTTCTATCATTTTTCTATTTTTCCTTTCTTTTTGAGGTATAATTTGATCTAGCTTTTTTGTATTGTTTTTGGTTGTAGATTGTTTTCTATTTTGTTTTTCAAGGTGAATGTCGTTTTGTTTATTTTTTTCGTTTTCCGTATGTAGGTGATTTTGAAAAACTTTTAAACCTGTGAAAGAATATAATTGAGTTAGTTCGCGTAGTGCGTATCCTTTTGGGTAGTAAGGCAATAGATTGTTTCTATGTTGAACAATTTTTTTTTGGTCTGAATCGGTGATTTTATATGTTACGTCGGTGGGTTTGGCGATTATTTGGTATGGTCCTTTACGAAGGGGTTGTAATTTTTTTGAAATTCCTTTTTGTGTATTAAAATTTGGTATTAAGACAAAGGTTCCAATTTTTAAATCGGAGGCTGGTGTAAAACGTGAATTGATTTGTTCGTTAATGTTTTGTCTTTGTAGTAATTTTTTTGTTACTTTTTGATAAATTTCGTTGTGTTTTTTTTCTCTATTTAAAATCCATTCGGTATGTGTACCGGAGGCTAATTTTAGGATTTGTGGGTGATGAAAATGATCTTCATCATGTGTGTGTAAAGGTAGGTTATAACAAATTGAGTCTTTATTCGGTTAACAATGACCTTGTGCATTTTTATGAGAGTTTGCTGTAAACATAATTGGTTTACGTGGCTTTTGATTAAAAACCATTTCAAATGGTGACATTCCTAGAGTTGTCGTGATTTGTGAATTATATGCTAAGGGAAACAGTTTTACATCTGCTGACCATTCGGTGTATCTTGTAGCATTTCCGTTTATGATACATCTAAGATATTCTTGTAGTGAACGGTTCATACCTTCGACTAAACCGTTAGTCCAAGGTGCATGAGATGTACGTGGTTTGTGCTTAATGTTGTATAAATGACATAGTGTGATGATTTCATTATTTATGAATTCTGTACCGTTGTCTGTAACTAGAATTTCGGGTAATCCGAACTTGGCTATCCAGTGTTCGTAAAGTGTTGTGTAAGCATAGTAAGCGTTACAATGTGGTACTGGGTTGAGTGCTACATAGTGTGTAAAAGCGTCAGCAATTACCATAATGTATGAATTTCCTTCAGAGGATGGTGAAATTGGTCTTTTTGTGTCAAATGATATACGGTGGTTAAAATATAAACTGTGTCCTTTAAAATCTTGTTTTTGTGCTACTTGTTTTTGATTTGGGTAAGGTTTATTTAGCTGACATACTATACAATCATTGCATAGTACTTTTATCCAAATTGGTGCATTTGGGAAATAGAAATTTTGTATAAAATTTGAATATGTTTTCTCTGATCCAGAGTGTCCTTTAATGTTTTGTGAAATGTTAAAAGCTATGAGAATCATACTTAAAGGGAGACAGGGAACTGTAGATTCATTTAATTGATATTCTAGAAGGTCTGTGTTTTCATTAATTGTTGTACTATTAAATTTTCGAAAATATCGGAGGAGTGTTTTATTTCCTAAAATTGTGGTATCTGCCTTTACGGGTTTAGTTTTGTATTTGTGCCATGATTTTAGGTGTCGAATTACTGGATCAAGATTTTGATATTGTTTCAAGGTATTAATTGTAATTTTTTCTGTTGAAGGGAGAAAAATGTTTTCAATTTCTAATTTGGATAAAGGAATTGTGTCAAGTGGGTCATGGAGGTTGAAAACTTGATTTTTTGTGTATTTTGATCAATCGTTTGTGGTCCTGATAAATTTATTTTATCGGTTAAATTTTCTTTTTCAATTAATGGAAAAAGATCTTTTTTATGCGAGTGTTGTTTTACTCGTTTTTGTTGGGTGTTATTTGTTATCCATTGCGAGTATGGAATTGGTTTGAAAGTTGATGTTCCAAGTGGATCAACTTCGTAGTGGTTATCTTGGCAATCTAAGTAAAGTGGGAAGTGTTTGAGATTATTTATTTGTGAATGTTCAATGTCAGTTTTTACTGCATATTTTTTATTCTAATCGGGGTGATGTTTCATCTTTTGCAAGGTAAAATTTTATATTTTTTGGTATTTCGACTGTAGTTTTTCGTGTAAGTAATTCAGGTGGTGTATTTCGGCTTAATGTATCTGGTATTGCGAGATTTTTTCCTGCTGTCCAAACTATATGTAAGTTTGGAAATTTCATTAGTATTAATTGAAATCTATAAACTCGATGATTTGGATTTGACTTCTGTGTAAGGAAAAAAATGATTGGTTTATGATCTGTGAATAGGACTGTTGGATGTTTTGATCCAAGTATTAGAAATTCATATTCTGTAAGTGTATAAATGATAGCTGTACATTCTCTCATTAGAGTTGAGAGTCGTAGCTCTGCTTGAGTGAATAATCGGGAATTTGCTGATATAAGGTTCATTTTATTTGTACCGTTGTTTGATTGTATTAATGCTGCGCCGATGCCAAAATTGGAAGCATCGCACATTGCATAGAATGGTTGATTTGGGTCTGGAATTGTGTTTGAAATTTGTTCAGTTAAAAGTTTTTTAACTTCTTCAAATCGTTTTTGATGTTCAGTATTCCATTCAAAATTATTTTGTTGTCTTAGGATATTATAAAATGGTCTTAAATATAATTGCATTTTATAAACGTATTTGCTTAAGAAGTTTAACATTCCAAGGAATTCTTGGATTTTCTTTTTGTTTGTTGGTGGTTGAAGTTTTTGAATAGCATCAATGCGTGATTTCAATGGAGTGATTGTGTTTCTTTCTATGTTATGTCCTAAAAATTTAACTCTTGTTAAGAAGAAGTGAGATTTGTCGGGGGCGGCCTTCAGATTTTCGTTCTGAAGTATTTTATGATAGTGTTCTAAAAATGTAAACATTTCTTCTTTTGTCTGTGATTGCATAAAAACATCGTCTAAGTAGGTGATTGCGTTTTTCTTAAGTATTAGTGGTCTAAAAATTTTGCTCATAAAAGCTGAAAATGCTGCTGGTCCTATGGATATTCCATAGAATAGGCGGTTGAATTCGTAATGTTGATTTCGAATAACAAATTGTGTTAAACGTCGTGATTGTTCATCTAGTGGCATTTGATTGTATGCACTATTCATGTCTGCGGTTGTAAAGTATTTTCCGTTTATTTTTGTTAAAATAACTTGTACTGGTTCAATAGGCCAATTGCATTTTGATTCGTCTATTAGTGAATTGAGATATCTAGCGTCTAAAACTATTTTTAATGATTCTCCTTTTGCTAGGATAATAACAGGGTTAATAAATGTGTTACCTTTTGGTTGTTCTTCTTTGTTTACCGGTGAGATAATTTTGTATTGTTCTAAAATATCAAGTAATCTATTTACTTTGTCGTGTAAATGAATTGGTACTTTACTAGCTCTTTGTTTCTTGAATACTGCGTCAAGTTTTAACGGGAGATGTGGTGATGAACTGATTTTTCCAACATCAAATTTTGATGTTGCATGGACTGATGAATATTTTATTAGCTGTTTAGCTAACTTATCAAATTCGTCTTGTGTTATTTGTGAATGTTGGAAGTTAAACATTGTTAAAAACTTTTGTTGATGTTCTGTATAGTTGGTTATGTTGAATATAGGTTTGAAATATGGGGTTTTTGTGAAATAGTCTGTATTTTTTTTTTCATTACTTATTATATTATTGATGGATATTTCTTCGTTAAGAATTGTGGATTGACAAATATCTAATAATTGGAGTATATTATTTACGCGGTATGCTTTTTCATGTATGGGTGATATTGTAGCGTTTGTTTCGCAATATCCTAAAAGTCCTAAGGGTAATGTTACTTTGTATGGTGTATTGTTATATATATGCAACGAAATGGTGTCTGAATTCGTATTTTTCAAATGTTTTATCGATGAGATCGTGATTTTGAAAAACTTATGGATAGGTTTGAATTCAAAGTCTGACATAAAGAGTTGTTGTTTATTTTGATTTTTATCATATTGGTGAACTTGTTTTATTGAAAAGTTATATATATCTCCTGATAGTGGTTTCAGGTGTTTCCGTTTTTGGTTATAAATTGGGTAAAATTTTGAAAAGAATGGTGGTTGTTTATTTAATCTTTGAAAAAATGTTAGAGCTGTATTTTTTGTTTTTGTATATTTATCTTTGATTAGTATTTTACTATTCAATATGTTGATTGTTGGTATATATTTCGAGATAAATGGTATGCCAATGATATTGTGTTTAATATCCGTGATATGAAATATCTGTTTAAATGGTTGGTTTAAAATTTTGTTTTGTTCCATTGTTCTTGTGGGAAGAAGGAATAATTGAACTTTTCCATAATTTATTAGTGTTGATCCTTGTGCTGTTGCTAGTTTACTAGAGGTTGCAAGAGGCGTTAATTTTGGGTGTAATGTTTTGATTTCATTCAATGTGGGAATGTTAATTATGTTTGATTCTGCTCCTGAATCAATTAAAAAATCAATTTCAAGGTCTGGTGGTTGAAATTCCTTGTTTCTTGGGCTTTCTAAAAGAAATGGTATTGTCCAAATTGTCCCTGGTAATGCGAGATTTTTTCCTGCTGTCCAAACTATATGTAAGTTTGGAAATTTCATTAGTATTAATTGAAATCTATAAACTCGATGATTTGGATTTGACTTCTGTGTAAGGAAAAAAATGATTGGTTTATGATCTGTGAATAGGACTGTTGGATGTTTTGATCCAAGTATTAGAAATTCATATTCTGTAAGTGTATAAATGATAGCTGTACATTCTCTCATTAGAGTTGAGAGTCGTAGCTCTGCTTGAGTGATTAATCGGGAATTTGCTGATATAAGGTTCATTTTATTTGTACCGTTGTTTGATTGTATTAATGCTGCGCCGATGCCAAAATTGGAAGCATCGCACATTGCATAGAATGGTTGATTTGGGTCTGGAATTGTGTTTGAAATTTGTTCAGTTAAAAGTTTTTTAACTTCTTCAAATCGTTTTTGATGTTCAGTATTCCATTCAAAATTATTTTGTTGTCTTAGGATATTATAAAATGGTCTTAAATATAATTGCATTTTATAAACGTATTTGCTTAAGAAGTTTAACATTCCAAGGAATTCTTGGATTTTCTTTTTGTTTGTTGGTGGTTGAAGTTTTTGAATAGCATCAATGCGTGATTTCAATGGAGTGATTGTGTTTCTTTCTATGTTATGTCCTAAAAATTTAACTCTTGTTAAGAAGAAGTGAGATTTGTCGGGGGCGGCCTTCAGATTTTCGTTCTGAAGTATTTTATGATAGTGTTCTAAAACTGTAAACATTTCTTCTTTTGTCTGTGATTGCATAAAAACATCGTCTAAATAGGTGATTGCGTTTTTCTTAAGTATTAGTGGTCTAAAAATTTTGCTCATAAAAGCTGAAAATGCTGCTGGTCCTATGGATATTCCATAGAATAGGCGGTTGAATTCGTAATGTTGATTTCGAATAACAAATTGTGTTAAACGTCGTGATTGTTCATCTGGTGGCATTTGATTGTATGCACTATTCATGTCTGCGGTTGTAAAGTATTTTCCGTTTATTTTTGTTAAAATAACTTGTACTGGTTCAATAGGCCAATTGCATTTTGATTCGTCTATTAGTGAATTGAGATATCTAGCGTCTAAAACTATTTTTAATGATTCTCTTTTTGCTAGGATAATAACTGGGTTAATAAATGTGTTACCTTTTGGTTGTTCTTCTTTGTTTACCGGTGAGATAATTTTGTATTGTTCTAAAATATCAAGTAATCTATTTACTTTGTCGTGTAAATGAATTGGTACTTTACTAGCTCTTTGTTTCTTGAATACTGCGTCAGGTTTTAACGGGAGATGTGGTGATGAACTGATTTTTCCAACATCAAATTTTGATGTTGCATGGACTGATGAATATTTTATTAGCTGTTTAGCTAACTTATCAAATTCGTCTTGTGTTATTTGTGAATGTTGGAAGTTAAACATTGTTAAAAACTTTTGTTGATGTTCTGTATAGTTGGTTATATTGAATATAGGTTTGAAATATGGGGTTTTTGTGAAATAGTCTGTATTTCTTTTTTCATTACTTATTATATTATTGATGGATATTTCTTCGTTAAGAATTGTGGATTGACAAATATCTAATAATTGGAGTATATTATTTACGCGGTATGCTTTTTCATGTATGGGTGATATTGTAGCGTTTGTTTCGCAATATCCTAAAAGTCCTAAGGGTAATGTTACTTTTTATGGTGTATTGTTATATATATGCAACGAAATGGTGTCTGAATTCGTATTTTTCAAATGTTTTATCGATGAGATCGTGATTTTGAAAAACTTATGGATAGGTTTGAATTCAAAGTCTGACATAAAGAGTTGTTGTTTATTTTGATTTTTATCATATTGGTGAACTTGTTTTATTGAAAAGTTATATATATCTCCTGATAGTGGTTTCAGGTGTTTCCGTTTTTGGTTATAAATTGGGTAAAATTTTGAAAAGAATGGTGGTTGTTTATTTAATCTTTGAAAAAATGTTAGAGCTGTATTTTTTGTTTTTGTATATTTATCTTTGATTAGTATTTTACTATTCAATATGTTGATTGTTGGTATATATTTCGAGATAAATGGTATGCCAATGATATTGTGTTTAATATCCGTGATATGAAATATCTGTTTAAATGGTTGGTTTAAAATTTTGTTTTGTTCCATTGTTCTTGTGGGAAGAAGGAATAATTGAACTTTTCCATAATTTATTAGTGTTGATCCTTGTGCTGTTGCTAGTTTACTAGAGGTTGCAAGAGGCGTTAATTTTGGGTGTAATGTTTTGATTTCATTCCATGTGGGAATGTTAATTATGTTTGATTCTGCTCCTGAATCAATTAAAAAATCAATTTCAAGGTCTGGTGGTTGAAATTCCTTGTTTCTTGGGCTTTCTAAAAGAAATGGTATTGTCCAAATTTTTTCTTTGGGTTGTTCTTTTTGTATATTTTGGTAAATGTGATTCGTATTTAAGCTTTTTATTTTGTCATTTTCGTTGGGTTTACTTACCGTGTTAATTTCGTTTATGTCTTGTGCAGTTTGTGTAGAATTGATGGGTTCAATGTAATAATTGTGAAGAAGTTCCAACTGATTTTCATATATGTGTGATGTAAAAGGTTGTTCATATATAATAGGTTCGTAGTCGTTTTCGACTGCTATCATATTGATGGAAATGGTATTTTCTGTATCACTTTCTGTGTCTGATGATTCACAGTTTATTTGATTTAATTGTAGTTCGTTATTTCCTGTGTCATCAATTCCTGGGGGGTCTGATGTTGTTTCTTCACTTGATTGTACTTCATTAATTTGTCTCTGATGTTTTGGTGTACTATCTCTGTGTCGATGTTTAGAATTATCATAATGGTTATTATTTCTATGTGGTGATTGAGAATAATTTCTATATCGATTATTATAACTTGAATTTCGATTTTGTGAATTATTCCGTGATCTGTTTTGATGATTATTATTTGATCTGTGATAGTTTGATCTGTTATATGAGTTATTTCTTGATCGGTTGTTCGGGTAATTCTGATTTCGATCGTTCGAATAACTTCTATTTCTATTATGTGAATAGTTTCTGTTTCTGTTATATGATGAGTTTCGTGATTGATTATTGGAATAGTGTTTATTCCTTGGGTTTGATTGGGAACTGGATCTAGAAACAAATTGTGTTGCATTGGAATTTGATCTTGAATAGTTATTTCGACTATTTGATCGATTATAATTATTTTGTGAATAATTCTGTGTATTTCTTCGTTCTGGTGATCTTCCTCTATAACTTGAGTTATATGGTGATTGATTCCTTGTGTAACTGGTGTTGTTCGGAAGTGGTTTTCCTGAACTGTTGTTACTGTATATGTTTTTGTTTGGTAAATTTTGATCTTTCTTCATATATTGATAGAATGATTTGTTTGGTTCTCTATGTTTTTGAGGTTTGTTCTGGTTATCTTGTTGTTTTTGTCTACATTCAGAGATACTATGTCCGTATCGTCGGCAATAATTACACCATTTTTTGAAAGATGGTTTACCTTTAAAATTTGGGTGTTTTTCATAAATATTTAGTATTTCAGTGATTTTTTCAACTAGATCTGTATCTGATTCCTGTATGTTACTGATGTGCGTAGTATTTGTTTCGATTCGATTAACATACTGTAGTTTTAGATTTTTTGTTTCTTCGAGTTTCATTGTGATTTCCGCTTGTTCTAGTTTGTCTACTAGTTTTCGAAAATCTAAATCTGGCTCTCGAATTGAGGAAGGATGAGATGCTCTCTTTTTTATTGCTATTTTCCTTAATTGAGGTGTTAAGGTCATCATTAAAATTTCTGTCATTTTTGTGTTTTTATAGTCATGTGTATTTAATGAATATGCTTTTCGAACTAGTGTTTCGATGCGTACTGCTAATTGTTTGATGGTTTCATTTGGTAATCTGCGAATTTCATTACATAAAACTCTTTGGTGTTGTTTATTTCTTTCGGAGTCAAACATTTTTGAAAATTCTTGTGTAAATCTTTTCCAATCTGATTTTATTTCTATAGGTAATACTGAAAACCATTTTTGGGCTGCGCCATCTAAGGTTGTTTGTATCAACGCTGTGCGTCGATGTATCCAATTTTGATGTAATGGTGTATTAATTGGTTCAGGTCCTATATTTAAAATTAAATTTGCTGTTACTGCATTTAAATAATCTTCTACAGAATATTCAGGATCTGTTCCTGTGAAAACCATTAGTGGTTTATTTGATGTTATTGATGATCCACCCATAAGGTATGGATTCATTGTAATTTGTAGTGATTCTGCGGCATTTGGCATTTGTGAAAAATTTGAAAGTTGAATCTTTGTTATTTCGTGTTGTTGAAGATAATATGGGAGTGGTATTTCGTTTTGCATTTGAGTTGGTTGGT